>NC_136737.1:4342933-5057933 GCF_936440315.1 Barbus barbus | reverse complement strand
ATATTTTATACACATTAATTTAATAAATTGTTTATATAACATTTATATTGCCAGATTTTATAAGTAAAATTTTTTGTTTATATGTGTATGCATGTTAATGTGTGTGGATATTTTTTTTATGTATATTTACTTATTTATGATAAGTTAAAGTATAATAACCATGACATTGTCTGTTTTCATCCAGTGCTGCTGCACACAGCGACAGCTAACGGTTTTCAGATGGTGACCAGTGGAGCTCAGAGTAAAGCTGTCAGCGATTGGGCCATAACTAGTCTAGAGGTGAGTATAACTGCCTCCAGAACAGACTCGTTTATCCATAAACAAAGCTTCTGTCGTCACATACTCACCCTCGTGTTGTTCCAAACCCATGTGTCTTCCTTTGTTCTCTGGACCACGTTCATGCTGCTCTCTATCATCTAATGAAAGTCAACTGTGATCAGAAGCTGTCTAACTCCAGAAATGACCATAAAAATTGTTCATCCACTCTAGCAGTTCTAGCAGCGGTTTTAGGCTCAGAGGACATTAATAATACTAATCTGAGAAGGTCAATCAGTCAATGCTCAAAACAACATGAACGTCATGGTCAGGTGTTTATAAGCCCTTCAGCTGCACAGCATTTGACTCTTAAAGTGTGAAATGTCACTCAAGATTGCTTTCACGCTAACTAGTTGCCCTTTTCATCTCACTTATCATGTAATCTCTGAATCCTGTTGTCAGGGTCGCCTCACAGGTGCGGGAGGAGAAGATCTGCCCACTATCGTCCTGGTGGCTCACTACGACTCTTTCGGAGTTGCTCCGGTAAGGACATCATGCTGCGTTCGTTCTTTATGTGGATTTCTGAGTTATTTGTTGTGATATTCAGTGCGTGTTTTGTTTCAGTGGCTGTCGTACGGCGCGGACTCGAACGGCAGCGGCGTCGCCATACTGCTGGAGCTCGCGCGACTGTTTTCCAGACTCTACTCCTACAAACGCACTCATGCAGGGTAACATTGACAGATTATTTCGTAAAACAGACTTTTGGTGTTTGGTGATGAGTTTTTGGCTTAAGGTCTGCATTTAAAGTCACACTGTCTTCCACACTGACTGAATCAGTCATGTCTTTTTGAACCGTGTCTTATACACAGAGACACTGTCATGTTAGACTAGAAAAGGGTCCAAACTGTTGCTATAAAACTAGAAGCACACAATTCCCTAGAATATCATTATATGCTTAAACATTTAGATTTGTACTCATAGAAATGACTAAAGTAGTCAAACCTGTTCATTAGAAGGGGGTGACCCAATACTTTTGGCAATATAGTGTAAAATGTCTATTTTGTAGATACAACCTGCTGTTTTTCTTGTCGGGAGGCGGGAAGTTTAACTACCAAGGCACAAAACGCTGGCTGGAGGACAACCTGGATCACACAGGTACGAATATTGCTTCACAACCTAAGCTGGTCTCGAAGGTTTGAGTATTTCACTCACATTTGTGATTAAAAATAGATGTTTATGAATGTGCAGAGAAAATATAGTTTCTATGGAGTGCAATTTCAAAATAAGAGTCTGTGTATTACGGCCTTGTTCATAATTATAAGTCTTGTATTATACTTTTTTTTTTTTTTCTGGTTATTTTTTTGGGGTATTTCAGTTAAACAATCTGATTATTATGAGCAGCTGATATTAAAGCATATACATTTTAAAATAATAGTCCCAGTTTATTTCTGGCTTGTTTTTAATTAAATATCCTGTATATTATACATTAATTATATATCCTGTATAATGCAAAATATTATTTTCTCTAGTTATTATTGATGTTTTGATTAAACAATAAGACATATTTGGCATTTATTCCAAAGTTAATAAAAAATATATATATATATGTGTGTGTGTGTGTGTGTAATATATATATATATATATATATATATATATATATATATATATATATATATATATATATATATATATAAATCCAAAATTATTAAATTAGTACAGTTTGAGGCAGAAATATTTAAAAGCCTAGTGTACTTTTTGCATTTAAACAAATTAGATCATTTTACTTGTAAATGTCTCCTCACATCTGTTTATTAAGGAAAAACTAATGTTGATACATTTTCATTGTGTTCCTAAATTTGACAAATATTTTAGTATTTCTCTTAAATACTTTTTATATTTCACTGTTCAATTTTCCAAAACTTTAATAGTGTTACTTGGTACCATTTATAGTGGTGATAATAATAAGCAGCAAATTAGAAGCTGTTAAAAAGAATTTTATCAGGAAAAAAAGAAAAGAAAAAATCTTCTCGAATGGAAACAAATGAGTATGAACTCCTGCTAAGACATCTTGTAAAATGGTATGGATTGATCTCGCCCTTGTCTTTCAGATTCCAGTCTGCTCCAGGACAACGTGGCGTTTGTTTTGTGTCTGGACACTCTGGGTAACAGCGACAACCTTCACCTCCACGTGTCCAAACCACCGAAAGAGGGAAGCCCACAGCACGCCCTGCTCAAAGAACTAGAGATGGTGAGAAGATCCACTCCTCATCTAGAAATAAATGCAAACTTCTCTCCTCGTGACGTCAAACCTCATCGGCCGGTCATCGTTGTCTCCTGTTTTTAGGTTGCGGCCCATCAGCATCCCGACCTGAAGTTTTCAATGGTCCACAAGAAGATCAATCTGGCCGACGACACTCTGGCGTGGGAGCACGAGCGCTTCGGCATCCGCCGCCTGCCCGCCTTCACCCTGTCCCACCTGGAGAGCCACCGCAGCCCCGCGCGCCACTCCATCATGGACATGCGGTCAGTGTCGTCCTCTCTGGAGGGGGCGGGAGAGGCCACCGCTGGGTGGGTGATGATTGGTGCTCTCTCTCTGTCGCCCTGACGATTAGTTCCCTCCCTCGCTGCCCATTGGTTGGTTTGATTGATGTCGTCTTTCTGTTGATTCCGTCTCTGGCAGGCCTCACGTGGATCTGACGAAGCTCAGTCGCAACACTAAAGTCATCGCCGAAGCGCTGACAAGAGTCATATACAACTTGACGGAGAAGGTAATGTTCCATCATCTACATTAGTCTTTGTTTCTCAGCAGACATTGATATGTACGCGAATGAAATTGATGGAAACATGTCATATATAATACAGCCATTAAGTAGGGCTGCACGATTTGAAATCCTACTTGATCCAATGCTGCATGAAAAAAACTCAATCAAATCTGCTTGCATTTTGCTTTTTTAAAACTTTTTTTTTTTTTCTCCTCTGATATAGATTGCAATTTTTAAATACTGTGATGGAATATATTTGTGACCCTGGACCACAAAACCAGTCATAAGAGTCCATTTTTTAAAAAATTGAGATTTATACATCATATGAACGCGGAATAAATAAGCTTTCCATTGATGTACGGTTTGTTAGGATAGGACTGAGATTTGGCCGAGATTCAACTGTTTGAAAATCTGGAATCGTTTGAAAATCTGGAATCTGAGGGTGCAAAAAAATCGAAATATTGAGAAAATCGCCTTTAAAGTTGTGCAAATTACGTTCTTAGCCATGCATATTACTAATCAAAAATGAAGTTTTGATATATTCACGGTAAGAAATTTACAAAATATCTTCATGGAACATGATCTTTACTTTAATATTCTTTAATCGGCATAAAAGAAAAATAAATAATTTTGACCCATACAGTGTATTTTTGGCTATTGCTACAAATATACCCCAGCGACTTAAGACTCGTTTTGTGGTCCAGGGCCACATTTTATGATTTTGTTTTTATTTTGATGAATCATTCAGTTTTACCATTGGCCATCACAGAGCTCAAAATGTGTCTTTTAATGATGTGTCATGCAGGGCCTCAGCGGAGACCTGGAGATCTTCACTGAACAGATGGTGAGTATGAAAGAAAAATCCATCAAAAATACCATGTTTACCACATTTCAACCTTCAGAGTTGCATTGAACAGCCCTCGTTTCCGAAACCTAGCAAGCTGCAGTGTTTTCAGGCATCATATGAGTGCATTTCCCAGCGTTTAGCATTCACTGCAGACTCGTCTCTGTAAAGCTGACGTGTTGAGTCTGGTGTGTTGTCGTTCCCAACAGCAGGTGCAGCAGGATCAGCTAGCATCGCTGGTGGACTGGCTGACGGCCCAACCGCGAGCCGCCCAGCTGGTGGACAAAGACAGCAGCATCGTTAACACGCTGGAGTATCACATGAACCGCTATCTGAAGGACGTCAAGAGACACCTGGTCAGAGCCGATAAGAGGTGAATCGACACAGCAGTGTTTCAGTGTTGAGTGGAAATGAATATTCACAGCTTAACGGTTGTTTTATTTTTTGACAGAGACCCTGAATTTGTTTTTTATGATCAACTCAAGCAGACCATGAATGCGTATAGGTGAGATATTCTTTTATTTCATATATTAGAGTGCATAATTTAAGTGTACTTTGTTCATCCTGTATTATTTTAAACATCGAGTTACATTGTTTCGTATTTCATAAATAAACCCGGGTTAGCCGTGAATTTAACCCAGATTTCAAGGGTGAACAGTACACTTGTAAATTGTCAAGTTTTCAAATTTATGCGGTTAATGATATTAATAGTTGACCCCCGTTTAACTTACACAAGCTTGTTTGAATAATTAAACGAACCAGGGTAAAACCAGCAATCTTTGACCTGCTGCTAGCCGTCTGTATTGCATCTTATCTTGGAGTGCTGTATTTGGCTGTACAGGTAAGGACAAGTATTTTCCCTACTCTCATTACTATAATAGATTATATTTATAATAATCTGTGTTGTTTTAATATCAATTTTCTTGTTTTAGTACATCAAGTTAAACTAAATGAAAATGAGAAACATTTCCTTGGCTGACATAAAATATATCATTTAATATACATTTTAGATGATAAATATATTGTTCAATTATGTTTGTAATTTTCAGTTATGTATTCAAGGAATAGGGTTTTTTATGTTTCATATTTTAGATTATAAATTAGGGATGCACAATATTATTGGACCGATATTGGAATCGGCCGATAATGGCTTTTAAATGTATATATCGGCATCGGCCTGATATGAAAAATAATATTTAGACCGTGTTTCTAATTAAATACAGCAGTAATTGATGCCATAAAATCATGAGTATGTTTTGATTTAAAGGTCAGAAGCTATAGCTTACATGAACAAAAAAATCACAAACATGATTAAATATTTAAATTAAATAATTTTATACTGATTTATTCATTAATGTGTAATATGTTATACTTTTTAAACAAATTATGAGCTCTAAAAGATTTTCAGAAATTTGACAACTCGCTCTTTTGCTTTAGACCATTTATAAATGTTAAATCATAAAAAAAAATGTTGAGGTTACCACTGCATCTTTCTGTTAAAAATTGCAGTGATTAATATATAGTGTATTTATAGTCATTTTCAAAGCATTATAAAAGAACTTTGTTATTGTTTATTTAATTCGAACAAATAAGTTCTTGTTAAAGATTAACCAAAATGAAAAATAATTAGATATCGGCAATCGGCCAAAATGAGTTCAAATATCGGCAAAATCATGCATCCCTATTATAAATATCATTCTGTTATATTTTTAGTTTATTTTGTGTGTTACTTTTTTAATTTTAAGGAATTACCTTTTTAGAGTTTCATATTTTATATGAAATATTTATTTTGTTGTAAATATATAATTTATAGTTATGTAATAAGTATATTATTATTTATATTAAATGAAAATTTTCAGTTAACTTATCTTATTTGAAGGATTTGTTTTTAGTCAACTATAATAACCCTGTAAAAATAAATATTTATTCATGTCATTTCTGCATTATTAAAAAATATTGTTTGTAAAAGCTAATTCTTGTTTTCCTGCAGAATTTTGGATTTCTGTACGGTTTCCTGCGTAGAGTCACGGCTCCTCGGGTCAAACAGCAGTAACCTGCAGCCGTCTCTTCACAATACGAGGGGCCGCCGGGGTCTCACAGCAGAGCCAAGAGTGTGTTTGCTTTCTTTATTTCACTAGTTTTATTTGATTTAGTTTTCTGAGAATGAACGTTGATTTCCATGCCAAGAGTTTCATCCACTACATCTCCGCTAGCCTTTCAAGTCTTCCTTGTTGCCTCAAGTCCTGCGTCCTTAAAAATACAATCCGTAATTGCTCAAACAGAGTTGATTTCAATTTAAATCGCAAACAAATCAGTTCCCATGTAATGTCGTCATGAAGTGTGCCCTTCTTGCATCAACTTTCCTCGTGTGGTTATTCTTCACTGGCAGCTACTACAAAGTGGGCCAAAATTGTTGCTGGTTGAGTTGAAGTCTGTCAACGCTCCTCAATCTTTGTCACGCGCTCAGTCTCTACTCAAACTGCTGATTCTCTTCGGAGCGAGTATTATATATAAATATATAGATTGTGATGTTTGGAAACCTGGCATTTCATGTTTTGCAGATTCTTTTATCCTACAGTTTTTCGTCAAAAGACTAATATTAATTATTCCATGATTCTTTAAACATTTTACTTTTTCAATCCTAATTCCATGTGTGGTTTTGACATCAAATGTTCACTTCTGCTTTCGCTGTTTATTGGGAAGCAGCGTGATACAAATTTTTTTGTTATTTATGGAAGCTGATATGCTTTTGACATGCACTGATTTAAAAAAAAAAAAAAAAATTCTTACTCCAAACTCAATTTAACTTTGCAAATCAGAGGTACATGAACTTAAGGGCAAAGAAGAAAAATAAAGTTTTTTTTTGTTGAATTAAGAATATACTGCAGTTGTTTTGATTGAACAGTTTTTATTAAATGGAAAAAATGACAAAACAGTTGCTTTCAATTCACTAATTCAACTTTAATTATTAAAATAGTTCCATTACAAATGAGATAATACCTGTCACTCCTAGTGGTCAGATCAAAATCAAGGAAAAGAGTGAGTAAATGGTCCAAGAAAAATGTTTAAACAAATCTAATAACTTATCTTTCCATGTTAAATTTTTTTTTAATATAATTTATACAGGACAAAACAGTAGTAAGAAATTACAGTGCAGTTTTAATTAAATAACATTTTGTAACCATACAGCAAAATACCCCAGGCAAAAACACCTCAATGTTGTTTTTGATTACATTTACCAGGGGTTTGATATTTATTTTTGGCACTTTTCTAGAAAATTAACACATTTTGATTATATTCTCAACGTGGTGAAATTATTTCCACTGTGCAGAACTTACAGAAAACCAATAATTTTTCATAACCAATGGAGTGTATGGTGGCGTTTAACTGTTATTGATTGATATAAGCAAACGCTGGAAAATTTAACAGAATGAGGGTTACCATCTAGCCACAGCTGTATTCAACGGCAAGGTTTTTGTCCAGTGATTTGACAGTGACAGGTGAAAATAACTACAAACCAGAAACTGACTAACTCCTTCAACAGTACAATAGTACACGGCTGCTGTATAACTAATAGATGTGTACATAGAAAAAAATACAACAGCAGCAATTTGAATTGCGTTCAGGAATATTTTGCGTAAAAACAAAAATATAAACTTAGCTCAAGCTAGCAACATGAATGGAAGACATGACCACAGCGACAGCATTTATGCATGAATATTGAGCTTCATCCTCAGCGGAACTTTTGATATATTAGGCAAATCAACTATTCAAGTATTGCTTAGTTTTGGAGTTATCAATATGTCACGACAGAAAATATCGGTTCCATTTCATCTTTTGATTTCTTCATACAGCATATTCTCAAATATCATGCGTTCCTGAAAACAACATCTGCATAAATACTGATAACTTAGTACTTAATAAGCATCCACAATCAAGTACTGTTAGTACTGTAAAGTAAAATTTTTAGCCAATCAGAAGCTAGCTTAGATTGCGCCATTACAGCAATGGTTGCTATCGGAAATCAAATTGATGGAAGGAATGCAAGCAGTATTTTGTAATCCAAACTTTGAAAGTGATTTCCTCGTACATTCAAACACGGTAATACTGTACAAATGTGATTTTGATTGATGCAAGTCAAATTAGTAGACAACTTTATTTCATTGGTACATTATACTAGTGCAATGGTTCTCAGCTGGTTTTGCTTCAGGATTCTGATTTTATATATTTTTTTTAATTTAAACTTGAAATGCATTAATATTGCCATGAACTTTGCAAAAGTGGACATTTTTGTCTTGTTTTCCAGTACATATGTCTAAAAACATTCTTAAATCAAGATACATTAAATGACAAAATATGAAGTCTTGTTTTCTGATTTTTTTTTACTTTAAACAAGATCAAATATCAGCCAATTAGTTCAGAAAAATAAACTTATTTCAAAGGGACAAGTTTCAGTTGCCAATTTTCTCTTTTTTTTTTAAACAGTCACTTCATTTTTATTACTTTTTAATATGCAGTATATCTAACATGACTTCTGCACAAACTCGTTATTTATGTATACCTGTATTGTATTCTGAATGTTTTTTGGTTTTTACCATGCAAGATTTTATTCATGGTTTTCGAGAGACTGGCATATGTCCTAATTTGACTAGTTACTAATAATGAACACTAATTTGTGCCAAAATACCATTGAACTTGATTTGATGCACAGCCTGCCCATTGATGCCAACAACAAAAGATATGGTAAGAATTTGATTAATTTACTGCCTGAACTATGTCTATGTTTTATTACACAGTTAACTGTGTTTTTTTATTATTATTATTCATTTGCATTTAACATTATACGTTTCTAACATTTCCATTTCAATTGCTTTTCAGATCAGACCTATGACCCACCATTTGAGAAGCACTCCACTAGTACTCATTAGTTACGTATTAACCCTTATTAATTTTTTCACACCTGGAAAGAAAATAAATGACAAAAAAAACAGTGGTCTAAATCCAAAACAAACTTTGGTCCCAGATGACGACCACAAAACCATGGTTTCCGCCGTTCTCCAAAATGCATGGGTTTGTTTCTCACAGGCAGAGATATCAGTCACTCCCACCGTACGTTCCTGATTAACAATTAATGCGAGGTCACTCACTTAACTTAAATTAAGCAATACTCAAGACAGATAACAAATAACATTCACAGTGCTATTGCGATTTATAATATCAATTACAATTAGAATTAATCAAGATTGCAAAATGCAAATGATGGTCGATATTGTTTCTTCTTATGACTGTCCAAGCTCCTTGGCATTCTGAGGTTAGAATCAAACTAGTTCACATAAGTACCTTGCAGTCATCATTAAGTGCCTGCAGGTGGCAGCACCTAGACATTATAGATGTTTCTTCTTGGTGATCCCGTTCTGCACGTGTTTCCTAAGAGTAAGGAAGAAACGTGAAAAGCACACTGTCAGGCTTTAAGGAGGTAATTGCAGGATGCATGTGGCATGGTCAGAGATCACTTAACTTCAAGGTCCGAGAGATAAGGACAGACTAATGCCATGACGCTTGTCACATATACATGAGACGGCATTTTCATCCAAACTCCACCTCTCACAGATCAGGTCGAAACAGACCGTCACACTCAGTGATCTCCAATTGCGTTACCCTAAACCTACAGCTATTGCTGTCACAAGGTGTGTGGAACAAAGCAGTCTTAGTTGTTAGTATATCAAAAGCTATAATAAAATACTGCCCAACTGTGAAACTTTCGAAGGGGCCCAGATTAAGCACAAATCAAGTGTCTAATATAGCCTTGTTTTATATAATCTTCTGGTCCTAGATAGCGTTATATTTTAGTAACGCATAACTGCATTTTCAAAGAATTGGAACATAAGGTCATGTTGGAATATGCACAATTATGGATCAAGTGCATTTGTAGCCTACACCACCGCAATAATTATAAATACTAGTAGGAATAGGCAAAAACATTTTGGTTCAAAAGAAGTCACTCAGGGGAGTTGACTCTACAGCCCACAGTTCTGCCTGAACTGCTAGTTGACCACACGACTTCCTCTTGGTTACATGCGCATGCTGTAAACCTGCGCTAACCACCGATTGCTGCATTTCTTTGCTTACCCTTCAGTAGACATGTGATCATTAGTGTCTCTTTTCTCATTTAGGTCCTCATCCTCGTACTCCCGGACGTCATTTACCTCTGTCATCTGGCCCGTCAGGACCTTCACCACGAACAGCACAATGAACTGTAAAAAGGAACAAAAACATTTTACATTTACAGACAATATTCATAGCAATAACACATAATAAATGATGGTAGGTAATTGGCTAAAGTTCTAAGCCAGTTATCTGAAGTTTATAGGTTAAAGTTAAACTTAATGACAGGGTAGCATGCACTGTTCATATTGTAAGTGTACTGCAAGACACTTGGGATAAAGTATCTGTTAGATATCTAGCTAATACAATCTGACAATACTGATTTCAGGTCAGTAAGATTTAACATTAGTAGTAGTCATTTTAGTAGATATTTTTATGTTAAGCTACCTAAAATAGGGGGAAGTCATGGCCTAATGGTTAGAGAGTTGAACTTGTAATCCAAAGGTTGTGAGTTAGAGTCTCAGGTCCGTAAGGAACTGTAGGTGGGGGAGTGAATGTACAGCGCTGTCTCCACCCTCAATACCATGACTGAGGTGCCCTTGAGCAAGGCACCTACCCCCAACTGCTCCCCGGGCGCCGCAGCATTGGCTGGCCACTGCTCCGGGTGTGTGCGTGTGCACTTTGGATGGGTTAAATGCAGAGCACAAATTCCAAGTATGGGTCACCATACTTGGCCATGTCACGTCACTTTCACTTTAAAGTACACTTTTTCATGGGACAATCCCTCTAGAGCAGGAGTGTCCAAACACTGTTCTGCAGAGTCAACTTGCGTCAACACACCTACCTAGTAGACCTAGCCTGCATCCCAATGTACATACTATCCATCCTAAATTCTGTGTGATTAGTAATTTTCAATACTAGATAGGGTGGATAGTATGTTGGGACGCAGGGATGGATTAGATGGTTCAGGTGTGTTTAATTGGGGTTGGAGCTAAAATCTGTAGGACAGTGGCAGGACACCAGGAGCAGGACACCTGATTCAAGTCATCAGCTCATTACGTTGTCTCCCTTATCCGACACACTAATGAGCTGATTGGTCAAATCAGGTGTGTTTGATAAGGAGACATCCTAAATGTGCACTGTTGGAAGTACTCCCTGCATCAGTGTTGGGAAACACTGCACTAGAGCAAACTGGGGCCTATCTAATTGAATTGTTTGATGATAGCTCATAGTGGATCCATTGTAAGGCTCAAGCCAGCAACCTTCGGGTTACTAAGTCTGAGCTACACTACACTGCTGTTGTGTTCTTAAACTGCCTATTCTTACCAGGAACCAGTAGATATTCATGAGGAGCAGAGCAAACAGGAGTATGTTGAAGAAGAAGTAGAAAGGGATGTGGGGAACCGACTGGATGCTGGTGACACAGGAGGCCCACAGAACTTTGAGGGGGAACCAGTACAAACGGAACCAAAACCTGCACAAACAGAACAAATTAGCTCACACGTGAAGGCAACTGGATCTCTCAAGCATCCTCTGGACAGAGGCTAAAAAAAATCCATAAAACTTGTTACTCATACAAGGGATATGGCTACGAAGGGGTGAGAAAACTCTGGCATTTGAGGGCCACTGTCCTGAAGAGTTTACCTCCAACCCTAATCAAACATACCTGCCTTTCAAAGCAATCCTAGATTTGCAATTCCCAGATTTTCTCAAACTCTTCAGGAAAATGGACCTGGACTGTTAGAGTTACCCACCCCTGCTATACACAGTCACATACATTATTAAACCAAGAAGGGCATGTTGCTAGATGAACAACTATTGTTGTTAAACCAGGGGTACCCAAACCTGTTTCTACAGATCTACCCTGCTCCGGAGTTTAGGTCCAGAAATTACTATAAATTGTCAGATCAAAGTGGAGGATTGAGTAAACAAATCCCTGAAATTTTAGGGCAATGATCAGTTGATGGGAATGTTGTCCCAGGATCAACAAAGTGTGTGTGCCTACTTCTGCAAATCACTTTTAGGCTTGTATAAGGTTTCAATGCTGTGTCACTACATATGCATCAATGACGTCCCCCTGATCGTCGGCGGAGGCCAGGACACCTGGATGATCCCCGGGGACATATCCCCAGTGAAGACCTCGAGTTAAATGCAATAAAAAGAAAAGAACTAAAAATAAAATAATACCTAACTACATAATACTATTATTGTTAGAAATTGCAACAATATAAAACAGAAATAAATACATTTATACATTTAAAATTTTAATTAAAACAATAAATAAACAATTATCTCCTGGCCAGAGGAGAACTGGCCCCCCAACTGAGCCTGGTTTCTCCCAAGGTTTTATTCTCCATTCTGTCACAGAGGGAGTTTTGGTTCCTTGCCGCTGTCGTCTCTGGCTTGCTCAGTTGGGGACACTTAATTTCTAGTGATTATCGTCAATTTGATTTAGCAGATACTATTTAAACTAAACTGAGCTAGACAATGACATCTCTGAACTCAATAATGAAATGCCTTAACTGAAAATTGAGTGTTAATCTTATTTTTATACATTACTGACACTATATCCTCCAATTTGATACTGTTAAGTGCTTTGACACAACCTGTATTTTTAAAAGCACTATATAAAAATAAAGGTGAATAAAAAAAACTTATGATTTCTAGAAAAACAGGCAAACCTCACCATGTGATGCTAAAACTAATGGCCCCCATGTTGGACAGGACATCATTGATGAGGTACTCTTTCCCTCCCCGGGTCTTGAAGTAAACATTGACCTTGGTGAATTCCAACTGAATGTCATTGATGTCATGAAGAAAGAGGACGAGAATGCCAATGTTGTGGTATCTGAGGACGATATGAACAATGATGAGTGGTTTATGTGCTTTTAGTGGCATATAATTTGAGTTGATTATTTGTCAATTGTTGTAGCTATGAAAACTAGAACTTCAAAATCCCATTTTGACAGACTGTAGCATCACTGCTTTAACCACGCCTGTGAATTTGCCTGACCTGAAGGCATAGGAGAATGTGATCAGGGCCAGAGTGATAAAGTGATGCACCACCATGACAAGGGAGTCCTTCCTCCAGGCGTCCATGTAGATGGTGGCATACATGGAATGGCCGTAGAAGCTGCCCTGGATTAGGTAAGCTATTGTGATATCAGTGGGAACCGACATCCCACTCTTCCAGTCTAAGCCAAGAAAGAGAACAAAAAAGTGACACTGAGTTCTACAAGTGAACTCCGTAACCATGACAAACAACTCTAGATTGGAATGACCTTGACTTTCAAACAGTGGAACACTGGCCTCATAAAACAGATCATTTATACTGATATAGTAGAGATTAAAGTTGTTTGTATGTTGCTGGCAAGGGGGAGTCACACTATCAGTGATCTGCAACCACAAGATGCCATTCATTTTTAATGACAGGTGATGGATTCCAGTCTTTGGCGATGTGACAAACTTTATGCAATTAAGCAATGACATGATACAGCAACAACCAATGGGAGTGTAAATAGTGATCAGCGGCCAGCGTAAATGTGCCTTCATTGTGTTGATAAGGAGTGTTAACAGATAATTGCAACAGATCTTTAGTCATTTAACAGTTAACCTTTTCCTCAAGATGTCTAACACCTCCCCCCCCCAACCCTGTTTCAAAACCACACAAGTTTTGTTGAATGTTCAATGATTGTTAAGTATATTTATACCACTTAAAAGTAGCATGCAATATGTTTATTACACAACTCAAATGCTTGTAAGAAACCAAAGGTTGAGTAAATTAGGCCCGACAGGTTTTAATCAGATTATTACATACAAACACAGGACATGTGTCAAGTATGAACCTTACCGTAAAACACAGATGCGGGGTTTTGAAAGAAGGAATAGCTAGTGAAAAACAAAAGGTAGGTGCTGTATGACCATGACATTGTGTAGAAGACCAGCTTCCATGCACTCTCCGGCATCTTTGAGACATCTTTTGGTTGGATACAACACCAATGTGCAAAAGGCTGTGAAAGACAAGAGCAAATAATGAAATTACAGTGCCTGCATTTGAATAGCAGGTGTTCATTTGTCAACAAAGATGATGCTACACAATGCTACCAGGTAAAATCAACAGAAAAGTTAATTTATCATGCTGTACATGCTTGAAAGTATTGTCATACAATTTAACATTAACGGTTTATATCTCCCCAGGACCCGCAATGTTTGTGTTATATCATACAACCACAACATGGTAAAATCTGTTTCCAAATGTTTTTCAATTTGGAAGTTGAAAAAAAGACAAATTCTTTCTATAAATTTGCATTAAAACAAGTAAAGCATTTCCTAGAGTAGGCCGAGTTATAAAAAGGCCACTCTGACTAGCTCATGAGTCATGACATAGGATTACTGGCATGACTCACTGATGGTAATAGCCTCAAGCTAAAGTAGTACCTGTATCTCTATGCTAAACTTGGGTACTTTATTCATATGTTTATCTGTGTACAGACATGCATTTACCTTATCTCTCCTGTGTCAGACTATCCTGCATGTGAAACCGAATGTCACTGTAACTGAAGATGCGATTAAAAGCTCGTCTTAATCAATTATCCATTCATGATCACCACCTTTATTTGCCGTTACCTGATCTGCACTCTCCCTTGTGCTCAAGACAATCAAACAAAGTAGGCCTTCGAAACTAGGCATATACGTTGACACTATGTGGCCCCACTCTTGTGGACATAGGTCTCATGGTTGCCTGATTGGTCATAAGGCAATGTGGCTCACACTGCTGGATTCTGCTCTCCGCCTCTACCCGCTGGGGTTATTTATAGAGGCCAGCTGTCACCAAAATGCCCCACCCCAGTTCATTTATCACTGCCTCTAGCTGAGGCCTTGAGGTTCAGGCTGACTGATGCTGGTGGCTGCATCATAGCGGATGACTGCAGCATATGGTTGTGATAGACAGCACACATCCTTTCTCAGCTGAGCAGCCTGACATTGCTCTGTGGTGTAATGGCCACAAATTAATCAAAGATGCCGGTCCCAAAAAACAACCACAAATGAGGTCTCTTTAATATTCCAGTTGCTTGCTCTAGAACGGGGATCTCCAACCCTGCTCCTGGAGAGCTACCGTCCTGCAGACTTCAGTTCCAACCCTGCTACAACACACCTGTCTGTAATTATCAAGTAGCCCTGAACACCTTGATTAGCTGGTTCAGGTGTGTTTGATTGGGGTTGGAACTGAAATCTGCAGGATGGTAGCTCTCAAGGAGCAGGGTTGGAGACCTCTGCTCTAGAAGTTCAAAGAAGATGTTCAATGCTTCTCCGATTGACTGTTTTCTTCTGGTAAATTGTTCAGAAGAGATCTCTCAGAGTGTGCTCGGATTTGCCAATGGAAAGTATGATCTTCAATATGATTCAATGTATCTACTTCATTTATTATGAATTATGCCATCCACATCAGTTCCATAGATCTGTTCTCTTACTTTGTCAACCATGTTTAATTTGTGTGTTTTATCTCTCTATAGGAATCGATAAAGAAACTTTTAAGTTCTGCCTTTTTGTTGTTTGCCTCTTGGTTTAGAAAACATTACTGCAATCTTAGCGTTGTGGATCGGGCTAAGGTAAGGAGATAGATTAGATCAATTTTAACCTAAAAAAAAAAATGATGGACTGTGGCTTTAATGAAACGCAAATGAGTTCCCCAAAACGTTTCCTGAGCTTTGGAAAACCACCCTCTGAGCAGTAGAAGCTTCCTCTGGGAATGGAAGACCTATTACAACCCATATTAGGCCACCAACTACTTCTCCTCACTCTCCCAGCACATGAACGGCAAGCAGAAGCAAATTCCACTGAAAAACGTTTTGTTTTGGGGTCTTATACAAGAGCCGACCTATCCGCTAAACATGCAGTTTCCAAGGCAACTGTTTGAGGATAGCAGGTGGTTTTGTAGAATAAATATAAAGACAAATGACAACAAACACAATGAACAAGCCCACATATGTAAACAGCTTTCCATCACACAATGTCATTTCCCTACTGGTTCAATGCTCTCTTTTGGATTTGCATTGTACTACAAGAGCAACTTGAAGACGAAAAGACAAATGACAACAAACACAATGAAAAAGGACCATATCCCACATATATAAACCCTTTTCCCAATACTCTGAGGGGACACATGTCTTAAGAGCCACATGGTGGAGACACATCTTATATTCATTTTCTCTTCAAACAGTCCTGCTTCCTTCCTGTTCAGGCTGAGCTATATTTCCTTAAGCTTTGATTGTTCTTGGAGTTACTGGTTCGTTTTCTGTCATCATTTCACATGAAAATTATGTATCTGATCCAGAGATCAGAGTAGACATAACAGGCCGGGACAAAGAGGAAGGAAGGATGTCGATGTTTTTAGATCCGTACTGATAATGGCATGCAATTTCCACTCTGAGCAAACATTCAAAATACATCAATGCAAGCATCTAGTACAGTGCAGTTTATCAGGTGACTGAGTTTTAATGAATTAAGGAGTTTAAATGAATGAGTGCTCTAATTGCCTTTCAAGGTCAATATACAGGGCTGCACATTTTGAAGGGTTACTTTTAGAAGAATCTTCTATCAGCATTAGCTAATAACCCTTTCTCCTTGGTCATGAGTACTATTTTGCGTCAATTTCAAAATCTAGAAATTACACTATCAGTGTATGTATACATAATTGACTACTTAAAAATTGATTGACAGTCTTTTAACAGGTTAATGAAAAATCAATGCACCTGCTGGTGTCGCAATTACGTTTGTTCAGCATGTGTTAAGGATGTAAATCATTCAAACACATCTGTAACTTTACTATCTGAAGAGCTGATGACCTCTGATGACGAACTGCCTGCAGAATCCACAGCGTGACATGATATTCCTTTGGCAGCTCGTCCGACAGCTGATGTTTGCCTGAACACGATATTGTTGTCCATTTTGATTTAAGTTGAGTGATTACTGAAAATATCCTCTGGTCCAGTGAATAGTGATAATCACAGTCTCATCAAAGGTCAAAACAGCATGCGTTCGGCCACCCAGCACGCATTCAACACCTTGATTTTTTTCACACACACAGTTTACAGAACTGGCCAGATGGCCTTGTGTTAGTCATCCATCGAGTCTGAGAACGTGAAAGTGCAAGGGAACTTAAAAAATGAATGGGCCTCATTAGCACTAAGAGCTCATGCCATAAATTGTTTATTAGGCAACATGGAGATTCGTTTAAAAAGCAGACGGAAAGATCATGTTACGTACCGCATGCATGTTTGAGAGTGCAAGGCATAGTCTACAAAACACTTTAAAATCTGCAGACTATGTCAGAAATGATCTCCCAAGACATACAAGACAATCTTGTGGCCAAAGTACAGTATACTAAAACTGCAGTAGTGAGTTCAGACAGCTGAAATATGGCTCCATATGACTTGTGCACTATATTTTGTCTTATGAAGTCCTATCATAGCTAAAGTGCGAAGAACAGACCCATATTTATGTCATTAATCACTAAAATTATGGGGGAAGTCATGGCCTAATGGTTAGAGAGTCGGACTCGTAATCCAAAGGTTGCGGGTTTGAGTCTCGGGCCGGCAGGGATTGTAGGTGGGGGAGTGAATGTCCAGCGCTCTCTCCACCATCAATACCACGACTGAGGTGCCCTTGAGCAAGGCACCGAACCCCCAACTGCTCCCCGGGCGCCGCAGCATAAATGGCTGCCCACTGCTCCGGGTGTGTGTTCACGGTGTGTGTGTGTTCACTGCTGTGTGTGTGTGCACGTTGGATGGGTTAAATGCAGAGTTCAGAGTATGGGTCACCATACTTGGCAGTGTGTCACTTCACTTCACTAAAAACCTTTCCCTAGCAATCCTTGGCATATTTAATGAATCAGAATGATTTAATCTTTTGAGTCAGATCTTTTCAATGAGTCAGTTCATCCAGTCCCTTTACAAAGTGATCCGGTTTTCAGGGTCTGCTCACTTACTCCAGGGGTTGACAGTTCACCGAAAGGGAAGATTATCAGTAAATAATCTGTTCCTTATTTAAACCTATCCTATGAGTTTGCGATAAAACACACAGGTTCTATAACACCAGAATCCCATCTGGATCCTATTGATTTTTTTGCAAGCAATGCTTTGATCATATGGCAACGTGTTGACTTCAATACTGTGTTATGTAGAAGGGACACCCTCTTTCATGAAGAGGGTATTATTAGCCAAGAAGCACAAGTTACACTGATAAGTGGCTAACGGTCTACAAGTGACGAATGCTTATCTCTTTATTTTCAAAGCCATGCCTGTTTTTAAGCACAAACTATGGTGCTGCAACTCTTTGCCAAGACCTCGCTGTCTCTTACTCAAGGGTTACAAACCAGACAAGGTCCTGACACATCACATATTTCAGTATAAACATCACGCCAGCTGCCTCATGCCATCCATCAGGGTTTCTCAACGTGCTCAGAGAAGAGAATTTACAAAAGGGGGAATAAACCGCGGCCCAGATCAAACATGAATGCAGGGGACCCATGAATCATATTGATCGCGCCAATTACAGTACATGTGCTGAGCCAGCGAGAGGTGTAAACGCACTTGAAAAGCATGTTTCCGCCCCACACATTTCAGGAGAGGAAGTGAAACCGATGTTTGCATATGTCAGCTAGGCCGAAAATAAGCATCAAATACAAAATGTCAGGATATCATAATCCCAGACACAAGAAAATTAGGTAAAGATCGTGTCTAGGAAACATGATAGTAATCGGACCTGTTTGCATAGCCATCTTTGTATGTAAAAGTATGTAAAGGGTAAAATGCAAAGTAAAAAAACTATGTAAAATAGCTCTTGTGCACATTGTAACTTCGTACAATGAATTTAAAATAAATTTCACTGACCTGTGAACAGTGAACAAAACCTCTGAGGACTTTCTGGTTCAACGGAGGATAAACTACACCACAAGCACATCTTAACAAACAATTTGCAGTCACAGTTGAAATAATGACTTGTGAACTTTCTGCATCAAGTGTCAAGACTTCTGTTATACTGTTGTCCAGAAACAACAAGAGCTAAAGACTTTTGAGCGGTTTGCTTGTGCACAACTCAGACGGATGGGTGGTAGTACTAGTAATACTTGACACCACTAAAAACCTCAGAAGCACACTTTCCCACATGTAGATGCACAAATGAACTTCAATATACAAATGGTCATGTAACGCCCAATGTTTCAAAACAACTTCAAATATTCATTCAATGTTGCCAGTGACGCTTTCAAGACCTGAGGCCTGTTCCATAAAACAAGTTTTCCAAATAAGCCAGGCTTATTTCAGTTAGTCCAACCTATTTTGAACCAAATCAACTGACAATAAGTCAGACTGACTGAAATAAACCTGGCTTATTTGGTAAACTGGCCCCTGGTGTTTACATTTACAGGATACTCTAATGAACTTTTAAATTTTTTAATAGTCGATGCCGGATTTTGAATTAAATAAATTAAAACCCATTGTACACAGTATAAATAATTGATACTAGTGTGTCACTTGTTGCATTTGAATTGATAGTGACTTTGTTGGTATATTTACCTCAAAGATGTACACGGTCAGTCCCCTGCGCACCTTCGTCCACATGACCGCACACATGAGGAACATGAAGATTTCCGTCCAGGTTATGTATGCATGATCCAGCAAGGTTCTTCTGGACAGCTCCAGCCCGCAGTCTTTACAGTCTCTAAAGGCACTGAACATGACTGAATATGCTCTAGTGACGAGCTCCATATAGCCAGGCATGATCTCCATCTCCATGCCATCGCTGGAGGAACCATCATCCATGTGATTGGGGTCCATTATTTTAGAAATATTATAATAACAAGCCACTTAGGGGCTGGAAAGCAATGGAGATGCACAATGCAAAAGTGCCACCAGCTATAGCTGCTGCAAACCTTTAAGCTGATTATGGTCTCTGGAGTATCCCGTCTTTTCTTGTCTTCTAAATTAAGACTTATAAACTACTAATGATAATTAACAAATCATGCCAAACAAACAGATTCCAACATTAACTCCTAATGCCAAGAGAAAAGAGATTATTTTATATCCTATGCATATATGCCAGTGTCAGCTATTGGGGTGTTAATGGCTTTAGAGTGCCACCATCATTTGCTTAAACAGCCTATAACAAGAAACCCTCTCTGTAGCTCTATAATATTCACTACAACACTTTCCTTACGGTATGATCACAAAATGCATTACACAATATATGAATCAGCATGCATGCATTACCTACAACACTTCCTATATTATACATTTAAGCTGATGGCTTACAATTTAATAATTCTGAGCAACCCTGAAATGAAAGGTTCATAAAAACCATAACCAGTGTGTATTCGGCCCTTTATATTCCACGCAAGTGATGCGCGTCCAATTCATGTGCCAAAATAGCGCGTCCTCTTCTTTTCGTTATTCAATATACATAACATATCCTCTGGGTTTCATCTCATGTCGAGAGGTTTAAAGCAGGAATGATCCCTCGGTATGTCCATATGTGGGTCGGATACAGAACACAGGTAGAAATAAAAATCACCAAATGAATGTTTCGCTCAAATGAACCTGCGCATTAAATCGCTCAGCATGTGATATACTCACAAACGCACAACGAGAAAAAAAAAACGCAAATGCCTATGAAAATGTGTCTAAAATCTACCAAAAGCATCCCGTGAGAAGCGAAAGAGGCGCCACGCTGTGGAGACGTTGAGGTTAGTGAACACACGCGCGCGCACAAACACGCACACAGAGAGGAGAGAGAGAGAGAACAGGAACTGGTTTAAAGTGACAGTAGCATAATTGTGTGGAGTAACCGTTATGCGTCTCAGAAATGGGAAGGACATTCAAAGGTTTTGTTTATTATTAAAAGGAGATAGTAGGTTTTCAGAATTTAAGTTATATTCAAGCACATTTCATGCGAACTAACAAAGACCATTTGTTATATAATGTTATAATGCACTCTCTGTAATGAATATAATCACATTAGTATGTTTACACCACTATGCCTTCTGGGTGAATCAACAATAATTATATGAAGACGTTCAGACATAGCTGGAGGCATAGTTTATTATTATTATTATTGAATTAGACTATTTTAGTCATTTATTATGTTATTACAAACCAAAATTGTAGGCCTAAAACATGGCATTAAAATTAAAATTATGTGTTTACGGATTATCTGACCTTTGGCTACTTACTGTAATTGGCCCGTAATGTTTTTTTTATTAAATAAATATATGTTGTTAGTTCTTTAAATAAAGGCATTATATAAAAAGTATATTCAGAAAATAGCTTTAGTGCATTGGTCTCAAACGCACAGTTTAGCTCCAAATCACACCTGCTTGGAAATTTCTAGTGATCCTAAAGATCTTGATTAGCTGGATCAGGTGTTTGATTAGGGTTGGAGCTAAACTCTGCAGAGCTGTGGTGGCCCTCCAGGAGTTTGAGACCAGTGCATTAGAGAATTTGTCCATAGAATTTGCCCCAAACGCAGCAATATAAAGTTGTAACACTGGGCGGCGCCATCTGGCTGCGTAACATCCCATAATCACGCGCTGCTTTTCTTCCAAAGTTCCAAATGGAAGATCTGAATAAATTATTGATTCTAATAGTAGTAAAAGCATTATTAGAATGCTGAGAAATGTAATGCATTCGGGTTTAAATAAAGAAAGGAAATGTTATTAAATGTAGAGGGAATATCATTGCTGTGTATACTAACGTTAGATTATCACCATCTGTGCTCGCAGGTGTTTTCAGTCACTGAAGAGGATGTTATATGGTTTAGACTTTCTAGTGTTTATTTACAGACACCGGATGTTTTTGAATGTGTTCTATTTATGAACGGGGGAAAAACAGGTCAAAGACATCCGGGTATGAATAACTGGATCTGTCTCGTACCTTGCATACAAAGTTAGCAAAGTGCAATAATATAAAACTCTCAAGGTGCATTACAGTTCAAATGACAAGTATTTCTCAAGGATACAAGAAAATTGAACGTCCATAAGCTCGACAGCCATATTGTTTACAGAAAACAAATCACTAGTTACGAGATTCCCCCTTCATTGTTCAACAGAATTTCCTCTGGGAAACTTCCAGCCTTGGATTTTCACAAGATAATGACGGGAAACCATATGGAAGGCGGGACGCACGGGCCTCTCTGCCTTCTGATTGGCCCGTTAGCGTTCCAAACTCGAGCGTGATTGGTCAATTAGGACGTCGCTCACCGAGCGCCTGGGACCCTTCAGTTAGAAACTTTTCGAAAAGGTGGAGTCAGGTTACAAACTCTGGTAACCAAACGCGAAAAGAGGGAGAAGAAAACGCTTGAATTATTTACACCAGCGGCGCAGACGCAACACATACCTGTTGGACACATTTTCCCGTCTTTATATGATATTTCTGAGCTTTATTCATGCGACTGTAGGTGGTTTATTGGCTGTCAGAGGTGTTTAGATGGAGGTTTGAAGAACGAAAGTTATTCTTTAGACGCCCAGTATCCGGTTCAAACAGGGGAGAGGTGAGTTTCTGCCTTCAGTAACATATTCTGCATGTTGTGCATTCATGAACCCTTGAAAATGTGTGGTTTTATCTGTGTTATATGAAAATCAATAGTTATGCATACTTTTATTATTGATTTAGGTTATTTTGCATAATATGTATTCAGTGATGTCAATGCATCTCTACAATGCACTTCTGTTTTGAGAATAAAACAGAACTTGTGCTTTTATGCATAGACGGATTATAACTTTTACACTGTATGAATATTATGTCAACACTAATTTGCCAGTTTGACAGCAACTCAAATGTAGGGAAGCATACTAGTGTAATAAGTATTTGAGATGAAGGCCAAGACAATGGAAAGTCTGTAAGAGTAACAGACCGGTAACTCATTGATAGAGACAGTGGGATATGACCTTATTTACTGGACTGCAAAGTTCACTTACATGGAGGCTTTGGTTGTAACCTAGGAAACATTAACCGCCTGCGTTCTTTCAGTTGTCTGGGATGGGTCTTCAGATTGTCTGGACCTTCATTATGTTCTGTACTCAATAGTCAGTGCTTACTATGGGCTTTAAGGCTCATGTTATCCAACATTAATTATATGCAAATACATTTTGAACAAACACCTGAAGCCTTTATTATCAAGACAGATTTTGTTGACAGAAACTCTGGAGTTGAGAGTCAGGCCGTTGGATGTAGAGTAAAGAACATGCAGGTTTAGTTCATGGAGGCACATTGAGGCATTTTCTATGTGTCTGGAGACACTGGATGCAGGAAAAACCCTCATCCATCTTAGGCAGTTTAACTTTACTAGTGCTTTGTCAAGGATGGAAGCCACTTTTGACCTCAGAGTAAAAAGTATAAGGGTAATTGTGACGTAAAGTTCAAAATAATGAATGAACTCACATTATGAGATATGGCAATTATGAGAAAAAGACAACTGCAATTATGAAAAGTTGCAATTCCAAGAAATAAAGTAACAATTGCTTTTTATTTATTATATTTTTTTATGAAACAAATTTGCTCAATATTTACTCAAATCACAGAAATTGCTAATGATTTAATTATTAAATAAATAATGTACAATATATTCATATGTATAATATATTATAATTATATTTTATTGAAATAATTATTTTAAATGACTAATAAATAGTTATTAAATTGCTAAAATATTTAATTATTTAATAATAGCTGAAACATATTTCCTCAATATTTACACAAATCACAAAAATTATTAAAATCACAATTTATGTAGTTATTTATTTTGTAATTATTGGATTATTGGTATGTAATTCTCAATCGCAAAAATATTTCTTATAATAATTATTTTAATAATGATTATTAAAAATTGTTATTGTATATGTATATACACACACACACACATATATATATATAAAAATAATTGTAATTATTTTTTCTTATTAAAATGATAATAATTATTGTTATTTAATGCTTGATTGCAGAAATATTTATTATAAAAATTGTTGTTATTATTACTTAAATTGTGGATTCATGTAGACTCTTCAGAGTTGCATATGGAATAGATATGGCTACCAATTCTCCACCTTATTCAGTTTTATTTAATTAAAACAGGTTAGTTTGCTTTTCTTTTCAGCGTCTTGTATCTCACGATCACTGATTCTGTCGGAGAGACTTGTTCTCGTAATGAACGTTCCAGGCTTTGATCACCTTTGTGCAAAAACATTAAGTCGATCCAAAACTTTATTCCTAAATTGGTTCATGCATTATTAAAATGCAGGACTATTTTGTGAAACCGCTGAATAATTCATGTCACCACAGGCTTCTCTAGATCTGTGTGGCCAGAAAAAAAAAGAGAGTGCATTTTTCATATAATTTTGACTATACCCCATGAACCCTGCAAAGCAGATGATCGATAAGACCAAACACAGCAAACAAGAGCTAAACCACATGAAAGACATGCTGTTGTTGCATGCTGTGGCTCTGTTGCCTCAGTCCATACCTGAAAACAGAGCTAGATGTTAGTTGGAGTTTGGACAGTGGCCCTTTTGTTGGTTTTTCCAACTTCAGGAAGCTTGTTCCTCAAGGCATAATTGCTGGGGAGGGTCGTTAGATGTCAAGGAGGTCTAGTATGCTTGGAGAAAGTGATCCATTAGCTGTAGTTCCAGCATCTACCAGCAGGAGCTAACAGCCAAACCTACAGGTGAACTCACTCACTCCCTTACACACCTGAAATAATCAGTTCAGACAGACAGGCATGGCTCAGTAATCTCCAATGTTCTCCACCATCCTCCACAATCTCTCGCTTTCCCACTCCCCAATCATGGAGAACACAACCTTATACCTCCAGGAAGGTGAGTGTTGGCTTCTGGTTGATGCTGAGCAACTGAAAACCCCAGTCTCTTGTTACAGCTTCTTTGTCCAGTGGTGAATCAAACACCACGAGCGTTGCTGGGATATCTGTAGTCCGAAGTTGTTTGTTTCATGCTAGTTTCTGTTGTTACATGAAATTTTATGTCTTGTTTTGTTTCCACCCATGTAAAACTTGCCACTAATGATAATGTTGTGAAGTTGGTCACTGCCCAGTGTTGCTTGGCCAGCGTTCAGCTATTTTACGCTGCTGCAGTTGGCAGTGCAAAAACGATAGCCGAACGTATACTTCACGTTTTCAGATTTGTATCAACTGAGAAATGTGGCTTGGAAACCCATTTCCTTCTGAGACGAGATTACCTTGGGATTTTTGAATGAATTTGGTGTCATCTGTTTTGTGGGAGTACTTTGACAGCAGTTATTATTAGTGCCCAAATGCATCTAGATTTGGTTGTAAACATGCAAATTGATTTAGTGTTTATCTGTCAGGAGTCCAGTCTCACCTTGTCCCTTTTTCAAACAATTTACCTTTGATCTCGACAGATATTAATATGAGGCTCAGCAATCGGCATGTAATCCTCTGAAAACAATCAGCGTTAGAAGTCCCGCTAACCAGGGATACAGTCTCGCAAAGATTTTCCCAGGGAATTGAGTCACATCAAACGTGCCTTTTCAAACAAATGCAAATGGTGTGTGTGCAAAAAGACAATGTGCTGGAGAATCTGCTGGTCTCAGACCACGCACATACCACTTCTGCGGTTTAATTAGCAACAATTCATCGCAGTGACTCAGACTTGAAGGGATTCTGTTGTGAGCAACACTTCCCCAGGGAGCGGTCATTTTAAGAAGGGGAAATTGTCCTGTCAGGCCTCTACGAGACTTAGGAAGTCCATTGTTTTGTTAAAGACTCTAAAGTGTAGCATTCGCCGTGTGAGAACGGAAATGCATGGATGTTGTGTTCAGATTGTTTAGTCGCATACAAAATCTGCTAATTGACCATTTATGTTTGTATGTGCTGGAAGGAAACATGCACAGGGAGTAGTTTCAGAAACCTTTTGAAGTCTGCATGTAGCATGAATGCCTAGCATATTTCATGTGCTCTTAAAAATTACAAGTTTTTTTTTTTTTTTTGCAGAGATGCCATAGAAGGTCCATTTTAGGTTCTCCAAAAAACCTTTTAATAATCTGAAGAAACTTTTCTCCAATGGAAGCAATCCATGGATGTTGAAGGTTCTTCACTGAACTATAGATGCCAATAAAGAACCGTTATTTGTATGAGTGTATAAGCCTGGTTTGTGTTCCTCTCATTAGATTGTGTTTGATTTCAAGAGTCAATATTTAGCATGTTTTGACTTCAACGTGGGAGTCATCTACCCTTTCCATATACGCTTCCAGGCGAAACACTCAAGATAAACATCTGCTCTCCCAATTTGGATGTGTGACTGTTGTTTGAAAGAATGTTGAACCGCAGCTATGTTTTAAGATTTTCATGTTTATAAAACTCATTTTGAATGGCTGCCTTTGTTTGTTTCTCATCCGTAGACATCATGGACTCGTTCAGCACGAAAAGCCTGGCCCTGCAGGCCCAGAAGAAGCTCATGAGCAAGATGGCGACCAAGACTGTGGCCAACCTCTTCATAGATGACACCAGCAGTGAGGTACTGGATGAGCTGTACCGGGTAACCAAAGAGTACACGCGCAACCGCAAGGAGGCCCAGAAGATCATCAAGAACCTCATTAAGATGGTGGTCAAGTTGGGCGTCCTCTACCGCAACGGCCAGTTCAACAACGAGGAGCTCGCGCTCGTCGAGCGATTCCGGAAAAAGGTGCACACACTTGCAATGACGGCTGTCAGCTTCTACCAGATCGACTTCACCTTCGACCGCCGTGTCATGAGCAACCTGCTCAACGATTGCCGCGAACTGCTGCACCAGGCCATCAACCGGCACCTGACGGCGAAATCTCACAGCCGTATCAACCACGTCTTCAATCATTTCTCTGATTGCGAGTTCCTCGCGACGCTGTACGGACCTTCGGAAGTGTACCGCGGCCACTTGCAGAAGATATGTGAAGGAGTCAACAAGATGCTGGATGACGGCAATCTTTGACCACAAAATTTATTTGAACACTTACTTTGTGTGTTTTAAATGTAGCTTAAGCTCGGAAGATCTCGTGCCTTATTTGTGCATTGGACACTAAATCATCTGTCTTGAATGTATGTTTGTCCTTCCAGTGGAACGTCTTTCTTCTTGACTCCTGTATTTTTAGAAACAGGCATTAGAGGTGGTTTACAACGCAAACATAATGTGACCCAATGCAAATCTTGCTCCTGTTCGTCCAAACGCAATTTAAGATCGGAGGAAATGAAGGATCGTTTGCAAACCTTTTTGATGCCCAGAGGATATTTCAAGCACTGCAAATACGAAATGCACTGGGGGATATGTATGAAACGTTTCATCTCTAATTTTAGGAAATGAGCCTGCAGCATCACCCTCTCGCTTCCCGAAAAAAGACACGTTATATCTGCAACCCAAAAGGACTGTTTTTGGACATGTCTCTTGTGATTCATCTTCAGGTTGATGCTAAACTATTTGTAAATGATCACCCCTGTGATTTCTAAACTTGGTCCGAGCGGTTCACGTTCATCTTATGTTTGTTTTTCCACTCCAGATCGCCCCCCCTCCTCATGGGAGGTCTTTACCGTGATGCAGTTCCTTATCGAGGAATGAAGAATGTGCTAGAATGTCACTGTACTACCTTTCGGCGTGTTTATTTACTGTTTTAATGAAGGTTTTATATGATATAAATACACGACTGAGCCGTTATTTCCCTGATACATCGCTTCTTATTGTTTTTAACTTATGTGAACAAAGAATTCAACAACTTAAAGTCTCATTGTCCCATTTCTGCCATTGGTTTGTTTTGGCTCCAGTGGTTTTGACAGATTATTTTGTGTATTTTACTGGGTGTATACAAGTTCAGATATTTCGACATCACATCTGGGAAGTCGGTTACCACAAAACATTGTACAAGCTACCAAAAAAGTGCATACAGAAATGTCTGAGGCAACTGTGTACTTGTCCAATAGACTTGCATTGTAAGTGCAAATCTACCCCACATGTTTTATATTTGTACGTGTACTTGATTTTAACCTAGAATATTCCAAACTTGTGTCTTTTTTTACAAAATGACTTCATGAAAGAATCACAAAGTTTGAGATATTTGGATCTTTCTGGTATACCTGAAACCTGTATAAGGCTCAACAATTATTGAATAGTTTAATGTGTCCTCTTGGCCTCAAAAAACTTCTGTATCTATGCACTTATTGTTATTTTCTTTAATTCAGTAGCAAAGGGTTATTTGAATTTGTCTTGTCACTAGATTTTGAAGTAAAGCTCCATCTTACAAATAAAGTATCTATAATTTCAAGGGAAAAAAGTGAAACTTTTGACTAACTTGGACAGCGGTGAAAGCCATACCTCCTGATTATCCTAAAACCTCTCAGGGTTCAGTCTCCAATGCCTCTTACATGTGGTGTTTTGGGCCAATTTAAACCAATATAGGACCAGACACCTTGTTTTACTTTGTGCAGATGTCATCTGAGCATTAAGACTTTCACATTACATGTTTTTAAACTAGAATGTTAAAGGCTATTTTTGTTTATCACAAACAAGTCCTGTTAATGTACATTTGTTTTCTTGGTTTTCTAAAAATGTATACAAATACAGTATTTGTGTGTGTGTCTATATATAAATGTGTCATTCTTAAGAGGCAAGTGTTCTGTTTTTAATGAGAAATGCAGAATAATCTAGTGAAAGAATCCAAGCAGTATTTGCATGTTTGCCCTGGATTACAGTATGCTAATCTCTCTAGGCATGCTAGATTGTTTTTTTCCAGAAAAAAACTAATCTGAACATTTGTTTCTTTTACATGAATTGTGAGATTGCAGAATGCATGTTTAGCATTAACATAATTTTGGGGTGATATTCTATGAGGGGGAAAAAGTTTTATTTATTGGATTGTGAAAAGTGGGTGTTACCAGAAGGGACATGTCCTGTTGACAGGTGGTTGGATGAATGTTTTAGTGGTGTAAGCCAAAAAAGACAATCATTTCAGAGTTATTACATTTTGATTAAAGATTACAAAGGCTAGTATGTTTTTTTTTTTTTTTTTGAATGGCATATACAGATGAATCTTTCACATAAGACCAGGGACATGTATTAGGAACGTTTTAGTTTATATAATTTTCACTAAAACAATTTCTGAATAGATAGTTTTATGCTAAGAAATATGTACCTGTTTTTATATCCTGGTGGAGACTTAAACCTGAATACACACTAATTCATGGGGACTCGAGTTTAGATATATAAATTGAGATCCCCATGAGGAAACAATCTTATAAATCATACAGATTTATTTTAATTTTTTTTGAGAATGCAAAAATGCACAAAGTTTTCTTTAATGGGTAGGCCTAGGTTTAGGTGTAGGGTGACAGAAAATATGTTTTTTACAGTAGAAAAAACATTATGCCTATGGAGAGTCCCCACAAGGATAACAAACCAGACGTGTGTGTATGGCATCAATGTGTACAGTGTGGTATCAGTATAAAAATATAATCCTAATTCTCCCTGGGGTAGTCCTGAGCTTGTAACCAATCGTAGGGATGTTCACGGGTCTGACGAGAGCGAGACAATATAAAAATGTTAAAAAACGTGTGAAAATGACATGCTGGTTTCATTTGATATTCTTCTCACGGCTGTTTTGGTGAGTCGTTCTGACACAGCTTCTGTTCTCTATGCTGATGCTCGATCCCCCTCCGGCTCATACCTGAGACGTGACAGTTACCAGGGACTTAAGTTCTTAAACCTGGCAAGTTCTTTTGTTCTTTGCTTTTCTCTCCTCTAGAGTGTCCTCTGGGGATCTAAAACCTGCTGTGTGTAAAAAGCAAATGTGAATGTAAAGCAATTATTTATATAATAACAAATACATAGCCTATATAAAGAATTCATTGATATTCTGTACGGCTCTCAAGGTTATACTATCAGCGACATTAAATAACGGACCCCGCCGGGTGGGTTATATCACCTTGTTTGTCCTGATTTTTATTTATTAGAAGTGGAATTTCTAGAGAGTTATTAATAGCTGGCGACAACGTCATGCATTGACCCGATCTCCGCAATGTCCCTTCACACCTAACCTGCAAAAACGCACGACTGCCTGTCAGTTGTCTTGGTAACCGCCACCAGAGGTGTAGAAATGACCATCTGACCACAAGACAAAGACTAGAATCACATTAATAGCTCTTATTACAATCAGCTAGCCGAGGCTTGTAAAATGGTGCTTTGTCTTATCAAAATTCAGCACAGAAAATAGAAAACGAGCATAGAGTTGGTGCTTCATAGTGTAAGTGTCTGAGTTTAAACACACCACAGCTGTTGAACAGCATCTGCAGGCCATTAGTGTTATATAGTGTCGTCAGTCTTGACAGGTAACAGCACTTGTGCATCCAAACTGAATTTGAAATGAACAGCCACGTTCAAGCGTTTTGCGCTATATATGGCTCGCACTCAGCATGAGAGTGACGTCTCAAAGCACTGCGCTTGCTGCTGCAGTAATGTGTCTGGCGTCAAACAGAAGGCCCTCTGACCGGCGCTCTGGAAGTGTTAGCCCACAGAAGCTACATCTACGATAACATCGTTGTGGTTGCTATAAAGTTGTTTATCAGTAAGACTGAACAGTGACTTTTTAGTCATGTTGCTGATAGCTGCAAGACCTAGTGCTATATTCAAGATTTTTATTGCTTATATTAAGTGAAATTTCGGCACCATTAACTGCTGTTTTCAAATCAGTTTACTGTTCAGAATAGCATGCGAACATGCTATTAGCATAATCCTGGGAGTATGTAGTATGTACACAATATACAAAATTTTCTGTTTGCAATATTAAGTTTGCTGTGGCATCCAGCATACAACAAAATGTAATGCAGTATCCCACAATGCAATGTCCTAAACTTGACCTTACCATTTCCAATGTGATGACGATTAGATCCATATTTTTAACATTATTATTTGATCAGACTGCCAAAAAAACAAAAAGTGTACTTAAAAGTACAAAAGAACCATATTTTATTCCAAGATGATAATTGGACACATTATATAAGATGTAATTAGGTCATGAGACAAAAATAAAACATACAGTTGTGGCAGTTGTTTATCGCGTGTATATATAATTGGTATCTAGCAACATTAAAATCATGAGTAGTATTTTATAGCAAAATATAGTTGGGAGAAATTAGTAAATAAATGGAGCCTGAATGTAAGATCTTATTGCTGGATGTATCTTAGTTTGGGTTGATCAGACACTGTGTCATGGGTAAAATTCCTGACCTTTCTCAGAGTGATCGTTCAGTTTATGTGGAAATGAGAAAAGAACTGAAACCTAAAGCAGCTGGGAATAACAATGGTAAACATTTGAATTTGTGACCTGTCAATCTTGGATATGGAGAATACAAATGTTACCACTTCAGTCTTAAAAATGTGTGAAATATATAGGCAGACTTTCCAAATAATTGCACTTACAATTTAATTGTAATTTTTCTATAGGTCATTATATAGCTAAACTGTTGTGGTTACTAAAACGTTTAAAACATACAACTGAAATGAAACATGCAACTAATGTAGAACTGAAACTTTAGTATATACACTTTCTGTAAACCCCTCCATACCAGATAAACCAGAAATAAACCAAAGACATGAAGAAGTATTTTCATGCTGCAGCGTGCCAGGTTATTAATTTTAAAAGTCACATCCTCATGCGTTTTTTTTTTAGGGACTAGCCCTGCCTGTGCTGCCCCATAAAGCACTAGAGGGGGAGTGTGCCTCCCCTGGCATCCTGCTATAAAATCCTGGGTGTAATTGTAGCGTACTGAGGCAGAACATAAGTAATCAGATCAGTCCCGAGGCTGGGAACATACACGGACACACAGCATCAGCACTGGATTAAATCCCCCCACGACCCCCCTCACTGATTGAGGTACGACGAGTTTCTGCAAGTAGGTAAACGAGAGTGAGGGAGAGAAGAAAAGCCGTGAGAGGGAGTGGGAGGAAGAATGAACCAGAAAGGGAGGCAGTGCAGTGCGAGCGAGCGAGCGAGAGAGAGGGGATGGGGAGGGAGTCAAAGGCAGGAAGCAAGCAACAGCCAGTGAAACAGAAATGCAGGGAGATTGAGGGAGAGGGTGGAAAACGGAGGCCCGCCGCCAACGAGAGTACAACGGGAACGAAGTGAGGTAAGAGAGAAAGAAGGGCAAGGGTCCAGAGGAAGAAAACACACCGGGATAACATCTGCGAGAGGAAACAACACACCAGAAGGTGGGGGTCAGGGTGAAGAAACATGCAAGAGAAAGTTTAAAGACAGGACAGATGAGAAAAACATCTCCTGGTAATGACAAGGCCGGGACACTTAAAGAAGGGACACGTCCTCTCGAGAGTCCCCTTCTTGGGCCGCAGAATGTTCTCCGAGACAAAAGGGGTCGGAGAGCCACGCAGTCAACCCACCACTTCAAGCCAACTACAAAATGGAATACAAAGACCTCGAGCGGACATCCTTGCCTATTTTGGGACTGGGGACCACGGAACGAACACCTGTGGACCAAAGCAGCAGAATTCCCCCCTCAATGGATACACTGCCAAGAAACATTTAGCTGTTCACGGGGGTCATGCACAGCTAGACGTGACAGGCCAGATTTGTCAGACCAGCGTGCAGTGGAACCAGCCTCCAGGGAAGGGGCTGCAACATAACAGCGTCTCTGTGAACTACAGCTTGAGAGAATGCAGCTTTGTGGTCCACCAGCACCAGACCGAGCCACACCCCTTCTTGAGGAAGTGTGCTCTGGACGCGCCAACACAGTTCAGAGGTCATGGAAACTGTGGAGTGCCTGTTTGTGAAGCGGAGCAACAATCAGGCTCTGTGCAAGGGGCCTTGCTTACGGAACAACATACATCGGACTGGATGGACACAAGTGGCGCTCACAATTCGAGCTTTAATAAGGATGCAGAACTTTACTCTTCTAACGGACAGGGAACTTTACGTAGATGCCTGGGACCTGTAATGCAAGACTTAAACGGACCTAGTCTGACAAATGAAGTTATGCTGTCTACCAAAGATGTCAACAAAACCAATTCTAACCACCTTAAGTGTCGAGCAAAGGTCGCCCAAAGGGATCTCAGTGGACCTGGAAGAGGGTCTTACACTTTCAGCTCTAAGCAGTCGGAGAGAGCTATTCGGGACCAGATCCAAAGAGTTGTTGTGAATCTCGAGGAGGTTCTACATGGCCTCAAAGAGATACATCTGGAAATGAAGGAGGTAAAGGTTTATTTATCACTTGGGGATGTTCATAATGAGTTCAACAAAGGGCGGCGTTTAAATGTTCTGTTTAGTTAAATCCCAAACTCTTACTATCAGCTGCCGGATGCTCTAAATGGTCGTACTTTAGATAACACACTGACCAGGAATTTTGAGTTTTAATATTAATCTTCATATCAATAATGAATACTGTTTATAGAGACCCCTGAATTTATTGCGGACTGGGCAATTTCACTTCTATGAGGGGATAGTGAAACTTTAATGCAGAGAGGATTGGTCTGATCCGCTCCATTTAGCAAATGTATTCAACGTTGGAGAGGAACGTTGGTCGATGGTTTATAGTCCTCTCAGACAGGCAAGAAGAAAGGGCCGCTGTCCGCTCTCCGCTGCAGTTTCATAATCTTGTAAATTAGCCTGTCGGCTCTCTCGCGTGAAATGTACCCCAATAGAAACTCGAGACGTGTAGTACTCGACATTTGCAGGAACTTTTTGCGTTAAATGCTAAATAAACTATGCTTTGTCTTCCCCTGGAACACAGGTGGTCCAGAAGATAGACCTTCTGACTGCTGACATTGATATGGGCAATGAGGATCCAGGGGACACTTTCAAAGGATGCCACTCAGGAAGGATAGACACCGAAGTGGCATCATCTCAAGGAGTCAGCTCTGACAAGTCATCCCTCAAAGCACCAACTCCATCTGTGGCACCACCAGCATATCCCATAAAAGATCAAGGGCTGCATGATGCAGGTCAACAATGGGAATCAACTCAGGAGTCGGTTATTTCTCAAAAAGATACATCAGGGACCGCTTCAAGGCGCAGGAACCAGAAGCCTCCACCTTACCCCTACGCCAGCACAATGGGAAGAGTGAATTCTAAAGCAAAAGACAAAGGTCAGAAGACGCCACCCTACCCATTTAGACGGAGACTGCTCTCGACCATTGTTTGAGCAGACCGTGGTTTCAGGGTACAACGTGGAGCATTACACACTCTACATGTAATACTGTGTTACAGGTACCTTTGCGGTAAGTTTGGGCTTTATTGGACTCGATATCTCACAGAGTGCAGCAGCAATTTATTGTACAGAAAGTCTCTTAGAACGCAGGTGAACCGTGTAATACCTTTTCTCTTTAGGTCGATAAAGAGGACATGACAGAAACATCATGTACTAATAAATCTAGAGAGTGACATTGGTGACTGGGGACCACTTCTTTGAAATACCGTACGTAAGCCGGAGGTAGCGGGTGATTATTTCTAGCCTTAGATGACATCTGGAGTGGGACGCAATCACAATTCCAATCTCCTAGCAACCCCCATCTGTTAAAGGATTATTTTTTTATTGCTTTCCCAACTCTAGTCTAGTGTTTGAAGTCTTGCCTTAGCAATATGATGTTCTCAGATACACATCCCGAGGATATTTTAACAAAAAGACAATGCAACAGTACTTAGTATTCAAATGTTGGCATTTTTCAACAGGTACTGAAAAGAAAATGGGCACAAGATTCTTTTACAGCATTTTGTCTCCCTCATGTGTACTGCAAATCTAATTTCAAGCTTTTTAAAGATTAAACATTTTCTGTCTTTAATGTATTTTTGAAAGTATAAATACCACAGAATCTTATGTAGGAAAAATGTCACGCTTTTGGCTCAAGACATTAATTTCCTGAACTGCTGACAATGATAATTGTGACACGGTGCAGATGCTCGAATGTACATTTGTGGTACCGACAGTCCTTCTACAGAGCCGAGTGGACAAATCTCACAATATGACCAGAATCTGCACATAGAAGGATTCTGCTGATTTTTTTTTCAAACACATTTTAATGTAACTGAAGTTCATGAGGCAGAATTATACAGATTTCGCCCCCTTCAAAGTGCAATAAAATGTGAAAATGTCTGCAGATTTTGATATTACAGTAAAAATGAAAAATATTAATACAAGAAGTCATTTCAGTTGGCAAAATGAGAAACCAAAAGGTTCTGATAACAGATTTATTAAAAATTCCAGTACATCAGCTATCAGAATAAAGCACAATTTTCTGTCTTTTCCTCCACCACAGAAATAATCAAAGGATTCTGACGTACCCCAAAGATTTAGCAGAAAATCTCTACGAGTGTGCCATTACACCAGCTTAAGAAAGTAAGTATGAGCATGAATGCGCTCGTGATAATCAGATTTGCAGGTATGAAGTCAAAGTCAGGCTGAAACCCTAAACCGATAAATGCTGCCAGGAATAGAAATCAATCTACTGCTCTGAACTTAATTTGAAGAAGCCTTCATATCACCTCATAAATATGAATAAATGTGCATGTACATTTGTTTTTATTATCTGGTATAAAAAAGGTCTGGTAGTAGACTTTTCATCCACCACTCAGTCCAGTTCTTGGCCACTGGCGTAATGCTGCCTCTAGAGGAAAGTTCTTTATTTCATAGCTTCCCGTGGTTTGATTTCCTTTGCTTGACTTATGACAGTGAGCAGTTATGTGGCAGAGTGTCCATAGCTGTCAAATAAATGTCCTCGAGTGATGAGACAATCCTCTTTCGGATCGGCCAATCAGAGTTCATCGTGGTGTGTCCGACCAATGACTGTGAGCTTGGACAGCTCGGAATGGAATTTCCCTTCTCTGTGGGTCACTGAATGACAGAATAAAGATGTGCTTGATTAGAAACATTTTTATACAGTATTGCCAGTAATTGCTAAGATTGACTTTTCCAAACCTGGAAAACATTTTAAATTTCTCTGCTATTTCCAGGTTTCCCATAGCAGTGTCAGCCTTGTTGGAAGTAGGAATATGCAGACTCACCTGAAGACTCTGAAACAATGTACTCTTCTTCCTTCAAAGCCACATCTCTCTGTCCACCCACGGCCATCTGGGACTGAGAAGAAGAGAAAGAGAGCGAATGAGTGACGCAAGACATTAACAGAGAAGCCTAGTGGAGTGGACTGAATAACAAAGAGATCCTCACTAAGAGAACAAAAAGAGACATGGAGTCTATGGAGCGCTTGATTCAAGCACATTTTTGAACTTTTCTTATTTACACAGGGGACAAGGCCACCAGGATGTCACGTCATCAAGCTACTGAGAATTTCAATTTAATCTGAAGATAAAGATGTTCTCACAAAGTCTTGATATGCAACACCTGTACAAAAAGGGCTGACTGCTTTTGATCTGAGAGCGACGAGCGTTAGGAATCTGAATTAAGGTTTGATCTGCGGCAAATGTCAATGTCACAACTAAGGATACATTTCAAAAAAAGATCTTCTTTTTCTTTGTATGTGCAAAGCACACAAATAAAAAGTTGTCATCTGAATATTCTTGGTCGATGAAATGTGTCAATGCATTAAAAGCTAATTTCTTCATATTGAATCATATATACTAAGGATTGCTGAATGTTTCACTCAGTTGATGTGCTGTCAGGCCATGAAGAATAGCTGAAGTTAATGTGATACTTACATATGCGGTGGCGTATTCAATCTTGGCTCCTTTTATCTCGGCTTTGAACTGGGTAAAAAACAAGTAGGACTTCCCTTGGGGCCTATCGTGAAAAAATGACAAAAAAAATCAATATTGTCCCCTCTTTCATCTTAAATTAAATGACAATGTTTGAAAACACAGAAAACCAAGATTAGACTTGCTTGTACTTCCGAGTAAACCTCATTTTTGGTATTGCATATCGAGTACAGCCACCAAAAACCAATGCAACAGTGTTTTGAAAGTTACCTCCATACTGAACAGGAAAACATCTGGTCATCGTCACTTAGTCCAACGCTCATTTGCCATTGCTAGAGGAAATTAAAGCACAAAGGGTTTACATTTTAGTCTGAAACTGTGCAATTCTGTGAAATCGGGACGTTTTACAAGAGCGCATAATTGCTACAATTTTCGGGTCGTTAATGCCAGAGTGACAAATGTCTTGATGTCATAATGGTTGGCATTGTCTTATATAACCAAGAGTGTTTATAAATAACAGAAAATATGTCTTACCTCATTGGTTCCTCCTTGACACGCATATGTGAAAGTGCATTTATACTTTTTCTAAAACGAAACCAAGAAACAGATCACTGTAAATAAATAAACAGGTTGACAATGCCAAGCTTCCACCTACGAGATATGCAAATTTCCCAGACTAAACTGAACTTTTGAAGATGGCTCTGCATTGAAAGGATGTTGACCCTTACAAAAATTCCCGTCAAAAGACCTACATTTATTAACACTACAATACAAATAAAACATTTCTGAAAGATATTGACGTGGTACGCATGAAAACTTATGAACAGTTCACCGCACCTGACACTACTTATGTCTGAATATGAGGTTTGTTTTGAGCGCTAAGACAGAGAGCAATATTTTGGTCTGTTTATCACAAAGAAATCGAATGGCTTCATAAGACTTGGTGATAGCACCTGATAGACCTGATAGATAGGTGATAGACTTGATAGCACACGTACATCTGCAAGATGTACAATCTGTCAGTTTTTACCCAGGTTAATTCGAGTTTAGTTTGAGCAAACTCTGAGTTTTCGGGCTCAAGAAGATGGGTTGGTTTTGAGAGGGTTTCGTCACCATGGTAACTTGCGCTACAAGGCTACCCTGTTCCGGTGCAGGTTTTATTCTGGGTTAGAGATCGCACACCCAAACTGGACCAATCAGCTGTGAGCAAAGTGGCGTATATCTGATGCAATGAAGCCACTCCCCCGTATCTCTCGCTCCAAATTAAAGCAGTTTACAGAAAAAGTTTACATATATCATATGAATTATAATTATTATTATCACACACTCCAGAGTTGACAGAGAACATTTATATCGAGGTTTGTGAGCCCGCTGATCCTGATCTAAACCAGGTTGGATTTGTCAACTCTAAACCTACTCTGAAACTTAGAGTTTGTTCATCTCCCTTCGTGGTACAGGCCACTGGAAAGCATCTGCTGTGTACAAACATCTGTAAGATGTCAGTTCTACATACATTCTATATCATAAACATCTTAAAGACATCTAATAAACGTGTATTTGACATCTGAAAAATGTCCTATATTTGTATTGCATATGAGCAACCACCCTAAAAACACATCTTGCAGATGTAAATGCAAATGTCAAATAGATGTCTCCATGATGTACATGTGCTATCAGGGCATTTAACTACGGTCAAGTAATATCAAATCAAAATATGTCTTTCGGTTACAAAACAGGACATTGATTTCATACATGTCCTCATATGAGGACACCAGGACTAAAATCAAGTTTATCACGCATTTTGGGAGACATAACAAATGAATAGGGAAATATGAATCTTGTACCATTATTACACTTCTTTTTTCATTACGCATTTCAACAAAAACACATTAATATGCAAATTAGATTTAGTTTATAGATACATTGTATATAATGAGAAACCCCGTTTATGGTCATTTTACACACATTTTGCATAAAGAAAAATGGTATATCGATTCATTCTGTTATAGTTGAGAATCATCTTTAAACAAAATTTGGTAAATACAAAAAACTTTAAAAATGTTTAAAAATCTATTGTTTTTGCCTATGCATGCTCATGCATGTCTTTTTATTTTTTAATGAAATTGAGTCCCGATGTCATTGCATAACTTATAAATGAAATATCATTTTTATTTATTTACATTATTTTTACTGCTCTAAAAAATGAAAAAACAATTTTTTTGTTAAAACTTTTAGCTCTTAGTAGTTCGGAGATTCATTAAAATTGGGGTGGGGGGTGTGTGGGGGGGGGGGGGGGGGGGTTCACATAAGAAATCAAGTCATACGGTGTCGGGTGAATAAATCATATTTTAGTTTTTCCTTTAAAAAGTAAACTCGTGTCGCTAGGGGCGCCTTGAACGTCATCGATCCCCAGCAGTCCAATGAGAAGACGACGGGTGGATTTCCTTTCAGAGAGCATCCATTCATTACTATACGAGTTTAATATAATGCATTTTAACAGATGCACGGTACAGTACTGCATGGGTATACTTTAAAATGTAGAAATGACTGAAATCGACTGTGTAAACACGAAATCGAGTCTATGCAAATCATTCAGTGGAAAATACACGGTGTTACTCGATTTACAAAAAACATTTTTATTAAAAAGTGTTATCAAAAATTGCGTTGTTAAAAAATCAAAGGGGTTTACTCACAAGTTTAGCAGAGAAAGTCTGCACAACTCCTCCAGGTTTGACATCGAAGTCGAGTGTTTTAGTCCTGTCGGCAAACGCGCGCGCCGCGCACAACACGACCAGGAGCAGCAGAAGCTTTACGCATGAGTTTATGTGACCATTGCATGCCATGATGCTTTATGGATTCGAGAGCTATGTTGATGTTGTGAATGAAAAGACGCCAGCACTGTTCCTGTATGTTCTTCATAGGCTGGGGAAGTTCTGTGGCTCAAGGTGTTGAGCATCTAGTGGACTGGAGTAGAATAACAACTCATTTCTACACTTGACAGTGGACCAAAAATTATTTGGACACTAAAGGTCATGCACATTCAAATTTATGAAAATTTGGGAATATTGTTTTAATGACATGGCTTTTTGAATGTACAAAAATAGCATTATTACTGTACATCCAAATAGAATTTGAAATATAGGCTAATATTTGAATGTGCATGCCTTGCCCATATGAAAATAACCATGGTTTTATTATAATAAAAGAGTAGTAAGTTTTTTAGTGTATTGATTACTCTTTGTATAACCACAGTTTTACAATACCATGGTTAAATTTGTGTAGCAAAACAATGGTTAGTCTGTGGATATACCGGTTTAACTATATTTTTTGGGTTTTATTTGTAATAAAATAATTTTTTCGTAGGAGTAATGTTGTTATTTTACATAAGTATCCCACTATTTATCAGAGATGTTTTTCACTCACCATCAGCATGTCAGTTTTTCCTGAGACTACCTCTTCAATGAGTGCCTTGTTTATGTTTACAGTAGCCCCCTTGTGGATTTTTTTTATTTTTTAATTAACACATATTAATCAAATTTCTCAGCTGCTCGGGTTGTGGCTCATTTCAAAAAGCCCAATAGAATTCTTCTCCATAGTCAACAGTGACCGAGCTTGCTTCTGAATTCAGCTCCTGTCCATGACAGCTCTGGAATTTCTCTTTCTCGTGTTATTTTAAATGTTCAAGCAGAAGGGAGACTTTGTTGCACTCTCAGCATGAGCAAACTGAACTTTCATGACTCTGATGTCTGGTATGATGTTGATTTTACACCATAGACCCATTTTTAAATGAGCCTTGACCACAATTACTTCAGAAGATTATTAATGTATGACCCAGTGGTTAAAACAAAATAAACTTGTAGTAAAACACATTTATGACTGAATGAATGGACCATAAAAATCTGCGTGAGCTCTCAACTTTATTTCTACACGTTTTAATGCTGATGACACTAGATATTCTATTAACCAGTCTTTGAACAAATTATTTATAAATTATCTACTTGAGTTTTATTAAAACTTCAGCACCAAAGTTTACACCAAATTACAGCATTAAAAAATAAATACAATTATGTAATTGAACACTTTATTAAATCAAAAAAGGTGAATAAATATTCACTGTATAGCACTATTGGCATTTATTAAATATTTAGCTTTACTAAAAGAGTGTCTGCTGCGAACATAAAAAATAAGTCAAGTTATACCTAATCTATCCATAACAATGTGTTTATTTTGGATGATTTCAACTCCTGGAGGTTCGAATGAAGTAAACTGGATCAGTATCTGGGAAATAAATAAACATTATTAAAGTGTTTGCAGTGATAAAGAAACTTCCGCAGTCTCAAAACTCACCCTGTTATTCTGCAGTTATTTGCTTGAACGTATGACCCCATGTATCTGATGTCACATCTAACAACGTTATTGGAGAAATCAGACTCTTGCACCTGGAAACCTGGGTTCACGGTTACCTGTCAATGGTTCACGTAGTTTTAAAACATGTTTCTGAATTGTGGTATTGTTAAATAATAAAGTGACCAGTTTATAACTCACTTTTAAAATATAATCTCCAGGAGAAACATCTGTAATATCAATCCACTGACAGTCGATGTTGGCATGGTAGGTGTCATAGCAGCCTGGGCCCAATCCCTGCTCCACAAATAACAATAGTTCCAAACCGGCTAATAAATGGCTTAATTGTATAAAAATAAGACATTTCACACAAGTAACTTTGTTCTCTTAACCTGTGTGTGAGCTGTGCAGGCGTATCTTCTCCTCACACCTGGATCGCAGCTGGTGTCCTCCAGACAGAAACTGGCTTTGTGTCCCTCAGCCACCTTTCTGCCTGTGGAGGCATCCAGGAGGTCATAATTGCTGAAGGCATCCATACTGTGATAATGTCTGTAACAAAATAATACAATAAAATAACTTGGTTAATAAAGTCATAAAAGAGTGCTTTTTAACTAGCAATTCTGTTTTCAGCAATGCAAAGAACATAAACAGTCAGGAACTTACTGATGGCAGCTGTGCCATTCCCACTGATGATGAGGTTTCACAGGGAGAAAATCTGCCGTGCCTTGATTTTTGACCCTCTGAGGAAATCTGAGAAGCACTCTGTAATCAAGGTCTCTTGAGTTGTACGCTGAACTTGAGGAAAAAGGCAAATATCCCATTTAAAATGGTTCAAAGGTTATAATTAGTTTCTGCTTTGGTTGTTTGGTTGCAAATAGTCAGTACCTGGAGAGGCAGTTCTCTTCTGCAGCACATCTTAATGTGTACATCTGAACTCTCTGGATATAAGATGCTGCTTGGATATAGTATGGATCAGGAATAAGATCAGGCAGACCTGGAAAATATATATTTTTAGAACTTAATATAAATTAAGGATATTTAAGTGCTCAGAGCTAAATATAGTTGTATATGTATTTAAGGTGTCTGAACAAGATGTTTACAAAATATTTATTTAACCAGGCTCTAAAAAACGTTTGAGGTAATAGCAACAGCAACATCTCGCTCACTTTTTGTCAGGATTTGACAGAAACCATTGTACTGTATAATTTGCACATTGCATAAAAAGGTACAAATGTAGTCTTACCGTTATGAAAATACCTTGTACCCGTTTCTCTCTGAGGAGATCTATCGCCACTTCCATACGGGAGCAGATTATAGTAAAAAGAGTTTCTGTTGTTTACTTGAGGATTAGTTGGTTCATCACCAATCATACTGTCACCTCCTCTTTCCTCAGCCTGGAAGGGAGGATGCATTGCTGTATTTCTGTTGGTCACTGAAGGTGCAGCTAAATTGGTTCTTGTTAAAAGTTTTGATGTATTAGCAGTTTTGCTCCCAGTCAAAGTGGAAAGTTGAGGTTGAGGAAGCAGATTCTCCACAGAATGAATAGTGGATGGTTTTCCAGTAGCTGCTGTGGGTGATGTTCGTTTTGGCATTGGTGTGCTGGTAACTAAATGATGGCGTCTTGAGCTCCCTGAGGCTTCCAGTGTAGTTGCTGTCCCATATTGCATGGACTGGGGCTCTTCATCTGAAGAAAGTGCAGTTCTTTTTGCATGCAAAGGCAACTGGTTATTATTTCCTATGTGAGATGCATAACCAGATATCATGTAGGGTCTTGCATCCATACCAAGAATGTGCTCTGGCACAGAGTTTGAATGCCCAACTGTGTGTATAGTATTGGCAAAACGTCCCGTGAAAATCCTGCTTGTGAATGCTGGCATATGCCTCGTCAGTAAAAACCTTGCGTTCCGCTTTCCAGAAACAGGTGTGTGATACTGAGAAGCGGTGCTCAGTAAACTGTAAACCTGTCCGTTAGTTTCCCACTTAACCTTGTGTTTCCAGGGTCCATGGTGCTGTGCGGTGCTCCAACAAACCAGGATGCACAGGTTTATGGAGAAGAAGAGAATAAATGAATATTTTGTCATTTTAAATGATATTTGTAATTTTGAGCAGGATGCAAGAGAAAGTGCAGCACTTTGTGCTCCCAAAAGCTTTTAAATAAGCCCAGGTACAGATGAAGGCGGTACATTGTGAGGCGTTTCTTTCTTTTTTGTTCCACTTTTTCCTCCTGGACGTTTCACATAACAGGCACACCCACACATTTACAAAAATTACATGTGGTGCCACCTTAATAATAAAGGCATTGTTAGTGGACTAAAAAATCCCAGTCTATTTGTTTTCTAATCTTTCTTTATTGCAGATCATTGCATATGATTGGTATTACCACTAGAAGGAGTTAGATGTTTGAGTTCTTTTAACTGCATAGGGGTTTATTACTGGCATATCGTTTACAATATAGTTACCTCTTGATCAATAAAACACATTAAATAATGAGCATCTCAGTCATGCCATTGTCACAAGAAAATCTGACCTACGAAATGTTTAAACCATTCCAATCTCCTAATGACGACAATTGCTCCCAATAGTGATGAATGTCTTGACTTTCCCCTTCCACTTATTTCATTGCACAAATATTTGAAGTGAATGTGTAGGCATTTGTCATATGAGAAAGGGACACTATTTAAAAGCACATAGGCACACTGAGTTTAAAACATGAGCTCAAGGTTTATTCAGGAAAATGTCTAGACAATGTTTGTTTTCATGCAGGTTGAACATCAGCCTTATTGCACACAGTAATAAATAGTAGAGCGGAGCTGGAACTTGTGTTGGAGCGGAAAGGATGATTATTTGATCACAGAGATTACTGTATGCATTTAAAGGTTGTGTTTTTGTAAAAATAATCTGTGGGTCAAATGCAAGCTAATTTGGGAGAAAAAAAAACAACATACCCAGGAATGTTATTAGTTTTCATTTTAAGACCGTTAGGACAATTTTAGAAGGGGAAAACCATGAACGTTAGTCAATGGTCTTGTTGAAATTCAGCTCTTGACTTCACTTATGCATAGTTATAGTATTTGATGGTTTAACCTTAACTCTAAATTAAACTCAAGTAACATTCTCATACTGGACATGGCAAAGCATACAAGGAACTTAAAGTATTAAAAAAAAAAAAAAAAAAAAAAAAAAAAAAAAAATATCACAAGAATTTACTTGATAAAACAGCATTTTCAGGAAAAAACCCCCCACATTATACAGTAATGTCAAAACTTGGTCATTATTGGTGTGAAATGCAAAGCGTGATGCAAAGACCGACAAATGTAAACTCAAAGCATAATGTTTATTGGTACACAAGTACAAACAAATTTCAGAAATTAATTTGTGGTAAACAGACTATTAAAGTCACAAAGGAGTGCTTTAAAAGAAAGGCAAAAACCTTTTCCAAAAATGGTAATGCAAGAAAAAGATTTTCCACCAAGTATTTAAGTTACATTCAAGTCAAACTCTTTAAAAAATTACATGTTAAAAAAGGCCACATGTAAAAGTCCTATTTACAATATTGTACAGATAATTGCAGTCAACCTCCTCCTGCTGAAAGACAAAAACAAGTTACTTTATGGCACATAAATATAGTTAATTGTTCCAACAACTATCTGGATTGGCTTTCTTACCTATAAACGATTCAGGAGTGTGTTGTGGATGTCTTCATGAATCTGGTTGTAGATTTCGTCTTTCGTTTTCAAGCCATCCAAGTATTCTGTTGAAGTAGACGTGACATAAAATTAATATCTAAAATGTGGTTTTGAATCAAAATCAAGAGCTTGAAGAACGTATACCGTACCAATCGGCAAACTGCAGTTCTCCATGTCATTTCTGTGTTTCAGGTACATGGGCCACACGTGACCGTCAAAGAGCCCGGGAGGGTCGGGGACGGTGTATTGCCTTTTACTGAAATAAATAATAAAAATGTATTTCAGCTGCTCAAAATTAGCACATGAGTGTTGATTGCAGTTTTAACACACCTTCTCCTTAACTTGCACTCCTCGTATGGGATGGTTATGTAATACGATTTGTCAAAGAATTCCAGCAAAGGCCTGTTTCGATGGAAAAAAAAAAAGATAAGGAGGTCACAACCTTAAAAAGAACACCGTCTCGCAAGTCATTTACTGATTGGGGCACTTCTACATAGCCGGCTCAGAAATCAGCACACGCAGCTCCACGTGCCCACCAATAGCTCAGCGTGCCTCCTTATCTACACTAATGCAGAGCGCCACATGACTGGCATCTATGCCCTTCGTACATATGCATTGAACACATGTTACCAAACGTTCCCAGAATCTAATCTTCGCCATTCATGCAGTTCAGGCCACCGAAAGTTAAATGTCGCTCACTTGTAGTTGTAAAGCAGAAATCCTTCTATGATGAGTATGTGCACTTGGCTCATTTCCGTGGCTGGGGTCACTTGCACGCCGTGAGAACGGGCAAATTTAACTGGGTTTTCAATCCAGCCCTTGACGGTGTTCACCATGGCCTCCATATCCAAAGCTGTGATCACTACAAAAGCAGAACAACAGATTTTAGCAGATTGAAATTTGAATTTAATTTCAGCTATAGCAAAGCCACACAGAGAGAATGTAAATGGGTTGGGAGGGATTGTAAAGTCTTTGTTATGGAAGGGCGATGCGTGGAATGAGGCGTTATTACTCTCCTACTGTTTATAGTCTTACCATCCCACTGTTTAAAGCCATCGTCTCCGACTGCTATCTGATCCGGAGGCTGAAATAACAGTGACCAGTAAAACACTGCAGCAAATGCCATCGTCTACATCTGCCGTCAAGTATATTTGAGCCAGACTGCTGATCTAGGATCAGGTCTCAGCCGTCATAACCTGATGAATACAACTCGACAGATGGGAGGAAACTGATCTTGGATCAGCACTTTTGAGTTCTTACATTACTAGATTACCCTAGACTTGTACAAGGAGCCAAGTGAAAGTTTTACCAAATAAAATAGAGAAAAAGCAAATCATTAATAGATCAAAGTTACTTCTTATTGAATCCATGCATGCAGTACTACAACAGGCAAGAACAAAAACCCTAATCTATTGTTGAATTACTCATTTAAACATAAGTAGGGGAAACAATTACAATTATTGGAATTGTGTTATTTGTAAAGCCAACACCAAAATAACTAGAAATATGAAATAAAAACACTATATTTAGTTGAAGTCACCTTGAAGAAGTCATCCTGGTGAACCACACAGCAGTTTGGGAAGGCTTTTATTAGCCTGTTCGTCAGGGTGGTTTTACCACCATTAGTCACACTAAAAAATAAAAAGGGAAGGTTAAGATGATAAAACAGAGTTAAAACGACTTAATTTTGTGTTTAATCGCGTATTTGAAAAGTTTATTAAAGCAAAAATGGCGGGATAGTCCTCAACTGGCTTATGATTGACAACAAACTGACCCATTGTTGTTAGTTATCCACGTGTTCAACACAATAACGTCCTAAATTAAACAAAAACCAAACGCTTTATAATAATCTACAATAGAAATATAACAAACACAGCAACTTTAGCCGTCTTTAAAGTTTAATATCCAGTCCTTTGTATTAAACACATTAAAATAACATTAAACATGACACCTCAACAAGAAAAACGAATTAAAAAGCTGTTATTTTACCTCACACGCACAATAAAAACATAAGATTAATAGATGACTATATACATTAAGGCGCGAATGTCCGTTAAAAACATTCAGAATTTTCGGCGCGCTACCAGTTTTAAATCTCCCGCTCAAAACCTCCGTGGTTTCAAAAGCTCGCGATTCTTTTAAAATACAAATCCAACGCGTCATAAGTGAGAATAATAAATCATTACGTGTACAATTTTAATTATATATATATAAAAAAAAAACAAATAAAAGCCACATGGCTCGACTGTAACTGTTCATAATATTACTGTTAAAAAACAAACAAAAAAACACTTACCCCCCAATTCCAATGATGTACCTCATTGTATCCGGACCTGGTTGACGTTTTACAATTTAGACGCCGCAAAACCTTCTAAAATAAAAACGTACGATTAAAAACTTCCGCTTGAAGCTAAACCTGCAGTATTATCTCCGTGGACACTAATAAATTGTGGGAACACACTTGCACGTGCGCATATAACCAAAGTTACACGTCACAGAAAAGGCGTGGCTTACGTGCCAGGCAGCCAATCGCGGCTCGCGCAGTGGAGAACATGCTGTAACTCTGAATCAGCCTAAATTCCCACGAATTGCACTGGAAGATAGTACAGATTAGTACAATTAGAACAAATAAGAAAACAGAGACATTAAATACTGCTGTAGTGAGTGACATTTTTGAAACATATTAAAATTGGCGTCACTAAAAGAAGCAAACTAAAAAACATGTAATACCAGCTGACAATTAGACAGAGTGTTTGCTGTGTTTTTATAGGCTAGATATCCTCAATAGACCCTTAAATATTTAGGTGAGGGGTCAGAATTATCCTGTGGGATACTTGCAAGGCAACATGTTTCTCAAACATCACATGCATTGTGGTTTGGTACCTTTAATACATCACAGATGTGCACAATGCCTTTAAAGCGTGTAATCAAAATTAAATATTCATATACATCTGCATTTTGTTGATTAGAGCTACACAATCCAGGTGCATGTGCTTATGGTCAAAGCGTAGTGAAGGTCATTATTTAGGTCAGATAGAGTGTGACTGGTCACTTTAGGTCAGAAAGACTGCTGATATAATAGTCACACACATACAGGAATAGCCTGTCACATCATGGAAATACAAAAATAACTCTTTCTTGTGACTAGATGAAAGACATCCATGCAACTCTTTCTTGAACTCCGGTGATAGAGGTAAAACTTCACCTTTTTTCATTTAAGAGAGAAATGCTTTTAGTCTGTGTTTTTTATATAAACAGTACTGGGTAGATTATTCTGTTACTTATTCCAAATTTCATTACATTACACATTTTAGGTAATATAATAAGACTACTTTACCATAACAACATTACGTCAAGGTTCATGAAGGAACTGCAGGGGATTCATGAGTTTAATGAAAAGCTAATAATTAATTCAATCATAGAATTACATAATACAGATTACACGTAATCAGATCAAGAAAAGATGAAACCAAATCAAAATTGTAGTCATACATATAGCAGAATGTTTAATTTTGAACCATTTTCATGGCAAGCATAAGGCAACATAAAAGTATAGCCAATGTCAAAATGTTTTCAGAGACGACTGGCACTTATCGTTTACAAAAGCTGGTCATTAATCAAGATGGAAGGGGTTAACACGTTCAAAAACATCCAAGAAAGGATGTACAGAGATGCTTGGAAATCGACATGCACCAGAAATCGAATCCTGAGCGGAAACACCCGTCTATTAAAGTCAGGTCACATGACATTCTCCAGGGTCAGCAAGCAGGGAGCAGCCTATTTAAAAAAGCGATAACAGCAAAGAGGTGCACTATGGTACATCCTGCTACGAAACAGCGACGTTTCTCTGTGCGTAGAGCCATCTGTTGGTGGATTTTGAAATGCTTTTTTAAAATTGTGCCTTTGAGGACGAAAGCGAGAGCAGCTGGCCTTCTCACTCGCCAACTTTAGTTTAAAGTTTCCGCTTTGTTGCTGATCTGAGACCAGTTTCTTGTTGTCTGATATGTGTATTAATATATAATTTGGGAATATGACAAATGATCCGAGATCAGCAGCAAAAACATTCAAGGTCGTCCTGGTTCTTCAATCTCTGTTGTCCTGGAGGCAGAGAGTGTTTGGTTATTTTATGAATCAGTCATGGAATAATGATGTGTTTTGTTTGTTTGCTCACATCTCTGGATTGACGGGCTTCTGTTGCTCTTTCTGTTCCTGCTCCATTCTACAAAGAGAAGAGCATTCTGGGTAAACAGGGTCTCTTCTTTCAGTTTGTGAAAGTTTTATCTAATAGGTGTCAAATTAGCCAGTTTTGAGGCGGTTGGTGATTACCTCTCTTTTCTAACGTTTATTCTTTCCTCTTCAAATCTGTAAAAAAAAAGACATTGATTTTAGAAATTGGTATCGGATTTTAGTTTTGGTAAAATATGTTTGAAATCTTCTTACTGTAAGATACACTCTGGGATCTGGATATGATCCATAGGAACAATCTTTTCCAGCTCTTCCAGACTGTGCACATAACGGATCTTATTCATGAACTTCACACTGTAGAGCAAATAAAATATGATTTATGAGCATGTCTCAACCCCGCATAATGAACTTTGAATAATTATCCACGCACTTTTCACTAATTATGAGAATTTATTTCTATATAGTACGATATTTTGTATTTTTATTTTATGTATTGAGAACAAATGAAAAACATTCATTTCCAATATATTCATAAGATTCATTTACCAAATATTTTAGCTTTTAAATAAGAACTTGATTTTATTTAAACAACTTCAAATCTCATTTCCGTTCTCGTGTTGAATAATATGTTTACCTGATGAAAGGTTTGGAAATTGCGATGACTGTCCGGATGAACCAGGATGGATGGGTGATGATCAGAGATTTCAGGTTTTTCCTCAATCTGAGGATGAAGATTGAAGATGTTTATCTCAATTTCTTAAAAACCCGTTTGCATAAAAGCGATCACTATTTCCAAACCTTCTGTCGATCATCTGATAGCACTTCTTGAGCCAGCTAATGCCGGGCATCTTGCTCCGTGGCGTTCCTCCGTTCATGTATATGATCAGGTAATCCTCCGCCACCAGCATCTCCAGACTGCTCACCACATACCTGAGGAACAGGTGTGAAGACAGCGTGAACGTGTGAAGAGAAGCCAAATAAGAAAATCACAGAACAAGAAGGTTGTACAGTGTGTTTGCTAAGTCAAATAAGTTCATTTCCTTACAGGAAGAGGTTTTCCATCAGGTAATGGTAATCTGGGCAGCTGCTATCAGGAAGGTAACACGCCGTGAACACAATTATGGCGTTCAAGCCCTCGCCATAGTAGCCTAAAAACAAAGTAGAAGAAGAGACTTAAGGACACAGCAGAGATTAAATAAACTGCATAAATAATGATTCTTAATCGTGATGTACCTCCATGCGATATGACGCGCAGATAGGGCCGTATGACCTGCATATCGATCCGATGTTCCTGTTCGCCGATGATCACGGTCCTCCATAAACGGCCGTTGACACCCGTCCCGTCCACACCTTCTCCATCAGCGTCGCTGTCAGCTGGGGGCGCTTTGGCCGCGGCGACGGGTGTGTCGTCTGAAAGCCATGGATCAATGAGTGGAACTACTTAACTTCTTATCTACCAATCTAACTATCTACTGTTTTTTTATCTACCAACCTATCTTTTCTTCTATCTATCTACCGATATTTTCAACCATCCACCATCCTACCAATGTTTGTATCTGTCTGTCTGTCTGTCTGTCTGTCTGTCTGTCTGTCTGTCTATCTATCTATCTATCTATCTATCTATCTATCTATCTATCTATCTATCTATCTATCTATCTATCTATCTATCTATCTATCTATCTATCTATCTATCTATCTCCAGAGCCATGAAGAACAGCATATTCTTACCCTCCCACTCCAGGTCGTTGCCGTTGGTAATGAACTCCAGCGAATCCGTATCATCGGGTGTCTCAATATCATCCACATTAATATCCAGATCATCAGGTGTATCCAGGAAGTCATCGGAGAGCAAGGACCCTTCACTCTGGTCCAACGACAAGTTCATATCCGGGGCCACCAGCGTGCGACGCTTCCGGTGAGCTCCGGCCCCTCCGGCTCCACCAATGAAGAGAGAGTTTGGGGGAGCTGAGCCAATAGCGATACGATTTGCATTACACAAATGCAACTTACTCATTTAAGAAGAACATTTGCATATGAAACAATGTGACTTACAAGTTCTCCCTTCGTCCAGGGCGCAGGAAGAGTCCATGTCACCCTCCGCAGGAAGTGGCCTAGCGAGGACAATTTTTGTAAGTGCAAATATTGATTTGTGAAAGAAAAGAAAGTTCAACGTTTGTGTTCAAAGAAAGTCATATGATTTTGAAACAAAATGAGGGCGAGTAAACGGCAAAATTGTAATTTTGGGGTGAACTGCTTCTTTAAGACCAGAGCATATTGTGATATGCTAATTAGCGAGTAGGCCCTCGGGGTCGTTGCACACGCAGCTGATAAATAGAGGGGGTTGTCAGAGCCGGTGGGGTTCACAGCTGCTGCTTCTGTGCTAAAAGACTATTTAACTCGCAGTTTTCATTGTTTCCCCATCAAATGCCCATTTCAGACGACAACGACAAACCAGAAGCCTTGAGAAAGACAGCTATTAGCATCAACAAAGCAAAACATACTACAGAAGTGCATAATAATATTGCATATTAATACTAACAGATGCAAATATATGAATGAATCACAGAACATGGCACCATGTTATTTATAACAACAACAGCTTCCCTGTGGAGATTCATCAAATTTCTAATTCTCTCAGTGGGTGTTTTGTATTAAACAATAATACAGCATTAAAATCCATTTTAATCAACACACTTAATAAAATGGATGATTTAAGCATGCTATAGAAAACAAACAAACCAAAAACGCACAATCAAAGCTGTTCTCGCTTACCTGCTGCGTGAGACGTATACAAGGTTTCTGGCTGCTTTCTGATTGTGCGAGTTCTTACTCTACGCTAGCGGGAAATCTCATGGCCCTAACGCTGTTTAATATTTCAAAAGCATCATGCTGTCGTGTGATGCTGCTGCTGCTCCTCTACGCCTGACCTGCCTCCATTTTCCTGGGGATGCTGCTTGTGTTGTTGGCAGCTCGCTGCGTCACATGACGTGGCTGCTTTCCATTTAAGGAGAGACCTGCACCTGCTCCCATCTCTGTTCAGCATCTCACTCAGGATTCGCTGAAGAAATTATACTCTTTTCCTTTTTTTAAAGCCTGTATCTATCTGTAAGGCCAGTGTAGCCTTCAAACTTCAAGTTTGTTTTGATGTTAGGTTAATTAATTTACCAGTATAAACACTTTAATGCTTCTTCATGTTTCCTGCATCCCACAAACGCATATGATGCATTTTACACCATAATGTGAACGAATTTTAAAATTTGAGGCAGAAAATGTAGCAAAGTTCAACCATTCAAAACCAAATCTTCAATGTTTATGGTGGACACGTATGGATTTTTCTAAAGAATAAAAGGTGCATGGTTACCTGGGAAAATCATCGTCCAGCCATTCGTCTCTCGCCTCTATGATCTCCATCAGAGGACCGAAGTCAACGCTGCCCATGCTGAAGAAACCTGGACCTGCAAAACAAAGTCAAATCCTCTCCTGAAGAGTTTAATCACCAAAAAGTCAGTGCATACCAGAGGAATTTTTAGTGTGCTACGGATTAATGGGAAAAATCATTTTAATGCCTCTTTTAATCCCTGACTGAAGTGGCCTCTGCGGTAATGTGGGGATAATTCCCTTTTGTTCACTTTTGAATTGTCTTTTTGAATGATGACTATTTTTGACTGAACATTGGAAGAAATTTCTCTCTCTCTCTCTCTCTCTCTCTATATATATATATGACATTAACTGGATTATTATAGTTAATTAGAAAAGTAAAATGGAACTAAAAACAATTACAAGACATTTTCATTACTTGAAAAAAAAAGAAATATTAACTGGAATGAATTATAAATTTGATTAAATAAATATTTATATATTTACATAAAATAATATTTATATCAAATCAATGATAATATATGAAAAATTGTTATTTTTATTTCAACTAGTTGCCAAAGCAACATTTTTTATTTTATTTTATTTTAACTTGATGTAATAAATTGACTAAAACTAACAGCAACTGAATAAACATACTCAAAATAAAACAAAAAATATAAAAAATGCACAACAAAATGACTGAATTTAAAATAAATATAATAAAAAATAATTCAGTGATACTACAATAAAACGGCTGTATTTGGAGTCTAAATGTTATATAATGAATATTAAATATTAATATTATATTGAAACGTCAAGGTGGTGTGGCTTGAAAGCACTAATCCACTATTTTTCCTCATGATTCTTCAAAATTCTTTGAAAACTCAACAAATCTAGCTAAATTCAGTCTTTGATAGATGAAAATAATAGCAACAGATTATTAAAGCGCTCTTACTCACATAAGCATCGGATTATTCCTGGTGAACTGATTATTTTCCCTCTTCACCCAGAGCAGAACGCAGGTGTTGATGCAGGTGCTCCAGGAGAAACACAAGACTCCTCTGTTCACTGTGAGGGACAGAAAGAACTATACGCTCACTCTCCAGGTCACAGACAGGCACTTTGAAACTGAATTTAGCCCGTCATGTTTCCAGAAGCGTGTATATTCTGCTATTTAAATCCAAACATTACCAGTAAGGATGCTTTATTCCTGTCAGCGATGCTTTGTCATATTGCTTCTCCTCTTGAATGCTGAATGCTGGTGGCCCAGGCTCAGGATGAATAGAGCATCTGTTATTTAGGCACTTCCACATCCTCTGAGCATCCCACTTTAACCCTCTCAACCCACAGGTGACGCTAAAGTACAAGACATAGTACTGTAATGTCATTCTGAGTGGATGAGACATTTACTGTTGACTATTATATTATTATGTTTAATTTTCAGTTTGTGCGTGTGTATATGCATGTATAAATATATATTTATACATATTTGTATATGTTTTAGTACTGTCAAACGATTAATTGCGTTAATTTACATGTAAGTATGTGGACATATTAATTATAGGACATTATAATTGTAGACTAATATTATAAAAATATATTTACTTTCTTTTATATATTTGTATATAACATTAATATTTGTAAAATATATTTATATAGGCTTTAACATACAGTACTCTAGCATGCTGTAATGTTGTGCATTTGGGTTAATTACTGTTAATTCTAATAATTTAGCGAATAATGGCGCCAAGCAATAAATCCCTGAACGTTCCAAAGATCGAATCGAACTTGTGGAATTTTTAAAAAAGTACCGAGTTCAAATCAAAACTCACTTAAATGTCGAGTCCAAATTAAACCTGAACTAAAGGGCTTTGAGGCGGTTTTTTTTTCGTAAACTTAAAGATCTCTGTCACATTTGATATTAAAAGTAAACATCAATATTCTGTTTTTAAATGGATCTAAAAATGCTCAAAACTCACTATTTCACATATAAACCTAGGTATAATAATATTCATCTTTGCATCTACGGCTTTATTTTGAGGCGAGAGCGTCAGGGACACGTGCCTGTCACGTGATCGCCGGAGACGCCGCCTCCGTTGCTGCTGCTGCTGCTGAAGTTTCTATGATGGCGGCCAGTAATTATTATGGATTCACACATGCAGCTGCCGCCGCCGGCCCGCAGTACAGGTACAAAACAAACACATGCACGCATGAATACAGCAGTCAGGATGCCACGACATGCATTTAAACGAGATGCTGACGGCCAGTGCGCAAACATCTCATGAGCTGCTGTTGTTTATGTGTTTATTGATGCTTGCATGTTATTATTATATCGTGAACGTGTGAAATATGCGTGTGCTAATATAAATAACGTTACCGTGGTGCTGCCATACTTATGGACTCGTAGTATCCCATGGTAAACATTTGGTATGCTATAATTCTGTGACTTTCCCATTGTACTGTATTAAACATGAGCATATGCATCCAAAAAGCTCTATATTTTGGTAGCCTATTCTTTAAAGTAAATACTATTGCCATTGTATTTTGCACACTTGCATTTACATTTACATTTAGTCATTTGGCAGACGCTTTTATCCAAAGCGACTTACAATTGGGAACCCTTGTAACCCTTACCAAAATTAACGATGGTTTTATTGTAGGAAAAGTGTAGTTACCATGGCTTTTTGGTGTATTGATGACCATTTGATGACCTTTTTCGAAATTGAGATGTATGAAAGCTGAATAAATAATCTTAGGATAGCTGGGATAGGACAACATTTGGCCGAGATACAACCGTATGAAAATCTGTAATCTGAGGGTGCAAAAAAATCCAAATATTGACAAAATCGCCTTTTAAAGCTGTCTAAATGAACTCCTAAGCAATGCATATTACTAATTAAAAAAATTGATATATTTACTGTTGGTAATTTACATAATATCTTCATGGAACGTGATCTTTACTTAATATCCTAAGGATTTTTGGCATAAAAGAAAACTCGATAATTTTGACCCATGCAATGTATTTTTGGCCATTGCTACAAATATACCCCAGCGACTTAAGACTTAAAAGGTTTTGTGGTCCAGGTTCGCATTTGTATAACCACTAAAACATAACCACTATAAACTGTGGTTAGTTTTGCAAAACCATGGTTAATTTGTGGTTACCATGGTTTAACTGTAGTAACCATGTTTTTTTGGCTTTAATTTGCACTAAAACCATGGTTAATTTTCATAAGGGAAGGGTGTCTAAACCGCATTAATTCTGAATCCGGAAATTCCCATCCAGCACCCAGCCGCCTCCTGTCTATTCCCACCCAACCACGGGCAGCTATAACGTCCAGCCTGCCCCCGGAGTGGCCCATGCGGTGACGGCCTCGTACCCCTCCGCCACCGCCCAACCGGTGAGTCCTGCGGTGACCGCGCCCTACCCCACCTACCAGCCCCATCCCGCCCCAAACTACGGCTACCGGCAGCCCGAAACATCCCCACAACTGACCACCACCCCTCAAACTTACCAGGTGTTGACTGAACCGGTAAGTCTTCTCTTTGCTTCATTGTTTTTAATGATGCATCTCAAGTGGGCTCACTTACTTATTCCTGATTTAATTGGTTATACAGGAGAATTATAACTATGGTCGACCGCCGCCGGTCAGTAGCTATGAGAACAAGCAGTACTTTCAAACGAGCATCGCACCTGCACAGCAAACTGCAACCGAGGCCTACTTCCAGACAGGTGAGTCTGATTCCTCTTTAACGGCAATAATGGCCAAGTATTGTATGGAAACGGATTTAAGATGACAGTTTGTGTTTGGTTTACCCAAAAATTGTCATTAAAGAGTCTCATAAAAGAGAACATCTTTGCCTTTTCAGGGCTGAAAACTGGCTACAGCCCCACGAGCACAGTGTACAGTCAGCCGCCTGTTCAAAGGCAGGTCGCAGCTCTGAAACCCCCTCCCGCTGTGAGCTCTGTGTCCTCTAGCTACACCATCTATCCGACATCAACCAGCGTACAGCAAACTCCAGCCCCCATATGCACTTATACCCCCAGTTCTTCCTTCAGCTCCACAGCTGCTACGTCCTACTCCGGTATGGCCGCGTCCGATTCAGATTTATATGCCACAAATAGCATCGTCTAACAGTATCTCTTTCTTTGTCGCTTCAGCCGGTCTCAGCTATTCCAGCTATGAGTCTAGCGGTTACACATCCACACCTTCGTACTTCCAGCCGGCGCACCTGGCGCCCCCGCAGGCACAGCCTCAACCTCAACCGCCTCTCCAGCAGCCGCAACAGCCTCCACTGCCGCCGCAGCAAACGCAACAACCTCCAAAACAGCTCGCCAACTCCTCCTGGAGCAACACTGGAAGTGGCACGATCACCAGCCATTCCGTCAATGCATACAAGAAACCCGTTTTCCACCAGAGCAAGATCCAAAAGCCCAAAGGGCCACCCAAACAGCCACAGCTGCACTATTGCGATATCTGCAAGATAAGCTGTGCCGGTCCACAGGTGAGCGTTTGAATGAAATCCACATTCAGTTTCACCCAAAAATGCAATTTTCCTGATTATTTACTCACCCTCAGGCCATCCAAAATGTATAGGTCTTGCATTCTTCAGCCGAAGAGAACTTTTCGCCATGATTTAAATTACCCCATGATTTACTCACCCACAAGCCACCCTAGGTGTATATGACTTTCTTCTTTCAGACGAATCCATTCGGGGTTATATTTAAAAATGTCCTTGCTCTTCCAAGCATTATAATGTTAGTGAATGGGTGTTATTTTTCAATAGTCCATAAGAAGTCCAATAAAGTGCAATCATCCTTAATAAAAAAAGGGGGGGGGGGGGTGAATAAAAGCCTCCTGATGTGTTTTTGTAAGAAAAGTATCCATATTTAAAATGATATAGACAGTAATCACTAGCTTCCGCTAACTGTTGAATGCGCGTTCACAATAGAACACCGTTCCAGGCGGTCGTGGTATGGATATTTTTCTTACAAAAAAAGCATCAATTCGCTACAGGAGGCCTTTATTCACCCCCTGGAGCCATGTGAGGCACTTTTTTTCCTTTAATGGATGGATGCACTTTATTGGACTATTGAAAAATATCACCCATTCACTGCCATTATAAAGATTGGAAGTTTTGAAATATAACTCCGTCTGAAAGAACAAAGTCATATACACCTAGGATGCCTCGAGGGTGAGTAAAGTATGGGGTAAATTTCATTTTTGGGTGAACTATTCCTTTGAGGTTTTGGAGGCAAACAATCCAAACATTTTCTCCCAATTAATGCAAGTGAACCATTTCCAGTGGTCCATAATATATATTTAGAAAGCTTCAGTGTAGTCTAAATGAGCCTGGTTTTTGAGTCAAAGTTTGTGTGGCAGTTTGTTGTTAAGAATTGCAAATAATCCTTGTATTACAAATTATATCTGTAAAGCCAGGTTCAAAATTGTTTCTTTTTATTGACATATTAGTCAAAAGTTTTTACCTAAAGAATTCTGGGTATAAATCACTCCATAAATCAGAAAATGCTGTCAACAGCAAGAAATAAGTTAAATTTCACTATGCTTGTAGAAATAAAATCTTGTATAAAACCAGGCGAATGATATATGAACAAACCTCTGAGCGAAAATCTTTAGAATATAGTTGGAAATAAAACAAAAATTTGGTGTAAGTTCTACTAAAGTTCAGGGAAAAAAGCATTTTCAATCATGCTGTGATTGAAATCTATAGATGCAAATAGATAAAGTGCAATAAAATAAGTATTTTAGATATTATCTTTCCACTAGTCAGCAACACGTTATGAAAAGCCAAATAGTCCAAAATCTCAGTACTCACCTGTGCATTTAAAAAAACAAAAGTAGTTTCTTGCCCTAAAGTTTCTGACATTTAGTGGAAAGTAGTAGCAAACGTATTTCTTCATGTGTTCTCCTGCAGACGTATCGAGAACATCTGGAAGGACAGAAGCACAAGAAGAAAGAGGCTGCTCAGAAGAGCGGCAGTCAGGTGACCAACGGACCTCGCGGTGTCCAGACGCAGCTGCGCTGTGAATTGTGTGACGTCTCGTGCACCGGTGCCGATGCATACGCCGCACACATCAGGGGATCCAAGCACCAGAAGGTTTGTTAAATGTCATGATGTTCCCTTTGGCCATTTCAGTGCTCTTGAGCTTTCTGTCATGTTTTGGATTTGTTGGTGTCTTTTAATTGAAATGCACCTGCTGTCGAACATTTACTCAGGTGGTGAAGTTGCACACCAAACTTGGCAAACCCATCCCTTCCACGGAGCCCGTTTTCGTGAGCTCTGCCCCTGCTGCTGTGACGATGACTACTAGCAAGACGGCTGCGACAACCGCTCCCACCCCTACATCGGTTGCGCAGAAGACGCCAGCGACGGCACTTTCCAAACCTGTGGCGTCTCCTGCAAAAAAACCTGCCATTGCTAAAGTTGCTATTATCGGTAAGTGACCTTACAGGGCCTTTTCATTAAATGATAATTTCAGCAGGCGAAAGACTGGCATCGTGAAGCAATCGCGGCGATTTCTGATTGACCACAATTGTTTCACGATGGCAATCTTTCGTCTGCGACGGCCGAAAATCATGCAGTGTTTAATGAATATCTCTGTAAATCATTTGGAATACTGTTTTGTTTGCACTTGCGATGTTTACACTGGAGATTATGTGAATTTATTATAAATTTATTTGCAGTTGCGACACTTTACATAATGATTTAGGGCCTTTTTCGTAAAATGTGAGCGGCACAAATTTCTGTGTAAATCATTTGAAGTACTAATTGTAATTTTCAAAACAATTAAGTTTACGAATGACTTGCGCAGAAGTTTTTGCAATTACGAGAATCTACACGAATGGCTTTGCGAATTATTTACATAGTTTTTTTAACGATTGCACAAGTATGTAGTATAAAACTACTGAATGATTAAAATGGATTTGTTCGCATTTTGTTACGCTTGTGAATGTTTTTTTAAATTCATTTGCACTTTTTTACATAACGATGTTTACATAACGATGATTTTAGTAATTATTTACAGATTTTTTGTGTAAGTTCGATAACATACACAAGTTTTACAAATGATTGATGCAGAAATCGTACCAAACTTATTTGGCCTCATTTGTTTAACTTTTCTTGCATGAGTTGTTTGCGAATATAAATTTGCGCAATGATGCGATTGCAACAATTTAAGCAAAAATGGTTTTATGACTGATTTACATTAGAATTCTTCAGGTTTTGTGCAAATTTATTTAAGAAATGTTGGTAACTTCACAATAAGGTCACATTTGTTGAATGCATTAGTTAACATGAACTAACATTTAGTAATGTTTTTACATCAAACGTTGTTTGTTTTAGCATTAGTTAATGCATGTGAGCTAACATGAAAAATATTGTTTTATTAAAATGCATTTTTATTAACTAACATTTAACAAAAATCAAATGTTTCACTCTTCGATGCATTAACTAATTTTAACGAATGTTAACTAAAATTTTTATGAAGGATTTATGATTTACATCTAAATTGTTTTACATTTGTAACAGTTTGTCAATGTTTATAAGACCTGTTTGCACACAATTACGTTCATCTCATGTCTCATAAATGAGGCCTAATGTGTTTAATTTTTAGTTTAAGCTCAGTTTTAGTCGCACAAATGCCTGATGTTTCTAGATGTTTCTGTAACGTCACCTTAATTTCACCTTCTTAATTTCACAATCGGTGTTCACACTGATCACAGAAATAGATGATATTTCCTCTTTAGTGCATCGCTCACAAAACCCACATGACGGGAATAGATGATTAACATCCTGCCTTGCAGAAGAAAAGTCTCCTCGTACACATTTCAGTCGTCATGTTGACGCAATGTGTCTTTCAAACATCGGCATAATCAGTCTTTTTGCTTTATATAGTTGTGATATTCATTCCAGATAATGTTGCTCAGCAGGTTATGAACTGATAAATTTAGTCATGCAACAAACCCTGCACATCATAAACATTTTGGTAGCATTTGGTTACATTACAAACAGAAACAAGAAATAGAGTAAATTCCCGATATCCATTTCTCTCCAGGCAGCAGAACATCCACACCAGCTCCGGTAAAGACGGAGGAGGCGAAGCCGCCCGTAGTGAAGGTGGACACTTTGAGCGATGATGAGGATGGTGACGGTACTGGAGCTCAAGGAGACATTCAGCCTGTTGGACACGATTATGTAGAAGAGGTGAGACCGTTCAGTCAAAATTAATTATTTGCATATTGTGTTGAGTAAAACTTGAATCAAATGTGTGAATCTCTCTTTTTGTCCATGAATCAGTCAAATTTATTCACAAATCATTTATTAGTGAATCAAGTCTGAATCGAAAGGATTTCTTCTAGTAAATGTGTGACATTTAAGGATAATTGGGTATTCTCCTGAGGGTTTTAAGTCTCTGAATCGTGTTTTTACGTCCTCAGGTTCGAAATGACGATGGTAAGGTGATTCGCTTTCACTGTAAACTGTGTGAATGCAGTTTCAACGATCCCAATGCTAAAGACATGCACCTGAAGGGACGGAGACACCGTCTGCAGTACAAGGTAAGATGTCACCCATCTTTGTATGTTCTTATGTGCCACAAAGCAACTTTATACTTGTTGTCTTCCTTTCATGCGGTTTTTTTCATAAACAAATGATTTCATTAAATGTTTAAATATTTTTTTGTATATTAATAATTATTAAATGCAACATTTATTTATATAATGCACAAGAGTTTCTGTTATTGAAAAAGTAAATTAAATACTAATTGCTTCAAAATTAGGTTTTCTCATTTTTCTTAACTATTTATTTATTTTTACATTATTCATAAATTATTTATAAATCTAAAATCAGTGCAAAAAAGCTTAACTTTGAGACACTTCAGTTCAAAACGCATAAAACATATCATGAAGACTCTAAATCCTGCAGGGCTGCAGTTAATGACCAATATTTTCTTTTGTAGAAAAAAGTGAACCCAGACCTTCCTGTGGAGATCAAGCCCAGTAATCGAGCACGGAAGCTTCTGGAAGTCAAACTGCGAAAGCAGAAGCAGAAATGTGTGCTGAAGAGACAGCAAGAGGACGAACAGCGTTGGCACATGGAAATGAGGTCTTTATCTGCTTTCATCTGCTGATAAAGTTTCAATGAGCTTTTTGAACATGGGAATGTTTATTGCACATTTCACAAGGCCTTTTCACTGCAAGTTAAACATACTGAACTTTTGACATATTGAAAATTTGATATTTTCACAACGAATGTGCATCAAACATGATTTAAGTCACTTTGAATATGTTCATTTATATATATATATATATATATGTGTGTGTGTGCATAAAATCACATTCTATAATTTACTGTACTTTTTGCTAATTTAATTATTAGTGTAATGTAATTTTCACATCATTACAAAATGTAAAAGTATATAACATTTTTCATGATAATTCAAATTTAGCAGTGTAATTTTAGTGTAAATTTTTTGTAAATGTATATAAAATTTAATTATTTTCAAATCATAAATTATATTTTTCATATGATTAAAATTCAGCACTTTAGCAAATATTCTATATATAATAATTAAAAATAGTTAATATGCAATACATTTCACATCATTTTTTGCACTAAATGTAGAGTTAATTATTTTATCAGTGTTTGTTTTGAGTAATTTTGTGCAAAATATCTTCAAACGATATACATCAAACATGGTTTAAGTCACTGAGTAAAAATTCATAATTTTTATATTCAGGGAAATCATAATTTTCACACATTTACACACACACACACAAACATTTTTCATAAGATTACAGTTTGGCACTCTTTAAAAAATGGAGTACATATTTTTCAAATATTGTAAACAATCATTTTCACATCATTCTTTACACTGAATGTAGTGTGTGCTGGTTACGATGACATGATTTGTCACTTTTTTTTATATTCACATTTCCATGTGTCGTCCAGCAGGAGGTACGAGGAGGACATGTACTGGCGGAGGATGGAGGAGGAGCAGTTATACTGGGTGGAGATGAGACACAGAATGGCCCCGCCCCCTCTCATGGGCCGACCCAACATGCCGGTGCCGCCCCTATTGGTAAGAACAATGACATTTCAGACAAAAACTGATCAGATGCTAGTTTTAATCAAATTGTAAAGCGTAACAATTCTCCCATTGATCTTTAGCCCGCGCGACGGCCCGATTCGCCCGACGACCGCCACATCATGGCCAAACACTCGGCCATCTACCCCGTGGAGGAGGAGCTTCAAGCCGTCCAGCGAATTGTGTCGCATTCTGAGCGTGCTCTCAAACTGGTGTCTGATTCGCTGCTGGAGAAGGAGGCGTGTGCTGCCGATGACGACAGTGACGCGACAGACAAACAGTGAGGACTCTTGCCAGCTAGCGTTGTGTTTATGCTATCAAATAGTAGTGTGAAGTTTATATTTACGTGCTTCCGCTTGGACAGGTCGGAGTCTCAGGCTCGTATTCTCAAAGGAGTCATGCGTGTGGGAATCCTGGCTAAAGGTCTCCTCCTTCGCGGTGACCGCAACGTCCAGCTCATCCTGTTAGCTGCCAAGAAACCCACCGCCTCTCTATTGAAAACCATTGCGGAGCAACTCCCCAAACAACTATCGGTAAGCTTGTCTTTTTTTTGTGAAGTTGCTATGCATGTAAAATAAACATTTATGTCGAAGCTGCTGAAAATCATTATTGACTTATGACCTGTTTATGCTCATATCTTTGCACTTGTGGTTTTATCACCTTGTTTCACTTTGTTCTGGCTGTTACATGATGGAAATCACCCACGAGAAATCACATGATCTCAGGTGTTAAGCTTATATATAGCAACATGTAGCTGGGTGTTTGTTTAACATTTCTTAAAATAAAGCTTGGCTGTCATATGCGTGAGTCTCACTAAGAAATGTCCAGGTCATATTTTACACCTGAATCAAAAGTAAAAAAAAAAAATAAAAAAAAAAATATATATATATTTTAAAAAATTAAAATGTATCATATTTTGTAGAAAGCAAATGAAGAGTATTTTTTATGCCCATTACTTTTTTTTTTTTTTATCGTTGACAACTAAACATTTCCTAAAATAATGTCATTACTGTAATGCTGCTGCTGCAAAAAAGCATATCATACAGCATAACATAACAGAAAATAATTTTACTGACATTTCAGTTGTTTTCCAAAAATTGCTGTAACATGCAGAAAGTTATGTAAAAAATAATTATCTCAGTTTGACATGTTTCCTAAATTATTTTCATGATAATTAAACGTTTCCTGAAATGTCATTAATGCAGCACAATCCTCATTACCATAATTTGTGGAAAATTATAAATAAAATTATTTTTTATTGCAATTTAACATTTCCTAAGTTGTCTTTACTATAATGCAGGAAAAAAATTATTGCCGTAACATACAAAAAATCATAGTCAATTATATTCATGACAATGAAACACATTTCATTACATGCAACAAATTATGCAGAAAATTATAATTTTTTTTATTCATGAACATATTTCCTAAATTGTCTTTGCTGTGATGCAGCAAAAAGCATCATTACCATAACATACAGAAAATCATAAAGGAAATTATTTTTGTCAATTAAACATATTTCCTAAAATGTCATTAATGCAGCACAAAACCTCATTACTGTAACATGCAGAAAATTATGCAGAAAAATATTTTTATTACAATTTAATATATTTTCGAAATTGTTTTGGATATAATGCAGCAACAAAAACTCATTACCGTAACATACAAAAAAGTCTTTATTACATTCAGTACAATACTACCATAATATATGAATACTACTTACAATTTAATTCTTTTATTATTCTTTAGTTTTTCACATTACAGTAATGAGATTGAGATTGTTGTGCATTGCGGTAATGACTCGATGCATGGGGGGAAATGTGCTAAATGTCATGAAAATAATGCCAAATCTTTATAATCTTAAAAATGTTTATTTACTTGATGCAATCAGTAACATACAGATAATTATTTTTTTTTTTCTTCACATTACAGTAATGAGATTGTTGTGCATTGCGGTAATGACTCAATGCATGGGGGAAAATGTGCTAAATTTCTTGAAAATAATGTCAAATCTTTATGACCTTAAAATATACTTTGTTTACTTGATGCAAAATATAATTCCCCACTTTTGGGGAATGAAATATGACCCAGACATGTTTCTGGTGGTTTATTGTGTTATCCACCAAATATAATTCAAAATAACTGCAAATAAATGAGCTTTTGTCTTTGCTCCTTCTGCTGCTCTTGTGGTCCGTGTATCTTTAACTGATCTTTAGTTCCACTGCCTGGTTAGGACACCTACAGAGAGAGACTGGGGCATGTACTTCATTCCCATACGCATTATATCCCATTAACCCCTGCATTATGCAGCCAAGACTTTTGAGTGTGGCAATTTCCAATGGGATTAAAAGGGACAAATTAAGGCCCCTGTATTGACCCCTGCCGTCTCCTCTGTAGTAATGCAAAGTGTCCTTTTAACCGGCAGACCTTTTCTGAAGATCAGTATGAGGTGCAGGTACACCCTGAGGAAGCCAACATCGTCATTTTTTCAAGCAAGGAACCAAAAATGCAGGTCACCATCTCTCTTACCTCGCCAGTGATGCGCGAAGACCCCAACATGGAGAAAGGTTAGAGAACCCGTGCTTTCCCTCAGCAGCACTGTATGTGTTCCCTTGGTTCACCAAAAATACGGATATTTCCATATACAGAATTGAATTTTCCATCAGTGAATTGGCTTTCCTGTTCATTTCTGCCCCCCTTCCCCTCCTTCATTTTCTTTTTTTCCTTTCGGTTCAGTCCATTATTTGCCCTCGTTCGGTTTTGCATTGCTTTCTGAAAACGTTTTAAGGAATCAAAAACAGGATCTCTGACCTTTCTTTACCACTGTGGCGCAATATTGTACAAGTTGTGTTGTAAGATACATGGGCACTTCAGGATGAGAGAGAATTTTAGCTTTGCCCACAAACTTTTTCAGGCCAATTTGTTTATACGCATAAAAGTGGCAGTGAACGATGTGAAGTTTGGGGAGTGACAATCGTATTTATTTTTGAGTGTGTACGGAAAATAGTCGATTCTACATCACGCAAAATTGTGATCCTTCGGGATGCACCGAAATTAAAATTCTGGGCCAAAACTGAAAATTCTGGATGCACTTGGCCAGAAAACCAAAAATACTTTATAATAATTGTTTATTATTTCATTAAATAATATTAAAGGTGCAGTATGTAAGATTGACAGCTAGTGGTTGAAATGGGTATTGCAAAAACAAAGGCGTTCTGCCCCGGAACGCGCATTTCAGAGTAAAATTACTGACTATTGCATTATTTTTCAGAGAAACAGCTATTTAAACGAAATGTTTCCTAAATGTCTACAAACATATTACGTTATTTTTTTACTTTAGAAGAGTCAAAAACTTACACAACAATAAAAAAACAACATGTTAATAGGCCTATTAAATATCAATATTATTTTTATTCAGTTCTGTGCGACAGAATCAATATAACAGTTTTTTTGTTTTTTGACTAATTACCCAAATAACGTATGGTCCTACCAAGCTATTAGGCCTATTATCAGAGCAGGTGAGCAGAGTAAACGTCACGAGAGGGCAGCGTATTTTACCAGCGTTGCCCAGTACAGTTGTACTACACCATGTTACAGCACAGTAGTGCTGTTGCAAACAGGAACAAGTATACTACATATAAATTTCCTGTCTGCGCATTATTTGAGTGGACTTTGCTTTTCCGTTGAGCATGAGTGGTACACAACATTTACATTTATGCATTTAGCAGACGCTTTTATCCAAAGCGACTTACATTGCATTCAAGTTACAGTTTTTACATTTTATCAGCTCCACACGAGTGGAGCGTTTTTATGGGCACACCCCATATTGACAACAACTTGAGGGAGCGTGAAACCTGCGCGCTGAACACTGCTGGGCGGATGTTTTAGGCTCATATTTTCGCCCGTTTTTCTATTTCGGCCAAAAAACAAAAATGGCATTTTATTCCGATAATTTCCGGCAGCCGAAACTTTGGTGCATCCCTAGTGATTCTTGATGTTTTCATGTTACGAAACAGTTTTTATCAATTAATATGCTTCATGTTGGCTATTTTTCATCAGAAACGGTGTTATTGTTAGTAGCGATTTATTAATTTATTTTATTTGAATGATTTTATTACATTATTATTGTTTTAATAGTAAAATACAGTATTTCTTACTTTTTTTTTTGTAAGTTTTGTTTATGCTCATTAAACTGCCACTTATAATTATTAATTAGGTTAATTTTTTATAATTGTCACTGGTTTATTTTGTGCACGCGATGCAAATTTTATGTCAGTTTGCTTGTAACTACCTGATTATTTTTTCTTTTCTTTTTTTAGTAAATTGCGTTTCCTTGATTTAAAAAAAACAAAATTACTTCGTAAAAACAAACTAGAATTCAGTTGAAAAATATGTTTGTCACTCCTGTAGATAATCAAACTATGCAGCCACTGCGGTATTTTGGGACTGACAATGTATGACTAGTTTCACAATAGATTACATAGTGATAAACAATATTATCCTCTCATCCTGAAGTTTTTTTAACAGTGACCTCAAAAGCCTCTGAAATTCCGACTTGTAACCTGAGGTCATTGTTGTTTTATTTTGTTAATGATATTCTCAATTCTGTTTCTTTCAAACAAACAAAAACCAAAGCGGTTCTCCACACTTGTCCTGTTTGGGTTTGTTAATCATGCATTAGCAGACCCAAGCAATAATATTTTCCATCTACATCTTTTGCATAACATTGCATTTTTAGGAACCTGGACGTGCGGAAAACCCCTCGTCTTGTGAAATATCAGTGTTGTCACTTTGTTTTAATGATCACATTAACGCAGCCTAGTGCCACAAATCTCTTAATAAAGCTTTGTGTCATTTAATTAACAATGTTATATCAACAAGAACTACTTACTGTTTCTTACCATTGCTAAATCATTAATTACTACATTAACTACATGTGTCCTTGCAGCGTCAGAGAAAGACTCTCCGGATGTTCTCAGCAGGACCAAGTGCCTTGAGTATTTAGCGGCTCTGCGACATGCTAAATGGTTTCAGGTAAAAAAAAATAGATAGTTTAAGATAACTAATTTAGTATAGGCTTGCATTGTATTTAATATTTTAGGGCAATAGACATGTAATCTGTACAGTTACATTACAGTATAACGAAAGTAAAAACTTTCTCAAAAAGTAATGGCTAATCTACGGAAGCGTATTGCATTCACTTGAGGAAAAAAAATCTACTCTGTTTTTCTGAATTAACGAGTTAATTATCTCAGAATTACGAGATAATTAAGTCATTAATTCAGAAAAACAGAGCAAAAACTTTTTTTTTCATTAAAAATTATCTCGTAATTGAGATAATTAACTCGTTAATTCAGAAAAACAGAGTAAAAACTTTTTTTTAATGAAATTATCTCGTAATTCTGAGATAATTAACTCGTTAATTCAGGAAAACAGAGCAAAAACTTTTTTTTAATGAAATTATCTCGTAATTCTGAGATAATTAACTCGTTAATTCAGGAAAACAGAGCAAAAACTTTTTTTCATTAAAAATTATCTCGTAATTGAGATAATTAACTCGTTAATTCAGGAAAACAGAGCAAAAACTTTTTTTCATTAAAAATTATCTCGTAATTCTGAGATAATTAAGTCATTAATTCAGAAAAACAGAGCAAAAACTTTTTTTTTCATTAAAAATGATCTCGTAATTCTGAGATAATTAACTCGTTAATTCAGAAAAATAGAGCAAAAACTTTTTTTATGAAATTATCTCGTAATTCTGAGATAATTAACTCGTTAATTCAGAAAAACAGAGCAAAAACTTTTTTTTTCATTAAAAATGATCTCGTAATTGAGATAATTAACTCGTTAATTCAGAAAAACAGAGCAAAAACCTTTTTTTAATGAAATTATCTCGTAATTCTGAGATAATTAACTCGTTAATTCAGAAAAACAGAGCAAAAACTTTTTTTATGAAATTATCTCGTAATTCTGAGATAATTAACTCGTTAATTCAGAAAAACAGAGCAAAAACTTTTTTTATGAAATTATCTCGTAATTCTGAGATAATTAACTCGTTAATTCAGAAAAACAGAGCAAAAACTTTTTTTTTCATTAAAAATGATCTCGTAATTGAGATAATTAACTCGTTAATTCAGAAAAACAGAGCAAAAACTTTTTTTTTCATTAAAAATGATCTCGTAATTCTGAGATAATTAACTCGTTAATTCAGAAAAACAGAGCAAAAACTTTTTTTTTCATTAAAAATGATCTCGTAATTCTGAGATAATTAACTCGTTAATTCAGAAAAACAGAGCAAAAACTTTTTTTCATTAAAAATTATCTCGTAATTCTGAGATAATTAACTCGTTAATTCAGAAAAACAGAGCAAAAACTTTTTTTCATTAAAAATTATCTCGTAATTCTGAGATAATTAACTCGTTAATTCAGAAAAACAGAGCAAAAACTTTTTTTCATTAAAAATTATCTCGTAATTCTGAGATAATTAACTCGTTAATTCAGGAAAACAGAGCAAAAACTTTTTTTCATTAAAAATTATCTCGTAATTCTGAGATAATTAACTCGTTAATTCAGGAAAACAGAGCAAAAACTTTTTTTAATGAAATTATCTCGTAATTCTGAGATAATTAACTCGTTAATTCAGGAAAACAGAGCAAAAACTTTTTTTCATTAAAAATTATCTCGTAATTCTGAGATAATTAAGTCATTAATTCAGAAAAACAGAGCAAAAACTTTTTTTTTCATTAAAAATGATCTCGTAATTCTGAGATAATTAACTCGTTAATTCAGAAAAATAGAGCAAAAACTTTTTTTATGAAATTATCTCGTAATTCTGAGATAATTAACTCGTTAATTCAGAAAAACAGAGCAAAAACTTTTTTTTTCATTAAAAATGATCTCGTAATTGAGATAATTAACTCGTTAATTCAGAAAAACAGAGCAAAAACCTTTTTTTAATGAAATTATCTCGTAATTCTGAGATAATTAACTCGTTAATTCAGAAAAACAGAGCAAAAACTTTTTTTATGAAATTATCTCGTAATTCTGAGATAATTAACTCGTTAATTCAGAAAAACAGAGCAAAAACTTTTTTTATGAAATTATCTCGTAATTCTGAGATAATTAACTCGTTAATTCAGAAAAACAGAGCAAAAACTTTTTTTTTCATTAAAAATGATCTCGTAATTGAGATAATTAACTCGTTAATTCAGAAAAACAGAGCAAAAACTTTTTTTTTCATTAAAAATGATCTCGTAATTCTGAGATAATTAACTCGTTAATTCAGAAAAACAGAGCAAAAACTTTTTTTTTCATTAAAAATGATCTCGTAATTCTGAGATAATTAACTCGTTAATTCAGAAAAACAGAGCAAAAACTTTTTTTCATTAAAAATTATCTCGTAATTCTGAGATAATTAACTCGTTAATTCAGAAAAACAGAGCAAAAACTTTTTTTCATTAAAAATTATCTCGTAATTCTGAGATAATTAACTCGTTAATTCAGAAAAACAGAGCAAAAACTTTTTTTCATTAAAAATTATCTCGTAATTCTGAGATAATTAACTCGTTAATTCAGGAAAACAGAGCAAAAACTTTTTTTCATTAAAAATTATCTCGTAATTCTGAGATAATTAACTCGTTAATTCAGGAAAACAGAGCAAAAACTTTTTTTAATGAAATTATCTCGTAATTCTGAGATAATTAACTCGTTAATTCAGGAAAACAGAGCAAAAACTTTTTTTCATTAAAAATTATCTCGTAATTCTGAGATAATTAAGTCATTAATTCAGAAAAACAGAGCAAAAACTTTTTTTTTCATTAAAAATGATCTCGTAATTCTGAGATAATTAACTCGTTAATTCAGAAAAACAGAGCAAAAACTTTTTCATTAAATTATCTCGTAATTCTGAGATAATTAAGTCATTAATTCAGAAAAAGAGTAGATTTTTTTTCCTCAAGTGAATGCAATACGCTTCCGTACTAATCTGCAAGTTACAATAAAAAAAATACTATTGCACTTTTTTAAAGAAGCATTATTTAGACACTAAGTGACTTGAACGTTAAATGAATGGCTTATGGGAAAGCTCCCAGCATGCTACTGACTTTAACCTAAACCTGAAACATACTCTACGCAAGTATGAATCACTTCTATCAATGCAAGTTTCATTCGTAGTTGCATTGTTAAATATGTCAGAATGCAATAAGTAACACATTGCCATTATAGTGGTAAATAGCATAAACTTCCTGCTATTTATTTTCTCTTGCAAAAACAACTTTTGGAAAAGAATATGGCAGAGCAAGTCAGCTGATTGTCAACTGGCTGGCATGTTCTCTCGCGAACTATCTAAATAAGTAGTTGTATTTAAGTATGTACATTTGCAATACAATAACTGAGTGTTTGCGTACTTGAGAGTATGTTTCTGGTCTTGTGCAGAATTGTGTAATTTTAGTAGCATTTTAGCATTAGCATTTACAATTTGTATTAACTAAATAGCAGCCATGATTGTTGTGTATTGAGTTTTGTCCACAGGCTTAGGCTAATGATCTTCAGTCTTGCATATTAACTGTGGTCTATTACAACGTAGTTGAGTTAGACATAACGTAAAAAAAAAAAAAACTTTCCATAAAGTATAGAAGCGTAATTAAGCACTAAATTGACTTGGTCGGTAAAAAATTCACTATTGGGAAAGCTACACGTAGCTAACCGACATGCTACTGACTTTCGCATACTCCCGAAACATACTCTATGCAAGTACGTATCGCTTCTATCAACACAAGTTCGACTTCCAGCATAGCTACATTAATAAATTTGTCAGAACGTAATTAGTGTTGCATCGCTGATGCACCTTATTTTCAGTATTGCCACAAGGGGCGCTATAATCGACATTAGCATAAACGTTCTACGGTCTATTTTTTCTTCATGAACAACTTGAAAAGAATATCGCAGAGCAAGTTAGTTGTTTATTGTCAACTGGTTAGCATGTTAGCTAGCTAACTACCTAAATATTTTGTAGTTCAACCTGTACGGTGGAACTGTGCACTTGCCATACAATGGCCAAGTGTTTGCATACTTACATGGAGCATGTCTTGGACTTAACCATTGATTCATTTTAGTAGCATTAGCATTTTCAATTAGCATTTGTATTATTAATTGAAGGGCTGCTGTTAGATGTGATTGTTGCATATTAATGAGTTTTGTCCACAGGCTCGGGCAAACGGTCTTCAGTCTTGCGTCATCGTTATTCGGGTTCTGCGGGATCTGTGTCAGCGCGTACCTACCTGGGGCAAGATGCCCGACTGGGTCGGTTGACTTTCCTTGCTAACGGTGATTTGAGCTTTAGCTAATAATTATCGCATTAAGTAACGTGTTGCGTTTTCGTTCACAAAGGCCATGGAGCTGCTTGTGGAAAAAGCCATTAGCAGTGCATCCGGTCCACTCAGTCCAGGAGAAGCTCTGCGGAGGGTCCTCGAATGCATCTCCACCGGGATTCTCCTGCCAGGTAGGACCAGTGTTATTCCACCTTTATTTTATAGTTTACTTTTTATAGTTCTTTTATTTTTTAGATTTTCAGTTGGGATTTAAATTTTAGTTTTAATTCTACAATTTTGTTTTTTATGTGATTTTATTATTTTTATAATTTATTTTTCTAAATAATAGTTTTCATTGATTTTTATTATAAATTTAGTACTTCAACTTAACGTTAGTTGGCAAAGCCAAATTTCTAGTTAAGCTAAGGTTATATTTTTCATCTTATTTTTTTATTTAAGCTTTATTTCTATCAACAAAAATAATTTTTAATAGTTTTAGTTAACAATAACATAACTGAGATAAGATGCAGTTATTTTGTGTTTTTTATTAGTTTTTGTTCTTCTAAACATTTCTGTTCTGCTATACTTTATATTTAAGTTTTTCTAATTTTAGTACTTTATCTTGAACTTATTTTAGTTTACTTAGTTTGCAAAGCAACATTTCTAATTTTTACTTGACTTTTTTTTTTTGTTTACGATTTTTCATCTAATATTTAGGTTATGCTTTATTTCAGCTTTATTGCAATTAATAAAACAGTTTTTTAATAGTTTTTGTTAACAGTAACAAGTGGGGTAGGATGCAATAATTTGATGTGCTTTTGTCATTTTTATTAGATTTAGTTTTTATATATTTCTGTTTAGGTTTAATTATTATTTTAGTCTTAGCAATTTTAGTACTTTAGTTTAAACACTTAAACAAAAAATTTGAAATGTTCATCTAAGTTGATCTAATATTTTTAATATTTAATTTAAACTTTAATAGTTTATAGTATATTAAATGTTTGCTTTATTTCAATTAACAAAAATGATTTGTAGTAGTTTAGTTAACAATAACAAAACGGGGTGAGACACAGTAGTTGCCTTCCTACTAATGACATGCATCACAAATGTTTCTTTTGCTACACATTTCGTAACCCATTTACACTTATATTTAGATTTAAGTTGGTCATTAAATGTCTGTCCACCCCTCAGATGGTCCAGGTCTTCTTGACCCGTGTGAGAAAGGTCAAACAGATGCTCTGGGAAGCATGTCGAAACAAGCACGGGAGGACGTGACTGCTAGTGCTCAGGTACTAAACTAGGTTTGACTAGCCAACATTTCCATTTGCGTGATGCATGCTATTCTGAAAGCGACATGTCTTTGTTTTTTCAGCATGCACTGCGACTGCTGGCTTTCCGTCAGATCCATAAAGTCCTCGGCATGGGCTCACTGCCGGTTTCAAAGGCCGGGGCCCGAAACCGCAAGAGACGACGCGACGGCAGTGACACCGGCGAGGGAGAAGCCGACGGAAAGAAGGATAAAAAAGACGACTCTCAGGACCCTTGAGGCGTCTGCATAATCTTCACAAGCTATTATGTCTTTAGAAACGTATAAATATCACTTGAAGAGGAAAAAATACAACACTCGATGGTTCCGTTTTTCAAAAGGACAAGAGATGGAAAAAATGTAGTCGTTCCCCTTTTATGATGCAATATGTCTTTCTATTACATCTGAGCTGAAAATAGGCTGAAATGTTTCTAAAATACAGCAGTCGCATCTCATTTTCAGCTTATCAGATGATAAATGAACATCGCTACCCATCAGCGACCAAAATATAATATAAAGTTACTGAACATCACATTAGCTCTATTAGGCACTTTGACATATTAATGGCACTTAATTAAAAGCTTTAATTATCCAGACACAGGCCAGTCTTTTTTGTTTACATCATATATATATCTTTTTTTTTTTTTTAATACAGTGGAGTCCAAAACTCCTGAGTCCACATTGACGTTTTTATTTTTCAGCCATTTTGACAAGGACATAAATGTTTTATAATTTTGAAAAATGTAAAATGAACATTATATCATACAATTAATAATAAATAATTTGACTTTTCATTTCTAATTAATTGAAGGTAATTTATTGACACTCAATATATAAACAGATGTTCATTGCTCTCAAATTGTTTTTCAAAAAATTTATTATTATTTTAAATTAAAAGACTCACGACTTTTGGATCCCACTGTATAAAACACAAACTATTTAGATAGATATATTTATAAATATGAATAAATTTATTCTATATAATATTATTATAATGTATTATATAATAATATTATGTATGAGGTTAATGCAAAGTTAGTTTCTATACTGTGTATCTAAAAAAAAACAAAGTTTTTAAAATAAGTAGTTACTAGTATTCACTACTAAGCTGTTAAAAGCGACACGATTCAGCTTTGTGTGGTTGTTTATTAACCCGACACTGGATTTATACACGTTTAGGCATCAGATCTGTAACTGATGGAGAAAAAAATAAATAAATAGACTTCTCTGCTATCATTATTTTTTATTTGCATACTGAATAATCGCTCATTTCACGGTGAGAAGCTGGCGTTTCGACAGGGTATCGAGTCGTTGTTCTCTAGCGAACGACGTGGAAAAACAACGTAAAGTATGTGGTTCTTCACACGTGCCTGCGGTAAAGACTTAAAGTACTTGAAATGTGAACGAGGAGGTGAATTTCCGGTTCTTCATATTGCAATATAATATAATGTAATACCTCTCTATTCTTACATTTTTATATAAAAGAGTCAAATCTAACGAGAAGTTTGCTAGAAAGATTGCTATTCGTATATTGATTATTCGTATTTGCGTTCTGCCACCTGTTTTTATGTATAATGCAATCGTATCCCGGCATTTTTAAATGTTCCTGCTGAGTGTTTGTTTTCGTTTTGTAGGACTGTGAATAATTATAGTGTGATCTTTCTTTCAGTTGGAATATCTGTGTAGTGCTGCATAACTAAATAAACAGAGAAAACGATCAGACTACACGGCTCGTCCGTCTCTGTTTTGGTTGAAGCCTTTTTTTGCTTTATATCTTATATGGTCATAAATAGGGGTGGAAAACACGTCAGAGGCACAGCATGAATATCAGGAGGAAGTGAGTGCATGTGTAATAAACCTCTGATGAGTGTGTGACCGCTCACATGGAGTGACACCCGCAACATATTCACAACTAAACTCGTACTGGTGAGTGAGAAGAATCTTAAGAATATAGTTTGTTTTCATTTTATACAGCACTAGTTTCATGTTTAAATTTCTTGTGTATAAGGATTTTTATTGTAGTATATGCACATGAAACCGTTTTTTGAAGCTACAAACATTTATGTGTATTTTTTATTATTATTTATTCATTTTCTTGAGTTAAATTAAGTTAATTTTTGAGTAACATTTTAAGTTACGTTTTAGTTTTTTCCAGTCAAGGAAAAAACTAAACTTTTTAAATACTTTTTCCCACTCGTATCATTTTTTAAAATTATTATTATTTTTTTTACTGTTTTAATCACATCAAGGCGTCATGCGGTGTGACTATTACTATTTTTATTATTTAGCATGTGTGTGTGTTTTTTTTACTTTTTTGATGTGCTAATTTGATAATGTGAATTTTACATACTTTTTAATTCATGTGCATTGAGGTTTTTGGGGACTTTTTTTTTTTCAATTTCATATTGATTTCTTTGTTCTCCACCGTTCACCATTCTTGACCATTTTTAAAAATTTTGGGCCATTTTTTGATTACTTTTTAGTGTTTGTTAATTTTTTTAAAAGTGGCTATATGGCTTGATATTACTATTATATTAATAAATTTTAACTTTTGTTGGCCATTTATCACTACTCTAATCACTTTCTGCATTGACAAATGTGGAAATTTGATATTTAATGTATTTTGAGTTTTTGGAAAAATTTTGGGCCCTTTTTTTACGCGGTTTCTCCATCAGGTTGAAGGTCTGAAGATCTTCAGATGTTTGGTGCTCAATAAACCCATGGAGATGGTAAGTAAGACATCCTGTTAAATATCAGCCAACACCTTGAGATGTTTTCACACCTCACTTCTCTCTAATACTATTATTACTACTCTATTTACTCTACTGTTACTCCAGAAGAGCTGGACGGCAGGTACGCAGTGCGTCGCCAAAAAGCAGCACTGTAAACCTAAAGACGGTGAAATAGCGTTTCACAAAGGAGACATCTTGACAGTCGTCGGACCTGGAATGGTAAAATAAGCACCTTTCTAAACGCATTCTCCCATATAAAGCCACCAGAGGCTGACTAAAGTTTGTTTTTCAGAGAAAAGGAGAATATAGAACCCGACATAACACAACGGGAGAGGAAGGATTGGTCTCTGGTTCAAAACTCAGAGAAAGGGAAGCCCTCCGTATCGATCCCAAATTAAGCCTGATGCCGTAAGTGAGCAGAAATCTGAATTCTGAAGAGCAGCGATGAGGAACGAGTTCGTAATGCTGTAGTAGATTCTCCACAGAAGGGCAGGATGTGGTTAGTTTATGTCAGCAGAGTTTATTTAAGATGGACCATGAAACCAGTCGTAAGCGTCAATTGTTTTAAGTTAAGATTTATACATCATCTGAGAGCTGAATAAATAAGCTTTCCATTGATGTATGGTTTGTTAGGACGATATTTGGCCGAGATACAACTTTTTGAAAATCTGGAGTCTGAGGGTCTGAACCCAGGCTTATTTCAGTTAGTCTGACTTATTTTGAACCAGATCAACTGACTAAGTCAGACTAACTGAAATAAGCCTGGGTTATTTGGTAAGCTTGTTTTATGAAACAGGCTCCTGGAGACTGTCATGTGACGAATTGATTGTTTAAATGGACTTTAAGTGTGTTTGTAAATTGATGAAGGCGAGTTACCTGCAACGCATCGGTGCACGTGTATATACATATATATATATATATATATATATATATATATATTTGTTTGACATCACTACTTTTTCACTATACTTTCGAGTGCCTTTGAGTTTTTTGATGACTTAAAAGAATCCCGTATCCAAAGAGCACTGATTCATGGATGCATTTTTATAGATTTTTTTGTATATTTTTGATTGTACTGAGAAAATCGCCTTTAAAGTTGTCCAAATGAAGCTCTTAGCAATGCATATTACTAATCAGAAATTAAGTTTTGATATATTTACTGTAGAAGATTTACAAAATATCTTCATGGAACATGATCTTTACTTAATGTCCTAATGATTTTTGGCATGAAAGAAAAATAGATCATTTTGATTCATACAGTGAATTGTTGGCTACTGCTACAAATATACCTGTGCTGCTGATGACTGCTTTTGTTGTTTAAGACCTGACGTTGTCTACAATCTTCTCAGATGGTTTCACGGCAAAATATCGGGAGCGCAAGCCGTCGACAAACTCAAGCCTGTGGAGGACGGGCTTTTCTTAGTGCGTGAGTCGGTTCGGCATCTCGGCGACTTCGTGCTGTGCCTCTGCTTCAGTCAGAAGGTCTTCCACTACAGAGTCATCTTCAAAGACAACAAACTGAGCATCGACAGCAAGCAGTTCTTCTACAACCTCATCGACATGATCGAGGTGCGTCCGGTGGCTAATTATAGCATGCATTTGTCTTCATTTATCTCGTGTGACACATCCGCACTGCTCGCGTCCTGTGGTTTTCGAGGGGAAATGAGAACTGGGCCACTTGTTTGAGGCGAGCGTCAGATGCTTTTAAACAGTTCTGGGGGATTCTGATGGGGAAATCAAGTTACAAGTGGTTGTGTGGTGTGACGTTAATTCTTAATAGTTTTTGGACCTTTTCACAATTTATATTGGGGGGTGGTATTGTTCAGCTTTTAGCTTTTCATTTTGCAGGAAAGAGGTGATGCAGTGTGACAACTTTTTTAAGTTATGTTGAGGTTTTGTTTTAATTGCTATTGAGGCTGTTTTGATGACATCTTAACTGTTTTTAAAGTGACTATGTGGTGACATTATTATTAATGAAGGTTATCTATTATTATTAGTTTTAAAGATTTTATTTTTGGTGTTTTATTGTCTTAATTGTGGTAGGATAGTATGTAGACAGGAAATTTGGAGAGAGAGGGATTGGGAAAAGCCGGACACCTGTGGTGTGATTAAAAAAAAATATATATATTATAATATTTTTATAATAAGCTATTATTTTTTTCATGTTTAATAGTTTTTAATCACTCTTTGTGGTGTGACAAATTATTATTGTTGTTGTTGTTGTTGTTGTTATTATTTAGGCTAATCGTTGTCATCAACGCCCTCTTATAGAGATTGCATCACAATTTCTAACTGCAGCTGATCTTATGACTTTATTGGGAATTAAAGGGGAAATTCTGCTGTGGTTTATAGTCAAGGCTGTTTTTGTAAACGCTGTGTTTTGTTTGACAGTTTTACAGCAGAAATCAAGGCGCCCTCGCTACACTTCTGCTGAAGCCCAAGAAGAAGGAAGGCTTGAAATCTGCCGAGACGAAGCTGTTGAAATGTAAGTGTGACTCGAAAGAGCTCCAGTAAAACCTGAGGATTGATTTCTAGTAGTTTAACACTGTAAACCTGGCTCTGTGTTACAGCCGGCTGGCTTTTGGATCTGTCCAAGCTGACGGTAGGAGAGACCATCGGAGAGGGAGAGTTCGGTGGTACGCTCTCCATCTAAATATATATGTATATGTGGACTGTGTTATTGTAGCTCTCTCAGATAACCACTAGAGAGCAGAATTTGAATGCGACATGAGCTATTATTGGGAAGAGAGCAGTAATTGCACACTGTATACTGTCATTTTTAATGAATATGTCAAAAATAAACTATGCAGCGTTGTTTAATTCAGTGAGTGGAAAAAAAAAACATGATTATTTTGCTGAAGTCAATTTTGTGAAAGATTTTGGCAATACAGTGATTCTTTTTAGAATCTAGTGGGGGAAAAAGTTCCAAATTGAGGATTATATACTTATGGTACTCTGGAAAAATATAAAATACACACACTAAAACTTTAAAAATTAATGAATAAAATTTCTGAACTTATTGCTTTAGAGCAATTGAAAAAAAAAACGTACTAACTTTATTTTGATTTTATATATATATATATATATATATATATATATATATATATATATATATATATATATATATATATATATATATATATATACATACATGCATACATACACAAATTATATGATGCATACAAATCATATACACTTGATGGTTAAAATTGTATTAATGTAAGATGCTCTTGTGTGTGAATCTGATGGTTCTGTTAATATTTCAGCTGTGTTCGAGGGTGAATACGCAGGCCAGCGGGTCGCCGTTAAGAACATCAAATGTGACGTAACCGCTCAGGCCTTCCTCGAAGAGACGTCTGTCATGACGTAAGAGCATCTCCTCCTCCGTTACCTGCTCTGTGTCTTTATTACATATTCATAATATCCTCTTTTCCAGAAATCTCCATCATAAGAATCTGGTGCGGTTATTAGGAGTGATTCTTCACAACGGCCTTCACATCATCACAGAGCTCATGACGAAGGTGCAGCTTTCAGAGGAATGTTTGTCAAACGCTGAATTTGATAACGTTTATTCATAGACTAAATTGTGTGTCGTCGCAGGGGAATCTGGTGAATTTTCTTCGCACACGAGGACGTTTTGCGATCAGTGCGACACAGCTGCTGCGCTTTTCACTGTAAGAGCTCACAAAAATACACAAACTCATTTTATCTTAGGTATTAAAGTCAAGTTACCCTTCATTTTAATACATTAAATCAATGCAACATTAAGAAATTATTCTTTGCATAAATCAAATCAAGTTTATAGTTTCTGGCATGATTTTCTTAATTCTCATTATTTTTTTTTTAATTAGAAAAGCTTTTATTTATATACTTTATTTATTTTGTTGCTTTGGTATTATATTAGTAAGAATTTTATTTAATACAAATACTAATTTATTTTATTTGGTTTATTTGTCTTTATTTTCTTATTTTTATTAATTTTGGTATGGTATTGAGATTTATTCTACTTTCATTCATGTTACAATAATGATAATGTTTTTTAATTTCTATTTTTTATATATTTTTATCCTATTTTGTGCAATTTTTTTTGTGTTATCAGTAAAATTTATTTTATTAATTAAAAAAAACGGCTTCATGTTATGTAATATTATTTTTGTATTACGGTAATGACGTTTTTAAATAAGCATGCTTTTTTTGTATTTAAGATTTTAGGGTTTTTGTGTTTTAAGAATTGTTTTATTTATTCTAGAAAAAAATCTTCATTTTATTTTATTTTATTTATTAGTATATTTTGTGGCGTCATGTGGGCCTCTCGAGAATCAAAGAATTTTAGAACATTTGAAATCATAAAAAAATCCATGTATATCAGTAATTTCTGCGTTGTCCTCAGAGATGTTTGTGAAGGTATGGAGCACCTGGAGTCGAAGAAACTCCTGCACCGAGATCTCGCCGGACGCAACATCCTCGTGTCTGAAGACACCGTCGCCAAAATCAGCGATTTCGGTCTGGCCAAGGTCAGTTCAATGGCAACCGACAACTCAAAGTTACCCGTCAAGTGGACGGCGCCCGAAGCCTTGAAGAACAAGGTGAGAGAAACATCATGAGATGACTGATAATCATCACCTGGATTAGTTCAAACTCAACCTGACGTGTCTATTTCTGTAGAAATTCTCCACTCAGTCAGACATATGGAGTTACGGAGTCCTTCTGTGGGAGATCTTCTCATACGGCAGACAGCCGTATCCCAAAATGGTGCGTTTTCACTGCAAACATCTGGTTTGCTGTCATGTTCAGTGCGTTTGATGTTGTCTGCTGGTGTTTGTTGCAGTCGGTGAGCGAGGTGAGGGAGCGTGTGGATCAGGGTCACCGCATGGAGCCGCCGGACGAATGTCCTCCAGACGTCTACAGCATCATGACGTCCTGCTGGGAGACGGACCCCAAGAGGAGACCGTCCTTCCACAAACTCCGAGAGCGACTGGAGAAAGAGCTCGGCAAGCACTGATCTCTGCGGGGGTCCACCACATGTGTATAATGTAGATTTAATTTATTATTCATCGCACTGTATATTGATATGTGTTTTGTTTTTGGGTGAATCATGAAAACATGCAGAGGTGTTTTGCCTTAAATTGGGAAGTCAAATTAAACTTTTGCATGAAAATAAAGCCTGTTTTTTTTATTTACATGGTTATGTTTTTAAAAAATAATTAGGGTATAGTTTAATTTCCCCCTCCCTTTTCTGCTGATTTTGGGGTGAAATATGACCCATATTCCTGACAGGTTTCTCCCAAAGGATGAAATTCATTCATTGCACATGCTTCATTATTACCATCTGCTTCAGTTCTCAATGAGGTTCTGTAAAAGAGATACTATCTGCTTACGTTGTGCATGCAATTCAGAAATATATTTATTATAACAACAGTAATAAACCCATCAGGAAATGGATTTTCTACTGGAAGTCTTCTAATCACTCATTCTTAAGAAAGAAGAATAAAATGAACCATCGTGTTTATCCAGGATTAGCTCTTGGATCGCTCGTATCTGCTTGCTTTGTGCTGTAATTGTCCAGCGATTATAAATAGAGACCACAATATCACAAAGACTAGTGACACACTTGTAACTTCCTGACAAACGGGTAGAAACCACCTAGCAACCAACACTTTAGCAAGATGCTAAAAAATCATTTCCCAAAGGTTTGTGGGATTTATTTTCATTTCGTTGATTTGCTCAATCCAGATTATGGCCTTTTTTTCGTCTTTTTTTCATCTGTTACCCATGAGACCGCAGCAGATTGCATTTCCCGTCTTTATTCGGTTTTATAAATAGGATGTGTAATTCCTCAAGATGATTTTAAAGGTCTCTGATCTGCGCGGAGGAGAAGATGTGGTCGTTTATGTGTGGGGAAATCTCAAATCTATGCTCATAATTTCAGATTCGGCTCAATTCTGGTCACGTTTCGATGCTAGTGTGTTCTGCCTGATTGCACGGTGGTTTCTTCCGGTCTCACGTGAAAAAAGAAGCCTCTTTCTATTTAATCTAGGAGAAACTAAGGGTGATTTCTTGATGAGTCAGTTTCTCAAGGTATACAGATGATCTGTGGTGGAAACGTTGGAAAATGATAGTGAGATGATGAGATTTGTGGCTGTGGATTTTACTTGCATAGAAAGCGTGTCACATGTAGCATGAATCACAGTTTTGACTCGATATAACCGGAGAATATCAACCCCAAAATACTTCCAAGCAGTGATGTCTTGTGTATGGAAGCACATTTCTGCCATAATGAGAGTCAAAATTGAAATTATTGACAAGTCGACTTATTTGACTTTTTATCCATTTAGATTTTTATCTCATAATTCCCATTTTTTAATCATAATTTAAATTTCTCATAATTCTGAAGTTTTATCTTTTTGTTTTGTTTTTGTCATAATTCCAACTGGTCAATTTAGATATTTCAAAAGTTTCATAACTGATTTTTAATCTCATAATTGCAAAATGTCATAATTATGACTTTTTTTGTCATCATTTAAACTTGTTATAATCATGATTGTCATTATTTTGACTTTTTTCTCTCAAAATGTTGTCACAATTTGACTTTTTATCTCATAATTGACTTAGTATTTTATAATTATAACTATCTCATAGTTTCCAATTTTTACATCTTTATTTTTTGTCAATTTAAATTTGACCCTCATAATTTTGACTTTTTATCTCATAATTCACTTAGTATTTTATAATTATAACTATCTCATAGTTTCCACTTTTTGCATATTTATTTTTGTCATAATTTAAGTTTGACCCTCATAATTTTGACTTTTTATCTCATAATTCACTTAGTATTTTATAATTATAACTATCTCATAGTTTCCAATTTTTACATCTTTATTTTTGTCATAATTTAAGTTTGACCCTCATAATTTTGACTTTTTATCTCATAATTCACTTAGTATTTTATAATTATAACTATCTCATAGTTTCCAATTTTTACATCTTTATTTTTGTCATAATTTAAGTTTGACCCTCATAATTTTGACTTTTTATCTCATAAATAACGTAGTAGTTTTTTTTAGTTATGACTGTTCACATAGTTTTTTTCATTTATAATTGATTTAGTATTTCAGAATTATAATTTTTATGATAACGTTTTATGATTTTTTTCTGTCATAACTATGACTTTTTTTGTCAGTGTAGACTTATCATAATTATAACTCTCATAACCTTGGCTTCTTAAGTCATAATTGGTTTTCTCATAATTTTGACTGTCGATTTCAGCTTTTCATAATTGTGACTTTTTATCGCATAATCAACTTGGTATTTCAGTATAAATGTTTATCTCATAATTTGTCATTTTTACGTCATAATTGATTTTTGTCAATTTAAATTGGTCTATTTCAACTTGTCAATTTTGATTTTAATAGTTCTAAAAATTTGTATTTTTTATGGATGTTAAATTCAATAAAGTCAATCATGACTGTTGCTGTTCCTCATACTTATGGGTTCATTTTTGAGGTTTTGAGAGTAAAAGTGAGACAATATCCAGTGCAGAGGGATGCTTTTAGAAACCAAACATTAATTGATCTAATTTAATCCTATTAAAACAACATCAGTTCCTCTTTGCCAGTGTCTCCCTCTACTGGTCTTCTCTGGTATTACACGATGTGTTTATGTGTGTGTATAATGCATTTGAAAATGCTTCTCACATGAGGCTATCATATGGCTTCAAAAGACATGTAAACTACTGTTATAATACTTTTATGCTTTTGCTAGTGCTTGATAGTCATCGCTATGAACTATTGTGGCATGGAAAAGAGCTACAAGTGTCTGTTTTAAGTGTTTGTTTTTATGGGTATACGTGCCTCGTGCTTTAATCTATCTCTCCCAGTCATGGAAAGATTTACTCGGTTATGTCAGAGTGGGAGGAGCCTGTGGACCCTTTTAGAATAAGGGGCGGAGTAGACCGCTTGACTGACAGGCTAATCAGCTGATTAAAGGCCGAAGCACGTCAGCGTCTCCAGAGGAATATCAGCTTTAACAACGTTAAGAGTATCAGCTTAAGTGTTAAGGAGGAAAGTTTAACCTTGTTCTTTCTGGGCTGTGAAGCGCGTAAACGGTCTTTTGATCCTGCAGGGGCAAATGGGGACAAAAACACAAGTTAAGGGCATAACACGTTCACTGATGCAGCAGAAACCTCTGAAATCTGTTTGAAAGGCATTATTAATCCGTAGTGTGTTACTAATAAAAACTATTTTTTTTTTTTTTTGGACGACGTGATGTTTACCCATGCAATAGTTGCCAGAGGGGTGCTATGCAATCACATCGTACAGATTTGAGAAATTATTCATGTCTGGAGCACAATAGGTTACTACTTAGTGTAAGGTGTTTGATCAGATCACTAATTCTAACTATATGATCACTAGTAACAGTGATGCTTGATTTATCACATATTACAAAACCACCTAAACAATGAATAGTTTAGCAGTTTACATGTGTGACGCATCTTACTACACATTGTGCAGTTGACCGCTAGTAATTGTGCTGGTTTTAATTAGCAAAGGGTTAAAGAGTTAATTTAATTGGATTAAATTAAATTAACCTGGCTATCATTTTTAAGTCTCTTCCCAACAGGGGTTCCATGATCAACCGTCACGTTTGTGAAATTTCTGGCTGGATGTGAGAATCTGAGAGAATCGATGCTGAATTCCAGTGTTAGCCTCCATATGGTTGTTTGGTTAATCGCGGTACAGGTAAACTGCACACAGTCGCGCATTCACTGGGTCGACAGAGGGGTCTTACGTGCTAATCTGCTTATTACAAAAAGATGTCAGGAGAACAGGGAGGACAACACTGCGGGATAAATGTGTGTAAGTCACTCTGAACAGGATTGGTCCATTTTTGGATAGCTACCCACATTCTGACATGCCATGCAATAGTTCAGTTGAGGCCAAGTAATGTTTTAAAGGTGCAGTTTTTTCCTCATATTTCCTCAACAAAGTTTCCAAACAGCTTCTGGACCCCATTCACATCCATAGTAATTTTTTTCCATACTATGAAAGTAAATGGGAACTGTTTCTTCACTCACATTCTTCACAATAGCTTCTTTGGTGTTAAACAGAAGAAAGAAACTCATACAGGTTTGGAAAAACATGAGGGTGAGTAAATGATGACGAGTTTTAGATTACTAGCCCTTTAAAAGCCATTTTATTTTAAATTGCATGGGCGCAAGCATTAGCTGGACATTTCTCACTTTATCTCAATAGCTTCCGTTTTACTGGTAAAAGTCACTGATAATACAAAGATTTGCAATTTATGCAAAAACATCAGTAACCAAAACTGCCACTATGTGTTGTTGTAAGCTATATCGCTAACTAATTCGTATTATATTCGTATAATAATTCGTATTCGCATTCGTCCCAATTAATCTTGCTTACAGGTCAGGTTTGCATGAAGACTTCTAACGTCACCATTTAAGGACCCGTTTAAATCAGAATTAGATTTTTGTGGATTGTGGTCCATATCCTCTAGCTTTGAGGCTAGTATTTATATGCTAATGTGCTCATAAAAGTTGTACATGGTGCATTTCAAATTTCAAAGAGTTCTCTTGTTTGCTTGGGCACACAAATGATTTGTTGCATAAAATCTAGATGAAGTCCCATTTTACAAATTAGCAATGGCAAGAAGCAAGTCATGTTAATGGCTGGGATTTAAAACAAAAACTATTAGCAATATATAAACATCCCAAAAACTACACTCATCAAGCAGATACATTGGGCCTTAAGGCCGTTTACACTAAGAATGATAAGTATATTAGCATCTACACCAATGCACCACAACACCCTGTTAATTACATTTGGACACTTCAGTTATGTTGTCTGGCACTTTAAATGCTTGAGCTCGTTAAAGCATAATGGATTCTGATTGACTGTCAATGTTTTTATCATTCATCAGCTGGAGAAAAAAAAAATTGAAACTGATTCCAACAACATTGTTGTAGACTCTACTAAATTTAGAATGATTTTCTATATCATTATTGTTATAGTTATTGTTTTTGGTGTGAACAGACATTAATTTAGTTGAAATTTAGGATTCACAAAGCCCATTTTACTCATGATCATGCATATAAAGAGCGGAGCTAGTTGTCATGGTGATAAGCTGAATTGCATAAAATGCTTTCTGTTTACAAAACGTTGTGTACAATAGCCAACTTTCTGCCTCTTGTCTTTCTCCTTGCTTCCCCCCGGTGAGCTGACACAGCTCCTCTGCGTTAGCTGCTTTGCGTCTAATAGGATCAGAGGGCTTTACGTTGTCATCTGATAAACCTAATCCACTTGATAGCTGCGCTGCACCTTCTGAGCCAATTTGTACTCAATTAGTGTAATGAGGAAACAAGTGCGGAGATTCAGGAAATACATCTCTCGTCCAATCCCATCAAAAATCAAAACAAGAACTCAACAAGAACTGTTGAAAAGAAGTGACCTCTCAAGATGACCAAGACCAATAGTCTAGTCGTGGTTCCAAAATGGTTAGACCAATAGTCTAGTTGGTGGTTCTCAGCTGGTAGGATCAACATTCTAGTCGTTGGTTCCCAACTGGTTGGACCAATGGTGGTTCCCAGCGGGTTGAACCAATAGTCTAGTCAGTGGTTCCCAACTGGTTGGACCAATGGTCTATTTGGTGGTTCCCAACTGGTTGGATCAACAGTCTAGTCGTTGGTTCCCAACTGGTTGGACCAATGGTGGTTCCCAGCGGGTTGAACCAATAGTCTAGTCAATGGTTCTCAACTGGTTGGACCAAGATTTGACATTCCCAACCACAATTGTTTACTGTACAAAATTGAATTCCGACATATTTGCATATTAGCCCAATCAAACTCTAGAGTATTTTAATGCAATTTGGTGTTGGTTTGGAGAAGTTAGTTAAGGTTGGACAAGTGGCATGTTCTCAGCATGTCCATGTTCGACTAGCTTCCACCAAGTAAATCCAAATTGCACTTAAATGCATTAGAGTTTGATTGGACACACTGGCTCCAAATATATGGGAAAGACAGATGCTGCTAAGTAGGAGGATTGGAGGATGTATAGATGGATAGATTCACATTCAATTCTAGGAACTCCCATTATCCTCAAATGCCTCATGAGCCCACATGGATCCCATGCACGTGAGATGCAGCTGTAGGATGAAACTCCAAGCTTTCCAGGTATTTTCTATCTTCAACCTTGTCCTTTGAGGATTGACCATGGCTCACAAGACTTAGACATCAATCTGGCAACATGTATGCAAACATACGGTTAAAGTCAAACTTTCTTGGGGGTCTTTCATGTTGGCTGGTTTTAGGCACATGCACTGGCTGTATCATTTGGCTGAGCCAATGAATTGTAGATTTCAAATGAGATTTGAGAGGTTTTTGGAAGACATACTTTCCATTAACCAAAATTTCAGACCATTTCTTTACTCTTCATGTTTCGTCTCACTTCTGTACACTAACACTGACCCTAAACAAATACAATAAGTGAGCTTCTTCAAAGTATCTTAAGACTTCATTGAGGTCAGAGGCAATCTTCAATGTCTTTAGCCTCATTGTAGGTGTCGCTGATCAACCTCCATTAGCCCATCAAAGTTTTAGACTTCTCCAACATACCAAGACAAGACAATAAGTGTCTACAAGCCCGAGAATTTATGTTTCTGTTGTATGTTTAATAGAAATTACAGTTTGTACTATATTTGACACAAATATAGAAGAAATGAGCAAATACAGTCGTGTTGGTAGAAGCAGTAAGATCTTTTACATGGATTCATTTTAACGTGAGCGAGTTAATCTTGTTCCGAGGTCATATCACTTAATAAGCAATGATCACTCATGAGTTTGGCTAGGTTAACTCTTTAATGAGTTATTAAACAAGTCTGCGCTCATGTCGTTTGCTTTAATTACTCGGCTAATTATGCCGCAGGTGATAGTATTTAGTGTAATACCTTCTGTGAAGCATGCAGTTCACGCATCCTATTAGTAGTCATGCACCACATGTCATCAGTTTATCTATGTTAATATACATATTTAAATTTATTTTTTTCACATTTTATAAAAATTATAAATTGTATTAATATTTGATCACATTATTTATTCATATCTTTATTATATTAAAAAGTATCTGAATATTTAAAAAAAAAAATTATATATATTTATTTCCGGTGAAAGATCTTTTAGTTTTAATAGTACAGGCACAAGTGAAAACTTTCAGTTCATCCTTTTGTCTCTAAAACAATTGAATTTTGTAAGAGGAAGGAGAAACGGCTTCATTAGTGTCGCCCTCCTCCTGTGGGGTGAATTCAAGCTCCATTTAGAGCAATTACTTGAGCAGAAACCGTCTGTCAATCATTCTTAAGGGGGAAGAGTCCCAATTAATGAGCTCCTGTAATCCCTTGCTATTATTTCCTTTCTGAAGAGACACACACACACACACACACCAGCTCTCTGTCCAGCGGAATCCACTGGAGAACTTCTGTGCATTCGTGTATGTTTTCATGTTTAAAGTGAGAGCGGTTGAGGTCGGTTGGGGCATACAGTAGCAGACGGAGGCGTGCTCATCACCCGCATGTGACCCGCTGCAGGGAGAAACAGGTGGATGCGGGTCAGTCTGGAGACAGAAAGCGCACGGAGCATCTCGTGTCAGAGGTACGTCCCATACTGCGGTCACTCTGTCCTGTAGAAACTTTCTTAAAAAAAACATTCACAGAATTTTTTTCAATATTTGAATTAGTTGACATTCTTGGGTTTTGATAATATACATGATACACAGATATTACATATTAAAAATATATATAATTGCTATAATATTAAAATATACTATTATAGACATGTTCATGTAGCTGTAATATAATTATTAAATGTATATATTTAATATATAATGCATAAATATATAATTTTGAATATAAATATTTATATTTATCTAACACATTTTTATATAAACTCAATTTTGGAGGTTTAGATATTATTTGAATCTGGTTATGTATTTGGATTTATAGAAGAAAAATGCTAATTTTGCAGTTGTCAGATTATCAGTAATTATGAATTTTGTCATATGCCTAGATCATCTGATTTATATTGATTTATACAGATATTATATTGTGTTTTGTTGTCTTTTTGGGTGTCAACCATTTATTGTATTAAAAAATACTATATTGTGTGTTTTTATATGCTTGGATATGTGTTAATTACATATACATTTATAAACTGTTTATATATTATTATTATTTAAATTTTACATTGTCTTTAAAAATAAAGTTGGAAAAAAAGAAAATAGAAGAGTTATTTGAACTTGCTTAGCCAAACCATTAATACCTGGACAATATCTTATTTATTCTATAAATAGTCATAGAAATTAGAACTTATTAAGCCATTTATAAAGAAATATTAATGAAGAAATTAGCTTCTAATGCATTATTTAGTACACTTGTTGATTTTATTCTCTCTTTGAAATCTCCAACTAGGTAAAACCAGTCCGTTTTGGATTCCTCAATCAGATCAAGATCAAGTGTTTTCATTAGTTGGACGGCCTCATCCCAGCATTCGAATGCATTTGTCACTGGACACCATGAACATGGTGGATGACAGCTGTCTTTCGCCCAGTAACTTCCATGAGTTGGTCAAAGCAGGGGGCGTGGCGGTGGGTGCCCGTGTCCACAGTATAGATGTCATCCTGGGCTTCAACAAGGACCAGGATCCTTTGCTCAACCCTGGCAGCAATGTTGTATCACACAAAGTTGGAGGTGAACGTCTTGGAGATCCAGGGAAGCAGGACCAGCGGGTACAACCCTACAGGCAACTGCTACCCCTCAGGGATGGCTCGGAGCAACCTGCATTTCACGGTGAGTTCTTTATGGGACAAATATCAAGTGTTTCTTGCAATTACTCCCTAACTAGCCTCCTGTGAAGGTTAGTACATTGAGACACACTGTTAAAAACTAAAACCCAGAAACTGACACAGACCAAGTTCTTATGCTGAGCCCTCCTGTTGATTTTGTCACCTCCTGCCACTGTCATTTTAAGATGACAGTGGCAGCTCGCCAGGGCATTAGCATCAAGCATCACCTTAAGAGACCTAGCATCAAGCATCACCTTAAGAGACCTAAACGAAAGTCTGATGCTTCTTTTACGCAACTTGCAAAACCAACGGCACAGTTCCCTAGATGCATTCTGTTTCTATGTCATCCATAGTTTCCACTATGGAATGTAGAAAGATGGATGCTCCTAGAGGATGATTGTTTTGCTTAGTTGTTCTTTCATAGTGTTGTACACTTGAAAGTTGCCTCAGATGTTTAATCTAAAATTCCTAATTAGAATATTGTTTGACATGCATTAAGATAATAGCTAAAATAATTTGGTCTTGGAAGAATCTTCAGAAATAGTAGACTTTGTTTGAGGAGAATTGGGACATCCATTAGTCAAGCATTCAAACTTGAGAAACTCTTGCAATTATGAAGAGATCTTGTTTTTATGGAGTGTTTTTTGGCAGTGGTAATATGCCAGGCTCAGTCGAGTCTAAATACGACAGAGCGATCACATTTTCAAGTCTTTACAAGGCCTTTTCAAATCTGAAAATAATTTGGCAATGGGGCTCATCCCTGGTTTTCATCCCCTTGTGGAATTCCTATAATCTTCTCCTATCTTAAACAAGATTGCACAACTATGCATGCCGACATAATCATTTTTCCATCCTGCGCCAGTTTTTTTTTTCATTGGGCTCATAATCCATCATGCTTCTTAGTCCTGTGATGAGAGAATCTCTTGCATGACCCAGAGTTGACTTGTCTGTTATCATGACTCAAAAGGGACAAGATCCTTTTGAACGGTTTGAGCCTTTGAGATCGATTGTCCTCATTTTACGCGAGTTGCCAGCAAGTCTGAGCGTTTTTATTGGGCTGTCTTGAATCTGACAGGCGGTGTGCTGATCCTTGAACCAGGATTGACCCCCTACCATTGTGTGAGTTCAGTCTATTGCCTGTTAATGATGCTAGCTCCGCTAACCCAGAACGCTTGTTCCTGCCTGATAATTAAATTCCTGCCTTGTACTTCTGAGTTGTTTTCATACTTTGTTTTCATGCAATCACTGTTTTATGGAGTGTTATCCATTCTAGATAACCTACATGCATTTTATTTCCACTACGGATAAGTGTATTCAGGTAGTCAGAAAGTCTGTGTTCATTAGCATACACTTTTCCCAAAGCGTGAACTTGCCATGTGCTGATTGCAAGGACAGTCACCCCAGGAAGCTTAAATCTGCAGTTAAGTGTCCTCAAGGACACAGTAATGATAAGGGTTCACTTCAAGTCCAGTTCATTGGTTGATCTTATCTGGGATTGAACCTGCAGCATCTGAGTTACAAACAGAACCTGCAGCATTTTATAACTAATGAAAAATGCTAACAGATAAAAGTGTAGTATTATCAATGTGTAACACGTTTTATATTTTTAAATCTTCTTTTTTTCATATTTTCAGCATTGAAAATGTCTGTAGATACCATTTTGGGGCCGTATCCATGACTTGCTAGCTTCATGATACTATCACCAATTTAATGTTAACAGCTATTTGGTTTGCATGTACATAACAACTTTGCAGCTATTGTTGTTAATGTTCACTTGTTTAGTCAGCATGTGTTCTGAGCTTGTTTACAGTTGGACAGCACCAACCTACATCTTATGAGTGCAGTACACAAATCCACTTGCCCTGATGACAAGTATTTTACTGGAATTAACTGAATTATCTTGCCAACTGCCAGTGGTTCTTTCCAGTTCACCAAGGTAAAGCTTTTCCTAGAAACATAACCTTATGTTGAGGACATGGGGTAGAATCAAATTAAGCCCTTAGGTAGATTATGGTCTGGTCTATAGGGAAACCATCAGGGGAATTAACAGCTACATCTGTTTCTGCTTGGATTACAGGATGCGAAACCCTCAGTGAAAGCCATGCCTACCATCAGTGACAATAAAACTTCTCTAGTCCAAGCCTGTGTATTACAAGAGCTTTTGGCCAGGAACATTATGGTATTAGAATGGTATTTTGGAAATACCAGATCATTAATGAATTTACATGTAGTCACCATCTGTAAATAACAGAGATCATATTAGTCATCTTTCCACTACTTAATTTTACTGCAGTGTAAAATAGTAGGTTGTGTGGTGCTAGTGGTCAAGAATCAGGACTGGTAATAGCAACGTTGCTTGTTCAATCCCAAAAGAACTTTGTGCCCTTGGATATGGTTCTTAATCCCAGGTTGTTCCAGTGGGATTGCAATCTTGCAATATATTCATAATGCAATTCTGTTGAAACATCATGCAAAAGTCTGTTTAAAGTGGACTCTCAAGTCATGTCTTTTGTTCTTCTGTCACCTGTGGCTTTAGACGCTGACATATTCTCCAACAAGTGCGACGGGGACTTGAGCGACCTGCGGAAGTCCATTGAGAGTGACAGCAAGTCTCCAGACTCGGCCGATGGGGAGCAACCCAAGAAAAAGCACCGCCGCAACCGCACCACCTTCACTACCTACCAGCTCCACGAGCTTGAGCGAGCCTTCGAGAAGTCCCACTACCCTGATGTTTACAGCCGAGAGGAGCTGGCCATGAAAGTCAACCTCCCTGAAGTTCGAGTGCAGGTGTGTTTCAATCTCTTTGTGAAATTAAAAGTATCAGTTTCAGAGGAGATCATACCGTGTTTCCAATGTACGTTATGCTTTGGATCTGGTATGCTGGTTCCTACCGTGAGATGCTGGAGTTTTGGTTTCTCCTCATCTGGTTGCTCAACCACAGACGAGCTGATACCAGCAAGTCCACATTAGTTGACCACTTTAAAAAAGAACCAGCTTATTTTGCAAGACCTTGTTCAAGCAACTTCAGCGAAAAGACCAAGTAGCACTAATCAGCATTCACACCTCAGCTGGTCTTTTCAGTGGGGTTTCTAAGCATGATCCATGACAAATCTAACTTTGGTCGTTTCCCAGTAAGTTCGGCAAACAAATAGTCTTATTGCACAGATGGTTTTTGTGAAACACCATCTTACAAGCATAGGGTTACCATAACAGATTGATTAATTGAGGTGTGTGTGTTTGCCCAGGTTTGGTTCCAGAATCGCAGAGCCAAATGGAGGCGACAGGAGAAAATAGATGCCAGCACTATGAAGCTCCATGACTCCCCCATGCTCTCCTTCAACCGGCCCCCAATGCACCCCTCCGTGGGGCCCATGAACAACACGCTGCCCCTTGACCCTTGGCTGCCCTCCCCTCTATCTAGTGCCACTCCAGTGCACAGCATCCCAGGGTTCATGGGTCCTACACAAGGACTGCAAGCTGGCTATTCCAGTCATGGTTTCCTCAGTCCATCCCAAACAATGGCCCAAAGCATGCAGCCCATGGCGCCACCTCCATACCAATGCCCTCCTCCCTTCACCGACAAATACCCTCTGGAGGATGTAGATCAGCGCAGTTCAAGCATTGCTGCTCTGAGGATGAAAGCTAAGGAGCACATCCAGTCCATGGACAAAACCTGGCAACCCATGTGCTAAGACATCTCTCTTTGACTGTGGGCCTTCATATTTCTTGGTTACTAATTGGCACTGAAGGCTACTCAAGAACCATGTTTCTTGTCTCTTCTCCAGGTCAGAAAACTTTGGGGAAGCAAAATGTAGGCGTTAAATGAGTTATTTATTTTTTGCAACTGGATATAACAACAGCTAAGTCTGGATAAAGAAAAAGTTGTTTAGCATGTTCCATATATGTATTTGTAAGGCACACATTGGCGTGTTTTATGTCTTTCACTGTCCTAACAGGTTTAATTGGTTTTGGAATGGATTCTAAAACCAGAGTTACTGAAATGTGAATATGAGGGCGTGTTTTGCATCACATGACCTCTGTCCGCAAATTCACACTTCCTCTTGAAAGACTGGTCCAGCTGTTTTGGGTTGAAACAGAAGATAAATATGGTCAGTGGTTAGAAAGGACCTCATACACAGGCAGCTGATTTCATCCCTCGTTTTGATCACAAAGGCAAGGACAAGGGGCAGAAATGTTTTGGGGGAGAAGTTTGTACGCCTCAGTGTTCATTAGAGGCAAATGCTTATTGGCAGACCAGTCTCCTGTACGTGCAGAAGAGCAGAAGGGGAAACTACCTGCCATCACCCCATCATGACTCCCTCTTTGTTTGGGCCAGTTGATGCAAATCCGATCTTTTTGTTTCAGCTTCTTTAGAAGGAAAGATTGTCAGAGACTTGTCACTTTAAGACACCAATCAAAATCAGAAGGTTTTTTTTAGATGAAACACCATCACTGTGCTTTAAGTGTAATTTTATGATGACTCCGAGAATAATTAACTTTCAAAACAGACCTGGCTTCAAAGGACCAATGTCATCGCCCACAAAAAAGCGGGATTCGCTGCTTATTTTCGAAAGGAAACTCACTCAGTTCATGTTGCCAGAGTTTTTGTAGCAATAAATCATGTGTAGTTGTGTTTGACTAATAAAGTTCTGGACAGCTAGATATTGACTCCTGTCATGAAAGGTATTAAATATGATTCAGGATGATTATATTATTCATTTGAACAAACTATGCTTACTAATAATGTTTTAGCTGTTTAAGGATGTCAAGGATGACGAGTTTCTAGATGTTATGAATATATACAGTTGATTAAACTGTACAAGTCAGTTGTTTTTTGTTTAATGTTGCTTTCCACAGTTCTGGGGTCCTTTGGGCCAAACATTAGTTTACAAACCGAATCTATGACGTTTAGATGACTTGCACAGTTTGAAAAATTGAAAAGCCAAAGTTAGACAGCAATATGACAATCATGGGTAATTAATATGAGTGTGTGATGTTATTTTTGTCCAAGAATATGAATGTGGCTCCTATGTTTGTAATGTGTCCTAGATCCTTTCACAATTACCTTTGAATCAAGCAGAGAAGTGAATGTCCACAAATGTTCTTAAGAATAAACAAATCGAGTTTCTCAGAGATTTGCTGTTGACTTGTTTTTTGGACGTCTATGTCTCTGGTTGAGCTACAGGAAAAGACACACCTATTTCACAGCCCCTCCTGTCTGGTCTCCTAAATGGTGGCGCCGAGCCAGCCTGTTAGGAAGATGAGGTTCCAGTCAATCAGCCTGGCCCGGGAGGGGGCATTGGCCCCAGGGTCCGCTGTTCCCTAATTGCCTCCTGACGCTGCTGTTCAGGCACATGTTCAGAGTGCCTGGTGCTCGGCTGTATTCATGATGTGTGAGCAATGCTCTTGGACAGATGGGACACTATGGGGCCATCTGGGGCCCCAAAAAACATGTGCTGGGAAAAGAGCAAAGGGTGTGAACATGGGTTTTTTCGTGTTGTACAGTTTGATATGATGATTACCACAGTGCAGAAGGTGTGGACTAGCTTTGGTCCAGATTTTACATTTAGGAGTGAAATAAATTCCATTGATCTTAAAGGGATCGTTCGCCTAAAAATGAAAATTTGTCATCATTTACTCACCCTCATGTCATTCCTGTATGAGTTTCTTTCTAAATATTATGAGGGATGCTGGTAATCAAACAGTTGATGGTCCCAACTGACTTGCATTTCTTTCCTTACTATGAAAGTCATGGGGACCAACAACTGTTTGGTTCTTCAAAATTCTTCAAAATATCTTCTTTTGTTTTCAACATAAGAACTAAGCTTATACAGGTTTTAGGAACGACATATGGGTGAGTAAATGACAACATTTTCATTTTTGGGTGAGCTATTCCTTTAAGCAGAGACAGAAGCCAAGGAGAAGATGACAAGCAACCACCCACCACACCCTAGCAACCGCTTAGCAACTTCAATCACTCCAAACACATTTGCTAATCCATAGCAACGAGTGTTGGAGTAAAGCATTACAAGTAACACAAGTTATGTAATCATAATTCTTTCCCAAGTAACTAGTAAAGCATTACTTTTAAATTTACAACTAAATATTTAAATTACTTTTCAAATATGTAAAGCCACTTACAAAACTAACACTTGTGTAGCAATATTAATGCTCAGTTTCAGTGAAAACAGGTTGCATTAGACTTTAGAATTGTTGGAATATACACTCCTTGCCATCTGGTTTGCTAATGTAAGCATAGTGAAAAATATACATAGTGAAAAATATTAGTACTGTGGCTGAACTTTGCAGTGATCAAGGTAGGAAGTATTAGCGATTGCGCGGATGGGAATGGAGGGTGGGAAGGTTGCTCATCAAGGTTAATGATGGAGAAAATCCCCCAATTAGAGCTTTTTCCCGCAGGCCAGGATGAGTTCAGTGCGAGGATTAGTGGCCAGGCCGAGACTGAGCAGCCACTGACCGCTGCACATCTTGGCAGACGGGCGGCTGGGTTGTGGGTAAGCATGCGTTCAGCTGGACTGGCACAAAGGAATCATGGGAAAGCAGCAGTTCATCCACTGCGAAAAGCTTTGTTCGCCAGGCTGATGGAAATATGCTGTTTTTCCACTCTCATGCTTTGAATGTGGGTCAGTCTGTAGTGTTTTTGAATTTAAATTTGACCTGGTTTCAATCTCATGAACTAAATTTAAAGTGGCCATAATATTTTCTAATAGCCTATCAGCAATATGGTGATAATCTTTTGTGATCACTATGAACTATAACATAAAACCACAACTTGATTCAGTTTATTTTGCTGAGTGATCATATGGTAATCGAGGGAAAACCCTGGTGCTCTGAATCACAGGACACCCCTACAGAGTTATTGTATTCATTAAGAACAATTAAGTCTCTAACGACTAAATTAATTGCATAATCTATTATTTTGCTCCCTCGACACGGCGCAGGCTGAAGTTAACAGGCTGATGGGGATGACGCGTTCCTCGAAGGGGATAATACGGGAAGCCAGCGGAATTAATTGGGTTTGATTAAGCGAGGTTTTCAATGGGACACGGCTCTTTTCGCATGACATAATTAGAGGTCATGGAGAATGGGTGGGAGGTGGTGGGCTGGATTTGAGGCCTGGCGCCAGTATTCTTCTCATCAGTGGAAGTGAAAAGGGTTTTTTGTCATCCTTTGTAAACGTGGAGTGCTGATGATTAGTAGGACAGTTGGAAATTAATCATTTAGAGACATTATAAGGATATTCTTCAATTAGGGCACTTCTTTATAACCTAGTATGACTTTAAAGGTAAAAAGTATAAAATGCTAAATGTCTCTTTTTTTACTCACACAAACATATCTGGGTGAATCAATCAGTGTGTTTCTAATCTGCTAAAAACAGAATATATGCCACGCTGGTAGACCTATAACAAGATTACATGCAAAATCATTCCAAAAGATGATTTTTTTCAGTATGTCTAGTACGCTGATAGACTGACCTAATTTTTAAGAACCACCTGCAGTTTCTGTCAAAGTATGTATACACATAATTATTTTGTATATTATTATTATATTATTCCTAATTGATTAAGACAAAGTTACTGCCACCTACTGGAGTAACTTTGAATCAATTGAAAATGATTCACTGTTTTGAATCACTCCAAACTGCAAACACTGGTGAAGCCTGCTGGTCAAAACTGTGTAAATGCAACAAAAACACACCTTTTATGCCTAAAAACACCTTGACCCATTGCTAATGTTTCATTGAAAGTGTGGTCAATGCAATTAACAACCATCAGATACCATTTAATAAGAAGTTTATGTATAATATACTTTATATTTTATTAATGTAGAATTGTATGTAAGAGAGTTGGAGGGCTTGGCCTGTTTAGGCCTGTACTTGCTCTCTTCATCAGGGGTCGCGCCACAGAGGAGTGATCCGCACAACCAATTTGGCACGTTTTACGCCGGATGGCCTTCCTCTTGGCTAAACAGCCCTAAAAGAGAAAAACTTTAGCTTTTCATCATACAAACACATCATTAAAAATGTCTACAAATTGAAACTAATTTGAGATCAGACAGGTAAAAAACTAGGCACTGAGTTATGAGTTCACAGAGATCCTCGCCCCCTAGCGGCGTCAAGACATAACGAAGTCTCCTTTACACTGGTTCAAAACAAATGATTCAATGCTTTTTGAAAGTGCCCATCACTAACAAAAAGAATGAACTGTTATACAATAATATAATATAATATAATTAGTACCGTCAAACGATTAATCGCGATTAATTGCATCCAAAATAAAAGTTTGAGAATAATATATTATGTTTATATATTTCGAATTGCTCTCGCGGTACTTTGATGTCATACGCTGATCATCTGCGTGGTGCTGCGCCAATATTTATATATACTATAAAATATAAGCACATGAATATATAAATGTATAAACATGTAAATATTTTCAAAATATATACTGCATGTAAACAAAAACTTTTATTTTGGATGCGATTAATCGCGATTAATCGTTTAACTGCACTAAATATAAAATGACTTTGCAGTACAACTGTGCTCCGTCAAGGTCTCAGTAGTATTTTTTGTAACATTTGCATTCTGATTTCATTCTCGTTGCGAGTGTGTTGACATTTTAGTTACGTATTTGTGTTCTCCATTTGTTGACGAGTCAGATGCTCACGAAGATGAGCAAGTGATCAATAAACACCACATGAACCAATCACCCCGTTGATCCAGCAATAATTCTCTTCATGTTCATCCTGCAGACTGTTGCGGATCAGGAGGTCTTGGTGCTAAAGAACAGGGCATTCAAGACCCTATCAGAGTAGAACACGTCCGGGACAAGTGGGACCAGTATAAAGGATTGGGAGTCCCGCTGGACGATCATCACTAATATTGATGCTAATACAATGGTTAGGGGTTTATTCAAACTATTAACCCTAAGAGTTAAACTCAGTATTAACTGACAATGTATGAATGTGTTGTTTTTTTCATCTTTTTCGTCCTCAGTAAGCAGAGACCCACAGGATCCTTCCAGCATAGAGTGGTCACCCATCACACGTGGTCTGTATTTTTTACTGTGGATGTCATAATGCTGTTTTTCACATTTGTTTGGACATGTTATCTTGCCCTTGGTTTCTTTTTGTAGTAAAATGGATTCAAGCATCATATTGTAACTCACAGAGGTGTCAGTGTCATCGCAAGTGCTTCCTTTGATTAATCTGAGAGATTGTACAAGCAAAATAAAGATGTTTTAAAAAGGGCACAGTGTTTATGTAAACATTTTATTTATGCATGAATGATTGAAGTTAAGCACGATGAACAGATACTGAAAAATTGAATTTTTTTTTGTTCCTCATCAAATATGACCTCTTTAGTATCCTCTAGTGTGGTGTATCTGTAATCAGCAGGTCCCAGTGACTTGATCACTGATGTGTTGTGACGCCTGGTGGAGTTGATGAATGCTTTAGTGAAGGCCAACTGCTGCCGCAACATGTCGTTGAGTGCAAAATCGGCAGGACTGTACGCCGTCAAACCTGTTAACATGGAAGATAATGAGCTGGTTCAACTTGTAAGAAAAGGATTTCCTCAGTGACTGAAATGTTCTGATTCTTTATAATAACCATTTGAGATATTCATGTTTTCTAGGTTCAGGGTTATTCAGACGTAAAGCGTGTAGTTCATATTGTGTACTCTCTCTCGATGGTTTCATCGCTGACTGTGTGACTGGCTATTGGGGTGGGGTCCACATACGTCATGCCCAGTGATGGACCAACGGCATCCATGCATGGAGCAATTGACCACATAAATGGGTGGATCCCATTGGGATGTCCAGGTCTTTCCAGGTTTTTTGCATTACAGTAATAGGAGTTTGGAGCAAAATGTGCTTAAATGGCACGAAAGTAGTGTAAAAAAAAAATAATTGATTTTAATTTGAAATATGACTTGGACGTGTTCTTGTCCCAAATACATTTTTCACAGAACAAGTATGAAAGACCTAAACATAAACAATAACCCTAAGGGATGCCCCAGAGAAATGGAGTTAGAAATATGATCTACACATGTTCTTGACAGGTTTTTTGAGGTTCACCCAAATACATTTCTCTCAGAACAAGAACAAAGTGGTCCTAAACTATAACCCTGAGGTACACCCCCAAAAAATAGAGTCTGGCTGGCCTGAAGTATCAGATAATGTTAACCTACTAGAAGACTATGTGTAAGTTGTGTCCATCTGCCTGAGTCTGTATTGCAACTTGCTTCACAGTCAGGACTGGGGCCGTGTGTTACCGTTGCATTGGATGAGCTAGACCTCACGGAAGCGTCTGAGTGGCAACTGGTTGATGATGATTGTGATGAAGTACGGTCATCATTGTCGTCACCATACTGAAATTATTTTTCACCCCCCGGCTCTTAATGCATGGTTTTTCCTTCTGGAGCTTTATGGCTGCACCACAGGTTTAAGGAAACAGAGATAAAGTGCATCCTGTTTGTTTTCTTAAGGCACAGTGTTATTTTTATTGTGAGTAATACAAGTAAACCCTTTGCAGTTTCCAAAGGATGTCTTACTCCTATCTTTAAGACCAAAAATTACAGATTATTTGATTTTTTCCCCCGTGATCACGCCAGAGCCTCCTGGTTACACACAAAATATCAATTATAGCATTGTTAGATGTTTATTAGGCATATGTTAATAGGGCCTCAGAATACTTACAAAGCCCATCCCTGTATATGTTAAAAGAAACAAGAAATAACAATTACTTGTAAATTACTTTGAAGCCTTTTTATTTATTTGTGCTTGTTTACTGACATGTGATTTTCTTATTGCTTTTCCTATTTAATTATCTTTATAGTGTGTGTTTAAATGTTATTGCCCTTGTATGTTGTATGGTCTTTGTTCTAAAATCTGCAATAAAAAAAAACAACTTACAAAGCCCATCAAATGTCGTAAAAGCCTCCGGACGGCAGGCCACGCTGTGAAGTCACGTCTCCAGTGCGCACGCGCGTCTCACGCACCGGCGGAAATAGTCAGGATTCAGTTTCCCGTCGCTTCATCTGGAGCTAAAACGCAACAAACCTGTAGAAATATAATGTTCGCATCCGTTTAAAAGAGTTATTTGGTTTCTCGCCTCAGCGTCATGTGATATACATGAATTCCTGATCTAATACTAGAGAATAATCCTGAGAAAGATGGATATTTCCACGCCGCCAGAAGGTAACTGCGCTTGCGCGCGTGATTGAACCGATATTATACACCAAAACCTCGCTAATAAACACACAATTGTTATATAAAACTATCATTTATGTGCTGGTTGGTTTATATTGAGTGTCTAGTGTGTGTGGGATGGCAGGGGAAGTTGCTATATCGCTTGGAGGTGTTCTTTCTTTATATAAAGCTTTTACAGTAACTTAGATGTCAACATTACTAGTACAAATATATAATTTTTCATATTATCACAAAAATATATGAAAGGGAATGGCTGAAAGCTTCTTGCACTTATGGCAAATATTTAAAAAATATATTAAAATTTTATTCCTTATGTTCATACAAATACTGTGTAAACGGTTATATATTAAAAATATGCTGTGCATTTAATTTGTGTGTTTTTTTCTCTCTCTGATTTTTTCCCATCAGATCAAGAGCTGCGTAATGTCATTGACAAACTGGCTCAGTTTGTCGCCCGAAATGGACCTGAGTTTGAGAAGATGACCATGGAGAAGCAGAAGGACAACCCCAAGTTCTCCTTCCTGTTCGGAGGGGAATATTTCGGCTACTACAAATACAAACTGGCCATCGAACAGCAGCAGCGTACGTGAATGAGCCTTAGTTTGAATTTTTATTGTCATTTTAATTTATTTTAAATATTACTGTTTAGGTTTATTTGATATTATTTCAATTTAAGGCTTAGTTCTGTTTTATTTCTTAGTAATGTTATTTATTCTTGGTGCTATATTTTGGTGACTCTTCAAGGTATTTTCAATTATTTCAGCTTCAGTTAACAGAAATGTTTTTAGATTTATTTTTCGGTAACGCTAATAACCTGCTATTAGCACAGGGCTTGTGTGATGGAAATGTACAGCTAGATTTGCCAGCTGTATTGTGTATGTATTCGTCTTTAAGGTGTGCTTCTCTCCTTTATAGATTCTGGCACTCATGATGATGAATATAAAATGGAAGGTATTTATTAGACCGATGATCAGAAATTTTTCATTTTGCCTGGAGTTCTTCTGCATCGTTAGTGCTTGAAACCTTTTTTTATATTTCATTTATCAGATTATGTTATGGCTTACATTTTCTCAGACATGCATATAATTGGTTGAAACTTTCAAAACCCAGCTGTGCAACACTTTTGATGGTGTTTGCAACCATCGCTGTTACTATCTCTCATTTTCAGGCTTTTGAACCAAGAGTTAATAGAATAGGGTAAACGTACCTATTACGCTCACCAAAATCTACATTGAGACATTTTAGATATTGGTTTCAGTACAAAAAGTTCTGTTATAAAATATTAATCTCACACAAAAATATTAAATTTTATTTTTAAATGACAAAAGCATTTCAATTAAGATATACATCATTAAATTCAAAAAGTCCGGCTGTGCTTGATGGGTACATTTTTGTACCCTGTTCCCGTTAAGCTCACATGATGTTTTATTAAAAATTGTTTATTTTAAGGACATTTTTTAAAGAATAATTGTAAAAATATATTTTTTGAAGGTACAAAGTCAATCACAAAAAAAGCAGAACACTAAAATCAAGCAACAAGGCATTCAAGTCGATCAGTTATAATGATATTCATATGAATATATTCATAATGAAGTGTCATCTAAGCACATTGCAACATCTATAGGCCTACTAGTCCACGTTCAGCTAAGTAACACATTCAAAAATCAAATAAAACAAACCAATAAAATATGGGGATGAACACAGAAACTAGCCTCATTATGAAACCTCTTTAAATATTTGTCTATAGTCTCTGGCTGGAATACCCTACATGATTTTCTTCCAGTTTACAGTTTGGAAAAGTTGATACTAGTTGCCAAAGATCAGAGCCTGTCTGCAGATTTGATGCGACTGATTCCATAGAAAATCGACTTTAAGTTTGACTTAAAGTGACAACCATCAGTTAATATTTAAAGTCTGTTTATGAAGTATTTATATAGACGTTCAATTTGGAAGAGCTTCAAGAGAGCACACTGAGCTTAATTGGAGCTGCAAAAAGTTTTAATAAATTTCATGTAATATTAATTCAAATGACAGAATAAATAGTCTAGATCATGTATTAAGTTCATACATGTTTTAATATGAACAACTATTATTAACAATATCTATGAAATTATACTTTTTCTTATTGAAGCTGTGATTTTCATAGTAGTGAAGCTCACCTTTAAATAATATGAAATCATTACAAATTACAGACAACGGCAGACCAGCAATAAACTGTCAATTTATAATATTATGGATGTACAAGTACAAGCCAGTAATGCCTGTGAAGTAATATGTTAGCGTAGCACACAATCTTATACAGCTAGTCAGCTAACTGTGCTCTGTAGCATCTGCGCTATGTTGCTAAAACTATCTTTTGGATCTAATGTAATTATTTCCCACATTTCCAGGATATAATATGCAAAAGTCTGAACATTAATCTCTTAATTTTACAATAAGTAGTGAAACATACCCAAAATAAAGGGTTAAATGTCTAAAACACACATTTAAGGAGCTCCTCTTTTGGTGAAAGTTTTAAGACAGCTTTCTTAATGGCCGCCAGACAGAGTGAACACATGGAGACTCGTATCTCAGCGTGCAATGATCTGATTGACTTGACATTATAGGAGGTATATAGTAACAAACATATCAATTGGTTAATACATCAAGTAGGATAATAAATAATTTTTTCTTTTTATAATCTGATCTCAAAATGTGCTCAATGGGTACGTTTACCTTAGTTCTCCCAATGATGATAATTAGCTGAAAATTTACTCACCTTCAGGTCATGCAAGATGTAGATGAGTTTGTTTCTTCATCAGATTTGGAGAAATGTAGCATTACATGACTTGCTCACTAATGGATCCTCTGCGGTGAATGGGTGCCGTCAGAATGAGAGTCCAAACAGCTGATAAAAACATCACTATAATCCAAACCACTCCAGTCCATCAATTAACTTCTTTTGAAGTGAAAAGATGCATGTTTGTTTGAAACATCCGTCATGAATGCGTTAACTTTGATAGAGAGTCCTCTATCCATAATGTTGATTTCTCCAGTGGAAAAAGTCATCTCGTCAGAATCAGGAGAGAAATCTGCACAGATCAAGCACAGTTTACAAGCTCTACACAAATATGTGGCTGGATTTTGATGTGAGCGACAACAGGAGATGGACTTTTTCAGCAGAGGAAGCGTTATTATGGATTATGGACTCATATTTCTGCATATTTTTCTTATAATTTAGATAAGACGGCTTTTTCACTGGAGGAAGCAATATTATGGGTAAAGGACTCCATCCAAGTTAAAAGCATCTTAATAATGGATTCATTTCTTACAAACACACAGCTTGTCACTTCTCAAGATGTTAATTGATGGACTGGAATTGTGTGGATTATTATGATGCTTTTATTAGCTGTTTGGATCCTCATTCTGACGGCACCCATTGTGATGATATTGCTAAATCTCTACAAATACGTTTTGATGAAGAAACAAACTAATCTACGTCTTGGATGGTCTGAAGATGAGTAAATCTGTAATTTGTATGCTTAGCTAAATTATTTATTTTAAGTAAGCGCATTACTTTTCCTGTTTTTTGTTACATGCATGGTATTTAAACTTGTGCGGCTTGATTTTATTTTTGGTTTACTTTTGTTTGCAAATGCAAGTATTCTGTATAAATATTGATTCAAACTTAAGTTTCACTTTCAACCTAAGGAAGCCTCAAGCAAGCAGTTTCTTTGGGTTCTTTACTTGACTTCTTTTCCCCTCAGTTACAGTGCCCTCCAAAAGTATTGGAACAGTAAAGACAACATTGCTCTGTTGGCTGTGGAGTCAAGACATCTGCAAATATGATTAAAAGATGAATATGAGACAAAACTACAGAATGTCACATTTTATTATTAGCCGTTTCAACACATACATGTTAAAAAGAAAAAGTTCATCCCACTCAATTGATGTGCATAAGTATTGGGACAGTTGAACGTAAGGCAGATATAAAAGATTAAAAGCTATTATTTAGTTGCAGATCCCTTGCACACAATCACAGCAGTGAGTCTGTGACCCATAGACATCACCAGACTCTTGGTCTCATCTTTGAAATACTTTTCTCAGCCTTTAATGCAGCCAATTCCAATTGTTGTTTGTTTTGGGGAGTTTCTGCCTTTACTCTCCTCTTCAGCTGCTGAAATTCATGTTCAATCAGATTTAAATCTGGAGATTGACTGGCAATCTAAGACTTTCCATTTCTTTGCCCTTATAAATTCCTTGACTGAACTGGCAGGGTGTTTTGGGTCATTGTCCTGATGCAATATGAAGCACTTCCCAATGAATCTGGTGTCATTTTCTTGAATATTGGTAGGCAAGATGGTTTTGCACCCTTCCAAATTCATTCTGCTACTGTCATCATACATTAAGTCATCAGTAAAGTTGAGAGGGCCTGTTCCAGAGACAGCCATGCATGCCCATGCCACGACACCACCTCCACCATGCTTTACAGATGAGGCTGTATGCTTGGGATTATTGCAGTTCCCTTTTTTTCTCCACATTTTTGCTTTCCCATCACTTAGATAAAGGTTCATCTTTGTCTCATCGGTCCATAAACACATTTCCAAACTCTTCTGGCTCACCTTTGTGCTTTTCTGCAAACTCTAATCTTGCCTGTCTATTTTTGGTGCTGGTCAGAGGTTTGCATCTTGCTGTGTAGCATCTGTAATTCTGTGTCAAAGTCTCCTGAGGACAGTAGATTGTCAGAGCATCACCCCAGCTTTCTGGAAGTTGTTGGTGATTTTACAGACACGTCTTTTAGGATTCATTTTCACAGCTTTTATGATTTGTCTGCCATCAACTACTGTTGTTTTCTCAGTCGATCAGGTCGTTGTTGGTTGCTGGTGTCGCTGGTGGTTTCCAAACTCTTGATTTCTCCATGCCCTTTGTTTTTGCTAGAACTCTAACTGACTTCCTTTTATTCTTTCATCCAAATTGCTTGCTTTTCTCTCAAAGTCAGCTCCCTCATCTTCATCCTGGTTTGTGTGTGTCATCATCAAATGCAAGATTCAGAATACAGAAGTAATGGATATAACTGATGCGACACATTCCCTGCTTTTAATATCTGAAGAATTAATGCAACAGGACACAGCTGATCACTTAGAAAGACCTGTGAGGCAACTGCTCCAATACTTATGCTCACATCAGATAGAGGGATGAACTCTAAAAGTGCTGAACTTCTTAGCTGGTAAAACATCTGTGTGTTGAATCACCTAATAATAAAATGTGACATTCTGTAGTTTTGTCTCATATTCATCCTTTAATCATATTTGTAAATGTCTTGACTCCTCAGCCAACTGAGCAATTTTGTCTTTACTGTTCCAATACTTTTGGAGGACACTGTATTTGCAGTCAGTTCAGTATGTCACATCCCCATGCTTTCCTCAGCTTAATGTTTCCGTATTCCCGAGTTTTTCATGCAATTCTCTTCAGACATGGAAAATCAGAGGGGAACAATCCAGCATGAGTGATTTCCTGCATGTTTTTCTGATCTGAATGGCTTTGCTCTGGGAACGACCATTCAAAAGAGAGTCACGTTTCCTTCAGTAGTGTGACTCTTCGTCCTCATCCATCAGATCTGGACACACTGGCAGGCAGATGTTTGTCTGGACACACAGTAGGAGTTATAGATTTGCGTGTGTGTGTTCTTGTGATTAGCAGTGCTCTGTAAACCTCCGGGGAAAGAGGTCGCTGATGTTCCTGCGCCAGTGACGATGCTTCCGCCGCCTCCGATCCCGCCGACCACGCCGTCTGTGGAGGAGCTGATCCAGCAGAGCCAGTGGAACCTGCAGCAGCAGGAGCAACACCTGCTCAGCCTCAGACAGGTGTGTGCACAAATGTTTTGACCCCCCCCCATGGGACTTTGCGTAGTTTTGATGGTCCGTTTATGTTCTGCGCACCAGGGTCGATCAAAAAATACAGTGATATTGTGAAATACAACTCAAAATAACTGATTTCTGTTTGAATTATGTCCCCCTGGAGCACAAAACCAGTCATAAGTAGCATGGGCATACATTGTATGGGTCAAAAATCATTAGGATAGTAAAAATCATGTTCCATGAAGATATTTAGTAAATTTCCTACTGTAAATATATCAAAACATAATTTTTGATTAGTAATATGCATTGCTAAGAACTTAATTTGGACAACTTTCAATGCAATTTTCTCTCTTAATTTTTGTATGTATTTTTTTTTTTTTTGCACCCTCAGATTTCAGATTTTCAAATAGTTGAATCTCAGCCAAATATTGTCCTATCCTAACAAACCATACATCAATGGAAAGCTTTATTTATTCAGGTTTCAGATGATGTATAAAAAAACCCCACCAAATTTGCATCAGACCTGGTCTGATTCGGGTTGCTATTTATTTACTAACTGATCGGACTTAGGGTGTTCGTTAAACAGACCATCAAAACTACGCAAAGTTCCATAGACTTTCATTGACTTTTGCACAATAAATAATCTATATTCAGTATTTAGGCTGTCTATCACTAGCAAGGCCAGACTGTTCTAGGACAACATGCTAAAACATACTAACAATGTGTTAAATCATTCTAGCAACATGTTAATTCATGCTAGCAATATGTTAAAACCTGTTAGCAACAAGCTAGCAATGTGTTAAATCACACTAGAAACACTAAAACATACTAGCAAATTTGTTAAAACATTGAAGAAAAGCATAAAAAATATGTAAGCAGTGTATTAATTTATGGTAATGTTTTAAAACATTAGGAGCTTGCTTAAACATTTTAGCAATGTGCAACATCACTTTTTTTTACTTTTAGCAAAATCTTCAAAGAGCCGAGAAAATAATTTCTTACCCCAAAATAGTCCTGCTGATCCTATATACTTTTGAACATTGATATATTCTGTTCTTGGGGTTTCAGGAGCAAGTGACGGCCGCCATCTCTCTGGCGATGGAGCAGCAGATGCAAAAGCTGCTGGTGGAGACGCAGCTGGACATGAACGAGTTCGACAACCTGCTGCAGCCCATTATAGACACCTGCACCAAAGACGCCATATCGGTACATTACATTACATTATTTAGCAGACGCTTTTATCCAAATGAGGACAATAGAAGCAATCAAAACCACCAAAGGAGCAACAATACGCAAGTGCTATGACAAGTCTCGGTTAGCCTCGGTTAGTACATGTAGAAAGTTTTTTTTTTTTTTTTTTTTTTAAAGAAAACAAGTAGATAAAATAAAAAAATAAAGCTAGTGTTAGAGGGTCAGATACAAAGAAGATTAATAGATACAAAGAAGACCGATAGAACAGAATTAGAATAGAGAGGATATGAGTTCATACAGAGGCGTGACGTGCGTTCTTCTCGGCTCATTAAAGATTAATCTTGCAGCAGCATTTTGGATTAATTATATAGGTTTGATAGAACTGGCTGGAAGACCTGCCTAGACAGCATTGCAATAGTCAAGTCTGGACAGAACAAGAGCCTGAACAAGGAGTTGTGAAGCATGTTCCGAAAGAAAGGGACTGATCTTCCTAATGTTGTATAAAGCAAATCTGCAGGTTTTAGAAATGTGGTCTGAGAAATTCAGCTCATCATCAATTACAACTCCAAGGTTTCTGGCTGTTTTTTGAAGGACTTGTGGTTCATGTGCCTAACTGGTTAGTGAAATTGTGATGAAACGATGTTTTTTTAAAAATCACAAGCAGTTCTGTCTTAGCTAGGCTTAGTTGAAGGTGATTGTCCTTCATCCAGCAAGAAATGTCTGTTAGACATGCTGAGATGTGAGCAGCTATCATCGGATAATCAGGATGGAATGAGACGTAGAGTTGAGTGTCATCAGCATAGCAGTGAAAAGCCATGTTTCTGAATGACAGAACCTAGTGATGCCATGTAGACCGAAAAGAGAAGTGGTCCAAGAACTGAGCCCTGAGGCACACCAGTAGTTAGATGTTGTGACTTGGACACCTCACCTCTCCAAGATACCTTGAAGGACCTATCTGAGAGGTAAGACTCAAACCACTGGAGTGCGGTTCCTGAGATGCCCTTTGCCAATAGGGTTTACAGGAGGATCTATTGTTTAACCGTGTCAAAAGCAGAGGACAGAGCCAGCAAGGTAAGTAATGAAGACTTGGAAGCCGCTCTTGCCAGTCTTAGGACTTCAACAACTGAGAGCAAGGCAGTTTTGGTTGAATGTCCACTTCTGAAGCCAGATTGGTTGCTGTCCAGGAGGTTGTTCTGTGTGAGAAAGGCAGAGACTTGGTTGAACACAACTCGTTCAAGTAATTTTGCAATGAAAGGAAGAAGAGAAACCAGTCTGTAGTTCCATAAAAGAGTTGGGTTAAGAGTGGGTTTCTTAAGAAGTGGGGTTATATGAGCCTGTTTAAATGCTGAGGGAAAAACTCCAGTGTGAAGGGATGTGTTAACGATGTGAGTGAGTGCAGGTACAACTTCAGGAGAAATGGTTTGAAGGAAATGACATGGAATAGGATCAAGTGGACAAGTAGTAGGATGACTGGAAATGATGAGCTTAGAGACTTCTGCCTCAGAGAGAGGAGAGAGGGATGTGAACGAGTGTATATTTGTTGGTAAGATGTATTTGACAGTTTGTGGTATGGAGAATTGTGCTGTGAGGTTTGTATTTTTATTAATGGATGTGCCAAAGTCGATGAAGGAGGGGGAGGAGGAGGACAAAGGAGGGAGGAAAATGTTTTAACAATTCACCTAACTCTCGCATGCTCTTTAATTTAATAATCTGGAAACACATATTAAGAATTGGTCACAAAATCTAAAACAGAAGTGAAACAAGTATTAGGAAAGAGGATAAATAAAAAGCGATACTTATGTCCCTTGCCGGTGTCCTTTACGAGCTGCTTTTAACTTCCACTGATTGACTGCTTCGCTCAAAGTGTATTTTTTTTACATTACCTTCTGCTGGCGCTTGAACACACTTTCTTGTTTATCACAACAAATGGCCAAACATGCGCACACCACTGTGATACAGTACGAGATTAAACGGTACGAGCCTGAAACCTGCTTCGCTCACAACTGCTCCTTTTGATACGTCTCAGATTAGTAATTTTTCAGAATCAGAATCAGATTTATTGGCCAAGTATGTTTACACATACGAGGAATTTGTTTTAGTGACCGAAGCCCCACAGTGCAACAGAGAGACAGCCAACAGGACAGGACACAGATAATAAAAGAAGAATATCCAAATAGGCAATGTACAAAACAGCAAAACCACAATATATAATATATATTATAAATAATTTTTTGGTTATTTCTGGCTCTCAGGCTGGAAAGAACTGGATGTTCAGTAACGCTAAGACCCCGGCGCACTGCGAGCTGATGACGTCGCATCTCAGAAACCGCATCATTGCGGACGGGGTGCATTTCGAGCTTCGCTTGCATCTAATCTATCTGACCAACGACGTCCTGCATCACTGGTGAGACGCAGAGCTTTCATCAGAACTGTTACAATGATTTAGTTTTGATTTTAGTATTGTTAATATGTGATGGTAGTATTATAACTTTAATATTTTTGAATTAGTTTTTATATTTTAATCAAATTAATAAAATTAATTAAAATTAATTAATAAAAATAAAAAAGTTTTTTTGTGTGTGTATTTTTCTTAGCTTTAATATGTAACTATTTTAAAATGTACAATATATTATAAAGAATTTATAATTTTTTTTATAAAATATAAAAATATATTTCTTATATTTTAAAAAAAAAGCTACAATATTTTAAATGTTGAAATACAATTGTTATATTAAATACAGTTTTTAATTTTTTTAACTTATTTAAACTACTTTTTTATTATTAGTTTTGATTTGCGTTAATAATTAGGGGTTATTTTAAGGGGTTTAAGTTTAATTTAACTCAAGAAGAACTTATTAATAGATTGAAATAACACAGCAAATAAAATAATGTGACCTGTTTTCACTTCATTTTATCTTTGCAAGTTCTCAGATTGTCATATAATTTTATATTTTCTGTTTTAATATTAATTTTAGTTTAATGCGGTTGTGTTATTTTAATATGTCTATTTAGTTGTTGTTATTTATTTCAATTTTAGTTGATGTAATGTTACTAGAACTAAATGAACAAATATGGCTTTGGAAACAAACATATATATATATATATATATATATATATATATATATATATATATATATATATATATATATATATATATATATATATATATATATAAATTTGTTTTAATAGTTTTTATGAATGAATACATTTTAATACAAAGTTTGAATAAATTAATACATTTATATAAATTAATACATTTCTATAATAAATTTTCAATTAACATAAAACTATTTAATAGTTTTCGTTAATGAGAACATCTCTGGTCAGTAATTTAATTATTTAGTATTTATTTATGATAACAAAAATTTAACAACAATTTGATTAATTGTAGAGTTTGGTAACATTTTACAATAATTTGTCATTTGTTAACATTAGTTAATGTATTAACTAACGTGAATGAACAATGCATTTATTACACTATGTATTAATCTTTGTTAATGTTAGTTAATGAAAATATAGTTGTTCATTATTCATGTTAGTTCACTGTGCATTAACTATTATAATATATATTAACATTAGAACAATAGAAGTATTGTTCATTCTTAGTTCATGTTTACTAATGTTAATGAACCTTATTGTAAAGTGTTACCTAAATTATAAGCTCCAAACTATTGGAATTAGAAATAGAGTTGTTCAACTCCAAGTGTTTTTATTTTTATGGCGTATTATTGAGCAAACCTTTGATTTTTCTCCACAGCCAGAGGAAAAATCAGAGGGATCTTTTGGCGGCTCTCCAGAAGGTCGTGGTTCCCATTTACTGCACCAGCTTCCTAGAAGTAGAGGAAGACAAGCAGCAGAAAATCACCCGCGTAAGATCATCCATCCTCATTTCTTCCCATTTGCAGCTTCAATATGGTGTCAGTTTGACTCGTAGCAGAGAACTGAGTTGTTGCTCTTCATGTTTTCAGCTGCTGCTGCTCTGGGAGAAGAACGGCTACTTTGACGACGTCACCATTCAGCAGCTTCAGAGTCCGGCTCTGGGTCTGGGACAGTATCAGGTGCAGCTCGTGCTGTCAGTGCTTGTTTTCTGGTTAAATATGGAGGATGTGTTTCTCATCACGTCTCTGTTGTGTCTGGTGTAGGCGTCGCTCATCACGGAGTACGCGCCGGTGGTGCAGCCCGTCCAGATGGCCTTCCAGCAGCAGATCCAGGCGCTGAAGACACAACACGAGGAGTTCGTGAGCAATCTGAAGCAGCAGCAGACAGCAGCGGTAGCAGCAGCCGCGGCCGCCGTCGTTCAGCTGACGCCTGCAGACGTCGACGTGAGGACTCAAGCGCCCTTGACCTCTCAGCCTGGTAAAAACATTATAATATATATTTTTAATAACTATTTTTTATTTATGATTTAATATTTTCATAATGTGTTTTTAAAATATTATAATTTTTATATTAAATATGTTTAGTTTTTAATTTAATTTTAGTTGTAGTAATTTTAGTTCTTCATCTTAAACTAAATGAAAATCAAATACATTTCCTTTGCAAACTATCTGAAATAAGCTTTAGGTCAACCTGGGGGAAAAAAAAACTTTCAGATCATATACAGACAGAGTTGTTTATGAAACACACTGCCGTTCAAACGTTTGCAGTCAGAAAGTAATTAATGCTTTTTCTCAGCAAGGATGCATTAAATTGATCAAAAGTGACAGTCAAGATATTTATAATGTTACAAAAGATGTAAATAAATGCTGTTTTTTATGGTCATCAAAGAAGCGTGAAAAACAATGGGTCACTGTTTCCAATAAAATATTGGGCAGCACAACTGTTTTCAACATTGATAATAATCAGAAATGTTTCTTTAGCAGCAAATCAGCATATTAGACTGATTACTGAAGGATCATGTGACACTGAAGACTGGAGTAAAGATGCTGAAATTTCAGGTTTGAATTACAGTAATAAATTGGATGTATTTACACAGAACACTGTTGTTTTAAATGGTAATATTTCATAATTTTACTGTATTTTTGATCAAATAAATGCAGCCTTGGTGAGCTGAAGAGACTTCTTAAAAAAACAACAACAACTTGCATATGTCAGTTTTAAATTGTGTTTTTCTCTAGTTTGCTTATTACTTTGGTTTCTTGGCTTGATATACTTTTGAGTTAAGAGCTTTATTAATCCTTGTAAGGCAATTTGTTATGATTACAGTGCTGCTTCACATAAATAGACAAAGCACACATCGTCTTTTTGACTCAGTTTGATGTTATTCTTGCTGATATGTGATTTGTGATTATATGATATCTTGATGTGTGTTTTTTTTCTTAATGTCATCAGCAGACCTGAAGCCTCCATTGGCCGGTCCTCCACCCGGCGATTACGAAGGCGCTCAGAGCCGACCATCAGACTCGAACCCGGCAGCGTCGTCCGACATTCCCTCCTCTAAACAGGGTTGGTTCGATCCACAGCACAACATGCCGGCGTGGAACCCGCAACAACCCGTGAGTCAAAAAACACTTTAAAACCTTACAGTTCTTACATTATTTGTAGCTGTGTTTTAATACTAATTCGCTAACTGATTATATGTAATCTGGATTACTTAATCAGATTCCAAATATTAGGCATTTGTAATTAGAATATACTATGTTTTAAAATGCTAATAATCAGATTACCAATACTATTTTATTGATTACATTTGAATCATGTAATGGCAGTAATAATTATTCAAAATAATAATAAAAAAAAAAATTAATTCTAAAAATAACCACTTTTAATAATTTTAGAAATATTTGTATTATTTAGAAATAGTTATATTTGCATTTTTACAATTTAATTAAGTTAAACAGCTTATAAACCCTCTGTAGTTTCTTCACAAACCCACTATAATGTTAAATACACTTCATTGTTGATAAAATGCATTTTCTTTCTCTTGGTATTTTTATACCAATATAGAAGAATATTATCCTATTCAAATCAATATGATAAATTAATTAGTTCAGTAGAATAAGGTCAAGTAAAAGTAATTAAAAATGTAGTTTAATAGATTGTTACTAATTACAATTTTCGTAATGTAATTTGAAATCAGTAACTGATTACAATTTATTTTCCGAATGAAAATCAAATAGACACAAATATTGCAGTGTAATTTTTTTTCTTAAAAAAAAAATAAATGAAGAAAATTTTGTCTTTTAGATTTGACACTTTTTTTTTTGCATTGTTTGCAGATTAAAAATTTGTCTGTGACCATCTTAAATTTTTTATTTCATTTTACTTATTTAAATATTCAGTCCAGCACTGATACTAATGTTTCCACCTCCAGCCGCCATTCGACCCGACTCAAGTCCCGCCCCCCTGCCCACCCTGGAACAGCCACGAGGGCATGTGGAACGAGCAGCGGGACCCCAACTGGAGCGGCCCTCGGGACGGGGGCCCCGCAGGCCCCTGGAGCAGCCAGAACGAGCCGCCGCCGCCGTCCTGGAGCGGTCAGTTCGACCAGCCGCCGTGGAGCAGCCAGCCGGATCAGCCACCGCCGTGGGGCCAGAGAGAGCCTCCCTTCCGCATGCAGCGTCCGCCACATTTCCGTGGGCCCTTCCCTCCCCACCAGCAGCCGCCACCGTTCAACCAGCCGCCGCCGCCACCACACAACTTCGGACGCTTCCCGCCGCGTTTCATGCAGGACGAGTTTCCTCCGCGGCATCACTTCGAACGGCCGCCGTATCCGCCACACCGATTCGACTACCCGCAGGGAGACTTCCCTGGAGGTGAGACCTCGGCTTTTCTATTCGGAAAACTACTAGATTTAAAAATGATTCTGATTCATGAAAAATTTACACAAGTACTTGTTTTTTTTTTTTTTGCTTATACAAATTTCCATTTCCATCCTGAATTGCATAAATACGAGGTTTTATGTTTGAAAGTAATTAAGATTGCAATAGTGTAATTTTGCTTTGTTCTGAAAAATTAAGTTAATTATTATGATAATTAAATATTCTTATTCTATAATATTATATTCTATTATATAATGAAATATTCTTCTTAGTTATTTTATTTAATTAATATTTATTGTAAAATAATTTAATTTTTAAATTATTTTACGGGAGTTACCTTTTGATAGGGAAACTTATAAATACTATAATACTATACAAAAACTACTAGTACTAAAATAAAATACGTAAAAAACATAATATAAAACAATGAAATTAGTAAGGCCTAAACTAAAATTTAAATAAAATGTAAAACCTCAATATTAATATAAATATTTTAAAGTAATATAAATAATACATTTAAAATACTATTATAGCATAGTACTAATTTTTAAGTAAAATTTAAATTCAGATGTGACCAAAAATGCTCATTTATATTTTACAGTAGATATTTTTTACAATATTATTTTAATAGAAATATATTTCTTTATTGCTGTATAACTTTTACAATTTAAATATTCAAATACTATTTTGAATATTAATAACAGTAATTATTATTGTTCTGTGGTCTTAAATTTCTTGAATTATAAAACAAATCACCTATAAAAAGAGACGTATTGCAGTGTAATATTTTATATACCCTTTTTTCCAAAATAAGAAGCCGTTAGACACATCGCAGTATAATAATTGAATACTTAAGAGACGGTTGTTGTTTTGCTCCAAAAAGTCTGCCTAAATTAGGCAAATTGTTTTCTGATTTTATTGCGCATGTTATTAATTCTATTAAAAATTCTAATTTTGTGTAAGACATTTTTGAATGTTTAAAAAAATACTAAAAATAAATATAATAAAATGGTAAACAGAAATAAATTGATAATTTATTGCAGATAAACTTTATATTGAACAATTTTGACTAGCATGCTGAAATTTTAGATTAGGCATAAGTAGGACTTAAATTCCCAGGTTACTGCTTGCTTTCTCATGCATATTGTTCTTCTCACCAGAGATCGGTCCGCCTCCTCATCACCACCCAAACCAGAGGATTCCTCCTCCCGGGATTTCTGATCCTCCTCCGTGGGGGGGGAACCAGCACCCTGAATTCGGACCGCCGCCTCACGGCTTTAACGGTCAAGCGCCCCAAATGCGCCGGCAGACCCCGTCTCACGTCAGTCAGGATGACCCCAGCCTGGTGCCCAACGTGCCCTACTTCGACCTTCCCGCCGGACTCATGGCACCACTTGTGAAGGTAATTTCACAGTCGACGTCGGCTGGGAAAGTAGATGCTTGTTTTCTCGTCTTAAATGTGACATTAAACTTTATTTTTAACAATAGCTTGAAGATCATGATTACAAGCCTCTGGACCCCAAAGACATCCGTCTGCCGCCTCCAATGCCTCCCAGTGACCGTCTGCTGGCTGCGGTGGAAGCGTTTTACAGCCCGCCGTCCCACGACAGACCCAGAAACAGGTGAACACCAGTGTGACTGCTCTGGGTTTGTAGTTTTGTTGGTTGTTTTTATTTAATACTTCAGTTGTAATGACTAAAAACAATAATTTTTCCAGTGAGGGTTGGGAACAGAACGGTCTGTATGAGTTCTTCCGGGCCAAAATGAGAGCGAGGCGGAAAAAGGAACAGGACAAACGCAACAGGTGGGGAATAAATGAACTATTGCAATGTATTCTAACAAAAACTAAAACCTTTTCATTAGTTAAAATATAAAATAATGTAAATATTAGATAAAAAAACTGAAACTAAGTTACAATTACCAGTGTTGCCTTTGCAACTGACTTAAGTTGAAATGCTGAAATTAAGACTAAAACTGAAATAAAAATAAATATTTATATAAAAATAAAAAAACTTACTGGAACAACAAACAAGGAAAACTCACAAAAAAAGAAGAACACAACAAAATTAATAGAACTAAAATGAAAATGGGAAAATTAAAACTAATTTAAAATATTAGTGAATGCTATAATAGTATAATTTATAAATAAAATAAAAACTAAATATAAATACAACAATAAATGATTAATAAACAAGGAAATAAAAAAACTTTATATAAAATATCAAAACTAAAATTTGTTAAAAAATATAAAATAAATATAAAAAGCCTAATGAAAATGGAAAAATACAATATTAGTCAAATTTGGACTAAAATTAAAATATTAATAAATACTATTACAGTATACTTCTAATACTAAAATAACACTTGAATTCAGATGCGACCAAACAAAAGTCATTCCCATTGTTTCCTCTGTAATATTTCACGTGATATTTTTTTGGCAGCACCCGAGGGAGTCCTTCGCGCAGTCGGTCGCACAGTCGAGGACGATCCACATCACGCTCCAGCTCCAGGTCTTCCAAATCCTCTCGCTCCAGATCCCGATCCAGATCTCGCTCTCGTTCTCGCTCCTACTCCAGATCTCGCTCCAGGTATTTCTTAAAAAAAATCTGCTTATTTATACCATTTTTTCCAGCCACACGAATTTGTTGGAACACATTTTTGACTGTCTGCCGTAGGAGCAGGAGTCACTCCAGATCCAGGTCCCGAAGTCGCTCCCGCTCCAGATCTCGCTCCAAGTCACAATCTCCAGACAAGCGCCGTCACGCTGCAAAATCACGCAGTCCTACACCACCGTAAGTCGATCTACTTTTGTTACCCAAATCCAGTTCGCATTTAAAAAGCAGATTTTTGCTTTGAAATCTGTATCTGCATTTTAACAAGGGTTTATTTGGTGTGGTTATTACTATCAGGATTTCATTTATTTTTATTCTTAAATGTATGTAATTTTTATGTATTTGTGTAATTAAAAAAATAATACAATTAAATAAATTAATCCATTTATTGAATTAAATTAATTAACTATTTCATTGTTTTTAATTATTTGTAAAATGACTAATACAAAAGGTGATATTGCAACATTTTTATTTAGTGAAATTTCAAATAAAAATATTGAAATCAGTAAAAATTATGTAGCAAATTACCTAAATTCTTTTTAATCATTAGGGGCTAAATCTAATCCCATCTGACGAACATTACAAAAAGTTTCTTTCTTTTTCTCTTTCTTTCCGTATTTTTAGTTACAAATTTTCTCCACATTTATTTTGACCTTTATAATTTGCATGATGGAAAAAAAGTATCCCATTCAGATTGCAGTGTCTTTAATTTGATTGATTTCCCCCCCCCCCCCACATTTACTTTGACCTTCATATGTCAAGTTTTGTGATTAAAGTAAAATTTCTTGTTGCGTTGCATGATAAATAATTATAATCGGTGGCATCACAAAATTGATCAAATCCAAATTGTGATTTAGCATGATGTTGACATGAAATACGGCCTCTCTGCAGCTCCACATCTGGTTTGGGTTCAGGCCCTGCTGCGTTACCACCCGACCTCAGGCTGGGCGAAGAAAACAAGGGCCATCAGATGCTCATGAAGATGGGTAAGTGATCAATGAACACCACATGAACCGATCTCCCCGTTGATCCAGCAATAATTCTCTTCATGTTCATCCTGCAGGCTGGAGCGGATCAGGAGGTCTTGGTGTTAAAGAACAGGGCATTCAAGACCCTATCAAAGGAGGAGACATCCGGGACAAGTGGGACCAGTATAAAGGAGTGGGAGTCCAGCTGGATGACCCATACGTGAACTACAGGCGAAACAAAAGCTACAACTTTGTCGCAAGGATGAAAGCACGAGAAAAAGGTATTCATGTTTTTGAAATAGAGACCTTAATGTTAGCAAAAGCCTGTTTTCCAAGCGAAACATTAAAAAAACATTTAAACATAAAATTGATAAAAATACTTAGGGTTAGGTGTTTATTCAAACTATTAACCCTAAGTATTGAACTTACTATTGATTGTAACCAAATATGAATGCGTTTTATCTTTGTTCATCCTCAGTAAGCAGAGACCCCCAGGAGCCCTCCAGCACAGAGTGATCACCCATCACATGTGGTCTTTTTTTTTTTGTTGTTGTTTTTACTGTAGATGTCAAAGCTGTTTTCACATCCGTTTGGACGTTTTATCTTGCCCTTGGTTCCTTTTTGTCGTAAAATGCATCACAGCATCATATTGTAACTCAGAAGTGTCATTGCAAGCGCTTCCTTTGATTAATATGAGACTCTGTACAAGCAAAATAAAGACATTTTAAAAACGGCACAGTGCTTATATAAACGTTTCATTTATGCATGAATGATTGAAGTGAAACACAATGAACAGATACTGGAAAATGTTGGTTTAATTAGGCACGTTATTGCATGAACACTGATTGAAAAGGTTTGGCTGTTTATAATCTATGGATGATGCATCCAAAACATTGATCATCTGTTTATTCAACTGTAATGATAGTCTCTCATTTCCTGTAGAACTTCCTCTAAAGCATCTTCAATACTCAGTTTGGGTGGCCTGTGAGCGCGAATAAACTAGAACAAAAAAAAATCCTGTTAGCAAACACTGAAGATAATTTAAAATAAATACTATATAAATAAGAATATATATATATAGATACAACTTATAAAAATGTTTAAGCCTCACAGCCTCATCTTTGTCCCTCGTCAAATTTTTACCTCTTTAGTATCCTCTAGTGTGGTGTATTTGTAATCCGCAGGTCCCAGTGACTCAATCACTGATGTGTAGTGACGTCTGGTGGAGTCGATGAATGATCTAGTAAGGTCCAACTGCTGCCGCAACATGTCGTTCAGTGCAAAAACGGCAGGACTGTATGCGGTCAAGCCTGTTAGCATGGAAAATAATGAGCTGGTTCAAGTAGTAAAATAATTTTCTCAGTGACTGAAATGTTCTGATTCTTTATAATAACCGCTTAAGATGTGTATATGTTTTCTAGGTTCAGGGTCATTCATACGAAAATCGTGTAGTTCATATTGTATACTCACTCTCAATGGCTTCAGCGCTGACTGTATGACTGGCTATTGGTGTGGGGTCCACATACGCCATGCCCACTGACGGACCAACAGCAGCCATGCCTGAAAAAATTCCCAATATAAATGAGTGGATCTCACAAAACCATCTTTCCAAGTTTTTTTCATTACGGTAATGGAAATTTGGAGCAAAATAATTACATTCCATGACATTTGTGTCAATACATATAGAAAAAATGTTGTATAAATGAAAAGGACTTAGATGTGTTCTTGACCCAAATAAATTTTTTTGCAGAAAAAGAACGAAAGTGGTCCTAAACCATATCCCAGAGGGATGCCCCAAACAAATGCAGTTAGAATTATGTCTTTGTTCTTGATTGTTTTTGTGAGATTCGCCCAAATACCTTTCTTTCAGAACAATAATGAAAGTGGTCTTAAACTATAACCCTGAGGTACGCCACAAAGAAAATGTAGTCTGGCTGGACTGAAGAATCAGATTATTTAAACCTACCAGAAGACCATGTGTAAGTTAGTCCATCTGTCTGAGTCTGTACCGCAACTTCCTTTACATGACGGTCAGGACTGGGGCCATGTGTGACTGTTGCATTGGACGAGCTAGACCTCGAGGAAGAGTCCGAGTAGTGACGGGATGACGATGATTGTGATAAATTATGGTCATCGTCGTCACCATCCTGGGACTTATATGTGAAGTGCTGGGCCTCGCTGACCAGTGAGGCATCTTTGTCTTTATCTGTGATACTTTCGGAGATTTCACTGGCACTCTGTGGCATCTCAGATGGAATCTCACTCTCAAAATCGCTCTCATAGGCAGCAGAGGCATCTTCTGGTGTGGTTGGTGAAGCAACTTTTGAGATGTTGTTGGATGACTTCTTGTTACTATCTTTTGTTCTGGCTTGTGTTTCTTTCTGAGTAAAAACAACGTTTTTCCATTAAAAAACAAAACAAAAAACTTTTGTAAATTATGTTCAGGAATTACATTTTAACGCACCTTTTCTTGTGATATTTCAGCTGCTTCAAAAGGTATAGGGGCAAGATCATCCAGTGTCATTACGTTCAGTTTGAAATCTGTGGGAAATCATCAAAAGAGAAAAATGTATTTAAAACATTTGGGTGAACAATTCTATTTAACAATAGTTAAGAACCGTTTCAAATGATTGCTAGATTTTGTATCCACAGGTGTTTTACCATCCGAGGCTGCACTCCTTTCGCTCAGAGTATCATCAGAATCAAGTGCTGCAGCAACAGGAAAAAGATCGTCCAAAGACCGGATCTCACTGTGATCCGTTTCAGAGGACACTGAATGTTCAGTAAACTGGACCATACTTGACTCAGGCCTGTTGGGGGGAGGGGAAAGACTTTGATGGTTCAAACCTTTGTGTCCTTCAGGTGAAGGTACGGTGGACTTTTCACTGCTACTCTTGTATAACTGGAAGAAAAAAAAAGTCAAACGGATTTAGAAAGACCTTAAGGTGAGTAAACTGGTCAACCAACTCTTAACTCTTCTAATACCTTTTTAACAGGTTGAGGACTCTTCTGCCTCACTGCATTTTGCAAGGAACCTTCTGATAAGCTAAAAGAATCCCCTAGAAGTATTCGCATGTCCTGTTCATCGCTGTCTAAACTGTTTCTCCTTTCTTTACGTTCATTCAGACCAGACGTTCTCTCAGGAACCTTCTGCTCTTGAGGTGCCGACACGGTCCTCTTCTTTAGAAAGCGACTCCCGGTCATGCTCAGATCGCTGCTGGACTCGACAGATAAACGCGTCTCTTGTGGTTTGGAAAAGTTTGAATGTATACTGGGGCCGTCGTTTTTGCTTTTCTGGTTTCTGATGCGGTTCTCGATGAGCGCTAGTCTACTCAAAGCCGCACTTTGTGAACGGTGTTGAGGTATGAACTTAAATTCATCCATTCCAGCAGGACGTCCTGTAGGAGCAGATGACAATCTATCACCAGTGGCATCTTTGGAAGTCTTCTTCAGAAATCGGCTGCCGCCACCCATGCCGAAACTCTCCAATGTTGTTGTTTTCACAGGATCTTGGTTTTCACTCTCTGATGGCGATAAGACGTCATTCAGGTCCTGGAATTGTATCTGCTTAGACGGTGACATGTATTTTCCAGGGTTTTCCTGGGTAGATTGCAAAACATCACACACATTTAATAACAGAATGGTGTTAGAAATAAGATCTACACATATCCCAATGGTAATGCACTAAATTAGTGTATTCTATAATAGGCCTAACCTTTGTTACAAACAGCATTAAAATACTTAATATTTGTAAAAAGGTTAGAAAGGCCACATTACCTATAGCAGTACACTAAAACAATGACTTAATTAGCTGATTAGCTCTTTTTATGTTTTATTTGATCATTCAGTTTACACTATGGTACAACAAAATTACAACACAATAATTAAGAAAAAACAAAAGTCAAGGAAAAAAGAAGCTAAATAGAAGCATAAGAAAGAGGGTATTATAAAGAATGCTAAAAAGTGATTTATCAAATACTGTAGAAAACTTGTAGGCTGTACAAAGTGTTTTCTTGTTAAGCGAGACTGAAATTGTGTAATTTTAATCATCTCTTGTAAAAAAAAAAGACTCAAAATAGGGTTACAATTCGAAAATGTACTTTTGTGAATATAGACTCTACACAAGAAGAGAATAATTAAGTGTTATATACTGCTCGGCCTCGGTGACTTCAGCCGAAAATAAATAATTACGTGACGAATCGTGCGCAATTACACCAGAATCGTCTATTAAGGAAGATTTGATGTGTAACCCACACTAACCCCATCTCTCTTGTCCCTTGCTATCCCTTTGTTTGAGCTTCTCTGTGCAGAGAGCTGAGCCTTCGCCCGGTCCAGAACTGAACTCCTTGGTCCTCCACGACTCCACATCTTGACTTGGTAAACATCACCTATTTGCTAAACCAAATAAACACTAAATGTCATCGGAAAGCGTCGTCTTAACAGAAGCCGAACAAATCGCACTGTTGTAGTCTATGTTTACATGTTTACGACGGAATCTTTGAGAACGTTCACCATGACAACGTCGCGAGCGTTCCGACTTCACCGGAAGCGGATGACGATATTTTGGTTTCACTTCCTTGACTCGTCTGTTTTTATTCTTATATTTTAAACAACTATTTTTTGCATCGATTTAAATGAGTTATATAACGAACCATCCGCAAAATTTCCTTTAAATATGAGAAAAATCCTTGGATTTATTTATATTTAATTATTACTTGTATTTGATTAATAATGGTATTGTATCTGCCTCTAATGTTTATTGAATGAAGACATTTATATTAAAAAAAACTATTAAACCATAACTCGTTTATTATTTAAATGATTTTAGTATGTTATGTACGTACTGTATTTCCTGTTTGTTTTATACATACAGTATTATTTGTTATTATTGCAATAAAAAAAACTGATATGAAAAGGCCTAATTTGGTATAGTTTATAAAAATATATAGGCCTAGTATATATGCACCCAGAACATGAATGCAACACACTGAATTTAATTTTCTCTAATTGCAATATAAAAACATTTAATATGGTGCAATTAATGAGGAAGACAGTGATAAAGACCAAATAAATAAATAAAGACTAAATTCGGTATACAGCTTGTTAATAAAATATATATTCTGGGCTCAGCTGCTTGCAACATATATGCAAACATGCTAAATTACTTTAAGCATTTTACTCCAATAGAAAACCGTTATAATGAAAATTTAAAGGTCTTAATGCATTAAGAAATCATTTAACAAAGTTAAACTCCAGCTGAGTCACGTGATGGCATGACAACCAATGACAGCGTAGCAGGGGAGAGGCAACAATGTACACTTTGTTGCATGTATTATAATGTTATTAAGTGTATAGGAGAAAGAAAATGATCTAAAGTATCGATCTTATCAGGCTAGTATCGATACTATAGATATAAGGCTCGATATGCCCACTCCTAGTAGAAACAAGCGAGAACAATATTGAAAATGGCAGATCATGGATATAAATGTTTTGTTCCAGGCTGTTCAGGGGTTGTGAGCACTTTGCATACCATTCCCACAGAAAAGAGCTGTCAATAAATATAAATATAAAGTAAATATAATTGTCTTGTTTTCAGAAAAAAAATAGTCAAAATTAAGTGAGTTTTCAAAATAAACTGCCAGTGGGGTAAGAAAAATAATCTTATGTCAAACAGAAAACAAGATTATTTTTCTTACCCCACTGGCAGATTATTTTAAAAAAACAAAACAATAGAGCCCTGCCTAAAACACAATAGAAAATGTAATGGATTTAATGGTTATAATGGGAATTGTATTGGTTTTAATGGAAACTATAATGGTGTCTACTGGTATGTGATGGATTCTATTGGTGAGATGTTAAATCCTATTGGAAAAATGCCCAAAACACACTTCAAAAATGAATTTTGTAATGGTTTTACTTGAAAAAGATAATGGTTTATAATGGTATTTTAATGGAAACCATTGGAATTTCTGTGATGGTTTCTATTGGGCTTCTATTGTTGTTTTTTTAGCAGGACGTACGCTGAGGTTAATAATAATTCTTGCCTGAATACATCTATGTCAATCCATTTTGTCGGGTAGACTTATAATGTAGCCTGTATTTCATCAACAACACACACCTCAGGAGGTAACTAGGTTGCTTTGCTTACAGATACCTCACTCGCTCCTAACGTGACCTTCTCTACTATAAGTTGAAACGATTGTCATTTGAGAAGGCATGTACTTAATTTGTTAAAATATTTTATGTTTGAGAACTGAAGTATGATTGTTTTGCACGCTGGTATTTCAGAGTATATTACAGCTCCTGCGTACAAATGATGTAGGTTGCCAGACAGATGGTCCTATTGTTTTTGTCTAATGCAACACGGCTGTCTTTGAAAACAATGGGGTCCCACCTTCGAAGCAAAGGTAATGTTACTTATCTTTAAGTGCGTTTGTGCTGCGTTATAAGGACAGATTAATTGCGTACTATTAATAATTGAAAGCTAGTTTAGCGAAAGACTAATCATCAGGATTCGTCTGCGCTGATGGACAGAGAATATGGCTTTTGCCCAGTTATTGAAATCTTGTTTGGGTTACCATTATTTCCCTTACTAATTCTATTTTTTTTTTTTTTACTATTAGGCGTGCAGGTGACAGTATCATCTCAAAGTGTGGCGGTAGACACCACAACTACCGCAATGTCATGGCCCACAATACAACCATTTACATCAACACCAGTGAAGGCTGCAAGGCCAGCCAAAATACCCCGTGTTGAATTGGAGGAGGATATGCAAATCGAGGATGCTTCCTCTGCAGTCACTGATCCACAAGATTCCACATATGATCCCGCACGGTCTGTTACAACTGAGACAGATTCATCACATCACACGAACTGTAACTGTTTCCAGGTTTTCACTAACAGGCACGATGTTTCTTTGTTTTTGTTTTTTTCAGTGCCACATCATTGCCATTCCATAAGGATGCAAAGTTCATAGTTTTTGAAAAATGCCTCCTTAGTCTGTTTGAGAGTTGTCCTGTTTGCACCAGGGCTTGTAATGTCCACCCACGCCGAAGAGGGACCTTCATAGCCGTTGACCAAAGGTGCCCTCACTGTGACTTCTTTAGACAGTGGAGGAGTCAGCCTGTCATTGGCAGCACCCCTGTGGGCAATCTTCAGCTATCTGCTGCCATATATTTCAGTGGCGCTTCCTTTCTGAAGATGCAAAGGTATCGTATCCTTTGTACACACCAAACTAGTCAAACCTAATTTTATTTATTTTAATTTTTTTTCAAATTATTTTAAAAGATGTTCAGGGTGATGTACCTGAAAACGCATACATATGATGCTTTTAGAAGGCATGCCAGGATATACCTTGAACCTGCTATCATCCACAAGTGGAATGAGGACCAAAATGTGCAACTGCACTACCTGAGCCAGAACAAGAATGTCATTCTCGGTGGTAACATGCGAGCAGACTTGCCAGGTGCACATTATTATTTTAATTTATCTTACTACTTAATCAACTAGTATGCATTGCACAAGGTCGTGTGAATGTGCATATGGTGATGTCTTATACATAACTCTGCTGTATTTCGAAAGGATTAGTAACTTTTTTTGTAATTGCAGGACATTCTGCAAAGTGTGGGAGCTACACCATGATGGACTTGCAGACCAACAACATTGTAGACATACAGATGGTGCAGGTATTTGAAAATATGTGGACTACAGCCGCAGACTATGGAGAACATACTCTTCTTATGCAAACTATTTAAAAATTGCAAGTACACTACTTATTGAATGTCATGTCGGAAGTCGACACCTTTGTCTGTAGTATCAATTTGTAACAAATCTGTTCATATTTCAGATAGAATATACAGCATACGTACATAACTTTATCATCAATTTTTACATAGAGCAGAAGACTACTTTTCATACATACTTCATAATATTTATAATTCATGGAAATATTACATTTGATGTTTTTGTGTTTGTACACAGAGCAACGAGGTAGGGGGAAGCTACCACATGGAGAGCGAGGGCCTTAGAAGAAGCTTGGATCGCCTGGAGGAAAGCGGTGTAACATTGGACTGCATTGTCACTGACCGTCGCCCCCAGATACAAAAGTTCCTAAAGGATCGTAAAATCATCCACTATTACGACGTCTGGCACATGGTGAAAGGTAATGCTTGCATCTTGTTTGACAAAATACATTTCAGATATTCATGGTTGGAAGTACCTATCCATACTTCTGAGGAAGCTTACTGCATCAACCTTTTTCAATCTGTGATATGTTATGCCTGTGAATGTTACTTCATTAGGATTGTCAAAGAAGGTGAAGAAAATTTCCAGAGTGAAGGACTGTAGTTTGGTGAAGAAGTGGCATAAGAGCATCACCGACCACCTGTATTGGTCTGCCACTAGCTCTGATTCAGTACCAGAGAAGTTAGCCAAATGGACCTCTATCATCAACCACATTCAAGACATTCACACACATTCTGACCCAGGTGTCAACATAAACAAAAGTCGTCTAAGGACCGTAGCAAGTGGTTTCAACCAGGTGTGTAACTTCAATGTGTCATTTGCAAGGTTCGAGAGCACTGAACAAGCTACATAAGTTCCTGATAAACAAGAGAGTCCTTTCAGATGTGGAGAAGCTGAGCGCACATTACCAGACATCAACTGTAGAGTCATTTCACAAAGTCACTTTGCACCCAAAAATGTTGTCTTCTCCTTCATCGGAATGCTATGGAGGTATGTATTCTCACTCACAACTTAAACAGGTAAGTGTGAAAGGGGGCACACTGATGTTTTCTGTCTAGGGGAACTGGTTTTGGGTTGTGGAGGTGTGAATCATGGACACTGCAATTAAATTTAAGGCTGTTCTAACTAAAAGACCTGAAGGGAAGTTTATGTATGTAATGTGAGGTTTTGTTTCATGTTCTTGTTTTCATGTCTTTTATTTTGAGGTTTAGTTATGGTTCCTGTTTGAGTCATGCTTCCCTTGCCCTCATGTCTTCATGCTATTGGTTCCCTTGTTCAATGTGTCATGTTCTGATTGGTTGTATTAGTCATGTTTCTTGTCCCCAGTGGTTGGTTCTTGTCATGTGGTCCTCTTTATTTGCTATAAGTAGCCATGTCTTTGCCTTGTCCCTTGTCACGTATTGATGTTTTAACCCGCTGTCGGTGAGTCTAGTCTGTTCATGCTATGCCACGTCTGTTCTAAGTCAAGTCTGGTCAAGTCAAGTCAAGTCTTGGATTATGTTTGTATTTTGGATATCACCATTGTAAATATACTGCATTTGGGTTCATCCGGGGTCTGAATCCGACATATTGCCCTGCAGCATCAGGAAACTCCCTTCGTATGCCTAGCACCACACATGAAGGGATGACAACACGAGCACTTAGTCCAAGGAAACCCCAGCACCGACCTGTGGGCCAAATGTCTGCACTGCCTGCAGGGACAGACGGAGAGGAGAGGAAAGCACATATTGTTTGTTTTAGTATTTTTTTGTCACCAGGTTATTATTGGGTCGTGTTTGTATGATGCTGAGGGACAATAAAAGTGCCACATCAATCTGTCATTAGAGCATATTTCTTAATTTCTAACAGATCAGACAGTATGGCTGTGCAATGCACCGAACACATAATGGATATAACCAATTTCAGAGCCGTCCCTAACGCCCATGGTCAGCTCTGTATACATTCAATGCATTTTGCAAAGAATATATATTTAAGCACACAGGTTCAAGTCTGGGATGATCTGTCATGCATGATATCTCTTAAGGAACTTGGCTCATTGTTCTTGTGACCTGCAAAAGGAAAAAACATAATGGCTCTGTTATTTACAGTAATCCGTCATACTTTTGAAGTAGCAGAAAACATATGGGTTGAAAATTTCTATCCAGTGTAGATGTGAAATACTTGTGGTATTTCCCTGAAACATATATTTTCTGTCTCAATGGCCATGTGTGCACATTTCCACAAGTTCACCTGTAAAAAAGATATTTATAGACCTTGATGTAAGTTTGTGTTACTAATAAGTTAAGACGGTAAGTCCTAATCACACTACAGCAGCAGTGTAGTAAACATGATAATGACTATGACGTGGAAAAGTGGCTTCTAATCTATACCTTACTTTGATTGACTAAAAGTTAATGCTATATGCTAGTTAACGTTTTGGTTGAAGTTCTACTGTTGACGTTATAGTTACGTTTTGTGGCTTATTACTGAAAAAACCCCCACAAACTTCTCTCAGAAGCGTCTATTCCCAATCGCCGAAAAATTGGTTGTTCCTCAAAATCTGTATCCTTTTCCTCTTCTGATACAGGCTCAGACATATAAGGTTGCATGCCTAATCTCTCCATCATTCATGCCAGACAGTAGAGATCTGCTTGCTGTGTGAACTACTGAAATGAGCTGAACATTAATATTCACAAACCTTCCAAATAACGTAATAATATACCATTTCATTCTAGGGACAAATCCTAGGGTTGTAAATGGACACGTCAAACCGTTTCTGGAGAATTTGTGCACTTACCTAAGCCACATATCTTCTATATAGATATCAGAGAACATCAGTGCATTCTATGGCACCTTTAAAACCAAAAACTATTTTTTTTTTTAATTCAAATTCAAATTTTAGTTTGTATATGAAATCTTTATGAAAAAAATGACTTAACGATGAAATAGTGAAATCAGCTCATTTTGTGAGTAAGATTGGACCCTGCTGTGGTTAGCATCTGTTTTATCTCTACAGAAATACATTTGGTTTGATCTGTTGGGTGGATAATCAGCTTCTGCTGGATGTTTGTGGTTGCTGAGCGTGTCAGTAGTTTGTGGGTGAAGCTTCTTGCCATTTTCTCTCTTGCTAATATGAACTCGCAATCTTCTTTTCCACAAAAAACATCTTTACACTGAAATATAGCCAATCCATCAACAGTTAAATAAGTGCCAGAAGTCAAATAGAACTCACATCAACACTAAATAGCACACAAGTGGATATCTAATTTAATATAAAAGCAATACGTCACTTTCCTCATATTAGCTTTCATACAGGGCCATAATTATTTTGAAGATCAGCTTGTTTATTTTCATGACTTCCTGTAATAACGGAAACTGTGATGTAGGCTGAATGCTGTTAAGGCAAATCTACACTCAGATAAAAATCACAGTTCAGTCTTGTTTCTGATCAACCTTCAGGGTTTTTTGTGAACGGACGAAGAAAATGTTTCTCAAATGTCTTTTGTTCTGTTTGTGGCGTCTGGATGGTGAGTTTGAAATCGTTTTTTATAGCTTCAGTTATTTCTATTCTGGTATCATGTAATAAATTACTGGTTAAATTCGTCGGAGAGGATTAACATTAACAGTTATTCTCATATAGAAATGACTGAACTGAACTTTCTGGGTCTATAGTCAGTTAATAAGGATAATTCAATAAAATTAAATAAAAATGAAGCTCAAATGCCCGTCAGCACTGGTTTTAAAGTACAAGTCTTTTTAAACCTGTGGAAAAACTCTGTTCTTCAGGTGTGTTTGGTGTTAAAATGAAGTCAGTGTCAGTGATGGAGGGAGATTCAGTCACTCTAAACTCTGGTTTTACTGAAATAATGGATGATGATCTGATAATGTGGAGGTTTGGAAATGAAAACACTTTATTAGCTGAAATCAATAAACGGGTCGACAGCATGACTGTATATGATGATGTTCTTGATGGGAGATTCAGAAACAGTCTGAAGCTGGACGATCAAACTGGATCTCTGACCATCAGAGACACCAGATATGAACATGCTGGAGTTTATCAACTAGAGATCAACAGTGTGAGCAAGAGCTTCAATCTCACTATCAGTGGTGAGTAAATATTTTCTCAACCTCACCTATTTCACCTGTTTTATATTTTAATCACAAAAAATATTTGCACAAAGATGCAATTATTAATCCACATACCATTTAGTTTTTGTTTTTGTGTGTGTTTGGTCTTTTGTATTATTATATTTGACCCTGGACTACAAAGTAGCATGGGCAAATTTGTAGCAATAGCCAAAAATACATTAAAGATTATGTTCCATGAAGATATTTTGTACATATATTAAAACTTAATTTTTGATTAGTAGTATGCAAGGATAAGAACTTAATTTTGACAGCTTTAAAGGTGATTTTCTCAATATTTTGGTTGTTTTGTACCCTCAGATTCCAGATTTAGGCCAAATATTGTCCTGTCCTAACAAACCATACATCAGATGGAAAGCTTATTTATTCAGCTTTCAGATGATGTATATATCTCAATTTAAAAAAATGTACCCTTATGACTGGTTTTGTGGTCCAGGGTCCCATATTCATTTCAAAGTCCAAATATTTACTTTAGTAAAAACGATATTGAAGTTATTTAAAAGTCTTAATCTGTGACAAACCCTGTTTCCGTGTGTTTGCTGATACAGAAGTGAAAGCAGTGTCAGTGAAGAAGGGAGATTCAGTCACTCTAAACTCTGATTTTACTGAAATAATGGATGATGATCAGATTCGGTGGTTTGGAATTGATGACACTTTAATAGCTGAAATCAATAAACTGACCGACATCATGACTGTATATGAGGATGTTCTTGATGGGAGATTCAGAAACAGACTGAAGCTGAACAAACAAACTGGATCTCTGACCATCATGAACATCACAGCTGAACATTTAGGAGATTATGAACTGAAGAGCAACAGTTTCAATGAGTTTTTTGTTCTCATTGTCGGTAGTGAGTTAAATTTCACCTGTTTTATATTTGATCCACAGACCATTTGGCTTCTGTTGTGTCCATCATGTTGTTTTATGATGTTACTCATTTCAAATGATTTACTTTAGGAAAACATCTGAAAGTTATTTAATAGTCTTAATTTGTAATAAGCCATGTTTCTGTTTGTGTGTTTGGTGATACAGATAAAATATCAGTGATGGTGGGAGATTCAGTCACTATGAACTCTACTCTTATTGAAACGAAGGAACATGATTTTATTCAGTGGCTGGCTAAAACTGAAAACTTTCGAGAAAAATTCATTGCGATAGCTGACAGATTCACTGTATATGATGATGTTCTTGATGGAAAATTCAGAAACAGACTGAAGCTGGACAATCAAACTGGATCTCTGACCATCACAAACACCACAACTGAAGATTCCGGAGAATATCTACAAAATGTTCACTATGTGTTTGAGATTTTCACTGTTACTGTCTATGGTGAGTTATGGTATCAGTTTCACCTGTTTTATTTACTACAGATTATCTTAAATTATCCTCAATTGTCTTTCCTTCTCTCATGTTTTTCAGCTCGTCTGCCTGTTCCTGTCATCAGCAGTAGCTCTTTACAATGTTCTTCATCATCATCATATTGTTCATTGTTGTGTTCAGTGTTGAATGTGAGTCATGTGACTCTCTCCTGGTACAAAGGAAACAGTTTATTGTCCAGCATCAGTGTGTCTGATCTCAGCATCAGTCTCTCTCTACCTCTGGAGGTGGAATATCAGGATAAAAACACCTACAGCTGTGTGCTCAACAATCCCATCAGCAACCAGACGAGACATCTGGACATCAGTCAACTCTGTCACACATGTTCAGGTACAGCAGAGCTGATATTAGTTGATATGAGTGCTGACATTCGTGTTTATTGACTGAGCTGATCTCAGTTTGATGTGTTTATTCCTCAGACTCTGAACACTGTTGTGGTTCTACTGAAGCTGTGATCCGATTGGTCCTCTCTGCTCTAGTGGGCGTGGCTTCTGCCATTCTTCTGGTTTATGACATCAGCTCCAGAAGAGCTCAACAAGATCAAGCACATATTCACAGATCAGAAACCTAAATGATGTAATTTATCATATAACTATTTCAATCATTTATTAATCTTTTATTTGTAATGGCTTGATATATTTATAGACCGGTTTCCCTTCTTCCTTTCATTGCAAAAACACTTGAACGAGTTGTGTTCAACCAAGTCTCTGTCTTTCTCACACAGAACAACCTCCTGGACAGTAACCAATCTGGCTTCAGAAGTGGATATTCGACCAAAACTGCCTTGCTTTCTGTTGTTGAAGCCCTAAGACTTGCAAAAGCGGCTTCCAAATCTTCATTACTTATCTTGCTGGATCTGTCTGCTGCTTTTGATACGGTCAACCATCAGATCCTCTTGTCAACCCTATTGAGAAAGGGAATCTCAGGAACCGCACTCCAGTGGTTTGAGTCTTACCTCTCTGATAGGTCCTTCAAAGTATCTTGGAGAGGTGAGGTATCCAAGTTGCAACATCTAACTACTGGGGTGCCTCAGGGCTCAGTTCTTGGACCAATTCTCTTTTCTGTCTACATGGCATCACTAGGTTCTGTCATTCAGAAACATGGCTTTTCATATCACTGCTATGCTGATGACACTCAACTCTACCTCTCATTCCATCCTGATGATCCGACGATAGCTGCTCGCATCTCAGCGTGTCTAACAGACATTTCTTGCTGGATGATGGACCATCACCTTCAACTCAACCTAGCTAAGACAGAACTGCTTGTAGTTTCAGCTAACCCATCGCTTCATCACAATCACACCTTCCAGTTAGGCTCATCTACCATAACTCCTTCAAAAACAGCCAGAAACCTTGGAGTTGTGATTGATGATAAGCTAAATTTCTCAGACCACATTGCTAAAACTGCCCGGTCCTGCAGATTTGCATTATATAATATTAAGAAGATCAGGCCTTTTCTCTCGGAACATGCAACACAACTCCTTGTTCAGGCTCTTGTTCTGTCCAGACTTGACTATTACAGTGCTCTCTTGGCAGGTCTTCCAGCCAATTCTATTAAACCTCTACAATTAATCCAAAACGCCGCTGCAAGATTAATCTTTAATGAGCCGAGAAGAACGCACGTCACGCCTCTGTTCATCAATTTGCACTGGCTACCAATAGCTGCTCGCATTAAATTCAAGGCATTAATGTTTGCCTACAGAACCACCACTGGCTCTGCACCCCTTTACCTAAATTCATTAATTCAGAGTTATATGCCCTCTAGAAGCTTGTGTTCTTCAAGTGAACGACGCATTATTGTACCATCCCAAAGACAAACAAAAACACTTTCACTGACTTTTTCATTAACTGTTCCCATCTGGTGGAATGACCTGCCCAATTCAATCCGTGTAGGTGATCCGAATCCTTACCCATCTTCAAGAAACGGCTAAAAACTCATCTGTTCCATCTTTACTTGACCCTCTAACTCTAGCACTCTCTTTTTATATAAAAAAAAAAAAATTAATAAATAAATTAATAATAATAATATTTATCTGTACTGCGTTAGGCTAACTGAGACTTGTAATAGCACTTGCACGTTGTCGCTCTTTTGTTGGTTTTGATTGCTTCTTATGTCCTCATTTGTAAGTCACTTTGGATAAAAGCGTCTGCTAAATGACTAAATAAAATAATAAATAAATATTAATCTACTGGTATTGATGTTCAGTTATTGGCAGCTCATTTACACCCTAGAAGAGGATTTGAGAACAAACAGCAACACTTTTTCACATTAGTGCTCAAAATATCAGATGTGAGTGTTTGCCATGATAAATACTGAAAATTGCCAAATATTGCTTTGCTTGCGCTAAATTAGCATAATTTTTTTTTTTAAAACAATCAATTTGTTTGTTTAAAAGATCTTGTCTGTAGCTCCTCTACTGGCTGAACATAAACACATGAAAATATTTGTCAAATCCACTTTGAAATGCTTTATTGTTTATATGATCCTTTTCAAGATTTATCCTTATCAAGTTTTTTTCTTCGTATTGTTATCTATTATCTATTATTAAGTAACTGGGATCTTTCTGACTGAACAGTATCCTCTGCTCTGGCTTTGATCTAAAGCAATAATGCCTATAGGGTAATCCTATATTTATCATTTCATTTATCAAATAATTGTATTAAAGGGGCCATGACATGAAAAATTACCCTATCAGCATCATTGCTTTAGGTCCAGGTTTCTCCAGAAGAAAATACCAAGGTAAACTCAACGAGAGTTTCTCAAGTTATTTTGTTCAGATTCACCAAAGTCTACAGTGAAATGGCTCATGACATCAATTTTTTCTCATTAAGACCAAATCTCACAGGTAGCCAAATATGCAGATATACATCTGTAAACCAACACTCATGCAGGGCCAGAATTCACTTTAAAATGAAAGATCAGCAAAAGTTGGCAGATTTGTATCTCATGAAGGAAACTGTGATAGAGTTTAAATCCTGTTGAGAGAATATTAAACCAGATAATCACAGTTCAGTAATGTTTCAGATCAGTCATATTAAATATGATCTTTTTATATGTATATCATATGTTGAGGAATATCACGCGAGCAAGAGTGCGGTTTTCTCAAATATCAGCATGATTGCAAATGTGATATTGATTTTATGCAACAGTTCAAGAAACAAGAAGTTAATGTCTTCTTTAGCATCTTCGTATCAGTTCACAGTGAATCCAGTGAACTCCATCTGTGAGCTGAACATGCATTTGGGAACGCAACATGTCCCAGTTACACATTATTTCCATAGTAGCATAATAACAGGTCTGAGTCCACGTTAAAGTCCAGGTAGAAGTCAGTGAACAGACTTTTTACTCTGTGTTGCGTCTTTACTCTCTTAACAGAACACTACTCTTAACTTCACTTTATTCTTGTTCATCGCATTACTCAACTCAATTTCCCACTAGAGCCCCTAGTGGTGCAGTTTCACATTACATGTATTATAGTAAGCAATTACTATGAATTGAACATGAAGTATTGTATCCTTCTCAACACAACACTCTGTTCAAGTTGGACACTGAAAATGTGTTTGAGCTCTTAATTTTGGACTGCCAAAGTGGGAAATACAGTATTGTCGTAGCGCTAGTTTGATAAACCGTTTGTAGGCTTTATATTCTAATCACTGAACACATGCAAACACGCTTTTGGCTGAGCTAGAGTGTTGTTGCGTAATTTAGCCACTCAACCGCTATTAGATTTCATATAGGGCCAGAATTCATTTGAAAATGTAAGATTAGTTAAAGCTTGTTGATATTCATGATGATAAAGGAGACGGACGTGTGAACGGAAACTGTGACTGGGGACACAACCAGATAAATATCACAGTTCAGTCGTGAGTGTCTTCAGTCATTTTAAGCATCACTATTGTGGGCTTCTCAGTGAATCGACAAGGAAAATGTTTCTTAAATTAGTTTTGCTGAGTTTGTGGCATCTGGTTGGTGAGATATTTATTTGACATTTTCAGTTGTTGCTGTTTTGTCACAGAGATGTAACGTTCATACTGTCAAATCAAACAAAAAAACTTTATGATGATACATTTAATTGCTATTTGTCTTATTTTTCTTAAATATGATAATGGTATTATTCAGTGTTGGCTAATTTCCATATCGTAAAGCTCTAGTTTTTGAGAGCAGCATGTTACATCTCATGTGCTCACAGAGACTTTAACTGAGAAGGAAGTTGCAGGGACATCAGGTAACACTGCTTAATGGACTTAAACATTTGCTTAAGCATTCTGTGACTTTTGTGTCTTTTTATTTATAGCAGTGGGATCTTATGCAGATTTTTCAGAGCAAACGACCCAGCAACCTTCCACTGCAAGCGCAGATGAAGGAATCCATTTTTTTCTGCCAGGTATCTAAAATCTACTTTCATTTAGTGCGGTTTGTGCAGAATGTTCTTCACTTGATGAATAAATTTTTTTTTGTGAAGTCTTCATTGAAATGAAATTATTTTAAAGCTTTAATGTGACATTAGCTGTGTTTTTCAGAAGTGTTTGTTGAGACAGAAACAGAGAAGTCAGTGATGGAGGGGGATTCAGTCACTCTACACACTGGTCGTACTTATCTGAATGATGATTGGATTCAGTGGTGGTTTATGGGTAAAAACATAGCCGAAATCAATGTACCGGAGATCATTTTCACAGTATATGATGATGTTCTTGATGGCAGATTCAGAGACCGACTGAATGTAGATCGTCAAACAGGATCTCTGACCATCACAGACATCACAACTCAACACGCTGGAGTTTATGAACTGGAGTACAACACCATGAGCAGGCCTTCTTTCTATCTCACTGTCTATGGTGAGTTAAATATCAGTTTCACCTGTTTTATTTATTACTGCTTTAAAGATGATCTAATCCTATTTAGATGTTGCATTATTCTTGAAATGACTAATTAACCTTTTTTGCAGATTTATATTGAACCTATATCACCAGAGTGTAAATTTAATCAATTACTGTACTTTAGTATATTTTTGGATACTACTCTGCAGTTTTACTGAGTATCAAACTTTTACTCTCTACTTCACAACATTTTTGAATGAGTATCTGTACTCTTTACTCCACTACATTTCAAATAAGCGTTGCCGTTACACATTACACTTTTCATGGCAGCTGGCTTTTTCCGCAGCCAATGAGGCTGAAACCAGCACATCCAGTGCAAGAAGTTATGGTTTTCTATACTCTTCTATAAATCACATTGTTTTTAAACACTCGTCTGCTTGAATATCTTCATTCATTCTCATTTCTCTTTATTCTCTCGTGTTTTCAGCTCGTCTTCCTGTTCCTGTCATCAGCAGTAACTCTTCACAATGTTCATCATCATCATCATCACAGCAGAATTGTTCATTGTTGTGTTCAGTGGTGAATGTGAGTCATGTGACTCTCTCCTGGTACAAAGGAAACAGTTTATTGTCCAGCATCAGTGTGTCTGATCTCAGCATCAGTCTCTCTCTACCTCTGGAGGTGGAATATCAGGATAAAAACACCTACAGCTGTGTGCTCAACAATCCCATCAGCAACCAGACTCAACATCTGAACATCAGTCAACTCTGTCACACATGTTCAGGTACAGCAGCACTGATATTAGGATTTATTGACTGAGCTGATCTCAGTTTGGTGTGTTTATTCCTCAGATTCTGAACACTGTTGTGGTTCTACTGAAGCTGTGATCCGATTGGTTCTCTCTGCTCTGGTGGGCGTGGCTACTGTCATTCTTCTGGTTTATGACATCACATCCAGAAGAGCTCAACAAGATCAAGCACATATTCACACATCAGAACTCTAAACGATGATGTCACTTCTTTTATCATTTATTAATCTTGATGTATTTGTAATGGCTTTATCCACCTTTTTCTTGTTGTAAAAATGGGCGCGGCCATTTGTAAATTCTGTGGGTCTAGTTTCATGCGCATCCAGCTATTTTTAGCTGTACAAAACAGTTAATTTTGGGGGTTGGGAGGTGAATGCATATCAGTATATGTGATGGAGTTCGTGTGTTCGTTGGCCTGGTGTGTCGTCACGCTGGAATTCAAATCAAGTTGCCTCAGTCCGCAGATTGTAATTGCTACACAGCAGGTTGCCACGGAAACAGCCTTGTTCAGGTCCCAGACAGCGTCGTCAGCAGCAGGTGTCTGGAAGGGGGGAGGAACGTGAGAGCGTCTTCACTGTAGTGCTTCTTCCGGGGTTGTTTACACCAGCAGTGACCTTGCCGAGCCAGCTGGTTGAGGGGAGCCGAAAGAAGATAAGATTTTGATTGTTTGGTCTTTGGTCTCTTAGTCCATTACTGGTCTCCAAATCAAATTTTCCTTTGCAAAAGCCGTGAGCTTCCCCGTGATGGTATCCATATTGCGGTTAATAGTCTCAGACGGGCAGCCTTGTGAGGCTTTGGACAGCTGTTTCAGTCTCCTTAATTCTTTGATAACCCAGAGAAAAGCCTAATCCAATCAGCAGAAAACCCGTTATCGTGGTTCTGAATAGGTAGATGTCGCAGCTTCTCGTGGAGAAGATGGTGTCAATTTCGTTGAGAGACCAGTTGATCAAATCCATGATTTTTCAGTTTGGTGAGCATTGCAGAAAGAGTCTCTCAGTGAGATGAGACGAAGAAGCAAAAGCAGGGAAGGCTAGGGCAGGGAGGGAGAGAAAATGCGTCCGCCTTTGCTGAGAGCCAAACGAGAATGTCATAGTATCTCTACTAAATTCTACATCCTTGACAATCATAACAAGCGATGTCTGACTTTAGAAACTAGTTCTCTCCTTAAATATGAAGGGATCACGTAACAGATTAATGAGTTACCCCAAATTTCACAAAAAAAACTTATGGACAATTATAATGTAAGTCGTACACTGAAGTGAGTTGCTGTTTTTGTCACTCTTCTGAGAAAGATTCATTCACGTATTTTGTACCCACACAGAGAAATGTTGGTCAGATTTTTTATAATGTTCATCCGTATCTCATTTTGAAAGGGACTTCTTTTCGTTATAAAGATGTCTTCTTTGGATTGTCTGAGCACTCAGAAGAGAACACAGGGAAATATAACTTATTTCATTGTGTTTCCTGTTAGCTAAATTTCACATAAAAATCTCTGCCATGTAGTTGTGCAGGCTTTGTACGGGAATAAAATTAAAGTTTTGTGGGGTGTAAGCAAATTTTATGTTTTATTTTTTATAATTAAAAAAAATACATTTATTTCACCACTCTTGTGAATACCCAGGCATTAAATACATAACAAAATTTCAATGGCTCTATGTATTTTTTTCTGATAGCCTATTGAAAAATCAGGAACAAATTGTGTATATTTGTTTTCCATTATTAGAGAAAATTCTAAAGCTACACACTGGATAATTTTAAAATGATAGAAATGAGAATGCAGATTCATGTTTTATGTCTGCAGAATAAGTAGCACTTCATTTACAGTAGCGCCTACTGCTTTTGAGTAAACAGTAAAGTACCACAAATTACCATATACAGTAAACTACTGTAAATGGCATATTCATAATGCAGTAATATTACAGTTACACATTCACTTTTTTGTAGCACCTGATACCTCCATATTCTGACTTTTTTGTTTTTTTTTGCAATTGCGAGAAATAAAGACTTATGTCAATTCAGACTTTTTTCTCGCAATTCTGACTTATTTTCGTGCTATTCTGATTTCTCAGATAGATAAACTATTGGAGTTATAATGTACAATTCAGTGGGGATAAAAAAATAAAATTTTCTTACAATTTATATCTCACAATTCTGACCTTATAACCCATAATTGCGTATAGTCACCTGGTGTGAAATAAAGAGGGTAACATTTCAGAGCCTATTTGACCTGTCAGACCCTACTAATTATATCAATATCTGATCAATATGCTATATAATGCAGAAAACGTAGACACATTGAGTAATTACTGTAAACAGTAAAATGAATAAAGATGTGCCTACATTTATCAGACAATCAGAATATATTTTATAGCTATAAAACAAGAAAGCACTATTGTAAAACATCTAGTAGCTAACATATTAGCAGACAACAACAGCAGAATGAATGTTTCATTTGTTCTCTATATAAGCATTTAGATACTCATAACAATATCTAGGTCAGGGGTCTCCAGCCTTTTTTTGGAAGCTACTTTTTAAAAATTAAAGTGGCTGAGAGCTACCCATATTATACAATACTTAAATAATGCATGACTCCAAACTGTTAAAATGTGCTGGAAATATTTAAAAGTACTGATACACACACTGAAATAATTTGACCAAGTTTTATGACAAAAGACAACAAATACAATTAGCAGCACTATGCACTTTTTGTTTGCATAAACATAAAATAATGACAAAAACATTAGAAAATGATGGCTGGATTTTAAACTAACAAACAATTTCATAACATGTTATCTACTGACAAAGTTTTGAGAATTTTTTAAATTTGTAACATTTCAGCCTTTAATTATTATATTTTTTTTAATAAAAAGGATGAGTAAGAATGATAAATTAAATTTCATCTGCTCCATAAACAGTTCTAATATGCATTCTAAAAATGTTAACACTTCTAACACTTCTGATATTTTTCATCGACCGGTTAAGATTTACAATTTTCCGATTTTTGCATTGGTCTGAACAAAAATATACCAGACAGACTGAATGAATTTGTAGATTCTTGTTTTGTTTTTTTTGTTCAGTTGATCAGAAGTTTCTAGCCATACAGCCTTTCTCTGGGGTTTTAGGACAGCTGTACCTTTTATGGTTATTAATAGAACATTAAAACATTACAATCTAAAATTGCTCATGAAAGCATTAAAAACACTAAATTAAAAGTTAAATCACTGAATTAAAAATTTGAATAAATAATAGAAATCAGACTACATTTTACCTGATAAGAGGAACACACATTTAACCTGTTTGAGCCAGGCTGCCGCCAGCTTACATTTGATTTACAGTTACTGCTATCATAAAAATACACTTATATTTAGGATTAAAACATATTTGCATAGCTTTCTAACGTTTACAGATGAAAAATATACGTGACGTCAGTTATGAACTGAGGAAAGCACAACGTCTCAAATGCATTAAGCAGCACAAATATTGGCTGTTTGCCATGGGGGATCGATTTGATCCATGATCAACACCTGTTAGCGTTCACCAGAGCGACCTTGCACTGAACGCTCTTTGTTTGCATGTGTCATTGTTTTCTAATAGAATAAATGAAACGGGACAAAGTTAATCTTGACAAACTATATATCATTCTGAGGGTCTAAGCCTCAAGCATCGACGACAGATCGCTGTTTTTCGATGGAAAGCTTATAAGGAATGAGTGGCACAAATTTGCTACATTTGTGTAAGCAGTACACATCCAAACACGCAGAGTAAAAAAGCCGTACGTACCTTTATCATTGTAATAACGAGCCACAAACGCGTCCACTGCTGAAATCCCAGTTTAGTTAGAGAGGTAAGGGTCCACAGAACAACATCCCAGCGAGCACTTTTAGTCCAGCGAAACAATAACGTTGTAATAGGGATGAATATTCCTTTGTTTACGTTTCATTTCTTCAGAGAGTTATTGTTCGCGTCCGTTATGGAATAAATTACGCTCAAAAACAGCGTCTTGGTGGTAAAAAAAACAAAACGATTTTGTAGAATACGGTCTTACAAACATAATGAGACCGTCTACGGAAAAAAAAGTCTCAGAAAAGCGGAATATAGATTATTTGAATTTGGCGCTCCCTCCTGCCGGCAGTGACGCTTCTGTGACGCACGCTGTCATCTGAGCGGGGCATAACTTAGCGATCTGCTTTATCCATAAAAAACTGTTTTTTTTTCTTCTACATTTTTTATATGTGTGTGTGTGTATTGTGTGGGGAATGTGGCCGTGTCTGCATGATTATAATCTGTATGGACGCACATCAGCGTGTTTATTAGCGACTCTATGACGGCTATCATTGTGATTCATTGATCAGCTATTATTGATTATATGGCCCATCTGTTTGATTATAATCTGAATGGAAGCACATCAGCGTGTGTTTACTGACTCTATGACCATGTCTGGCAATATCACTTCACGTCTGGCAGTGATATTTATCATTGTAATAACGAATAACGAAGAATACTTCAGTATACATACTATATACAAAGCATTTTTTTCTATTTTTTTTCCTTTTTTATTACTCAAATAATTATTTTTGTATTTTTTAGTGCTCAAATAAATCTGTCTATTATTTTATAATTGAAAAACTATGCAGGAACATGTATAATGACTAAAATAGCTTGTATAATTCTGCAATCCATTTGGTGGTTATTTTTCCTCAAACAGGGGGGTGGGGGGGACTATAAATAGTTTCAGAAAAAATATTGCAGGAATCTCATTTTTCATGGTATCTTCTTCAAATTTGAAATATGAACTCATGAGACACATGGCTTTCGATCCATTACTTTTCTGGATTGCTCCAGGACTTATTTCATGTATTTGTATATGAAATAAAAAAACATTCAGTGTGGACAAATATTTTTCAAGGCACGTCAGTGCCTATAACTTTTTATCTTTTTGAGCATTATCAACTCTGGATGATAGATAGTAAAGCCCAGAGTCTCTTCTTTCCAAAGATACCTAATTTGTTTGTGTAAGCACACTTTGTCACAAACTGTTACCATTTTAATTTAGGTAGGTTATTTTCACCTGCGAGGCCCTAAATGGGGGTGAAGGTTTGGGCTTCTTAAGAATAAGCTTGCACATCAAATTATACTGACTCATTGAACCTGCATCGATTTAGTGAGATTGCATGATTGACGTTAATGAAACCGCTTTAGTCTCAATTGATTTGTTAGGTTATTTCAAGTCAGTTTTTGGACTTTAATCCCCGCTTTTTTAGCGTCTTTTATGAAGCAGACCCCTGGTCAAAGTTCCGCTTGGTCACCGATTTTAGAAAAACAACCTGAGGTTGGGGGAGGATTCAAACACAACCAGATAAATATTACAGTTCAGTCGGAGTGTTTTCACACTTTTTAGCACCGTAATCGTGGGCTTTTTTCGATGAACCGATGAAGAAAATGTTTCTCAAATTAGTTTTGTGCTGTTTGTGTTTGTGGCGTCTGGTTGGTAAGTTTTAAATGCTTTTGGCTTCAGTTGTTGCCGTTTTGCTACATAATTTATAAACATTCACTGTCACTGTTAAATTTAGCATTTAGCAGTCACTGTTAATTCAAACAAAAAACTGTGCTATCCTATAGACGTATTGCAGATGAACAAACACTCTAAAAATACGTCTTGATGTAAATGCAGACGTCAAATAGACGTCTCCGAGATGTACGTGTGCTATCAGGGTATGCTCTTGATGATGACAGATTTAGTAGCTAGCTGTATTTTTCTTAAATGTGACAACGGTATTCTTCAGTGTTGGCTAATTTCCATACTGTGAAGCCCATGCTTCACTTATGAAAATTAACCTTGGTTTTACTACAAAAAACAAAACATGGTTACTGTAGTAACCACAAATGAACAATTGTCTAACCGTAGTTTAACCATGGTATTTGTGGTAGTGAAATTGATTATACCAGTGGTAATCAATCAGCCAAAAATATTTGCTTAAGCATTCTGTGACCTTGTGACTTTTTATTTATCGCAGTGGGACTCTATGTAGATTTTTCTGAATCCACCACAAGCACAGATGCAGGAATCCTTTTACATAAGCCAGGTATCTAAATCTACTTTCATTTAGTGTGGTTTTTAGTGTTGAGACAGATACAAAGAAGTCAGTGATGGAGGGGGATTCAGTCACTCTACACACTGGTCGTACTTATCTGAATGATGATTGGATTCAGTGGTGGTTTATAAATAAAAACAATCTCATAGCTGAAATCAATGTACCGGAGATCATTTTCACAGTATATGATGATGTTCTTGATGGCAGATTCAGAGAGGGCATCGCGTATACGTCTCTCTGCATTTCATATCTACAGCAATAAACAGCCGGTAGAAGCAACATAACAGAGAGAGAGCGCACCGTTGTTCAGTCGTACATATGGGAAGTCAAATGCACTGAAAATGGGACGAAACAGCGCAATGTTACAGAGCTCGCGCCGCACTGACCTGTCATCGGCGTGGATCAATGGGCCGAGCCACACTAATCTCACGAGCTCCGCGCTGATCAGTTAAAAAAATACTTAATGTACACACACAAATATGGTTAAAACGCTAAGCACTATAAAGGCATGAGATTCACAAAGGAGTCTGGAGTGATACGTATTTAGGTGGATTTTGAGGTGCATTATCTTGAAAAATGAAAGTAATCCACAGCGTCCTCAGCAGCTCGGATGTTGGGAGAAAATGAAGACTCTTATGTTCAGTCTTGCATCCAAACACAGAGCATTGGGACTGCTTGCGAGACATTGTTGACGTTACAGCTGCTCGAATGCAGAGAAAATGGAGGACAGCGTACAACCGCTGAAGGCGGAATCAAAACGACAGGCCTAATGAGACTGACTTGGTTTAAAAGGGATTAAAAAATGAGGAGTGGGTGGATTTTTATCATTGTATGGTGGTTGGGTTCACACACTGCCAACACACATTTATGTCCAAACACCATGTAAAAGTGGATTTTGCATAATAGGTGCCCTTTAACTTTCTACTGGATCAGATGTTTTAAAAAGCTCTACTTTTGATATTCTCTTGTGTTTTTCAGCTCGTCTGCCTGTTCCTGTCATCAGCAGTAACTCTTCACAATGTTCTTCATCATCATCAAATTGTTCATTGTTGTGTTCAGTGGTGAATGTGAGTCATGTGACTCTCTCCTGGTACAAAGGAAACAGTTTATTGTCCAGCATCAGTGTGTCTGATCTCAGCATCAGTCTCTCTCTACCTCTGGAGGTGGAATATCAGGATAAAAACACCTACAGCTGTGTGCTCAACAATCCCATCAGCAACCAGACTCAACATCTGGACATCAGTCAACTCTGTCACACATGTGCAGGTACAGCAGCGCTGATATTAGTTGCTGTTGGCGCTGATATTAGCGTTTATTGAGCTGATTTCAGTTTGATGTTTTTATTCCTCAGACTCTGTGAAGCTGTGATCTGATTGGTCCTCTCTGCTCTGGTGGGCGTGGCTACTGTCACTGTTCTGGTTTATGACATCAGATCCAGAACTGAACAAGATCAAACGCATATCCCAAAGTCTCTTTAAGACAAGTCATGTCACTCGGCGGCCATCTTTGAAACGCCTCAGGCATCCAAGAGCAGCTCCTATCACTATGAATGGGGAAACATCAAATTCTCCAAAACTGTTCACTAAGTTTTAGATTAAATTTCATATTTCATAGCTTGATAAACCGTTTGTAGGCTTTATATTCTAATCACTGAACACATGCAAACACGCTTTTGGCTGAGCTAGAGTGTTGTTGCGTAATTTAGCCACTCAACCGCTATTAGATTTCATATAGGGCCAGAATTCATTTGAAAATGTAAGATCAGCAAAAGCTTGTTGATTTTCATGATGATAAAGGAGACGGACGTGTGAACGGAAACCTTGACTGGTGTCACAAACAGATATATATCACAGTTCAGTCGTGAGTGTCTTCAGACATTTTTTAAGCATCACTATCGTGGGCTTTTCAGAGAACCGATGAAGAAAATGTTTCTCAAATTACTTTTGTTCTGTTTGTGTTTGTGGCGTCTGGTTGGTGAGTTTGAAATCTGTTTTTACGGCTTCTCTTCTGGTATCATGTCATAAATTACTGGTTAAATTAGTCAGAGAGGATTAACATTCACTGTTGTTCTCATACAGAAATAACTGAACTGTGATTTTACTGTGAGATCAAGTTTAAATTCAGGCCTGTACTCATGTCTATAGTTCTTCTTTAATGTAGAATCCTTTGTGCTGCTGCAGAATATTATTTGCATCACATTTAAATTATCAAATGTACTTTAGTAAAGCTTCATTAAACCAACATCAAGTGATTTTAAAGCTTTAATCTGTGATCAACTCTCCAGGTGTGTTTGGTGATGGTCTGACATCAGCGCCAGCGCTGGAGGGAGATTCAGTCACTCTAAACTCTGGTCTTACTGAAATGAGGGATGATGATCTGATTCTGTGGGCGTGTTTTAGTAAATTCCCTTTATTAGCTGAAATCAATAAACGGGCCGACAGCATGTCTGTATATGATGATGTTCTTGATGGGAGATTCAGAGGCAGACTGAAGCTGGACAAACAAACTGGATCGCTGACCATCACAAACACCACAACTGATCATTCAGGAGTTTATGAACTACAGATCAACCGTATGGAGAAGATTTTCATTCTCCGTGTCTATGGTGAGTTAAATATTTGTTTCAAATGTTTTATTGTTTAATCATCACAAAGACAATTTTTCATCCACACACCATTTTGCTTCAGCTGTTTTATGATATTATTTCGAATGCAAACTTCAAGCTTTTCTTTACTAAAACCCTCGTTTGTTGTTCAGGTGCGTTTGGTGATGAAATGAAGTCAGTGTCAGTGTTTGAGGGAGATTCAGTCACTCTAAACTCTGGTCTTACTGAAATAAGGGATGATGATATGATTCTGTGGATGTTTTTGGATGCTTTAATAGCTATAATCCTCAAAGCGCCTAACATCTTCACTGTATATGATGGCAATGAGAAATTCATCAACAGACTGAAGCTGGATCATGAAACTGGATCTCTGACCATCAAAGACATCAAAATTACACATGCTGGACTTTATAAACTTCAGACCAACAGCATGAACAAGAGTTTCATTCTCACTGTCTGTGATGGTAAATATGTGTTTTACCTGTTTTATTTTTTATTTGAGTCGATATCCTCAGTCTGATTGCCTTCCTTTCTGTCTTTCTCCCATTTCACTTCATTTCTGCTCTTCATACCATACTGTATAAATGAAAGCAAAAGTGCAATGCAATGCAATAAAATTAATGAATTAATTAAAAATAGCAAACTATTTCAGTGAATCGTGTTTGGTGTTTGTTTTCCAGGTGTTGCAAATGCACTGATGCCAGTATCAGTGATGGAGGGAGATTCAGTCACTCTGAACACTGGTCTTACTGAAATGACAGATAATTCGATTCGGTGGACATTTGGAGCTGAAAACACTATAATAGCTGATGTATTGCCTGACAGCTTCACTGTATATGATGATGTTCTTGATGGAAGATTCAGAGACAGACTGAAGCTGGACAATCAAGCTGGATCTCTGACCATCACAAACACCAGATCTGAACACGCTGGACGTTATAAACTAAATGCCAAACGTATGATGACGGTTTTTGTTCTTGCTGTCTATGGTGGGTTAAATGTGTGTCTCACCTATTTTATATTTTAATCCCCACAACATTGAGGTTATTAATCCACACCCCATTATGTTTCTGTTTGTTCTCCAGGTGTTACAGATGCAGTGGAGTCTGTGTCAGTGCTGGAGGGAGATTCAGTCACTCTAAACTCTGGTCTTACTGAGTTAGATGGTGATGTGTTTCAGTGGGTGTTCATAAACTCTTTAATAGCTCATATCAATGTAAAGGCTGACCACATTACTGTATTTGATTATAACGATGGGAGATTCAGAGACACCCTAAAGCTGGACAAACAAACCGGATCTCTGATCATCACAAACACCAGAAATGAACACTCTGGACTTTATGAACTACAGATCTACAGAGAGACCAAATCCAGGAAATTCAGTCTTACCGTCTATGGTGAGTTTAATTTTGTTTGCGTCTTTAATTTGTTACAACTTTAAAGTCGATTCGAAGAAGTATCATATCCTTCAGATGTTTTGCTCTTAAAATAACTAATTGATTTGTACATTAAAGGCATTTAGGTTTACTATATAACTTTCTATATTTAAATGATATTCTTTTGATCATCTTAAAAACTAAACCATGTCCAGTCATTCTGACCAGCTCTAAAACACTATTTTAACGTTATATTTAATATTTTTTTTATTTAGCAGTCAACCAATCATGAATTTGAATAGTGCAGCGATATGCAAATATCTATGACACAGTTTAAACTGCTAAATGACTCTCATATTTACATTGTTTTCAGTTATGATTAAAGCATTTGTGAAATTGCAGAAATTGTTGTTGTTTATTCCTTATTGTCTTTAATATTATCCTCATTTCTCTTTATTCTCTGATGTTTTCAAGCTAGTCCACCTGCACCTGTAATTAGGAGAGACTGTTCATCATCATCTGGATCATCAAAGACCAGATGTTCATTGTTGTGTTCGATGGTGAATGTGAGTGATGTGACTCTCTCCTGGTACAAAGGAAACAGTTTATTGTCCAGCATCAGTGTGTCTGATCTCAGCATCAGTCTCTCTCTACCTCTGGAGGTGGAATATCAGGATAAAAACACCTACAGCTGTGTGCTCAACAATCCCATCAGGCACCGGACTCAACATCTGGACATCAGCAAACTCTGTCAACCATGTTCAGGTACGGCAGCGCTGATATTAATCGATGTCGTTGCTGATATTAGCGTTTATAGACTGAGCTGATCTCAGTTTGATGTGTTTATTCCTCAGACTCTGTCTGTGTTTGTGATTCTGCTGAAGCTGTGATCCGATTGGTCGTCACTGCTCTGGTGGGCGTGGCTGCTGCAATTGCTGTTGTTCTTCTGGTTTATGACATCAGATCCAGAAGAGCTGAACAAGATCGAGCACATTTCGACATATCAGAAACCCAAATCATGATGTAATTTCTAATATAACTATGTTAATCATTTATTAATCTTCAGTTTATTTTTAATGGCTTTATATATTCATCTGATTGTATTGATGTTCATTTATTGGCAGCTCAAACAGCAACGCATTCTCACATTAATGCTCAAATTATTGATAAATACAGAAGGTTATCAAAATTGCGTTGCCCACACTAGATTAATATAACATGTTTTTTTACATGCACAATTGAATCTCATATTTGATAAGGAAATAATGCTCCTCTACTGGCATAGATACATATGCTAAGCACATACAAGCATAAGATCTCTCCTTGCTATTTCCAGGGTGATATTGTTTTTAATCCAGTTTTATTGATTATAGCCTATTTTTCTAGATCTCACTTTACTATACTGTTACCCATTTTCCATATGTATTTGCCTGTAATTATCAATAAAGTTCATTATCATTCAGGCCTTAAAGCTTCACTGATTTATTACATTTGGAATAGCCTACTATATGTATAAAAGATTTGAACAGTGTGCCACATATAGCTTTACATTGGACCATTCTTTTACACTCGAGTTTCATAAGCTAGTTGTGTAAACTTTTACAGCGGTAAACGGCAGACTATGCAAAATACACAAGTTCAGGTACATTGCCTAATATTATTGTTTGTTACTCAAAATACTCCATTCTGATTGTCAAATTGTCAGTCGCTGTATTCAGATATTCCTCCTAATAGTTGTTGACTTCCATAGCAACGCTGTATTTCAGACTGTATATTCTGTGCGACTTTCTTGTCTCTCGTTTCACACCGCAAACTTTTGCTCTTTTGATTCATACAAGTGCAGCTGGTGGCCATCTTGTCGTAGTTATCACCTCAGATGACTTAAGTATTAATGTTGTGTTCAGTATTGTTCTCTTAACCCAGTTTATAGTTCACTGACTACTATACCATGCATGCATTTATCTCCCCCAAAAGTGTAAACTTTGATCATTTTGAGGTTTGCATTTTGATTTTTAATGTCATTATAGCACTTCATCAGTGGGTGAAATCTGAACCTCTATTAATGTTGTAAGGGGTTTGAACTTAGAACAAGAGTGATGGTGGCTAGTTTGAATCTCACATGAATGTCAGTAGCATTTATATATGCTTGTTTGTGACAGTAGCAAGACGGTTAGCTGCACTGAAAACAGATGAGCGCACATATCAGAATCAGAATGAGCTTTATCGCCAGGTATGTTTGCACATACGAGGAATTTGTTTTAGTAACAGTAGCTCCGCGGTACGACAGAATGACAGCGACAGGACAGGACACAGATAAAAAAATTATGTAAAAATATACAAAATGGACATTATGCAAAATAATTCAGTATGTACAGGTATGTTAGGTGCAAATTTGAAATGTAATAATTGTATGTATTCTTTAATAAGTGTATTAAAGAAAAAATAAAAAGTATGATAGTGTTGTGTGTTTCATGTTTATTATTAAGAGTTCAAATGATCATGAGATGGATTGCCTGAGGGAAGAAACTGTTCCTGTGTCTGGTCGTTCTGGTGCACAGAGCCCTGTAGCGTCGACCAGACGGTAACAGCCCTTTTGCTCACTCTGGATAAGTACAGTTCTTGGAGAGTGGGGAGGGTTGTACCAATGAATGGCTCAGCAGTCCGGACTACCTTCTGTAGTCTTCTGAGGTCAGATTTGGTAGCTGAGCTGAACCAGACAGTTATTGAGGTGCAGAGGATGGATTCAATGATGGCAGAGTAGAACTGTTTCAGTAAGTCCTGTGGCAGGTTGAACTTCCTCAGCTGGCGAAGGAAGTACAACCTCTGCTGGGCCTTTTTCACAATAGAGTCAATGTGAATGTCCCACTTCAGGTCCTGAGAAACTGTGGTGCCTAGGAATCTGAATGACTCTACTGCAGTCACAGTGCTGTTCATGATGGTGAGTGGGGGGGGGGGGGGGGGGGTTCTCCTGAAGTCCACGATCATCTCCACAGTTTTGAGCGTGTTCAGCTCCAGGTTGTTAAGACTGCACCATACAGCCAGCTCCTTAACTTCCTGTCTGTAAGCAGACTCGTCATTGTCTTGAATGAGGCTGATGACTATGGTGTCATCTGCAAACTTCAGGAGCTTGACAGAGGGGTCTTTAGATGTGTAGTCGTTCGTGTAGAGGGAGAAGAGCAGTGGGGCGAGAACGCAGCCCTGAAGAGCTCCAGTAAGGGTCCAGCGATGTCCTTCAGATAAGCCAAAACCAGTTTTTCAAATGACTTCATGACCACAGATGTTAGAGCCACAGGTCTGTAGTCATTAAGTCCTGTAATCTTGGGTTTCTTTGGGACGGGGATGATGGTGGAGTGTTTGAAGCGTGAGGGGACTTCACACAGCTGCAGTGATCTGTTGAAGATCTGTGTGAAGATGGGGCCCAGCTGGTCAGCACAGGATTTCAGACAGGCTGGTGTCACACCGTCTGGGCCTGATGCCTTCCTTCTCTTATTCTTTTTGAAGACCTGGCGCACGTCATCTTCTCTTATCTGCAGTTCAGGTGTGGGGGAGATGGGGGTTGCAGGAGGTGTGAATGGTGTTTTTTCAAACCTGCAATAGAACTCATTCAGATCGTCTACCAGTTGTTGATTCTCCACAGTGCTGGGGGATGGTGTCTTGTAATTGGTGATGTCTTTCAGACCTTTCCACACTGAAGCCGTGTCACTGGAAGAGAATTGGATCCTTAGCTTATCTGAATAATTCCTCTTTGCCACTCTGATCTCCTTTTCCAGTGTGTATTTGGCCTGTTTATACAAGTCCCCATTCCTGTAATTATAACTACCATGTACCATATAATAACCCAGACATTACGTTTCTTAAGCACCAAATAACAATGACTTCAACAAAATATTGGGTTTTTATAGTGTGAATTTTATTCTTGCAGACATTAAAAACGAATAACATTTATTTGACTTTAATATTACATTCATTTCTTACCACTGAATTAACGATGATGTGCGTCCCTCTTTTGGTCCGTAAACAAAAACTTCTCGGTTAATATCATGTTCTCTTCAATTACTTGTCAAATCTCTCTGAAATCACAACATTTAATCTCGAATATTTATTAATTATAAGTAATTATTCAATAAAGAGATCAATAAACAAGTGTTAGTCAGTCAGTAAAACAAAATGACCGTTAATTTTTAAAATTATGGGAGTGCGCGGCTTTATATGGAACACAGGAGAAAAGCGCGTGCAGGACGGGCGTGCAGATCAGAGGCGCGCTGTAAAGAAACATACAAACAAACCCGTATGGTATGCTTTTCAGACTATGCTTAACCTCAGCTTAATTTCAGCTATAAAATTGGAATTATATCATCATTATAATGTGATTTGACTACTTTGATGTCTACACTTTATTAAATATTATTTCAGACATTAAATTCTGCAAAAATAGTTTGTTTATGAAAAGAAAAAAAAAACATTTCAGCATTAGAATAATCAGAAAACTAACTTGCAGGGAACGTTCTGGGAACATTCTCTCTAGGTTATTAAAAAATGAACCTACAGGGAACGTTCTTATTTGGTTCCCCCTAAAAAATTACCAACTGGGAACGTTAGGGGAACGTTCTGTGTTTGTTGGGGACAGACTTTACTTCACTTTGCGTTTGCTCACATTTCCAATGAAACATTGTAAATTTTGCCCAAAACCTATTTGAAATGAATGGACAGTTTGAACCAATCTGGACACGGGGGGTGGAACTAAGCCTCAACAATCGTTCCTGTTTGGCTTAGAGGAACGAAATGCATTGGTTTCTTCTGACTAATCAATGTTGTCAAAATGTGATGATGCAATCACATATGCTACGTAGCTACTGAATTTCCAAACGAGACCGTTGCGATATCTCCACTTTACAACACTTCTTAAAGTATTCAGATAGGATTAGCAGTTCAAAAGTTATGAAACATTTAAGAACAATAGTTATTTTTAGCCGCGGGTGGCTGTCTCGGTCTTTAAGGGTCAATAATACAATTGCATGTTTGTTTATGTATACATAAAGTGAGACTAAATTAATACTTCATGCCAGCTGGTTGGAGCTGGTTTAAGCTGGTCCTGAGCAGGAGCCAGTTGTTAAGCCAGCTTAAGTCCAGCTAAGGACCAGTTTAAACCAGCTCAAACCAGCTGCTACTTCAAAGCATGCCTAACAAGCATATGCTGTTTTGTTTTGTTTTTTCAACAAGGAAGACACATGAACTGTCAGGAGCTAAGAGCAGTCTACCTAGCTCTCTAGTGTTTTTACATGCATCAATCACCAAGGTGGCATCAATTCTCATCCCCTCTTGTTTGCAGATGCTGTGAGCAAATCAGCATCTAATTGAGCTATCCACATTCCCGTCCATCTGAACTGCAGGGTGAACATGCGGATGAGACAAGGGGATAGTGCAGGGAGAATGGAGACTACACCCTCAGATGGTGAATATGTTTTTTTCTGTGTATGGTGTGGATCTCAAATCAACTTCAGTTCCTGTGTCAGGAGATAAGAGTTTTATTCAAAATCCCCACAAAGATGCAATTATTAAACCTCACTCCCATCTGGGTCACGGCACCAAATGTAATCGGTCCTACTCAACCTGCTCCAAGCAAGATTCAAATCGAGATCTCCGGCATTTACCATCTATGCCAACTGACTAGACCAATCACACATTGGTGGGTGGAGTTAGTGTAAATAGCCTCTGCCAACATTGCAGGCTATTTGCACTTAGTGTAAATAGACACTCTGTAAAAGAAAAGTGCTGCATGGTTTCCACTATGGAATATTAATCAAAATTATATATTTTATGTCCAAAGAAAAAAAGCAACCTACAGGTTTGGACTGACATGAGGGGGAGTAAATGATGACCAAATATATTGTAGTTTGTTTGTTTATTTAGACCTATCCCTTTAACCTTTTTCTTTGGACAGGATATGAGGACAAACAAAAAGATCATTTCATATAACCAAGCATTTTTAGATTCATAGAAACAGGAGAAAAAACTAAAACAATTATAATTAAATTAAATAAAATAAAAAAATAAAATAGCATAAGATCAAAAACTTGTAACCATAACATCTTCATTTAACATCCTTATTTGTAAGTCGCTTTGGATAAAAGTGTCTGCTAAATATAATGTAAATGTATCTTTGACATTTGACTGAAGTAGATACAAGTCAGAAAACAGACTGAAAAATCAGCACTGATTGCATTTGATGTGCTATATCCTTATGAACTGAAACACGTTGATTTCATAACACAAGCTTTTCTTCTTTACCTCTCAAGTCTAAAAGCCAAACGGCAATGAGACAAACTCTTCCTGTTTTGTCAAATCTAGTATTACAGTTTGAAAGAGTTTGTTCAGATGGAGTTTTCTTATGATGTTATTTTTCAGTAAACCTTCAAATTGTGTTAACATTTTTACCGAAGCTGTGATTTAATTGGTCCAAGATAGTGGCATTGAAGCTTAAAACACACAAAAAAATTCAAACCAAATTATATCTTTGAACAAATGATTAATAAATGTTTTCTCAGAATTAACTGTTCTTTTCTTTTGCACTTTCTTTTAACAACTAATTACTCTCCAGATAAATTAAAAATGACATTTTTTAGTGAAGTCTTGTATACCAGAAACAGCATGTAATGATTATGAGTCCAATCAGTCCAACAAACATGAAGGAAAAAACTAAAAAGAAAAAGAGAAACAGTACATAGATTACAGTAACAAATACTTTAAAGTGTACTGAAGAATTGCTGATTTATCAATTTTCACGTAGCCTTTAAATGAAGTTCATGAATTCATGTATGTCATAATATTTACTTACAAGTTTTTACAATATCATGAATTGGAAGAGATTTCCATCCTTTTTTCTTGGGAGGTGCCGTTCCTGAAATGACGCAATAAGAGTAGTCTAAAATTTGTACTTAATTTAATCAAACTTATAACTTATAACCATAAAATGACATGTATAATATTCAAATGCTTGTAACAGTGTGACATATGCCGGGTTCAGACACAATCTGTTTGATGTATATAGGACAAAGTGGGGATTGGTAAACATCAATGGGCGTCAGGATGCAAGAATCGATCATTTTATTTTCTATAGTGTGTTGTAGTCACTAAGCAATTGAAAAAAGTCTCAAAAGGGTTGGGGAAGTTGCTAAATATAGCAACAAAATCAGAGGGTCAGAGCACTTGGGGGGGGGGGGGGGGGGGGGGGGGTATTTTTATTGTTTTTAATAGGGCTGTCAAGTGATTGTTTTTTAAAAACAAATCTAAAATACATAATGTGCCAATTAATTAATATAAAACTAAATGCGCCAGTAGGTGGTGGCAAATCCCTGTCTTAATAAGTGAGTCATTCAAACGCTCCACCATCATTCCCGTCCCCAAAAAGTCCAAAATCACTGGCCGTAACGACTACAGACCTGTCGCTCTCACGTCTGTGGTCATGAAGTCATTTGAGCGACTGGTCCTGGCCTACCTGAAGGACATCACTGGACCCTTGCTGGATCCTCTTCATGACGCAGTCAATATGGGACTGCATTACATCCTGCAACACCTTGACAAACCTGGGACTTACACAAGGATCTTATTTGTGGACTTCAGCTCGGCCTTCAATACCATCATGCCTGACCTTCTCTCAGACAAACTCACACAGCTCTCTGTGCCCACCTCCATCTGTCAGTGGATCACCAGCTTCCTGACAGACAGGCAGCAGCTAGTGAGGCTGGAAAAACTCACATCCAGGACTCTCACCATCAGCACTGGCGCCCTTCAGGGATGCGTTCTCTCCCCACTGCTCTTCTCCCTCTACACAAATGACTGCACATCTAAAGACCCCTCTTTCAAGCTCCTGAAGTTTGCGGACGACACTGCAGTCATCGGCCTCATCAAGGACGGAGACGAGTCTGCTTACAGACAAGAGGTTGAGCAGCTGGCTGTCTGGTGCAGTCTTAACAACCTGGAGCTGAACACGCTCAAAACAGTGGAGATGATAGTAGACTTCAGGAGGAACCCCCCTGCACTCCCCCCACTCACCATCATGAACAGCACTGTGACTTCAGTAGAGTCATTCAGGTTCCTGGGAACCACCATCTCCCAGGACCTGAAGTGGGACAATCACATTGACTCTATTGTGAAAAAGGCCCAGCAGAGGCTGTATTTCCTCCGCCAGCTGAGGAAGTTTAACCTGCCACAGGAGCTGCTGAAACAGTTCTACTCTGTCATCATCGAGTCTATCCTATGTTCTTCTATAACTGTTTGGTTTGGTTCAGCTACCAAAACAGACATCAGAAGACTACAACGGACAGTCAGGACCGCTGAGAGGATTATCGGTGCCCCTCTACCCAACCTCCAAAATCTCTATATCTCCAGAGTGAGGAAAAGGGCTAAGAAAGTCACTCTGGACCTCTCACACCCAGCTCACTCTCTCTTTGAACTGTTGCCCTCTGGCCGGCGCTACAGATCACTGAGCACCAGAACAGCCAGACACAAGAACAGTTTTTTCCCCCAGGCCATATCCCACCTGAACAACACATAACACACCCCGGTACTGTACATCTGTAAATAACTCATCAAACCCTCATCCGTACATAAGACATATGCACATTCACAGTCCTGTCTATGGACATTTTTTCATTGATTCTTTTCTGTATATTTGTATTTTTATTACTGTTATTTATAATTTTCTATTCTCTTCATTATTAGTGTTCTTTATCACCTTAATTATATGTTGTCTGCACTATGTTTGTACTTTCTGTACTGGAAGCTCCTAACACCAAGATAAATTCCTTGTGTGTGTGTAAACACACTTGGCAATAAAGCTCTTTCTGATTCTGATTCAATTATTAATTCAATCGATTCAGCTCAGGTAATGTCAGAACGACACATTACAGGAGTTTTAACTCTGTCGAGGCTATAGAAATACATTTTATTATTTAGAAGTAAATCTACATATTATGCATAGATTAACCTTCTTTCTATCAGATATCAGAAATCCATAATTGGGGCACTTTAAGGATAACAGTAATACTAAAAGCTAAAACAACTTTACTTTTGATTTCATGGGGACTTTAATGAGATAAGTGTCACAATGTCTGCTAATGTGTTTTAATGTGTCCTCTGCAGAAAAGCTGTGCACTTCAGAAAGGGTACAGTTCTTTGTTCCTCTTCAAAAGCATTTTAAATGTTTATTAATTATCTACGTTTTACAGTAGAACTTGGTACATTTGGGGAATTTGCTCTGGAATAGTAAATAAAAACTGCCTTCCGTGGTACTACAAAATTTTGTCTGACATTGTTGTATTAGGACAAATGTTTAAAATCTTTACTCACCACCTCCGTTGACATTGACCCGGAATCTCTTGTATACTGTTGCGCCTTTTTTGTTAATCTTCAGATGATAAACTCCGGAGTGTGTGGATTTGGTGTTTCTGATAACGAGAGATCCAGTATATTTGTCCAGCTCCAGACTGTCACCGAATCTCCCATCATCAGTGTTATATGTTTCGAAGATTTCGTTCTTCATATGGATTTCACCTATGAGAGTGCGCTCATCTCCAAACATCCACTGTATGTTATCACCTCTCTGTATTTCAGTCTCACCGGTACGCAGAGCAACATTTTCTCCTTCTTTCACTGAAACTACTTTGACCTTATCTGTCTCAGCACCAAATGCATCTGGGGAACAAACAAAAACAGTTCTGAAATCATTTTTCCTATATACCTATGTCCTGTGTGTCGGGTTTTGGCAAGTATCAGATATTTTATTAAGCCAAAACAAAACACTCAGGAGTACTCAACAAAGCAGGATAAGCACAAACCAAATATAGACGTAAGAACGTACAAAGAAAGCCTGAAACTGAGGTCTGAAATCTGTTTTTCAGTTTATGGTATAAGCTTTTGTTCTCACAATCAGTGTTAATGTTTACGTTCCAAAATTTATCCTCTAGTCTAGACTTTAAAGGTGAATTGAAACACGATCAAAATGATGTTAACATTTTATTAATTTATCTAATAGCGTTCTCTTTTCTTTTTCTATTCTATCTACTTGTTTTCTTTTTATTATAAAGAAAATCATGCTACATGTACGGCGTTAGACTAACCCAGACTTGTCACAGCACTATATATTATTGCTCTTTTGTTGGTTTTAATTGCTTCTATAGTCACTTTGAATGAAAGCATCTGCTAAATAACTGAATGCAATGTAAAAGTGTGGCTTTGTCCCATACTCGAATTTAAGCCATCCAATGCACACACACAATCCACACCAGAGCTAGCAGTAATAATTTCTGTTAACTAATATAGGTTGAGTGAGTGGCAGCAGGTGCTCCTCACGAGTTTCAGCTGATGCAATGAAGTCAAATCGAAACTGATAGTAACTGGAGTCATTCTGAGCAGTTTTAGGGCAAGAGAAGGAAACATATCAATTCTTTAGTTTACACGTAGGTTTCTGCAACTTCTGCAACAAATTAAGAACTTTTTAAGACTGTTATGAATGCACTTTTCACATCGCATTTCACAAAATCTGAGCTCCAGAACTACTGGAAAAGGGTAAACTTTATCACTCGACCGAATCTACACATGCATTTTGTATAAATAAAGTTGCAATTATTTGCGACGTCTTTTTTACAAATGTTGAAAAAGCCGTGAGCATTACTTTCTGAACAGGCCTAAAGTAATCGAGACTATTTCAAGTAAATAAAGTCTCGGCAACATAAAAAAAAGAAAGAAACATCACGAACAACCATCCGTTTTTAAACCGCAGAGCATTATACTGTCATTAAGTGATATCGGTCCTTTAATGTAAGGCTATTTGATCGAGCATGACACCTTGCAACAGGCTATATGTTAGCATTATTTATGCACTCTAATAAAATTAAGTCCTAGCTGGTTAAGTGGGTCAAACACCAAAGTCATATTTAATATAGGCTATAATAAATGAGAAATTAATAATCATGTATCATGTTTTATACATTATTATATTATGTTTGATGTTTATAGCCTAAGGTGAAACCGAAATTGTTATAACAAATATCTCTTACCATTCAAGAGTAGGAAAAACAAAACTATTCTGAAAGTGTTCTTCTTATCTCTGTACAGATATGATAAATATGATCCGGATTTCACGAAAGGCTCCATCGTGTCTGATTTCCCTATCCGACTGACCAGGTTATGCAGGTAACCTCTCGGGTTCAAAGATTTTCGGTTTCTTTTTTCTGTTATATCCGCATATCTGAATATGAGTTTCAATAGCGTTTCTGCCGTCGGCCGTTTCTCATCCCCACACCACTCAGCTAACCATAATATAGGCTACTGTAGCCTACATACTCGCTGAAATATGTATATGTGAAATATTCTAAAGCGATCTGAGAAGGTAGTGGCTGATGTGTGCGATTATTTCACCACAGGGTGCCTACTGCAGTGTGACCTTCAGACCTGCTGAAGCTCATATTTATGAAGATCATGTGTAGATGGCATATTTATGATGAAATTACCAATTAAAGGGGCACTTCGCTGGCAAAATGAGCTTTCATTAAAACTTTGCCTAATTGGCCGCCTTGTAGGGAATAGGTAGGAAAAAGTCAACACCCATAATGCACCCTCTGTGTATCTTTTTATAAAAAAAAAAAAAAAAAAACTTTTTATTTTTGTACGTTTTTTTTCTTCAGCAAAACCACAAAAACATGGCTTTTATTAATGTACTGAATATTTGTTTCTACCTGGAAGTCCTCGTTGGTGAATTTATCCAGTTATTTTGCTAAAGTAGGCTACCAATATCTGCAATCAAAAAAAAAAAAGAAAAAAAAAGAGAGATAGAGAGAACTAGTTATTGTCAGTCATGTGTCTTGTTCTCTGTGCCCATGTTTGGTGTTATCTGTTCCTGCCTGCCTTTTGAGTTATTAAAGAGAGTCTGATTTGAGTCTACCCCGTCTCCTCGTCTGTCCCGAGGCAAGCGTGACAGTTATAAACTCAAGTATTTCTCATCAAACTTTCCAAACACCAAATCTCTCAGGTAAACAAATGCAAATTTCTCTAAATGAACGATAACATTTACAGGTTACTGTGTTTTCTCATTAACATTCAATGGATTAATTTTGTTGTAACAACACAAACATTATGGATACACTTAAAAACATACCCTGCAATATTTGTTTTGCCCAGAATCTGTACAGAAATATGGTTTGATTTGTCCTGTGGATAAACAGCTTCTGCTGGATGTTTGAGGTTACTGTGTGTAATAGTTTGATGCTTTCACTGCATGATGTAGCTTTCGCAATGGAAGTTAGAATGACCACACAAGTCAAGATATGAGGATAACTTCTGTATGAGATTTATTATCTTTCAATGCTTGCATCATATGACCGAGTTAAGCAATAACACACGAGCAAGAGTGCTCTTTTCCTCAACATCAGCATGATTGCAAATGTGATATTGATTTTAATGCAACAGTTCGTTAATGTTGAGTTAAATTTTAGACATACAATTGTTTGTATTTGCTCTAATAATTAATATAATATAAATCCACAGACGAACATATGTTTTGTTACTGAATGAATCTGCGTTTTTGAATCTGCATGTAAGTCAGTGGTTCAGAGACTTGTTTATAAATACATGCTTTGTTCCTGAATCAGTCAGCCGTTTTGAATGAATTGGATGAATGAATGATTCAGTGACTCACTCATTAAGACAAAAATTTGAAATGTTAATTTCTGTTACTGCAGCAAATTTAACCGCATAGAAAATTAAATGCTTTGGAAATCTAAACAAAATCTAAACAAATCTTTTTTTTTTTTTGGTCAACATTGCACACCCCTGGTCAGAAGTCAGATATGATTGATAGCTCACAACACTAAAAATAAAACACCAGCAGATACTGATTTCTAAACCAATATTTCACACTTTTAGTAGTTTTCACACAAGGCCAAAATTCATTTGAAAATGTAAGATCAGCAAAAGCTTGTTGATTTCCGTGATGCTGAAGGAAACTGATGTGTGAAAGGAAACATGGGGAGGACACAACCAGATAAATATCACAGGTCAGTCGTGAGTTTTTTTTTTTTTTCAGAAATTTTAAAGATCACTGTTGTTGGCTTTTCAGTGAACCGATGAAGAAAATGTTTTTTCATATGATTTGTGGACTAAAACCATTAAAGTTGTTTTGGATTGTTTCATTCTGTTTGTGTTTGTGGCGTCTGGTCGGTGAGTCTGAAATGTGTTTTTATGAATTCAGTTGTTTCTGTTCTAGTACAATGTAATACATGACTGGTTAAATTAGTCAGAGGATTAACATTCACTGTCCTTCTCATATAGAAATATACTAATCTGAGATCAAGTTTGAATTCAGGTTATTGTTAGATATTGATTCCGTTAAATATGAAGCTCTAATAACCAACAGCATTTGTGTTAGTTGTATTAAAATTCATTCTAGCTAGTTATTTTTTTCATATAGAACTCTTGTATAAATGTCTTGTCATTGATCATCTTTAGTCTTTGTACTGCTGTAGTATATTGTTGTTATTGTTATTATTAATAGTGTTTTAGTGAAGCGTCATCAAATCAACATCAAATGAGTTTAAAGCTTAATCAGACTGAAGCTGGCCATCACATACATCACAGTGAAACATGCTGGAGATTATGAACAATGGACCAACAAACTGTTTGCGATTTTTCAGTCTCACTGTCTATGGTGAGTGTTTTATTGGTTTCATTTATTTATTTCAGCATTAAAGTAAATCAAAAGAACTATCTAATTACTTAGAAAGTTAAATAAAGCTGAAAAATGGGATGATTTGTAATTCTATGAAATTGTACTTTTGATTAGTCTTGGTTCCTCTGAATTATTTTTTCTGCTTGAATATCTTCATTCATCTTTATTTCGCTTTATTCTCTCATGTTTTCAGCTCGTCTGCCTGTTCCTGTCCAAGTTTGAATTCTGTTCATTATAGTTAGTAGGAAGTGATTCAGCTGATTCACCTCTAGTTTAGTGAAGGCTTCATCCAACATAAAGTGATTTTGTGACTTGTTTTGTGTGGGTTAGATATGAGGTGTGTGCAACAAACCAGTTTTGCCATTTCTGAGATGAGGCCCGCATCTGGTCCTTTTGTGGCCGACTTCTGGTAGTCACAGGTAAACTAAAAGTGATCTGGATGAAGGCACAATCATCATAGGGAGATAGATTTGAAATCAAATATTGTATAATTTATTAATACTAGAGTTGGTGGTTCTGCTGGTCCCTTATTGTGTCAACCACAGCACTCTGGATTTTGTGTCCGTTTTTCTTTTATGTTCAAAGTATTTGCTCATTTTCAGTTTTTGTTCCTTAAAAAACACTTACAAACACCTGAATACAGTTATGTCTACGACACATGCACTGAATCTACCTGTATCAGACCCATCTTTACAACTAGTCCAGTCAAAGCTTGTTACATTACTTTACCCAGCACTCCCCTAAACCCTCTTTTACATGATGTTTCTTTAAGTTCTCCCATCTCCAGCTGAATTTTTAGTGCTTTCGTGCTGCCGCAGATGCTCTGTGCCTTTACTGTCTCTGAGAAGATTTTATTATATTGAGATTAAAGGGGCTGGGCCGGCAGGGATTGTAGGTGGGGGGAGTGAATGTCCAGCGCTCTCTCCACCCTCAATACCACGACTGAGGTGCCCTTGAGCAAGGCACCGAACCCCCAACTGCTCCCCGGGCGCTGCAGCATAAATGGCTGCCCACTGCTCCGGGTGTGTGTTCACGGTGTGTGTGTGTGTTCACTGCTGTGTGTGTGCACGTTGGATGGGTTAAATGCAGAGCACGAATTCCGAGTATGGGTCACCATACTTGGCAGTATGTCACCTCACTATATAAGTCTTTTAGTAGTCCTAACCCAGAAAACCAAAAAATAATTTTGAGTCATGCATGTAAAATGGTGCTTGTGGCGAACATTACTTGAAATGTTTTCACTTTTTGTTCTTCAAAATAAATTACACCCAGGCATGCCTTAAAAGGAACTGTTATGATTATGTCATATCTGTTTTTAGTCTGTCAAAGCAAAAGTAGCAGATGTGATGCTTGATAGCTCAGATTTGTTTAATGTTATGCATATTGTAGGACTATCCATCCATCCAGCCATCTTCTTCCGCTTATCCGGGACCGGGTCGCGGGGGCAGCAGTCTAAGCAGAGATGCCCAGACTTCCCTCTCCCTAGACACTTCCTCCAGCTCTTCCGGGGGGACACCGAGGCGTTCCCAGGCCAGCCGGGAGACATAGTCTCTCCTGCGTGTCCTAGGTCTTCCCCGGGGTCTCCTCCCAGTGGGACGCGCCCGGAACACCTTCCCGGGAAGGCGTCCAGGAGGCATCTGGAACAGATGCCCGAGCCACCTCAGCTGACCCCTCTCAATGTGAAGGAGCAGCGGCTCTACTCTGAGCTCCTCCCGAGTGACCGAGCTTCTCACCCTATCTCTAAGGGATCGCCCAGCCACCCTGCGGAGAAAGTCCATTTCAGCCGCCTGTATCCGGGATCTTGTCCTTTCGGTCATGACCCAAAGCTCATGACCATAGGTGATCGTAGGAACGTAGATTGACCGGTAAATCGAGAGCTTCGCCTTGCGGCTCAGCTCTTTCTTCACCACGACAGACCGGTACATCGACCGCATTACTGCAGAAGCTGCACCGACCCGTCTGTCAATCTCCCGTTCCATCCTTCCCTCACTCGTGAACAAAACCCCAAGATACTTAAACTCCTCCACTTGAGGCAGGAACTCTCCACCAACCTGAAGTAGGACTATGAATAATATTATAGTTTTAGTGACTCGTCGTGATTCATGACTGATTTAGCCAATTAATCACATTCTTAAAGGGATTGTTCACTCAAAATGAAAACTCTGTCATTTACACATAACAATAATAATAAACAACAATAACAAATGGTCACAGTGCAGATCTTTAATGAATTACAGAAACAATCCAAACTGTTTTTTAAAGAAATAAAACAGGATTTTTACATGCAATACTGAGCTCTCTGGATTGTAATATCTGTACTAACAAGACTTAACATTGAAAAGTTTAACTATAAAATCTTTGATTAAAGCAGATGCCATGTGATAATTACTTTTAAATAAAAGGACTGAGCTTAAACACAAAATATATCACAATGTACAAATAACACAAGATTTTCTCATTTACTTCTCAGGTCTAAAGCCAAACTGCAGTGAGATTAATTCTTCCGGTTTTGTCAAATCTGGTATTAAAGTTTGCAAAACAATACCTAATATAAGTAGCGAAGGTGTTTCAAAGAGTTTGTTCAATTGGATAATTATCAGGAGGAGTCCGAATCCAATAAGTTCTGCAAGATTGAAACTTAAAAAGAAAGAGAAATCTTACAGTATAGATTACAGTAAAAAAATACTTTAGGTGTACAGAAACATTGCTGATTGAACTGTAGTCTTTTAATTAATGTAGTGTGTTTTTGTTCATTTTGTGCATTAAGTAATGTGTTTTTGTGCTTTAATGAATACAATATTTACTTACCAATTGCTGTTTCCCATACCAGAGGGTTTGTCTGTAGAGGTGTATTTCCTGAAATAATGGAAGAAGTGTAGTCCCAATTATGTACTTAATTTTATCAAAATAAAAGAACCTGAAAACCATAAACTTTGTTTATAATATTCAAATGCTTGTACAGTACAAAGACAACTGTGCAGTCTTTTTAAATCATCCCTGCAAAGAACAAGCTCAACTATAAACCTCTCAGGAAATCCTTCAAGCAGCTTTAACTTCACTCAGAGTCACTTATAATGTATTTGTCTGCTGTTTGAAGCAAAGTATTTGACCCTTGTTTTTCAGGATCACTTTATAGGAATTTTATGTTGGAGGAAAAACGACTTATGGCTTAGTTCCTAAAGGCTCTTGATTGTACTTTTGCACCTGCCGTTATAAATATTTACCATAGAGATAGTGCTATATATAACTATAAACTTATAAATATAAACATATACCACACCGCTAATGGCTTTCACTTTCGCAATCTTGGTGTCACGGTTTACAAGAAAATATAACTGCCTGTTGCGCTTACATCTTTACACCTTTCACTTTCTATGACCAAAAATGAATGAATGAATTATTTTTCCTAATGAAAAGCATGAAAACAATAAAATAGTACAATAACAATTTAGCTTACAATGTTTATTAACAAAACAAATAAGATGACTTGGTAGCATGGCATACACCACACCACTATATATAATGTAATATTATGTTATATATTGACTTATAACACAAATGCTTAACTTATTTACTCACCTCTGACAGTGACATATAATCTCTTGTATATGGCTGCTCCTTTGTTGATAATCTGCACTGCATAAAGTCCAGAGTCTGTGGTTCTGGTGTCTCTGATAATGAGAGATCCAGTCTGACGATCCAGCTCCAGTCTGTCACCAAATCTCCCATCATCACTGTCGTATGTTTCAAAGATTTTGAGCTTTATTTTTATTTCAGCTAAGAGCATGCGCTCTTTTCCAAACATCCACAGTACTTCATCATCTCTCTGTAGATATTTTGGAATGGTTTTATTTTCAGAAAGCAGATCAACACTTTCTCCCGCTTTCACTGAAACTGTTTTGATTTTGTGTGTCTTGGCACCAAATGCATCTGTAGACAAACAGTATTATAAGTGTTTGTCCTATACATATACTTATGAGTCTGGCATTAGTTCACAAAGATATGATCTCCAACAATCAGTTTATTAAGCAAAAATATAACAGTAGGAGTATGCCTTCGTTAAACTAGGACACATAAGTAGCTTTAAAAAAAAAAACAATTACTGGTATGCATCTTCAGACAAAACCATGACACTTTTAGTTTCAGACAAAGGGGTGGTTGATTGAGATTTCACTTTTTTAACGTTAGTTAGTGTGCAATGTTGCTGTTTGAGCATAAACAATATCTACAATGTTGCGGCGCTGTTCAATGCAAATGGAAATATTAAAATTTTATGTTTTTCTTTTTTAATTTTCATGTCTTTTAAAATTCTGGCAGTTTAATGCCTACAAAAATGGCTCATAGGGACTACAACAAGTTACTTCCCGGGTTCGTTACGTCACGGACCCAGATAAACCCCACCCCCAGGAACACGCAGCAAAGGGGGCGAGGCCATGTGCTGCTTTTGAGAAGAGGAAGAGAAAACTAAGGGTGCACATAAAAATCTATTCATATGAATCACGATTCTGTCTTCTAACGATTCTAATGGATTCACAAGTTTCAAAATCATATGTTCTAAAACAATGGTTTAATACTGTTTCTCGCGTCACGCTGCTCTGCATCTCTCTCTCTGTCTCATTCAGATCGTCAAGATGTGCGTGTGGTTGCCATCCTTTATTAAAGCTTTAATCAGGATAAAACCGTATAAAAACTAACAGAAGCAGTATCACTTAGCCTACAAATAACAGCATATCTAAAAGTATGAACCAACAACAAACAAGCAAACAAAAAAATACCATTGAGAGGCGTGCTTGTACAGGTTCTGCGTGATCTGCTTCACTAATATTCTCTGGGTCTCAACTGGGCTCACATTGATAAGTAATATAGACGACGGCATTGTTTACAACACAACCAGAGCACATGTCGCCGAGCTGAGGGGCGGTACATTTAGATGCACAGTAGAAGCAGTTTGGTCAATCACAACACACCAATCAGCGCTCATCGCCTTTTTCTGAGGGAGGGGCTTCATAAAACCAGGAAATAATCGGGGCGTTTATCACAGAAGGGACAGAGCGGTGTAGAATAAAGGTAAATTATGTGAAAAATAATGCATTAAAAAAAATGAAGCATGAACACATGTTTGACTGCACCCCATAAGCACAATCAAGCCTAGAAAAAAAAAAACAGTCAACCACCCCTTTAAGCCTTGTCTGTGAAACCGGGCATAGGAGTACTCAAAATACCAAACATTCCTATATAAGAACAGACAAAGAACGACCGAACTGAGGGCTTGTTTGCTACCACCAGTGTCACTCCTATAAATTGGGCACATGCCATGTTTTACAAGAAAAGGTAATTGTCTGTTGTGCTTACATCTATACACCTTTCACTTTCTAAGTCTAAAACGAATGCTTGAAAGATAATTCATTATTATCCTTAATAAAAAGCACAACAACAAGAAAAGTACAATGACAAACTAGCTTATACATTTATTAACAAAAATGAATAAAACAAGGCATGGCATGCACCGCATTCTGCACTGTGTATTAAATAAGGTTAGCAATCAAAGAGATTTCAGGACAAAAAAATTCTTACTAAGCATTTTTTAAAATAGTGTTTTCTATTTAACAAAACTCTGAAATTGAATGTGTTGAATGAATGAACAAACCTATTATATTGTATGGGTCCCCTCTCCAACACCAATGACTGACCACTCTGATGATCTCATATCTGAATGGGAGCAAATCCCTAAACCAACATGAGCATACTTATGTTTTCAGGGTCCTCCCAAATTTATATGACACATAATGAACACATGGAAAACGGTCCTTTGTGTTCCCAAAGTCATACCTTAATTTAACATGGTAACACAGGAAAGACCCTCATACCAATATTAATTCAGTGGTTCAGCAGTATTGGTGTGCTTTTGGCACTACACAGCCAAGAATGTGTTAAACATTGTTTTATTTTGGCACAAATGTCTATTTACTCACCACTAACATTGACGTAAAATCTCTTGTATATGGCTGCTCCTTTGTTGATAATCTGCACTGCATAAAGTCCAGAGTCTGTGGTTCTGGTGTCTCTGATAATGAGAGATCCAGTCTGACGATCCAGCTCCAGTCTGTCACCAAATCTCCCATCCCATGTCTCTCCGCACCAAATGCATCTGTAGACCAACACAAACTGGTTTAAGTTTGTTTGCCTATATATACCTATGCCCTATGTGTCAGTAATTGGTTCACAAAGACAAGTATCAGATATAATCTTTAAGTTTAGCAAGAACAAAACACCAGGTATCACAGTTATGACTGTGAAACCAGGCCCAAACTTTTACTTTATTGTTTTGAAAATATATATGTTTGTCATAGTGGGTCAGATTTGAACAGGTACTTCAAATCTTTGAAATATTTTAAACATGTAGATAATGCAACATTAAAAATAAATAAATAAATAAGTTAAATAAAGACAGTATTTTTTTTTACACTAAACTACACTGTAATAATATCAAATGCAAAGGTTTATTTTAAAGTGTTTTTTAAATAATTCTGTTTTAATAGTCTTTTGTAGGAAAATGAAAGTGACTGTAAATGTAATGTAAATGAGTCCATAATTAGCATTATTTGTGCACTATAATAATTATAAACAAATTACACTAAATTACACTAAAATCCAACTAATTATGTTTAATAATAATTTTAAATATCACACATTAAAATTGAAAGCTCTTACCGTTCAAGAGTAGTAAAAACAGAACTATTTTTAAAGTTTTTTCGTATCTCTGTACAGTTGCAAGTTTAATAAAGATGATCTGAATTTCATGAATTGCTCCATCTCTCCGTTTCTGGAGACTGATAAGGCTATTCGCGTCTCTCCGGGTGCTCAAAGATTTTTCGCTTTCTCTTTTATGCCTGCATGTCAACATTTCTAGATATTCACGAGTATCGCAGTGACATATCAACAAATGTTGGAGCCCCGTCTGCTTGAGGCGTTAATAAGTCTCTCGCAGAGTCCAAGCCTCCGATCTGCAGCTAAAGGTCCAACAAGTTACGTCTGGACTAGAAATGTTTACTTCTTCTTCTCAAAGATGGTTAATTACGTTTGCTAACTGATTCATGAGGCCTAGCCTATACAATTTTACCACCTAACTTTTGAAAAACAACATACAACTATTTAAATTATGTAAAATTTCGGTTTAAACTAATTTAGGCTAAATATATTCTACTTAATTTTATTTTCTCTTTTTTTCATCAGTCATGACTTATGAAACGCATGTCCACAGGTCACAAGAAATAAACAAATCAGCTGAAATATATTGTAGGCTGTAGATTCAAGAATAGAAATAAGCAGTGAACTTTAAAAGAAGGCAGCGGCTATTTGCACTTAGTGCAAATAGAAATGGATTCTATTTACACCAAGTGAAAATAGCAGTTTTTTTTAACAATATGCTATTTACACTAAGTGCGAGTAGCTATAGATTCTATTTACACTATGTTAAAATAGCAATATTTTCTGCTATTTATGCTACTTATTGCAAATAGTGGCAATTATCTGCACCTCAGTACTGTAGTAGGCTACATTATAAACCAGTGTGCAATAATATGGTATCAAGTGTGTAAATTATAGATTAATTCAAATTATTACCTCGGTTTAAAGTCTCATCCGAAAGATGGTGCTTGTTGACAGTATAGTGTCCCCATCACTACACTGGGGCGTTAGGACCCACACAGATCACAGGGTGAGCACCCCCTGCTGGCCTCACTAACACCTCTTCCATCAGCAACCTAGTTTTTCCCAGGAGGTCTCCCATCCAGTTACTGACCAGGCTCAACCCCTTCATTGGGCAACCAGTCTTAGCCTACAGGGTGATGTGGCTGCCGGCATATTAAAAAAAAACAAAGAGAGAGCAACAGTTTTAAGATGGGGGAAGAAGAACAATTAAACTGCAACATATAGCTATAGATGCAAATTTTGTATGTACAGAATGATTATGCAATGCCATATTACTCAGAATAATGTACAGTCATTACAGCGGAAGTCCAATCACCCTCAGTAGTGCTTTTAGGCACCACACAAACCAAACGATTTCTTCCGATGGGAATCAATCTCTGAGAATCGATCGCGATTTCTACCGAGGGGGTAATCAGACACTCTCAGGATCTCATGATCTAAATGTTGGTTTTAGTTTAACATTCACCAAATAAATGCTCTAAACTTCTCTAGTTAGTGAGCACTTTATATCTGGTAACTTCTGCTGAAAATGACATCATCGATCTGCAGGAAGTTGACGCCTGGAGCAGAAAGCAGCATTAAGGTCAAACATTATGAAATAGTCTACAAATACGTTATTGAAAATTCATAAATTCTTCTGTTTTTTCATAATTTTTCTCCAGTCCAATGCATCATGATGGATTTCTGCCATTTATTTAGTATGAAAACTTTTATCTGTATCTGTAGGGTCAAAAATAATCAAAGGCATCTGCTTTCCTGTTGCAGACCTATCTTATATTCATTTTCACTCATGAATTGCAAACATTATAAATGTAATACACTGTGTTTTAAGTCAAAGTGGACTTTGCAATGGTTTTCTTCTTTGTTTTATCTGTACAGAAATGATCTGTCGAGTGGATAAACAGCTACTGTTTGTGTGTGTCAGTAGTTTGTCGGTGAAACTCCTGCGCATGTGCTGTAAGAGTGAACGTTTTCACTCATGAAGCCTATTGTAATGCTGTAAGAATGACCACAAAATTCAAGATTTTTAGGGCAAAACAATCAATTTGCGGAAAAATTTACTTGTGTTATATGATTTGGGGAAAAAAATTGTAGGCTACTTGTGTCTGAGTTAACACAGAAACAAGACTGCTCTTTATCCCCAATAGCAATATTATTATTTCACACAGTTTAACAAGAAGTTAACACTGACTTGCATTTTAGACAGTTTTGTCTGCTTCATAATGAATATGTTCCAAACAATCATTCATTTAATATTCAACATTTTATATACGCAACATCTTAGCACATCTGTGCATCATTAAATGCATCTAAAATCCTCCTCAGATGCTGCTTCTGCCACTTATGATCTGCAAATATGGATTTTGTCAATACAAGATCTAAACAAATATTGAGTTAGGCCTATTATATTTTGTAAATACTGCACAGCCTAGATATAGGTCACAACACTAAATAACACACCAGACCAGTAGATACGGATATCTAATCCAATATTTCACTCTTCTGCTATTAGTTTTTATACAGGGACAGAATTCATTTGAAAGATCAGCAAAAGCTTGTTGATTCTCATGATGTTGAAGGAGATGGACGTGTGAACGGAAACTGTGACTGGGGTCACAATCAGATAAATATCACAACCAGATAAATGTGTTTTCACACATTTTAAGCATCACTGTTGTGGGCTCTTTGGTGAAGCGATGAAGAAAATGCTTCTCAAATTATTCTTGCTCTGTTTGTGGCATCTCGTTGGTGAGTTTTAAAAGAGTATTTATGGCTTTTGTCTTTGTGCTGCTGCTGAATGTTTTTCATATCACACTTAAATGAATATAAGTATTTTAGTGAAGCCTCATCAAACTGACATCAAATGAACCGAAAGCTAAAACTCTGTTCTTCAGGAGTGTTTGGTGATGAAGTGAAGTCAGTGCGGGCGGGACGTTCAGTCACTCTAAACTCTGCTCTTACTGAAATAATGGATGGTGATCTGATTCAGTGGAGGTTTTTTAACACTTTAATTGCTGAAATCAGTAAACAGGCCGAGAGAATCACTGTATTTTATGACTTTCTTGATGGGAGATTCGGAAACAGACTGAAGCTGGACAATCAAACTGGATCTCTGACCATCACAAACACCATATCTGCACTCTCTGGACGTTATGAACTACAGATCAACAGTGTGAGCAAGATCTTCAATCTCACTGTCCTTTGTGAGTTCATTTTAGTTTCACCTGTTTTTTCTTTGATTTTCATGTTTCTGTTTTTTTTTTTATCTTACTCATGTAAAATGATGTTTAAACTTTATTAATTTAGTAAATCATCCTAAAACCGCTTTCTGAGATGAACTCTGTTTCTGTTTGCTGTTCAGCTTGGTTTGCTTTTAGAAGCGCGAGTTTTGCAGTGTCAGTGATGGCGGGAGATTCAGTCACTCTAAACGCTGATTTTATTAAAATGGTTGGTGATGATCTGTATCAGTGGACATGTTTAAATTAAGACACTTTGATAGCTGAAATCAATAAACGGGGTGGCATCATGACAGTATATGATGATGTTCTTGATGGGAGATTCAGAGACAGACTGAAGCTGGACAATCAAACTGGATCTCTGACCATCATAAACACCAGATATGAACACGCTGGAGTTTATAAACTACAGATCTACTATATCAGGATTGATTACATTCTCACGGTGTATGGTGAGTTCACCTCTTTGTGCCACAAAAATGAAATTTTCCATTCTCGAATTTTAAGAGATTATTTATTTAATTGTTTCCTTATTACAGCATTTCATAGCTTTGATTTATATCCTACTTACTATATTAGTTTTGAGCAGTGTTCCTCTGAATGTTTCTTCTTCGCCTGCTTGAACATCTTCATTCATCCTGTTATTTCTTTCATGTTTCCAGCTCGTCTGCCTGTTCCTGCCATCTGCAGTAACTCTTCAAACTGTTCTTCTTCATCATCATCATCATCATCATCATCATCATCATCATCATATTGTTCATTGGTGTGTTCAGTGGTGAATGTGGGTCATGTGACTCTCTCCTGGTACAAAGGAAACAGTTTATTGTCCAGCATCAGTGTGTCTGATCTCAGCATCAGTCTCTCTCTACCTCTGGAGGTGGAATATCAGGATAAAAACACCTACAGCTGTGTGCTCAACAATCCCATCAGCAACCAGACTCAACATCTGGACATCAGTCAACTCTGTCACACATGTTCAGGTATGGCAGCGCTGATATTAGAGCTGATATTAGCGTTTATTGACTGAGCTGATCTCAGTTTAATGTGTTTATTCCTCAGACTCTGAACACTGTTGTGGTTCTACTGAAGCTGTGATCCGATTGGTTCTCTCTGCTCTGGTGGGCGTGGCTACTGTCATTCTTCTGGTTTATGACATCAGATCCAGAAGAGCTGAACAAGATCAAGCACATATTCACAAATCAGGTACCTCATTGATGATATAATTTCTCATAAACCTATTTAGTTGATCATTTATTAATCTTCATATATTTGTAATGGGTTTTGTATATTCACATTCTGGTATATATGTTTTTTTAGGTGGCACATTTCCACTCTAGAAGATGATTTGAGAGAAAACATTGCATTCTCTCTGTAACACTTAAAGTGAGTGTTTATCATGATAGATACTGATGATTACCAAATATTTCATTGCTTATGCTAGATTAGTTGGTATAACATACTTTCCTTTTTTTTGAACAATCAGATCTTTCATATTTGAATGGAGCCTTTCAAAGTCACCTCCCATAATATTTAAATGTAGTGTAGTATTGTTAATATTAATGTATATAGCAGAAGTCTCTAATACTGAAGCTCTTTTACTGGGTGAATAAGAATATAATAAAACATAAGCACTCTCTCCTTGCATTTTTAGGGTCAGAATTTTCAGAAATCAAGCGTATTGTTAATATTTTCTCAGATAAGACACACAGATTTCTCTTTACTACTGCTGTTCATTAGTAATCTGTATCTGCCTGCATTTATTGTATCAATAAAGTTTTCTCACTCTAGGTTCAAGAGTCTCTCCATGTTTTATTACATTTATTATGTGCCTCCTGGAGGAATACTAACTATAGAGTTTATTTGTGAATTTTTTGGAGGAGTGTATTTTCATATGATTTGTGGACTGAAACCACTGAAGATGTTTTGGACTGTTTGGTTCTGTTTGTGTTTGTGGAGTCTGGATGGTGAGTCTGAAATGTGTTTTATGGATTCGGTTCCTTCTGTTTAGGTACCATGTAATAAATTACTGGTTAAATTAGTTAGATAGGATCAATACTGAATAACTACTTATTCAGTAGAGTTGGAGACATCAGAATACGGTTTCCTCAACAGAGTAATAAGTTCTTACTCATCGTATGTTGTCTTTCTTTTGGGACCAGATCGCAGCTAATTCTCTAAAGCTCTTTGAACTCTTTCTCTACTCGCATGTTTTGAACATAATATGTCCTGGTTTGTTCTAAGTGGCAGCTGATTTGCACAGAGAAACTCGATCAATTATGCTTGAGATGTAATAGTGATTGCATTGAAGCTGATCCATGTTTAAAAGCATAGGTATCTCCAAACTATTCTCAACTCTGTGCTCTTTATCCATCAACAGCACCATATGGCGAGCTCTTTTGACCATGCTTTTACAGGCCCTTTTCTGTTCCTTTTCTGCCGTGTTTTTAATCCTGAAATCCCCTGAAAGTCTTGTCTTAATACATTCTTTACAATTTACTACATATTTTATATATAGAAAACAAAACATAAATAAAAACAATGACTAAATAATCTGTATAAGCGCCTAATCAAATCCGTTCTTCCACCATATACATAAAAAAAAAAACCATACTTTTATACTCCTTTTTAAACTGGGCCACGTTTGAGCATTGCTTGAGCACTAAACTTAGTCTGTTCCACAATGTCACCCCACATATAGAAATACAAAAACATCTTAATGTTTTGTGAGGGGGTTAAGAGATATCTACAACTCTAGTTTGAATGAGTATAAAGACCAGTGTTATCGTCATAACGTCTGGTGAGAAATAGCGCAGACACTGGATGAAGATAATTATCAAATGGAGTATAGTCAAAGTCTCTTTAAGACAAGTCATGTCACTCGGCGGCCATCTTTGAAACGCCTCCAAGTGCAGCTCCTATCTCTTTGAATGGGGAAACATCAAATTCTCCAATACTGTTCACTAAGCTTACGATTAAATTTCATTTTTGAAATCACCAAAGAAATCTGATAACAACTGTCTCATAAATATTGCTTCTTTTGCTCAAATAGTAATAATAAAAAATAAAAAGTGGGGCTTTCTGCGATTGAGCGGCCATATTGAGCGTTGCATTTTTTCCCATTCAAAACTATGTATGACATGTCTTGGGTATTCTATAGTCTTTGGCATAGTTTGAAAGGCTGTCCATGTTTGGCTGTCCATATACGCTGAGCCGCTTTAGACAGCGTATAAATTAAATAAATAATTAGACACAATTACGTTAAAATGCTTGCTTTTGGTGAGTGCTTCGTAAATACGGTCTTAAATGAGTTATAAAGTTAAGAAAACTCTGATCCGCGTCACGTGCATCAGGTTTTAAACACACAGCACTGCTTTTAAAATGAAACCTGATGAAGTCTGCCATTGATCAAAGAAGAAAAGAAAACAAAAAATCAATCCACTGCTCTAGTCGCTGATTAATAGAAACTGCAGACACACCTGAATCTGTAGTGACAAAACAGTCATTTTTGCTGAAAATTGGTTTAACAGATATTTTTTGACTGATACTTACACCATACTGTGGTCACCTCTCTTATGATATTGATTTAACTGATAAATGACGCCATCTGTTGGTTGTTTGAGAAACCGCGACTGAAAAAGCATCACATGCTAACGGGGCTAAATACATAGGACTAGATAAAGATAAAGATAATGTCCTTGAAATACAAGGACAGTGGCACAGTCATGCGACGAGGGACAGACTGGCCATTTGAAGCACCAAGAGATTTCCTGGGTGGGCCGCTGTATATTATGGGCTGGCCCGTTGCAACGTAGACATATAAACAAATGAATGACAGTGAATATATGTAGTCTATCCTTCCATTGGCTCAGGAAAATGACAAAATCACTTGAGTAAAAATCACTGTGATTTAGCATGATCAAGATTAGTGCAGCGATATAACAGCGCTCATCAATATCAAAATGTCTGCGATCAAAATGGAAGAAGGCGGGATTTACTGAAAACAAAAGAACCTTCAAATAGAAAAAAAAGAACTCTGATCAACATTAGAGAACACTTGCTGATACATTCAAGTTATTGGTGTTAATCTGGCACCTGGTGCTAATTTCCTTCATTATATGATCAAACTGTATTTAACTATTCCTTCAATTTTCACTGAGATTGCAAGATGGCAGGCCGCTCGAAGGTGACTGACCCTGTAACAAGAGGTTGTCCAGATGAAGGCCAAAAGCATGACCCTTTCAGACAGTGGAAGAATAGTTACAAATCTGTACATTACTTGAATATTGCAGCTTTACAATGAAACCAATTCATTCAAGATTGAAAAGGCTGGTCATCCAATTAAGACAAATGCAGGGAAAGACAGGATAATGCAGTCTCAATGGGGGATCGGTTCAACACTGCAGCTGGAATTGCTTATTGTTTTTATTGTTGTAGTCGGAATTGTTAAAAATAATCAAAATATTCAAGAATAATTTGGAAGATTAATAAAATTGCACACAGAAATGTGACTTTTCACAGTTGAAAATTAGTGTTTGCATCTAAAATTACAGTACAGAACTTGTATTGACAACATGGTTTTGTTTCATTTACAGTGTTTGTTTTGGCACTTTCACCTTAGTTTTATTGTAGTTTTTTTATTTTTAGTTTTCATGTTTAGTTTACATTTAACCATTATTTTTGTGCTTTTGTTATTTTATCAGCATTTATGAGCTGATACATTTATGATTATCGAAATGCCATTTCAGAAGCGTTTCTGTGCCACCTTTTCAGTGTAAATGTGATCATATCTAAATCTGTGTGTTTGCAACCAGATAGTTACCTGATCAGTACCCTGTTTCCTGATGTCAAGATGACAATGATACATTTTTAAAGATGAAACATTATAATGCTCAGTTGCACAGTATGTGAAGATCACTGGCATCTTGCAATATAACATCTATTGGCCAAAATGCCCATCTTGAAAACATATTTGTGTTCACAGCCAGTTATAAATTATTGTAAACAAAACATTGGATATGTCAAGATCATGTTTACATCCACCCAAACAACCCGTCAGTAATTGGCTCTCATTGGCTATCGTGGGTATCACATCAGAAGCAGCCCAATCAAGAGTCCTAAATATCAAATATGTTTGTTTACAATTAGAGTTTGGGGATGCTCCGTCTCAAGCAGATAAATAACCATAATGACACCACAAAATAGAGGATTTTTTGGACCAAAAATAATAATTTGTGACAAGCCTCGAATCTGTTTAGCCACCCCAGATCTGATTTATTGGCATCCATCACATGAACTCTTTAAAGTTAATTTCCACTGTAAGAGAATAGTGTGTATAGGCTCAAGCACCTTTTTCCTTGGCTGATGCAATAAAGGCACATACTGATCGTCTCTTACTAAGGTTGTGTCCAGGCTTTTGAGGAGTTTGACCTAATACAGTACAGTACTTTAGCTCTAACACAGAACATTTTGGAAACGTCCATTACAAAAATAGGCACCATAGTAACATTTCTAAATCTTATTACTCTTGTAAGAACCTCACACTTCAGTGTTCAGTAGGCTGTTGATGAGCTCTTTGAACGGATGACTCAGTAAACACTGATGAACCTGAGGAAAGAGAGATTTGCACAATTAGCAAATCTTTTCCACTTTTCAGACAAACTAATTTAAACTGCAATCAAACATACTTTTCTTGTTCAAATGCAGGCGAATGTTTCCATCATTCCATCAGATTCTGCAATACAAACACACCAGACAAACACAATAATTAAATATGAAATGACACTGAAACACAACACAGCTCAACATGCTTTAAAAACGGAGAAAAGTTAAGAAAACGGAAGAATATAGACAGATAATCTGAAGTAGTGAACATTTACCTTAAACGCCTCACAGGTCTCCATCTTCATTCACACATGAAACGCACAAACTTGGCAGTAAAAAAGTATTAAATGGCAGAATGTTACACTTCAAAACATTCACTTTTGCACATCTCAACAATTAAGACATTCAGTGGAAGTAACAAACATCTGTTAAATAAATGTATACAACAATAAATAAATGTCATTGTTCTATCACTAAACACACAATTGTGAACTGTGATTAAAATAAATTTCATATGCTGAACACCATAAACAGCTTGAGCAGCAGTTAGCAACAGTCACACAATATACTATAAAACAATACATTACATAACACATATTTGGTATTTTGTAGCTGCTTCTATCCACTGTCTTTCAGTGCAGATCTTAGAAGTTTAGTTCCTGAGAGTTTGATCAAGGGCACAATGGTGAGATCTCATGGATTATAATAATTTGTTACATTTATATAGTGCTTTTCTAGACACTCAAAGACACTTTACATTTTAAGGGGGATCTCCTCAACCACCACCTGGATGATGCTACGGCAGCCATATTGCACCAGAATGCCCACCACACACCAGCTACAGGTGGAGAGGAGACAGAATGATGAAGCCAATCAGGGGATGATTAGGAGGCCATGATGGTCAGAGGTCAATGGGCAAATTTTGGGCAAAATCCTTACGAATGTCTGTATGCTTATTAGAACTGGTCAGTATACAAGACTGAATATTCACTAAACGTTTGCAAAAAAAAAAGCCCTTTTTGACATGCCAGCTTTCTTTTTAGGCATGTTATCAAGGCAAACATAATACTTGTACTTGCGGCAGCTTGAGTGACATTATCAAGGTGCCCCAGAATAGCATTCCTAAGACTTTGCATAAGAAGAAAATACTTCTTGTTTAAAAATGGTTTGGATTAGAAACTTCATGTCACTGGTGTTGATGCAGACAACAAATTACTGTGATGTCACTGATCTGTGGTTGGCCCATTAACAGCATTCATTTGCATATAATCTTGCCCTGATAGCAAATGTGCACCATTCTCCTGAAACAAAGAAAACCGAACCACAGAAGGAGATCAGTATTGATGATCCAGTTACACAAACACAAAAATGTCTTTGTACATTTGATGCTTGCTGAATGTGAAGACTCATGCTCTTCATTCTGAAGTAAAACAGCACAAGTGTGGTGCTCTCTTAAATAAGTCAATTACTATAAACACAATATGAATTATTATTTCTGAATGAAACCACATATCCTTTCACATAGGATCTCAAAGATCAGAACTGTTGTGAATTCATAGGGTAGCACCTCACCTCATTACGATTGTTCTGCCCCTCAGTGCCTGTTTAAACAATAAAACAAAATCTTAGTTTGGTCAATTAAACTAAAAAGACAAGATCCTTTTTGTATAATAAATCCTATATTTACATTTATTGAGATCAGTTGTATGTAATACTTGCCATTTTGATTTGTACATTTCTTATGACAACAGCAGATCACAAAAGCTACGAGCAGAACACCACCAACAGCACCAACGATAATAGCAGCATTTGTTCCTTCTGAAGCAGTTGAAGGTGGACCTGGGTCTCGAACAGCTAAAAACAGATGGCCATTACTACTAGAGATCAAGTCAAAATTAATTCTTATCATTACTTTTGACTGACGTTAAGGCCTACATCTTTCCGCTTTCAGTACAAAGTTGTTTGATATGGTGCAACATCAGCTAAAACTTGCGGCTTTCACAGGTGATTTCATATTTCAAACTGTTGCTCAAGGAAAAAGGCACTGAATGACTAAATGATACTCACCAGTGACAGTAACACTGACAGTGAAATTTCTAACGATGCTGAATCTGCTGCTGTAGATCTGTAGTTTATAAAGTCCAGAGTCTGTGGTTCTGGTGTTTGTGATGGTCAGAGATCCAGTCTGGTGATCCAGCTTCAGTCTGTCTCTAAATATTTCATTACACGGTTCATCTATACAGATCTTACTCTGATCCCCAGTGATTTCAGTGACGAGAATGTCATCAAAATACCATCTCAGCACATCATTTGGGTTTATTACACTAGTATGTAAAGTTACATTTTCTCCCTCCTTCTTCATTTCATCTTGTTCGGCAGCAGAAACATCTGAAAAATCATACCAAACTAAATTTATATATGTGTTCTTTAAGAAATGATCTGTGAATTCATATAATTGAATTCATAATAATGTGAATTGTCAGGTAAAGAGAATAAACACTTCTGAATGTCACATAACATTTGTGACCCTGGACCACAAAACCAGTCATAAGTGTCAATTTTTCTAAATTGAGATTTATACATCATCTGAAAGCTAAATAAGCTTTCCATTGATGTACGGTTTGTTATGATAGGACAATATTGGGCTGAGATACAACTATTTGAAAATCTGCAAAAAAAAACAAAATACTGAGAAAATCGAAAAAAGTTCTTAGCAATGCATATTACTAATCAAAAAATAAGTTTTAATATATTTACGATATGAAAATTTACAAAATATCTTCATGGAACATAATCTTTACTTAATCTCCTAATGATTTTTGGCATATAAGAAAAATCTATCATTTTGACCCATGCAATGTATTTTTGGCTATTGCTACAAATATACCCCAGAGACTTAAGACTGCTTTTGTGCTCCTGGGTAATATATGAAAATATGAATATGAATGACTAAACATATGAAGACTTGATTTTAAACATAATGACTCACCGTGGATGGCAAAACTGAAGGTCTTGTCTTTCTCGCCATGGTTTTTACTGCTGATCTTTAGTTCATAGAGTCCAGAGTCTGTGTTTCTGATGTCTGTGATGGTCAGAGATCCAGTCTGATGATCCAGCTTCAGTCTGTCTCTGAATCTCTCAGTACCTTCATTACACTGAACATCTGTACAGATCTTACTGAGGTCTCCGTTGATTTGAGCGATGCGAGTGTCGTTGAAATACCATCTAATTCTGGATTGTTGGTTTGTTTCAACACTAGTTTTGAAAGTGACAGAATCTCTCTCCATCACAAACACTGACACTTTATCTGCAGCAACACCAGACAGACCTGGAGAAGAAATGAACACACAATCGTAAGCCAAACAATATAACACAGGAAAGTGTTGAAAATGTATTTTATAAAGATGACACAGATTGTAGTTCAAGAAATATGACTGGATTCATAATGTAACACATGCAAACAAACAGCAGATCATGACTGATTTACAAATTCACTCAGATAGACATGCATGAGTCTCATGAATAAAGAGTGTCGTGATAGTTGCTCATGAGACCCATGTTTGTCCAAAGCATTGGTTGACCAATGTCGTTTTTTAATGAATGATTCATAGTATGATTGTGTACTGACCAGTGGTGCAAAAAAGGGGTATGCAGTGCACAGGGGCGCCAAAATCATTATGTGAAAATCTTCTTTAATAAAACGTTACAAATAATCAAACCCCTACTCATTAAAAATAATCAATGCAACATTTTTAATGGTTTTTATCATTTTAATGAGTTCAAAAATGCATTTATTAAGACGCGGAACGGCCATGTCTCTTTGCGACCACAACAAACGGGAGACTTCAGACGCGCGCTTCAGCTTTCCCTCAGCTCCAGGCGCGAGTCAAAGCGCGGAGAAGGTAGGCTACAGGTGCCAAATGAGCTTCAGTAGAAAAACAGGGAACTGTGGCCTGATGAGATATTGTTATATGTCGGTAAAACAAACTTTCCTGTCATGTCAACCGTTTTACTGTGCTCACGGCGCACGCTCTTCGCGAATATTCAGGCGCATGCTCACTTCATAAATAAACCTCACTAGAAACTGCAAGCATACATCTTCAGTTTAGTAATGAAATGACCAAAATGGCGATTAAAACGGCAAAACTGTGCATTCATGTATGTGTATTACATTTAAGAACGTCTCTCCAATGCATGAAGCCTACTGAAATATTCTACAATTCGAGATCACAATAGGGCGCAAGATTATATGCTATTATTATTATTTTTTTTTATATAATTTAATGCACAAGTAAAAAGTAAAATGACTCATTTTACATTCTTACATTATTTTCTTTTGTGAGCTCCATTTAAGTATGACAAAAATGCTGCAATGAATTAATTTCGACAACTAATAGAATGTTAAACATTGACTGATAACTTTTTCAGAGTTCATTGATTATATAAAATTCAGTGAAAGTTGCCTATAGTTATCTGCATGTCTCATCCATGAGTGGGCCTATGCAATGATGGAGAACAAGGTTTTGGGGGTGTTAAGACCCAGAACCAAGCTTACAGAGCAATAAAGCTATAGGCTAGTGAGCCCTTTTATTAAAATACCTGGAGCCTATCTAATTTCACTGAAAATTGCCTTTGTAAATTCAAAATAGGCATCTGTGTAATTCAAGTAGATTCAATGAGTTGAAAACTCTTGCTACTTCATGCTTCAATACAAAACAATGCTGACTTTGACAAAAAATAGATTTTTAAGTGTTATAATAGTGATTTTATAATGTTTAAATATAAATCCATTAGCAAAACATGTGAAAAGAACTATATTACAGAGTGGAAATGGTAAAGGAGACAATAAATGATCCTCTGCTGCCGTTTAGTGGTCATAGTGGGAATCATGACATTCAGTTTAACAGTATTTGTTTTTCTGCCAGGTGAAATGTTGGCTGAAATCTTCCACTTAGCATGGCACATTTTCCATGAATTATCTCTTTAAGTAAAAAAAAAAAAAAAAAAAAAAATGCAGATGTTCTTTAAAATAAATTTTACTATATAAAAATGGGCAAAAGTATATATAAAAAAATCCACAATTTTCAAATTCAACCTCATAATTAATAAAGTTGAACATAGCATTTTTTCCCTCTCCCCCGCAAAATAACGTTTAATTTTACATTCTTGTTCATTTGAAATAATCATTTTATCTAAAAGCGACTAACATTGCATTCGATCAGTTTATGCAACATTATTCGCGCTATGATGCCATTTTTACTTTTTGATCTGGGCTTGTTATCAAGTTGTAGGCTAAATGCGTCACATTCGTTGTTCGTTTTTATCATCGACAAACATTGAGACTTTAACACATCAAACACTCCAAAATACAAATGATAAGTGTATTTCTGTCGAATATAAAGCGATTACAGCTTATACTAAACAAACTGCGTCACATTCACCGGCCGGTGTCTGTCGACTTGTGATAGTAGTACAGTTTGACAACGAAAAACGCTTCCTGTCAAATTATGATTTACTAATGTCACCTACCACAACCCTAAACCTACCCTTACAGTAATGCAAATACAGTAATTATGTGTTATATTCGCGGTTGTGGCAAGAAGTGATATAGCTACCGGAAACCAACAATAAATAATTTTGATAAGAGGCCTAACACATTTTAACACATCACGCTGTCCTACTAGCCCACATCTGACAGCTTATGTTTCGTCCCACAAAGCATGCTCCCCATGTGTGGGACTGTTTTGACTAAAAACGTGATTTTTAAAATTAGCAGTTAACAAACCGAAAGCGAAACTAGCATAAATCTTACCTTGGTATAGCAAATAGCACAACAATAAGGTAAAAATAAAGCAACTATTCTTTTTTAGCAGTTTTTCTAAAAAAGAAATGCAGATTTTTAAAAGTGATGTGTTGTTCCTCTTCTTTATTGACGAAGCCATTTCACTCGAACTGAAAAGGAGTGGTTGACTTCATGCAGCAGACCTCCCAGCAAACAGGGGAGAGAGGGGGTTCAGCGAAAAATTGGCAGCTGTCAGCAGGAAGTAGCTGCCTTTGACAACCAGAGGGCAGTTATTGGCAGCCGGAGGGTAGGAGGGACCTGACACTCGGTAGAAGCCAGTCGGCTTGCAGCCAGCGGCAAGACGACAAATACATGAGTATATCAGTTTATAACAAATGTTAATACTTAAGTATATATTACTCAGTATTGTGTATTATTGAGGCGAGTGGGGACCCGTCACATAGACATGTGTGTGGTGGGTACGCATACATAATCAATATTTGTATTAAATAAAGGATATACATAAACAGAGAGATGATTATGCATTCATAGATTATAAATACTCAAACATTCAGTAAACTTATATAATGAAAGACCTGCATAAATGACAAAAAAAAACAAACAAAAAAAAAACAACATGGGCTCATTAATGACGTTTATATTAAATAATATTTTGCTGTGTTATGAAAGTTCAGTCTTACAATTGTAGTATTTAAAAAACAACATTGTTTTGTTCTTGTTTAAAGTAGCCTTTAAATTCGTAACAGGCTTGGTATGTAGTAAAAGTGCTGTACAAGATAAGCCAGGGGTGTCAAACTGAGCCCTGCAGAGTTTAGTTCCAACCCTGCTCCAACACACATACTATGCAGTTTTCATTGATTAGCTGGATCAGGTGTGTTTAATTAGGGTTATATCTAAACTCTGCAGGGCTCCGGCCCTCCAGGAACTGAGTTTGACACCCCTGGTGTAAACGGTATCAAAAGCATCCCATAACACTTCCTGCTGTTGTCTCCTTTTTGAATGCTTCCGGCATGGCTGATGTGCACTGCAAAACTGATATGCAAAAAAACAAAACAAATGTAACTTATTACTAAACATTACTTGTGTAAAATGGATTTTATTCACATATTCCTACCATCTCTCATTTTGGATAAAAGCAGATTCACCCACCAACTCCTAATATGGGAGATATCATATAAAAAGATACATTTGGAAATTGATGTTTAAATGTCCAAAAGTAATACCTTTTACCAATATAGAAAAGGAAAAGATACTTTACTTACCTGGGTGAGATCAAACTCCCAGTTAAGCGCTATATAAAGAGCATACTGCCAAACAGATAACTGTTTTTTTTTTTTTTTTTTACAACTTTGAATATAAATCAAACTGTTAATTTGACAATACCTCAAAATGTATGTAACTTTTTTTCCTATTGAGATAAGCCTAGTGTCTTTTGATGACAATTATGAATGTTGTAATGGGAAAGAAAAAACAAAAACTGTAACCACTTACCACAAGCATAAATACACCGCAGTCCACAGACACTTACTGTACTGTAAGATACATCATCCTTATTGCAATTCAGCTGTAATATATACACTCACCTAAAGGATTATTAGGAACACCTGTTCAATTTCTCATTAATGCAATTATCTAATCAACCAATCACATGGCAGTTGCTTCAATGCATTTGGGGGTGTGGTCCTGGTCAAGACAATCTCCTGAACTCCAAACTGAATGTCAGAATGGGAAAGAAAGGTGATTTAAGCAATTTTGAGCGTGGCATGGTTGTTGGTGCCATACGGGCCGGTCTGAGTATTTCACAATCTGCTCAGTTACTGGGATTTTCACGCACAACCATTTCTAGGGTTTACAAAGAATGGTGTGAAAAGGGAAAAACATCCAGTATGCGGCAGTCCTGTGGGCGAAAATGCCTTGTTGATGCTAGAGGTCAGAGGAGAATGGGCCGACTGATTCAAGCTGATAGAAGAGCAACTTTGACTGAAATAACCACTCGTTACAACCGAGGTATGCAGCAAAGCATTTGTGAAGCCACAACACGCACAACCTTGAGGCGGATGGGCTACAACAGCAGAAGACCCCACCGGGTACCACTCATCTCCACTACAAATAAGAAAAAGAGGCTACAATTTGCACGAGCTCACCAAAATTGGACGGTTGAAGACTGGAAAAATGTTGCCTGGTCTGATGAGTCTCGATTTCTGTTGAGACATTCAGATGGTAGAGTCAGAATTTGGCGTAAACAGAATGAGAACATGGATCCATCATGCCTTGTTACCACTGTGCAGGCTGGTGGTGGTGGTGTAATGGTGTGGGGCATGTTTTCTTGGCACACTTTAGGCCCCTTTAGTGCCAATTGGGCATCGTTTAAATGCCACGGCCTACCTGAGCATTGTTTCTGACCATGTCCATCCCTTTATGACCACCATGTACCCATCCTCTGATGGCTACTTCCAGCAGGATAATGCACCATGTCACAAAGCTCGAATCATTTCAAATTGGTTTCTTGAACATGACAATGAGTTCACTGTACTAAAATGCCCCCCACAGTCACCAGATCTCAACCCAATAGAGCATCTTTGGGATGTGGTGGAACGGGAGCTTCGTGCCCTGGATGTGCATCCCACAAATCTCCATCAACTGCAAGATGCTATCCTATCAATATGGGCCAACATTTCTAAAGAATGCTTTCAGCACCTTGTTGAATCAATGCCACGTAGAATTAAGGCAGTTCTGAAGGCGAAAGGGGGTCAAACACAATATTAGTATGGTGTTCCTAATAATCCTTTAGGTGAGTGTACATTGTTATAGAAGAAATAAACAAATAAAAATAATAATAAAATAAAACTATATCCTTCTACTTAAAGGGATAGTTCACCCAAAAAATGAAAATTTGATGTTTATCTGCTTACCTCAAGGGCATCCAAGATGTAGGTGACTTTGTTTCTTCAGTAGAACACAAACAAAGATTTTTAACTCAAACCGTTGCAGTCTGTCAGTCATATAATGGCAGTCAATGGGGCTTTGAGGAAAAAAAACAAAAAAAACATACTCAGACAAAACCAAATTAAACCCTGTAGCTTGTGATGATACATTGAGGTGTAAAGACACGAAACGATCTGTCTGTGCAAGAAACTGAACAGTATATATATTGTTTTTTACCTCCGATCTTCCTCACTGTCCAATTGTCCTGAGCTCGTTCACACAACAGTCGGCGCGTCTTCTTCTTCTTCTTGCTTTACGGCGGATCGCAGACTTATGAGTGCATTACCGCCACCTATCTCTCAAATGGATCAGAGGTAAAAAACAATATAAATACTGTTCAGTTTCTTGCACAGACCGATCGTTTCATGTCTTTAGACCTCAATGTATTGTCACGAGCCGCAGGGTTTAATTTGGTTTTGTCTGTGTATGTTTATTTTTCCCTCTCAAAGTCGTGTGTCCCATTGACCGTTATTATATGACTGAGTTAAAAATCTCTGTTTGTGTTCTACTGAAGAACAAAGTCACCTACATCTTGGATGCCCGTGGAATAAGCAGATAAACATCAAATTTAAATTTTTGCGTGAACTCTCCCTTTAAATTATTTTCTCTAAGAAATTGAAACCATAAATTATAACACATATCTTTTGACTCTTTCCGTTCTTCTTTGGCTTCTTCTTGTTGTTTAACGGTGAAAAACTCCTTAGGAGTATTATCGCCACCTACTGTACTGGATGTCAAATTAAATTTAACAGATCATGAGTCTGAAATTTAAGAAGGAAAAAAGTAAGGAAGGGGGAGAGGAAAACAAATTGGGGATGAATCTTACTCTCGCCAATCTATGGAAGAATCAGATCACATGTTTATTCTAGAGCTGCGTGTTCACACATCAATCCATCCTTTCAGCATTATCATTAATGGAGAGAGGGTTGAAAGGGTGGAGCATTTCAGATAACTTAGCATTACATTGGATAATAATCTCAACTTCAATCAACAAACTCATATTCATAACACCAGGACCGAATGAAGCCCTTCAACTGCAAACTAAACAAACATTAAACCAATGGCCACATACTAGATTTTTGTCCACCTTACAGATCACCATGTTTCTATAGAAATCAGACCACAGCAGGTTTCAGTTTGACTCAGAAGCTGAGTTGCTCATGTCACACCTCAGTAAGAGTGTTTTCACTATTGAAGTTGTTAAAATATTAAGAGTCATGTTTTTATGTAACTATTTAACATGCGTTCAGATGGTGTGAATGAGGAGAGTCAAACTCTGTTGGGGGAGGATTCACACCAGCAATTGTTTTCAGCAGATAGTCCTTTAAGGTCAGAACAACTGAAGAAAATGTTTTCTATGTTTAAGTTGTTCTGTTTGCGCTGGTGGATTCTTACTGGTAAGTTATAAAAGCAAGGCTTATTTGTTTCCCCAGAAAAGCATAACGACTACTGTTCTTTTTCACTTGCTGTTATCTCAGATAGATCAAATCAAGCGGAGATAATATTGTGTGGACTGCTTTACAGTTGAGGTTTTAAAATTATGACTTACAGGCATGGAAATGTATTAACTTTCCATAAAAGTCAATATGGACATTTCTAATGTGAATAAGCTCAACCAGTTGAGGCTCAGGAAGTGTGACGATTTTCAAATGTCAGGCTCTTAAAAACAATTTGGATTTTAGCAATACAAATAGCCATCTCTAAAAATTATTACAAATAAGTTATTATAAAAGTAATAAAAATTCATTAGTCTAAAAGCAAATAGCCGTTGACTTCAGGCTTTAAAACCAACAGAAGTCTTAATCTGCTTCTGTATGTTTTTCAGGTGTGTTTGGCAGTAAAACTAATGAAATACTGTCAGTGTCTGTGATGGAGGAAGAATCTGTCACTTTACAAACTTGTGTTACTAAAGTACATGAAGACGACGACATACTGTGGATATTTGGAGCTGAAATGTTCCTCATAGCTAAAATGAGCATTGAGAACGAAATCTTCTCCACTTTTGATGGTCCTGATGGGAGATTTGAAGACAGACTGAAGCTGGACAATCAAACTGGATCTCTGACCATCACAAACATCACAACTGAACACGCTGGCGTTTATCAACTAGAGATAAATGGAGTGAAACGGTCATCAAAAACATTCAGTGTTTCCGTCTATGGTGAGTAGAGATCATTTGTTTCATATTTAATTTATTTATAAGTTAAACTCAGTTCACATTTGTGGCATTTTGATGATTACCACAAAGATTTTCCGACTCATCCCTCATTTTGAGGTCATGCTGAGGCTTTATAATGGATGTCAATGTGACCAATATTTAGAGGATTTAAAATCAAATGTTATAAAATCACTTATATAACATCTGCTTAAATAATTTTCACAGTGCCTCATTGTAACCCAGATTTTTATTTTTGGTAATCAACATTATGTCAAAGATGCCTTAAAATGAGCTTAACCTCTACCAAATCATTCATTTAAATATTTACATACTGAATTGTTTACTTCTAAAAAAAATAAGACTGATGTTGAGTTTTATTCATATTTCTGTTCATTCACTCATATTTTTCAGCTCCTCTGCCCACTCCTGACATTACCCGAGACTGTTCATCATCACAGCAGAATTGTTCACTGATGTGTTCAGTGGTGAATGTGGGTCATGTGACTCTCTCCTGGTACAAAGGAAACAGTTTATTGTCCAGCATCAGTGTGTCTGATCTCAGCATCAGTCTCTCTCTACCTCTGGAGGTGGAATATCAGGATAAAAACACCTACAGCTGTGTGCTCAACAATCCCATCAGCAACCAGACTCAACATCTGGACATCAGTCAACTCTGTCACACATGTTCAGGTGTTGGTATTGACTTGAATGAATTAAGCTGACTTCTCAGTTTTTTGATAGGCTTTGTTATAAATCAGACAAACAGATTTAGTGACACTAATGGTTCACTTTGTCCATTACAGATCAGGGCCAACCTTTCTTTAACATAAAGCCGATTTCTGCCGCTGCTGCTGGATCTCTGTTAATCGTAGTTTCAGTCGTGATCTGCTGCATCTGCAGGAAATGTAGTAAAACAGGTCTGGAGAACAAGCTGCATGAGTATTTATCTTTAAGACAGATTTTGATACAACTGTCATTTTAACATGTCTGTATTATTGTTAATGCAGCTCGGACCCAAGAGGAAGACAGAACTGATTCAGCATTGTGTAAGCAAACAACACGAAAAACGGTAAGATTATTCATGACTGTGTTGCAAAAAGATGTGTTGCAGTCAATCTGATTGAAGTTTGCTGCATCAAATAGTCACTGAACAGACGTGGGTGGACTATCGGCCCAACCGTTACCTGCAATAGAGAGCACATCAAAAAGATAGTTTACACTAAGCCTAGTACTTTGTTCCTCAGTCTAAGTTTTTCCATTATAATCAGTGAAGTTGTGTAGTTGCATCATTACACATCTTTAGCTTATGAACAACCCGTTTATATTTTTTGACCTAATGCTGTCTGATAGAAAGGTTATTTATTTACACATATCATGAATTAGGTACAGTATAATGTACTGTATCCTACTTGTAACTTTTGGCTGTTACAAAGCCAGCTTGTGATGATGTATTTGTGGCCTACTAGTTTAAATCGTGGTATGTTTAAAATCAAATCTAAACAGTTCTACCTATAAATAAATTCTGAAATATCCCATACAATGTTTTATAGCATTAGATTTTGATTGGAATCAAAGTAGAACACAAAGCTGTTTACTCATGTCACCTGAAGTGTTGAAGTGTGGTCTCAAGCTGCAGCTGCTCTGCGTTTCATGATCATCGGAGGTGAAATGCAGCTTTAGCGGTCAACCAATGACACCTTCAGAATTTGTGATGAAGAACCATCTTGCTGTTTCATGTTGTTGCACATTATAATAAAAAATCACCCTAACATACAAGATCAACTTTTGGTGTAAAACTGATGGAAAATTATGCTCTACTAAGGATTTCAAAAGTAGGACTCGGGTTATTTTATAGAAGTAGCTCTGTTACAACCTCAAAGTTCCTGGTTGATTGATTTTGTGTTTCCTTGCAGAAATCAAAGACTGAGGCTGTGTATGAAAATGTCCCCAAAAAGCGATGATCAAATACTGGATTTGTGTTGTTAGAGCTCATACTGGACAATACCTCACACCTTTTCATTCACATTAAAGGGTTAATCCATCCAAAAAATGAAAATTCTGTCATTACTCACCCACCCTCAAGTCGTTCCAAACCTGTAAGATCTTCGGAACAGACATGATGAAATCGGCGAGTTATCTGACCCTCCATAGACAGTTAAACAACTGAAATGTTCCCAGACCCAGAAACAGCATTGGTAAAAGAGTCCGTGTGACATCATTGGTTCACCTTGAACTTGACTAAATTGTTGTTTTTGTTTTCTTTGCGCACAAAAAGTATTATCGTACCTTCTCAAAATTGAAGTTGCGCCACATGGACTGTGTTACCGATGTCCTTACTACGTTTCTGGGTCTGGGAACATTTCAGTTGTGTTGCTGTCTATGGAGGGTCAGAGAGCTCTCAGATTTCATCAAAAATATCTTAATTTGTGTTCTGAAGATGAACGAAGGTCTTACGGGTTTGGAACGACATGAGGGCGAGTAATGACATAATTGATATTTTGGGGTGAACTATCCCTTTAATTCTCTTGCAGGATGTCACTGTTTTGTTTTGTCTGTATCACATCTTTTGGTGCCGCTGTGATGTCTAAACTGTTATTTGAATTAAATGAGTGATTTACCAATAGCATATCATCCAGAAACTCAACTAAAATGTTCTATGTTTAGCTGATCACATACTGTCATTTACTGTTCCTGTTTTATTCTTTTTGCAAAATAAAAAGGAATATCGAGTGCACTGTATCGAGTATCACACATGGTTTGTTCTGTTGTTGGCAAAAGTAGCACAAGTGTATAATCGCCCTCCTAGTGACCAAAGCAGAAAACCACATCTCTAATAATAGCGCTACTTTTACTGATAGAGTGTGCTATAAATACATACTGACTGCACAAAATAAAGAAATAGAGAAGACACAGTTCTGCTTGAGCATCGTGCTGCCTCGTGGTGCAGCCATGTACACAGTGCAGCTAAATTTGGTTGACAGGTCACCTTTTAGTGCTTATTCCTCTTCTGTACACACAGAGTTCAGTCATTTTATGGGAATGACAGCTGCACTGTACAACTGAATGAACTTTTGAAATATGCAGGTGACAGCCACATTTGTATGGAAACTTAATGTATTACTACCTATTTTACTTTAACAGTTTGACTCTCCCTTTATTATGTGAAAGATATTAGTGTCTGGTTCATGCATTTAATGAACTCACTCATACACGGTCCATTATAAAGGTAGGAGCTTCAGTTTGACTCAGAAGCTGAACCACAGTAAAACTGGTAGACAGTTTGTACTTCGGTTTTTCCATAACACAGTCAAGCAACTACCTTTAAAAGTAGGCTTATGTTAAATTATACAAATATTTTCACCCATTAATAACAGCTAAACTCCTAATAAGGGCTAGATAACATATAACATTATATCATATGCAAACGCAGTGTGTGAATGAGGAGGGTCCAACACTGTCGTGGGAGGATTCATAAATAGCTTGCGTGTTTTTATCAGATAGTCTTCTTAGAACAGACACTGAACCCTTGAAGGAAATGTTTCACGTGCTTGTTTTGTTCTGTTTGTGCTGGTGGAGTCTGATTGGTAAGATATAAAAACATTTTTATAATTTAATTCATTTTTTGAGCTGCTGCTATTGTTGAGAATTAGACTATTTTCCCCTGCTACTGTCTGTATTAAATAAATAACAGCTGATTTCAGGATTTGTAAACCAACAAGAGCTTTAATCTGTGACAAAACCCATTCATATTCATCAGGTGTGTTTGGTGAGTCAGTGTCAGTGATGGAGGGAGATTCTGTCACTCTAAACACTGATCTTACTGAAATACCTGAAGACGACGACATAACGTGGAAATTTGGAGCTGAAAAGTCTCTCATTGTTAAAATCAGCACTGAGAAACAAATCCTTTTCACATTTGATGGTCCTGATGGGAGATTCAGAGACAGACTGAAGCTGGACAAACAAACTGGATCTCTGACCATCACAGACATCACAACTCAACACGCTGGACTCTATAAACTAGACATAATTGGTGTGAAATGGTCATCAAAAACATTCAGTGTTTCTGTCTATGGTGAGTAGAGATTATTTGTTCGCCATTCACATGATCTTGTTTCATAGTTTCTGGTGACAGATTGTAGAACACTCACTCAACACACTGAACTAAAAATAAAATTGTGTAAATTCATCCGCCAGCTCGTCTTCCTGTTCCTAACATTACCAGAGACTGTTCAGCATCATCATCATCATCACAGCAGAATTGTTCATTGTTGTGTTCAGTGGTGAATGTGAGTCATGTGACTCTCTCCTGGTACAAAGGAAACAGTTTATTGTCCAGCATCAGTGTGTCTGATCTCAGCATCAGTCTCTCTCTACCTCTGGAGGTGGAATATCAGGATAAAAACACCTACAGCTGTGTGCTCAACAATCCCATCAGCAACCAGACTCAACATCTGGACATCAGCAAACTCTGTCACACATGTTCAGGTACAGCAGCGCTGATATACATTTGTATTTACTGAGCTGATCTCTCTTTTGTTGTAGATCAAACTGCACATTCACTTACATTAATGATTCTCATTACAGGCTCTGTATCTCTGATAGTGCTGATCTGTACTGCTGGAGCTCTGTTGATTGTAGCTGCACTCGGGATTTTCTGCAGGAAACACAGAAAAACTGATCAAGAAGGCAAGTGTTAACAAAAAACTCAGTGGTGAGAATTTTCTGTGCATGTGTATTTTTCTATCTGTATGTGAGAGAGATTTCATAGGAAATAAAAGGACATTTAGTAGGAAAAACATTACTAAATAATCGGTTTAATGTATAAATAACATCATTTAATGATGAAGACATACTGTGTTAAAGATGTGTGTGAGTCAAACAGTTAAAATGTAACTTGTTAATGCTATCAGATTAAATATTTAACTGCATACATTAACGCTTTACCTTTAACATGTTGCAAAGAAACAGATCTAGTTAGGATCATGCTTTGTTGTTTTAATGCATCTGTTTTTTTTTGTTGTCAAAACAGTTCAGACTCCTACAGAAGAGATTTCTTACACTGATCTGAAATTCCACAAACGAAAAGCACAGAAATCAGTAAGACACTTGTTACTCTGTAGTCTCACATATCAGTGTAAACCTAATTATTATCATTTATTTTTGGAATGAACAGTTCCACAGTCCTCACTGAGTGAAGCGTCACACCACAAGCACAAGTGCTGCTTTTCAGCACAATGATGATGACAACAATGAACTTACATACATTGTATATTATTCATGTGAATCAGTGAAGCCAGAAAGTCACTATGTCACAACCAAAGGAATCTGTATTTCTAAGAGAGTCACATTTCACTTATTTTTTAAGTATTATCATCTCTTGTGTATTTTCTCTCCAGCATGTTAAAGAGGAAGATCATGTGGAGTATGTGTAGTACTCCTGAAAAGAAGTTTATAAAAGTGAATAAAGAAAGAAATGAAGAGCGCTGCAGTAATGACTTCTTTCGTTGCGTATTTACTCTGAATCAATAAGAGCATATGCATATAACAAAAGCTCAACACATTACAGCACCAACACATTACAGTATCACTTTTTTCCAGTAATGACTGAATGTAAACATGAGTGACTTCAAACACTTTCCATAAGAATAGAGGAAATAAGAAAATATGATCAACAAGCTATTTAACAAACTCTCTATACAGTTTACATGCTCTAGTCTCAACTGACACAGTGACACTCAAAAGACGTTTTTTATAGAAACAGGATAAGATATTCAAAATGTGTTTTTTTTTAAATTACCTAATGTGCCAGTTTACGATACCTCACAAGTATGAAACAACATCCTTAACTTTTATACACACAAATGGAATCGACATACTGACCATTGATAACATACAACGGCCATCGTGCTAATCGCGAGACATCCATGCTAACATGTGCTCAGGCCTGCTAAACTCGTGACACACTATCAGTAACGTACAGTAAAACGAACTGCTTTCAACACACATGTAAATCATCAATATCATATTACACAGCGTTTATATTTAAACGGAAAGGTGTTTTGTGCATCTTGTTTTATGTTTACCTGAAAAGAAGTTTATAAAAGTGAATAAAGAAAGAAATGAAGAGCGCTGCAGTAATGACTTCTTTCGTTGCGTATTTACTCTGAATGAAGCTCATCACGGCCGCGCCACCTACTGAAGCGTGCAATGACGTCATGACGCAGGTATGCCAAGTGAAAATAATTAATTCAATAAATGCACATAACACCTTTTAAAAACAGCCAATGTAACACTATTTAGCAATATTAGAAAAATATCAATTTTATAAAACGGATTCAAAGAAAATGAACCACATAAACATAACTGGTGTTCACATTTTCAATACATCACACTCTCCCCTATAGGAAAAGATGTCGTCCCGACATCTACCAATGGTATAAGACATTCTGAATGTTTTCTGTTACACAACTTTTTGTCCTTTTACACACACTCATGCCACAGTGACATATCACATCTTTTTTTCACATTTGTATACTCAGTCACCTTTCCCTATATATACTGCAAGTTCACATTTACCAACAGTCCTTGTCTATTGATTATAGTCCTTCTCGACTATACACATTCAAGTTCAGGGGGGGGGTTTCATGCAGTGTCCAAGAGGAAAAAAAACCACGAAAGTCCATTTCAACTCACAAAAATGCTTAAATCCCAGGCCGATGCCATATAAAAATAAAAAATAAAAAAACTACACAAGATGTAACTCAAAGTCTCTGCAGAAATGTTTCAAAACCATTTTTCCAAAGTGTTCACTCAGGTTATTTATATATATATATATATATATTTTAGGCCTTACAAAAGTCTATGTCCCGTAGGCCTGGAAACAGTCCAGTTTGTGTAAGTGTATGCAAAAGTTAATTGTTTTGCCCTTTCACAGTCCGTCAGAATAGTTAGAGCATATGTGTGTGCAACAGTTCATTGTCTTCCACCAGTTCTTTCCCAATAGGATAATTAAATTGTGTTATTGTAATTTTCGTTTCAGTTCAAACTTAATAGACAAAAGATGGTCTCGGGTAAGGAAACACCATTGGCATCCAAGGCATAAATGTAGGTGTCCACATGTTAGGAAGGTGTGGGTCATACCCAGGACCATTTATTTGCACTTTGTAACAGGTGGGAGTCCCTAGGCTGTCATACGTAAACTGTTTTGGTGGTCGTCGTTGCCTCCCTGAGTACTGGTATTCTCTTCGTACCTCGACAGGTTCGCCACTTGACTCCATTTCCTCTGCTTCTTTCACAGGTAAGTTTTCACATGCACCGAGCTCATTTTCTATTTGATTTCCAAGCAGGTCAGATCTGTGCTCCTTCACAGGTACATGAGCAGGTGTGGAAACAACTTGTTCTGCCTCAGCGAAAGGTAATGGTTCTAATTCAAGCTGTAATAATGGAGGATTATCCGATATATTCTGATGAGCAGACAACTCAGGGGAAGTAGGTGGTATTGTTGCTCCCTCTTGTCTCTGATCATCACTACTTCGCTGTTTTCCAAACTGGCAAGGCTCGAATGGTACATAATACTCAGAGTCACTTTCACTTTCCAACTCACTTTCTTCCATTCTGTTTGCAGGTACACTGGAGTTCTCTTGTGGCTGTCTCCGTTTTGCTTTGGACTTCGGCATTGGATCGACTTCGAGAGGTAAGTGATCACACGGCATCAACAGGTTTCGATGCAATACTCGTGACCTCCCCTTTCCTTGTTCAGGCTTTATCTCATAAATCGGCACATCCTCTGCAACTCTGCGTACAACAACATGAATTTGCTCTTCCCAAAAGTTTCGAAGTTTGCCTGGTCCTCCCCTCGGGGTCAGGTTTCTTACCAGGACTCGACTTCCTGAATCAAGGTCGGTATATCTCACTTTCTGATCATAATTTCTTTTATTACGCTCACTTGCCTTTTTCACATGCTCTCTAGCAATCTCCTGTGCTTCTTGCATCCCTCGTTTCCATGTCTCCAGGTACTCGCTCTTGTTCATAGGCAGGCTGCCTGTGCCAAGCCCGAAGAGCACATCAATGGGAAGCCTTGGAGAACGACCAAACAAGAGGTGAAATGGAGAGAAACCAGTCACTTCACTTTTTGTACAATTGTAAGCATAGATCAACTTGTTCAACGAGTCTTTCCAATTTGATTTCTGCTTTTCAGTGAGAGTTTTCAACATTTGTAACAATGTGCGATTAAATCTCTCCACCTGCCCATTCCCTTGGGGGTGGTAGGGAGTAGTCCTCGATCCAGTGATCCCACTGTACTTCTGCAGTTGTCCAAACAGCTGATTTTCGAACTCTCCCCCTTGATCATGGTGTACTCTCAACGGGAATCCAAACTTAAGGGCAAAGTCATTAAAGAGTTTGTCGGCAACAGTTTTGCCGGATTTTGACGTTGTCGCATATGCCTGTGCGAATCTCGTGAAATGATCTACTATTACAAGGATATATTCGTATCCTCCTGTACATCTTTCCAGGTGAAGGAAGTCTACAGACACAAGCTCGAATGGGTAAGTTGTTGTGATTGGCTTAAGGGGTGCTCTTGTCTCTCGGCACGGTTTCTTCTGCTTCACACAGGAGCAGGTCCGCAACACATAATGCTCAATGTCTCGCTGCATGTGGGGCCAAAAGAAGCGGTCTCTAACCAAACTTGTGGTCCGATCAACACCTTGGTGCCCCATCTTGTCATGCAATTCCTCAAGTGCAATTTTTCTGAATTCTGCTGGCAATACGAGCTGAGTTCTCTGTGCTGTTTTCCTTCGCAGAATACCATCCTCATCCAGCATCAACTTATTCCACCCTCTCATCATCCCTTTGGCTGCTGAACCCACAGATTTCAACTGCTTTGAAGAAGGTTTTACTCCAGACTGTAAGTGATGAATAATGAACTGTATGTCCCTGTCTCCTCTTTGAGCTCTTATGATCTCTTCCTTCGGCAGGGGCCTTGCTGATGTTATACTGGTCTCTGCACATGTTGGTGAATTCTGACAAGCTATAGCGAGGGACCACGGTATACCTGACTCAAGCTGGACCTCTACCATCTGTATCATAGCCCCTATAGAATCCGATGAAAGCTCCACTGTGTACTCTGGTATGTTTTTTTCTGAGAGTATTGTCAGTCTGGATAATGCATCGGCATCAATGTTTTCCTTTCCAGGCCGATATCGAATAGTAAAGTGGAAATCAGCGAGCTCCGCGACCCAACGGCATCCTGTTGCATTCAGCTTGGCAGATGTCAAAACATAGGTAAGGGGATTATTGTCGCTGTACACTGTAAAGGTTGGTGCATAGTACAGATAATCCCTGAACTTCTCCGTGATAGCCCATTTGAGAGCCAGGAACTCCAATTTTCCACTGTGCAAGTGGTAATTCTGTTCTGCTGTTGTCAATGTCCTTGATCCATAAGCGATCACTCTCAATTTTCCCTCTTGATGTTGATACAGGACAGCCCCCAGTCCCAGGTTTGACGCGTCAGTGTGCAGCACAAAGGCCTTTGTAAAATCTGGGAACCCGAGCACAGGTGGCTTGACAAGACAATCAATCAGTTCTTCGAGCGTTTCCTGATGTTGCACCGTCCACTCAATCAGCTGACTTGATGAAGCCACATGACTCTTGAGGTAAGTCCCTCTTCTCCCTTTAGCTTTTGTTTGTACGTTTTTATTGTCATTTTTCAACAGGCCATACAAGGGGCATGCAATCCTTGAGAAGTCTTTAATGTAAGGGCGGTAGTAACTTAACAAGCCTAAGATCTTTCTCAGCTCCCCTACTGTGGTGGGTCTCTTGTCCTTCAGCGCGGTCACTGCTACAGTGTCTGCTGGATCCATCCTGCTCCCTTCTTTTGACACAATTCTTCCCAAGTAACGGACCTCCTCCCTGAACAGCTCACATTTCTTGGGTTTCAATTTCACCCCGTGTGACCGCAACCGCTGTAAGACTTTTCTTACTGCCTCAACATGCTCGTCAAATGATTTTGTGAAGACCAGGATGTCATCCAGGTAAGGGACACAAATGTCATCTCGTAGTCCTTCCAAACATCCTTCCATGAATTGCTGGAATGCAGCCGGAGCATTCATGAGCCCAAAGGGAATACGGATCCATTCATATAACCCCCATGGGGTACTAAAAGCTGTTAACGGCCGGCTTTCTGGTGTCACAAAACCCTGATGGTACGCCTTCCCTTGGTCTAACATAGAGAACAATCGATTTCCTCCCAAGCCATCCAGTATATCCTGCACCCTTGGAATCGGTTGGCGATCAGGCACTGTCTTCCGATTGAGGTCCCTGTAATCAATACACAATCTCAGACTGCCATCTTTTTTTCTGACACAAACAATTGGGGATGAGTAAGGCGAATGAGATTTTCTGATCCACCCCTGGGCGATCAAGTCATGAAGATAGTCTTTCATTTCTTGATACAATGGCTTTGGAACAGATGTATACATCCGCACAACAGGTGTCTGATCTGTTAAACTGATGCTCAACTGTAGGTCTTTGACACACCCAATGTCCTCATCTGATTTTGAGAAGGAATGACGTTCGTCTCGCAGCATTTGTCTAACTTTCTGCTGTTGTTCCACAGACAAATGACTCACATCCACAGGTGGGTCCCACACACCTTCACTGTTAGCCTCACACTCACTTGCTGGCTTCACACTTTCCTTAACACAGGCCGTCGTTACGCAAAATGGTTCTGTTGCTGGTAGCACTGATTTTATTGTTTGTACTGTCCCAAGCTCAGTCTTTCCCACCAGGAGGATGTCATGGTCGGTCACATTCTGGACACTGATTTGGATCACCGGTCGGCTGCCCTTTTTCAAAGTCAAGAGTGTTTCAAGGGGTTCCAGTCCGTCAGGGTACTGTGAATTGGGAGATGGTTCAAACAACATGACACTATCCTGCTTCGTACATGGTGCTTTTACTTGACACTTGACTTGCACGATAGCATGTTTTGGCACATTGACATGGTTTTTCGTCACCTTAACACAATACTCGCTTGCACCCTCAGCGGTCACCAAGTTAATGAATGTTCGGATTTTACTTCTCCTCAAACTGGGAAAGGCGCTCCTAACAGTCTTGTTCAAGAGGCCTTTACTCCTGTCACACTGCCCACTTGCTCCACTCTGTTTCATTACCTGCTCAATTACGTTGTATCCAATGATCGGCTTGGACAACTGCTGTCCTTTTAGGACAAGCACAGGAATGACTAACTCTTTCATTTTGTTTGCAGGAGGAGCCAAATTGAACGTGATTTCAACCCATCCTTCATAGGGCATGCTGGAACCGTTAGCTGCAACAAGATTTAAGTTGTCTGTGGCCTCGGTCACTTCGGAAACATCTCGTACCCTTACTCCAGGTATGTACTGATCTTTCCATCTTCGATCTACAATGCACACTTGGGATCCTGTGTCCCACAATGCCTCTGTTTTGTGTCCATTCAGATAACATGTTACTAAGCACTGTTTACCGACCAGAGAAGTCACAGGCGAATGTTTGTTGACTTGACACTCAGAAATTAAATTACACTCAAAGGGGATGATCCCTGGCTGTGATTCAACACTTTGACTTTCTGGATGTGGAGGGGACAATTTCATTTGCTGGGTTACTCCCTGTCCCGCGGTGGCAACCCGTTCCCGTTTAACTGAACTCTACCCTGTGACCGGGCTCCTCTCTCTTTGCAACCTGCCAGAAAATGTTCATTGCTGCCACAGCGGTAACAATGGGTGCACAGTTCAGTCGATCTCGCCTGCTGACAATGAAAGCACTGTCTTGGCCTTGAGGGGCGGGGCTGTCGGTACAGCTGGAAGTATTGTGGCTGTGGAGTTGTTGGGTATGGCTGTGACTCCGTGTGAAACTGTTGTGGATAGAACCCTTGAGCTACGTAATGAGAGGATGGGGTTGGTTGGACATACTGCGCTGGCACTGAACTCACTCTTCGTTGATATAGTTGGGGTGTGAAATGAGGCGCTTGAAATGGATACTGCTGCTGTTCACTTCCATTTTGACTTGTCCCCCAGACCTGGTTTTGTGGCACCTGATTCCCTTCCGAGAAGGACTGATGGGCTGCTCTTAGAGGTGAGACATCACTGTTGACAACAGCGCATTGTTGCTGCAGAGGTGAGGGTTGCTGCATTGATTCCTTTATCTGCATGACTTCTTCACTTAAACTTTTCAACTGTGATATCAAATCAAGTTTTGGCTGCTTTTGCTTGTTTTTTGACTGCGGGGTCGGTTCACTCAGCTGAGTGACATTCACACTGGCACTTCGTTCACCCTTTCTTTTGCTCTGTCTTTCAGCCTCGTGGGAGCATGCTACATTCACCTTTTCCAACAGTGTTTCGTCTGTGACTGTGGGGTCTGTCAGGTACGGTTGGAGATCACCCTGGATACGGTCATTTTGTAGACCTGTTAACACAGTGTGAAGAAACATATTCTGTACAAGTGCTGGGTCATACTTCAAACCTGACTCGTCCTCTTGTGATGCAAAGAGAATCTTCTGCCTCAAGTCCAGCACACGTATGAGGAAACTTTGGGGTGTTTCTTTTGAACGTTGTGATTCTGCAGTCAGTTGTTTATATAACTCCGTTGCATTCTTTTCTTGGTAATGGGAACGAAGGATTCGTCTTAACATCGGTAGAGTCAAATCTGTCTTTCCTTCCAAGTAGCTACGTAACTGAAGGCCTGGTGTAATGGCTCGAATAACTGCATCGACGATTTCTTGTTCTTGGTAACTCTTATTCAGTCCGCTTTCAATTTGACGGGCCAGACTCGAAAAGGTTAATCTATCTCTTTGGCCAGGCTCCCCGATAAAACCTGAAATCTTAAACTCCCGGTGCCAAACAGCTGGTATCATTTGTCCCTGTGGGTGCAGTGATGAGTTAACTGCTACACCCTCTGCTGATGCAGGTGCTGAACTGGTGCTCTGTGGAACAGGCAAATTTGCTTGCGCAGAGGGGAGTGAATCGGTTGAGTGTTTAATTTCCCCGATTTGTGTCTGGGCTGGATTTTGCTCATTCACATCCACATTAGTTAACATCATTTCGCTCAATTTCTCATTTATGTTTAGTAGTTCTGCCATGCCTCCATCCTCAAGCTCCTCCAGATCCTTTCGTAGCAGATAACTACTTAAAAGACTGACTAGGGAAAGGCGTGTGACATTTGCTTCTATATGAATTTTAAGGAATTGGCCCAGTTCAATTAATTTTCCTCTGGGCAATGTACACAGTCTCTCACCGATCTCTTCCTGAAGGCTGTGTAACGCATCCATCTTTACTGCAGTGTTTCACAATTTCGCATGGGACCTTTGACTTATCTGACTTGAATCAGTTGCTTCTGGCGGGTGCTGTATCCCACGTGCACGCTCCGTTCAATCAGCTTTGCCTGGTCACTTTACTCAACTGCTCCACATCTGGGTAGATAAGAGATGGATGTCAATGGGCATTCCTGGCGATAACGAGGGATGACCCGTCTGACATCAATCCCAGCGGTGCCTCCAAAATTGTAGTACTCCTGAAAAGAAGTTTATAAAAGTGAATAAAGAAAGAAATGAAGAGCGCTGCAGTAATGACTTCTTTCGTTGCGTATTTACTCTGAATCAATAAGAGCATATGCATATAACAAAAGCTCAACACATTACAGCACCAACACATTACAGTATCACTTTTTTCCAGTAATGACTGAATGTAAACATGAGTGACTTCAAACACTTTCCATAAGAATAGAGGAAATAAGAAAATATGATCAACAAGCTATTTAACAAACTCTCTATACAGTTTACATGCTCTAGTCTCAACTGACACAGTGACACTCAAAAGACGTTTTTTATAGAAACAGGATAAGATATTCAAAATGTGTTTTTTTTTAAATTACCTAATGTGCCAGTTTACGATACCTCACAAGTATGAAACAACATCCTTAACTTTTATACACACAAATGGAATCGACATACTGACCATTGATAACATACAACGGCCATCGTGCTAATCGCGAGACATCCATGCTAACATGTGCTCAGGCCTGCTAAACTCGTGACACACTATCAGTAACGTACAGTAAAACGAACTGCTTTCAACACACATGTAAATCATCAATATCATATTACACAGCGTTTATATTTAAACGGAAAGGTGTTTTGTGCATCTTGTTTTATGTTTACCTGAAAAGAAGTTTATAAAAGTGAATAAAGAAAGAAATGAAGAGCGCTGCAGTAATGACTTCTTTCGTTGCGTATTTACTCTGAATGAAGCTCATCACGGCCGCGCCACCTACTGAAGCGTGCAATGACGTCATGACGCAGGTATGCCAAGTGAAAATAATTAATTCAATAAATGCACATAACACCTTTTAAAAACAGCCAATGTAACACTATTTAGCAATATTAGAAAAATATCAATTTTATAAAACGGATTCAAAGAAAATGAACCACATAAACATAACTGGTGTTCACATTTTCAATACATCACATATGCACCTGTTGCCATGAGAAGATGATCTTCAGTCTTCAGTGTGTTTGTAGTATTAGATCTGTCTCACTGCTTTTATTAGGAATCTCCTGCAACAGCCTAAAACTGTTGAGTCTTGGGATGAGTTTAGGGATTGGTGAGATACTTAGAGACTGATTATTAAAATGATGTTTTTGTCTCATTTATTGTATTGGACTGACAATTTGTGCATGAGAATATATCTATTGCTGGATGACTGTGATGTGTGTGTGTGTGAATATTTCTATACTGTATGTGCACGACCTCACATACTGTGACCCTGCAGATAAACAGTGCTAGTTTCAGGAGTTATTTGCAGCTCTAGCAAGAGGTAGCAAAAGTTTTTTAAGAGGAACTGTTCTCACAAGAAACAAAAACAAATAAAACAAGCAAACAACAACAGCAACAAAAACCTTAAGCCTATAGAACCTTTATACAAAAAAAAAGAAAAGAAAAATGTCTTCCTTTTATCTACAGTGGGCTATAGGGCATGCTGGAGTCACATAAGTTGTTGCTGCACTTAAAGTAAAAAAAAAAGTAATAAATAAAAAATAAATAAATAAAAAAACACTGATTGTGCTGGCAATTCTGTGTACGACTCATCCCCACTGCCTTCCACTGTAGCTGTGGTATCAAGTTCCTGCCCAGACCTCAGTAAATTCATATAATCATGATATCACACCCCATCAAATGACTTCTAAATAACTAAATCAAAATGCATTTGAAAAATGAACATTTGAACATATATCAGCATGATAAGAACAACCTAAAATGACAGAAAACATCAAATTATTGTAATTAGAATTTTTATTTATTTTGGCTCAAGTTCCATTTGTTTACATAGAAAGGGTGGGGTTTTGACCTATACTGTAATCAGCCACTAGAGGGCTGTTAGTTTCACATTTCAGGACATGTGCAGCACAGTAGATTTCAATCAATAGCCTTGTCAAAATATAAAATGTTTGCTAACATTAACTTAATGCATTCACCAGAAGAGCCTCTTGTAACAGACAAAAAATGTTTGTTGATCCTGTGAGAAACCATGAGAACCATGAGAAAACAGTATATGACAAGAGGTGGAGGTATGGACACAAACTCAGTTCTTCAGTTTATTCAACTTAGTCATTCACGCTGAAAATGTGTGCAATATACAAACACAAACAATATACAAACAATATTTTGAACACAAAGCTTTGACACACACACACACACACACACACACACACACACACACACACACACACACACACACACATGTTGGTTTTTGTGGTTTATGGGGACTCTCCATAGGCGTAATGGTTTGTATACTGAACAAACTGTGTGTGCTATTGCCCTACACCAACCCTACACCTAAACTTAGCCCTCACAGGAGACTTTGTGCATTTTTAGATTTTCAAAAAAACAGCATTTAGTATGTTTTTTAAGCCTTTTGAATTACGGGGACATAGCAGTGTCCTCATAAACCACCTTCATATTGTAATACCTCTGTCATACCCATGTCATTATACAAATTTGTGTCCTCATAAACCACATAAACATGCACACACACACGCATTGGGCTGTGGAATCTTGAAAGCACCAGTTTATAATTTACAAAACAAGTGAGGCTTGCTGGTTAAGTATACTAGAGGTGTGACTCTTGACTTGCCTCATGTTTCGATTACAATTCGTAGCTTAACGATTCAATTATAAAACTCACCAAGACAGATATTTTGAAATAATTCTGTGTGCATCTGACTGTTCAAGCGCAATACACCAGTAAAGAAAACTGAATTCGGGACCACATGCTGTTTGAGAGAGAAGGCTGTCTGTGCACATGATTCAGGTGTGTGTCAGTCAGTGCGAGTTACACATTGAGATTGCTTCGGTGACTTATTGTGCTTAATAACTCTCTTTAACATTGATCACGGCACACTGAATGTTCTAATCATGCTGGTGTGATTGTATATCAAATATATATAAAAAAAATATTCAGCTATTTTTTGTATTTTGAAAGCTGAATTCAAAATCCACTTGGCTCAGAAATCTGAGGGGGCACAGTTGAAGTTGAAATTGTGCGTTCCGGGAGGAACAGGATTTTGGCTTGGCCCCTCTCTGGTCTAGTGCCCTTGGCATGTGCTTGGTATGACCGTGCGTTAATCTGTCCCTGCATAAATGCATACCTCGGGTCTTTAGCGAACTGTTAAAGGGGTCATATGATGCGATTTCAAGTTTTCCTTTCTCTTTGGAGTGTTACAAGCTGTTTGTGCATAGATAAGATCCCTGAAGTTGCAAAGACTAAAGTCTCAAACCCAAAGAGATATTCTTTATAAAATTTAAGACTTGTCCACGCTCTTCTAAAACGGTTCATTTAAACACGCCCCTACATGTCTATGTCACTGTGTGGGAAGATTTGCATAACGCCGCCCAAATGTACACGCAAAGAAAGAAGGTGTGATTTTTGTTCTCGCTGTAGTATTGTTGCTGCTGCCGGTGCCATGCCATATATATGTTTGCACAAGCAGCAATTCAGTCATTACACATTTATTTATATAGAACTTTATACAATAGAGCTTTAAAGCAAGCATCTTTACACTATTAAACATGCAAAACAGTGTCGGTGTCGCTTTCAGTAAAAATAACATCTTAAATTTCTATACAGCAGCATTTCAGAGCATTCATGTTTTTATTCACAGATATCTGATCTTGACGCACTGAACAGAGGTTAAAGTGACCTCGTTTCTGTGAGCTGCAGACACAGACAACCAAGTGTGAATACATATGTTTATTAAACTACACTACAGGGGAACATGAGAGAGAGAGAGAGAGAGAGAGAGAGAGAGAGAGAGAGCATAATGGCAGGATTTGCACATCAGCTAAACACAACCTGTTAGAACCATCAAAGAATTGCATCACCTTAATCAAAAGGGACAACAAGCGGTTACTTGCATATTGGTTTTGTTGGTGCTGAGTAAAGTGTCCTGGTGCATGTATAATGCGTAGATTCTTGATGAATTCCTTTAGGAGTGAAAGCTTCGTCATTCCAGCCATGGGTTGATTGGTCCGAAGTTAAATCGCCAAAGTTACTGAGCTCAAAGCTGCCAGAAGCTCGGTCATTTAGTTCTCTGGAATGTGTTTGAAGTCCGATGGAGAGAACAGATAGTCAATTCTGTTTAGCATCATTTTGACAGTGGGGGGACAACCACTGGCAATTTAGCACCCATATAAAGGTAAAATGTGGGGCCAGGCTGTGAATTATATGCAAATGTCAAAAGGCTAAAAGGGTCTCTTAGGATATGAAGTCCCAATGACCATAAGCAGATGCTACATATACAGTATATATAGTTTACATTTTTTTTTTTTTTTTGCACAATAAATCTCATTCCAGCTTGTCAGATCAGATGATACTTGCCAAATTGTCCTGCATGTGTAGATCTCCTGCGTCAACAGTAAATTACACCAGAAGCAGCAACCAGCAGAACAGCCACAACAACAGCAGCAGGCGCAACAACAAAAGCAGCAGCAACAGTTGAATCTAGAACAGCTAAAGACAGATACCCATTATTACTAGAGATGGAATGATAAACAACTTTACCAGTACTTTTGACTGATATTTAGTAGGAAGTTGTATGACATTGACTTAAAGGGGACATATTATGCAAAAATCACTTTTATAAGGTGTTTGAACACAGTTGTGTGGCTGCAGTGTGTGAAAACAACCAGTCTATAATGTTAAAGATCCACCCAAGCATTTTTTTTAATAAAAACCAATAAATCATGAACAATCTCTCCCTCTGTGAACGTCACCGAGGGGAAAAAGTCCCACCCATTTGTGACGCTCTCTGCCCTATTAGCATAAACACAGCCCTGAGTGAGAAGCTGCGGTCCACCATTACTGGAGATATATACAATGCCAGCACCAAAGAGGCTTTACAAGTGTTGTGTTTTGGGATGCACTAATGAACATAGGAGTCTCCATATAATCTCCCCTCATCTGAGGACACTGTGGTTAAATTTCATTTTCGAAGGAAATATCCCGGAAAAAATCAGTAACGTCCCCTATATGTTTTAGAATTAATACCAACGCTTCGTGCGCGAACGTCAGTGCCAGACAAAGTAAGTGTCATGCATTTGTTCTCCAAATTGACTTTCTGAAAGAGCTTCTTGGCACTCTGTAAGGCTAATTGCTAAAGCTATCATTGTCTCGTGTGTGTTTTCACTGATGCTGCCTTCAAGTGCTATCAGAATGATCGTGAATAGGAGTGTGGTAGTTAAAAGTTGCGTATGAAAGCAATGCGAGTCGATTGCTTGAAGTTGTCAAGCTCATAATCAGAAGTGGGACTTATAAAGTTTGTGATAGCATGAGACCAGCTATGTTGTTATTTTTATCCCGCCGTGCTCCCCGTCTGTGTAATTCATAAACACAAATTTATTATGCACAGTATAATCAGACGACTGACTTTGAAACCGAGTAGTTTTCTGTAAAGGTAACAGGCTTGTATTAATAGTGAAATGTTTATATGCAAAGGCTAGCACTGCTAATGCGGAGCTTGAGCTCTTGAAGCTCCGCCCTCATCTCCGGGAGCAACAGCTCACTCGCATTTAAAGCAACAGCGCGTTTTGGCTTATACCCTAAAAGTGGCAATTTTAACAAGCCGTAAAAATTTATCTCTGGGGTATATTGAGCTAAAACGTCACATATACGCTCTGGGGACATCAGAGACTTATTTTACATCTTGTAAAAAGGGGCATAATAGGTCCCTTTAATTGTGCTGTCTGGTGGGTTTGTAAGGAACAGAAGTTAAAACAGCAACAAGAAACAGCAGTGTTCACAGGAAAAATGACTATTATGATTTTTGTTCTATTAAAAATAGACTTCAAAAATTTAAAATTCATAAAGTGACAAAAAACTCAATATGACAACTGTCTGTCAATTTGACGTGTGTGTGAAGATGATAGATTTGATCTCAATTATGCTGTAATATTGAGTGAAAGCTCACTTCTTTAAACAAGCCACAACAACAACAACAAAAGTTACTGGCTTGATCGAAATATTTCTGTTTTATAAAAAGTAAAAAAGCACTGAATGACTAACATGATACTCACCAGTGACAGTAACTCTGAATGACTTTATGAGGCCAAATCTGCTGCTTTTGATCTGTAGTTTATAAAGTCCAGAATCTGTGGTTGTGGTGTTCATGATGGTCAGAGATCCAGTCTGATTGTCCAGCTTCAGTCTGTCTCTGAATCTCTCAGTACCTTCATTACACTGGACATCTGTACAGATCTTACTGAGATCTCCGTTGATTTGAGCGATGCGAGTGTCATTAAAATACCATCTAATTCTGTCTTGTTGGTTTGTTTCAACAGCAGTGTGTAGAGTGAGTGGATCTCCCTCCATCAACAGCACTCTATCTATATCAACACCAGATGCACCTGAAAAAGAAATCAATCATCATTTTTAATCAATTCACCATTTCTTCCCAATGAATGCAGATTCTATGAAATAGAACTGTTATGTTCCTCTGCATTAATGGCAACACCATTGGGTGCATTTGAGATGTCGAACACTTTACCTTGATGAGAGTACTACAATAACACACAAATGAACCAGTTCAAAAATGTACCTTGATTCTTAATAATGTGTCGCTACCAAGATCAAAAGAACCCTCAACTAGGACACGCACAATGCCAGATCTATCAAAACTTCTTGCAACTTCTAGAATATGCTGTTTAAGATATCCTCAATATTAATGCACTGGTAACCTTTCTATCACAACTAAATTGGTTTAATTAATAGATTTCAGTAGAGGCTCAACCTCAATGCTCTATTTGCTTTGAGACAGTGTCAGTTTAAACTGTATTTTAAATTATTGCACAACATGTATTAGAATGCCATTAAACAGAAAATTGCAGCTGAGTTACTTTGTCAAAACATGCGTTCTTAATAAAATGCTATTGCAATAGTTAAAAAAAAAGTAATTTAATAAAAGCCAAGGGTCAAGTGCTCAACTAAAACAAACACTTATCCCTATAATGGTGACTTTAAACGAAATTTAAAAAAATGACTAGATCTAAACTCAGAAACAACTTATAAAACAAAAAGTCAATCTGGTTAAATAAGTGAAGGTAACGTTGTTTTTGGAGTTGATTAATCATCCTCTAATCATGTTTCAATGGCTGATATCAGATCACTTATTAATATTCATTTAAATGGGAATGAAAAAGTTGTCAGCCAAAACATGAAATATTTGAAATAAAATAATTATTTACAATTGACATAAAGAACAATAAAAAATAAATAAAAATAAAACAATTATTTATCTGGTTGAATTAACCAAATAAGCCAAATTAGGTGACATGAACACAAACTTTGTCATTGAAAACTGAATTAAACTATATGGTCAGTAAAGTTAACTCAAACATCTAAGTTAAAAGAACGTAAACTTTGGGTACTGAACACTTAAAAAAATTAAGTTCACCTTGCTTTCATAAAGTTATTCCATCTAAATTGTATAAGTTCAAATAACATTAAATTTGTCAAGTTGTACATACTTAATATTCTATGTAAATTCAACTTAACTGAGTCAGCGCAGAAAGATGACTCAAATGGAAGGAAAGGAAGTTCAATCTGCCACAGGACTTACTGAAACAGTTCTACTCCGCCATCATTGAATCCATCCTCTGCACCTCAATAACTGTCTGGTTCAGCTCAGCTGCTAAATCTGACCTCAGAAGACTACGGAGGGTAGTCCGGACTGCTGAGCGAATCATTGGTACAACCCTCCCCACTCTCCAAGAGCTGTACTCATCCAGAGTGAGCAAAAGGGCTGGTAAAATCACTCTGGACCCCTCACATCCAGCACACTCCCTCTTTGAACTGTTACCATCTGGTCGACGCTACAGAGCTCTGAGCACCAGAACGACCAGACACAGGAACAGTTTCTTCCCTCAGGCAATCCATCTCATGAACACTTGAACTCTTAACAATAAACTTGAAACACACAACACTATCATACTTTTTATTTTTATTTTACACACATACTTATTACATTTCAAATTTGCACCTAACAATTGTCTATTTTGTATATTGTGTTTGTGCTATTTGGCACATTGTCCATTTTTGTATATTTGTACATTATTTATTTTATTTTTTATCTGTGTCCTGTCCCGTTGCTGCCATTCTGTTGCACTGTGGAGCTACTGTCACTAAAACAAATTCCTCGTATGTGCAAACATACCTATTAAAGCTCATTCTGATTCAGCTTTTAATGTTGTCATCTTTTCTAAAATCTTTGTAAAAATGATTTTATTGTTATTTATTTATCTATTAGTACTAATTAATTACTTAATTACTATTATTATTATTATTTTTTTTTTTTAAAGTCTACCAGGGGGTGGGATGGGTTCTAAATTTGTACAGCTGCTTTTTGTATTATACAACTGTTCCCAGAAAAAAAATAATATATATATATATATATACATAAATATAAAAATTGGGCTGGTTTGACTTTGAAGACCTGGCAGCCCTGCTCATTGCTGGTAGCACCTTCTGTCCAGTTATTTCCTCGCCACCTATGTTTTGTAAATAAAATAAATAAATTATGGTATGGTAGTCACAGGTAAAGCCATGCATTATTGCCAGGGGTATAATAATAATAATAATAATAATAATAATAAACTATGGAATGTCATAAAGAAATATCATAAACACACAGAAACTAAACTGACAAAAGTGCCATTTCCAAATATTTAATAAGTATAATAGCCTAATTGTAACATTTATAATAAAGACATTTCTCTTCCACAGTATTAGTAACAGCAAGGTAAATTACTACAAGGATGGTGCAGCAGCTGAATGAACAAGTTTTTGTCACAATGTTTTCCAATTTACCTCATCAATGCAGTTTACATGATCATGGTTTTCAGCTAGCTTCACCACAGGCCCTTTAATGTTCCCATATCATTCTGTACAAGCAGTCCTGCCGCTCCCTATAGAGTATGCAGTTTGCATAGGGCACCAACTCTCGGGGGGGCACTATCCCAGTTGCTCAAAAAACCTGTGACACGCCATTCCTGTATCCGCACTTGAGACTGCTCGCACCTCATGTTTGCGGCTGAATGCAAATGATCATAATTGATGGACAACTAGGCCTATGCCATGAAAAGACATCAGCAATCCGGCGCCAAGAGAAGAAAAAAATAAAAAGTGAAAACGAAGCCCAAGCATCACTTTCAGGCACATTCATAATCATGTGAAACTTTTTTGACTGTTGATGTTAATAACATGTTTTAATGTCGGTGATAATTTCACCACCACCAACGCATCTAATATTCTCCATGAGTTTCCATGTCCCCTCACGAAAATTAGCCATGGTAACTGCAAATTAACCATGATTTTGTTACTTCAAATAATAATTTACAAATAAGTATTAAGATGGTATTTTTTTTTTGTGGTTATAAAATCAGACTTAACCCAACAATAGCCTTTCAAATGTAATACAAAATAAAAATTTCTGTACATTACATGTTATTACAAATGCCTGCAAAGGGAGCCAAAGGCCATGTAATAGCTGCTGCTAGAGGACAATCAAATCCTTGTTTAATAGGCTATTGACCAAACATTTAATTCAAATATACACTTAATCTTACATTTTTGCCCACCTTTTTGCTATATATAGATGACACAGCCTCTAATGTCTTAAAAAAAAAAAAAAAAACATGTGGACATCACAACCCTTACAAAAATGTTTTTTCATGGTTTTAACGTAGTAAAACTGCTTAATTTTCTTTTGCATGGTTTCTGAATGCTTGATGCTATAAAATCAATCAGACCACTGTATTAATAAAATCATAGATATAGAGCTACATTTGTAATTTGTAAATAATACAATTATTGATTGATTTATTGACTATTATAATTTATTAAAGTTCTATTTTGACCCCTATAGGTGTTTTTATTATAATTTTTTTACTTCCATAATATTTGAGAGAGGGGGCACAACAATACAATCCTGCTTAGGGCACCCATTTGAGCAGCAGCGGCCCTGTGTACAAGTGTTTAACTCAGATTTGTGTCGAATTTGATTGGATCAAGCGATTTTATTATACAGGCGGAGCAATAGTTCATCGCTCCGTCCATGGCGCACTGCGGCTATTCAGAATATTGTTAATACAGAAGACAAACCAATGGGCTGCTGTTCCTGCATCATACGCGGACAATACTAGACAAGCCTATCTGACAGCTTCTGTTGTGCCCACGGAGCATCCTACCCATGTTTGGCATGCTACCGTTTATGTATGTATGTATGTATGTATTTATTTTATTATTTATTTATTACTGAAAACACCGTTTTAACCGCAAATTTCGGCTGGCATCAATCGTTAAAACACAGAAAGAGAGATAATAAGTCTAAATGTCTTACCATGGTCGAGTAAACACCAGAACAATAAGGGCGAAATAAAGAGCAGCTTCATTTTCATTAGGTTTTCTAAAAAAATAAATGCAGATTTTGATATAGTGCTATGTTCTTTCTCTTCAGTAAACCCGAAGCCACTGTGTCTTCTTATTAATCTTATTGTGTTACGCATCCCGCGTACTGGTGCATTACAAACCGTTGTGTCACGAATAGAAAGTGAAACTATATTTTGGGAGACTCCCTACGTACTGCAGCGTGAAGATGTAGAGATGTAGTCACGTTCTTTCATCTGCATTAAGTGCTGCGTAAATGATGTTGGATGGCGTTAGTATAGTAATCGGTCTAAAAAACTGAAGGCTTTTGAGCAAAACAGTTCTTAATGTTGTAGTTAACTTTTTTCGTTTTGGTGGCTGCTATTCTTAAATGAATTGATATATAGTATAATTTTCCGTTTTATTATTTTGGTTACAGACATTAATTATCTGGATGAATTCAAACATTATAAAGCTGTTCACAGAGAGTAAGAGACCACTGGATTCCTTGATTATTCAGCCAGTTATATAAATCTGATGGACATTATAATTGCTATAACATTTATTGTGTAGTTAAGATTTGGCCTAAACTTTTATCCCGGTTTTTCATTGAGACAGAACTTAAGAAGAGAGAAAGACAAGCATCCCAAGTGTTAGTAAAATTCACAAAAAACTGACAACTGGAAAAAAAAAAAAAATCACAAGTTTTTAAGATCACTAGAATAAAATACGTATAATATTCTTCTACTTTTAGCTGTTTAACATAATATTTCATAAGTTTAAATGATAAAAATGAAAAGTGTTTTCCACTGATAAGTCTTAAGAACATTTATATCTATATATTTGACCTTGGACCCCAAAACGCGTCATAAGGATCTTTCTTTTTTTGTTTTCCTAAATTGGGATTTATACATCATCTGAAAGCTGAATAAATAAGCTTTCGTATGGTTTGTTAGGATCGGACAATATTTGGCCGAGATACAACTATTTGAAAATCTGAGGGTGCAAAAAAAATCGCCTTTAAAGTTGTCCAAATTAAGTTCTTAGCAATGCATATTACTAATCAAAAATTCAATTTTGATATATTTACAGTAACAAATTTACAAAATATCTTCATGGAACATGGTCTTTACTTAATATCCTACTGATTTTTGGATTAAATGAAAATTTGATAATTTTGACCCATACAATATATTTTTGGCTATTTCTACAAATATACTCGTGTTACTTGAGACTTAGTCTCACGTAGCAAGACCCTCAGAAAACATTATTTTGCTTTTAGCAATTTTACAAAGTCAGGCATGTTGCAAAGAGTATAAAATAAACTATATATTCACCCTTTAAGAACAATTAAAAGTCTTAATAAGGGCCAGATGAACTATAACATTATATCATATGCAAATACAGCATGTGAACTAGGAGGGTCAAACTCTGTCAGGGAAGGATTCACACAACACACTGACAGTTCTGCTGTGTTTTCAGCACATATACTGGTGAACTTTTGAAGAAAATGTCTCACATGTCTGTTTTGTTCTGCTTGTGCTGGTGGAATCTGATTGGTAAGTTTGTTTGTTTACTTATTTTTAAGTTCAATCTGACATTTAAATGAACTTTAATCCTGTCTCTCCATTACTTTAACGTAATCTCCTTAAGAAAGTCACATGACTGCAAAAGTGGTTGCTGTTTTTGGAACCATGTTTGTTTTGGATTATTTATGTTTTTAATGCACCGAATAGACTGGAATATTTAGTATGAAAATCCACTATATTACTGCGTTTTGGATACTGTGGTTATTTAAAATGATCATTTGTGAAATTAATTATAATAACAATTCTTGTGGGAGAAGACACTGTGGCATTAAGCTATTATGAGGGATCCTCATGGTTGTTAAAGCTGCATGTGTTCTTAACATTGTTGGAGAAAGTTACTTTTAAAAGTAATCTATTATGAAATTATGTTACTATTAGTTACTTTTTATGGAAAGTAATGCATTGCTACTTTTTTGTTATTTTTGTCACCTGGGTTGGGCTTACTTATTTGTTTTTAATAACAACAACAACAACACAAGTTATATTTTGGCATCTGTGAAGACCCTTTCACACCAAGAGTGAAATGAATAAGCCTCAGGATGAAGGAAGTGCCTCTTCCTCTGCCCTTACTCCCAGTTTCTCTCAACATGGGGTCAGGAGAGCGGTCAGGCAATAAATAGTAAAAACAAAGCATCCTGTGTTACTTATTTGAAAAAAGATATTTAAGTAATGTGTTACTTTAATTACTTGAAGGAAGTGGTCTGATTATGTCTCATTTGATTCTGTCTGGCCTATTTCCATTATTTGATACACATATTTTTTAGGCTGTCTGTAGGTGTGGCTGCAATGTTTATGTCTGTGCGATGCTTATAGTTTCTCTTTAATGGTATCAGTTTATAAAGACAGTTGATCTTGTATTTTCATTATCTGCAGTACTTCTGTGTGAAATCTGTTTATTCTCCAGGTGTGTTTGGTGAGTCAGTGTCAGTGATGGAGGGAGATTCTGTCACTCTGAACACTGATCTTACCGAAATACATGAAGATGATGACATATTGTGGAAATTTGGAGCTGAGAGCTCTCTCTTAGCTGAAATCAGTAGAGAGAAACAAATCTTCTCCACATATGATGATGCTCTTGATGGGAGATTCAGAGACAGACTGAAGGTGGATAATCAAATTGGATCTCTGACCATCACAAACATCACAACTCAACACGCTGGACTCTATGAACTAGACATAATTGGTGTGAAATGGTCATCAAAAACATTCAGTGTTTCTGTCTATGGTGAGTAGAGATCATTTGCGCTGTCTTTTCCAGTTTGTGCTGTCTTGTTTTTATAGTTTGAAAAAAAAAAGTGAAATTTATCCATATTTCATTTTATTCTCTCATGTTTTGCAGCTCGTTTGCCTGTTCCTAACATTACCAGAGACTGTTCTTCATCATCATCACAGCAGAATTGTTCCTTGGTGTGTTCAGTGGTGAATATGAGTCATGTGACTCTCTCCTGGTACAAAGGAAACAGTTTATTGTCCATCATCAGTGTGTCTGATCTCAGCATCAGTCTCTCTCTACCTCTGGAGGTGGAATATCAGGATAAAAACACCTACAGCTGTGTGCTCAACAATCCCATCAGCAACCAGACTCAACATCTGGACATCAGCAAACTCTGTAACACATGTTCAGGTACGGCAGAAGTGATATTAATATTCATTCAGCTGGTCTCAATACTCAATGACTCAATAACTTACATCAAAGATTGTTACTTTAAAATAAGATCGAACATTAAATATTCCACATACCTTTGGAAAGCCAACGTTTAGTTGATCCTGATAAGCGCTCATCATCACAGTTGTAAACACGAAAGCTTTCTTCTTCCATTAGGGGGTTTGGCATCATGGCATCTTGTTTACAGGTGGAACGTTAAAAAATGCGACACTCACATCTCCCGGAATCACTTTTCATTTTAAGATATTATATTCGTTATAAAGTACTGATTCAAATGAATAATCAGTAATTAATTATTACTCTCCGCGCCCCTCTCCTCGCGCATCACACAATGAAGTGCTTCTTTAATATTATATAACTATATTTATATCATTCAAATCCATTAAAGGATTGTTAGGCTGCATTAATTAGGTAATCTGGAACCAGTACCAAGTCCCATAACACCCGATGTACTTGTTACATCATCAGTAGAATGGCATCTATGCTAATATTATTCTTTTTCATTCTTATTCTGAGGCCACCATAACCACCCAGATCCAAACAGTTTCCGGATCAGATTGTCAATGCAGCTACCAGGATCCAGTCTCAGTGTTTCCCACAGGATTTTGTGAGACTTGTGACGTCACATATTAATTAGCATATTTATGACGTCATTGCGTCAAGTTTGCGTTCAGACGAGTTTTGGCACTTCAGATCTGTTCTGCTCTATGAACTGTCACATACTGTAATACAACTGAATGCCCAGTAAAGCTGTTCACATTATATTTTCTGTTGTCATACATAAAACAAGTATAAATAGTAAACACGACCAATTAATACTGCATGTTAACCAGGAATCACTCTCACTATACTCCTTAAATCCTGATGTATAATCGCGACATTGACTGATAAAATCAGCATACATCTAACTTACACTAAAAAGCGACTATATGCGGTGGTTTTGGCTAGATTACTGTTTTGTCTCAATCAGCGCACTGCCTGTAACAAACTATGAGCATATTAACAGACGAATCATGTTCATATTTAAAATTCCGTACAGTCATTAAGCAACAGGTGCTTGGAAACGCTGTTTTGTACTCATCTATTGCCGCTTACTACACAGAAGAGCCGAGAGAGTTGACACTACGTCAGACCTCGTGCTTGCGGGGCACTACTGATGACATCTTCCAACTGAATGAAAGCTAAGGTTTTTTCAAAAAAGTCACTAGGTTTGCCAGTATGTACCTTTTATTGAAAAAAAGCTGCTAAAAGGGTCTGAATGTTATAGCTAAATATAGTGCTAAAGTCGCACTCGTGTGTGTGTGAGATGCGGAAGCTGATGGCAGTGGGTGGTGGGTATTTGCAGAGGCGTAGCAATAGGGCAGGCAAGGCAGGCAATTGCCTGGGGCCCCACATTTTGAGGGGGCCCCCGACAGCTGACCATTTGAACAATCGGAAATGGCATTATTAATAATATACACGTAACATGGAGCAATATATCTGCATCCCCCCTTGGGGGCTCCCTCTTGCGTTACACTGGCTGTGCTTGCTTTTTCCTCGTGATGCGTCGGCCGCCGTTTTCAAACTGGCACAGCACTTACTCATGCATTTAGTAATGAGTTTAGTAATGCCATTTACTAGGCTATTTTAAAAATGAAAAGGACTTGTCCATCTGGCAGCCAAAAGCGGAAAAAAAGCAAGAAGAGGAGGAAAAGAGGAAACATGACAGTGGTAAGTTAAGTGATGGAGATAAGATTGACTTAATGATAATTATATGACAAACAAAGGTTTTTGTTGTTAATTCCAGCTTATTTTCGTTGAATTATTTGCTAGATTAATTACTAGTCTAATTACTAATAGGGTTACTGGGAAACAGGTTAGCTAGGGTTGCACTTAGCAGCAGCATGTATTATATAGCATTTAGCAGGTATTAATATAGGCTGCAATAGAATAGGTGGTACCGGGAAAGACACGCACATCACCACTTGGCACGTTTCGGTACTGTGCCGTGCTGCCAGTGGGGAGCTCACGAAACAATATAAATATCATTACATTTACTTAGTTGACATTATTTATTTAGCTCTTCTACATTAAATTAGTTGAGTTAACATAATTAGTTGTCAACTAACAATGCACTAATAGTTAATAAACGTTCAATTAAATTAAAAAGATTAAATTAAAATGCTAATCATATATTTCTGCATGCAGGAGCATTACTTAAGTTCCTGTCACCACCACCACCTCAGGCAGATTCCCCAGACCCTCCTCCTGACAGTGAAAATGGTAAGTTCAGTGTCAGATATAGTGTTACTTACTATATCAATAAATTTACTTACATTATCCAACTCTTCTATTAAATTAGTTAACATAGCTATTTGATAAACTAATAATAAATAATAAATTAAGATGCTAACCATATATATCTATAAGTAGGAACACTGCTTAAATCCCTATCACCACTGCCTCAGATATAAATATATATCTAAGTAACAAATATATATTTACAAAATAATGTTTTAGAAGGGCCTCATCTATTAATTTTGCCTGGGGCCCCCACTTCATCTTGGTTCGCCTCTGGGTATTTGTGGCGGTCGATTTGGATATTGTGGTGGGCCGCCACAAATAAATCAACGTATGGGAAACATTGAGTCTGTATCCAGATTAGATGGTGGATCAGCACCTAGAGATGACCTCTACAGCCCTGAATGTGAGTGGAGACCAGGACAACTAGATGCACTCCAGAGACCAATGCCCTCCGAAGACCTCGTCACCTAGACGGCCATTGGGACAAGACCACGGGAACCAGATGAGGCCTCTGCGCAATCGTACTTTGTTTCAGCCTAAAATTAAACTGCTGATTACGTCTGGCCATAATGCAAAGCTGCTTTGACACAATTTGCATTGTAAAAAGCGCTATATAAATAATGGTGACTTGACTTGACCCTTCTAGAGCTCCCAAATTGAGAAGGTGAGCAGGGTCCTAATCCACTCTCTTAGAGTGTATAATGAGCACTCTGGCCTGTTTTGGCACTCAAAGCAGCTATTTGTATGCTTTGGAGGCCACTCTAAAGGGCTGCCAGTTATGAAGCAGACACTATCTCCCTTGATAGTCGATGCGATAGCCCTGGCTTACGACTCAGCAGGCTTGCAATATCCTATAAATATGGAGTGAGGGCCCACTCCACCAGAGGAATGGCCTCCTCTTGGGCATGGTCCAGAGGGATTTCTATTGGTGATATCTGTGTGGCCGCCAGCTGGTTGTCACTGTCCTCCTTCAGCAGGTTTTAAAACTTGGACAGCCCTACCTTGCAAGCACGGATTTTGTCTGCTTAAATTCACCTAATCTCAGATTTTTTAATGTATTCCTCAGCCTAAGTGGCTTGGGTCTATTTGCTAGCTCATGCTTACATGAGCTTGCATAGAGGCTTCATTCTGCACTTGCTTATAGCACGGCACTCTTGGATACATTCCCAACAGTGTGTTAATGCAATGGGAGAGACCGTTCGTAAGGGAACTCTCTGGCTACTATCATAACCTCGGTTTCCTGAGAGAAGGGAAGGCGCTCAGAGCCGACTTATATAGCAGCCGGCTCCACCCATTTTAGAGAGCTGAATGCAATTTGATTGTGCAGCTACATGAACGTGAACAAATTAGGCTTTGGTACCAGAGTAAACAGGAGTTTCCCCAAAGGGTGTTAATGCAACAAAAGAGACCGTTCGAAAGGGAACTGTGGTTACACAAGTAACCGGAGTGTTACACTATAAAAAGTAACTAATTGCATTAATTACTTTTTATAGAAAATAATGCATTACATTGCTTTTGCATTACTTTTGTCACCTGGGCTGGGATTACATATTTGTTTCAATAACAAAAAACCCAAAAGTTATATTTTTGGCCTTTTCACACCAAGAGTGAAATTAATAAGCCTTATAAACGCTCACTCTACACACTGAACAGGTAATAAAATTGTTGTGAATTTATCCATATTTCAGTTTATTCTCTCATGTTTTGCAGCTCATCTGCCTGTTCCTAACATTACCAGAGACTGTTCTTCACCATCATCATCATCATCATTCTCACAGCAGAATTGTTCATTGTTGTGTTCAGTGGTGAATGTGGGTCATGTGACTCTCTCCTGGTACAAAGGAAACAGTTTATTGTCCAGCATCAGTGTGTCTGATCTCAGCATCAGTCTCTCTCTACCTCTGGAGGTGGAATATCAGGATAAAAACACCTACAGCTGTGTGCTCAACAATCCCATTGGCAACCAGACAATACATCTGGACATCAATGAACTCTGTCACACATGTTCAGGTACAGCAGTAGTGATATTAACATTTATTCATTGAGTTTATCTCTGTCTATTGTTGTAGCTCAGACTCAATGACTTACAGTATATGAATGTCTCTTTTAGGGTGCTTTCACACTTTTGTTCCACACCTGGGTTCGATTGACGTCAGAGTTCATTGTTACTAAGCAGCGGGGTAAACATCTGCTGGCTTGATGACACAATCAAACTGTGGTTCGGACCCAAATAGAATAATATGAGCGCAGTCCAGCAGGGGCAGGGGGAGAGGGGAACAATCAAACTCTGGTTCGGACCAGGCAATCAAACCAAGTGTGAAAGCATCCTTACTCTCCTTTACACCCTGCGGCGAGCACACCCGGGTTCATTTGACATCATTTTACGCAACATTTTGTCACTTGGGCTGGGCTTGCTTATTTGTTTTTAATAGCAAAAAAAGCCAAAAGGTATATTTTTGGCAACTGTAAACACCCTTTCACACCAAGAGTGAAATGAATAAGCCTCAGGATGAAGGAAGTGCCTCTTCCTCTGCACTGACTCCCAATTTCTCTCAACACGGGGACAGGAGAGCTATCAGTCAATAAATAATAAAAACAAAGTATCCTGTGTCACTTATTTGAAAAAGTAACTCATATATTTTGCTGTAAATTTAAAGTTAACGTGTTCTTTACACTTGAAGAACATGATCTGATTAGGTCTCATAAGATTAAGTAACAAGGCCTGGTTATCTGTCCTTTTTCATAAATTATGCTGCTATATTACTCCATTACTTGACAATATAAATATATTTTCAGGCAATCTAAGTGCTGCTGCGATGTTTTTTTCTTTCTTCTTTTTGCTTGATATTAATAGTTTCTCTTTAATTGTAGCAGTTTATAAAGACAGTTAATCTTGTAGTCAAAAAACAGTTATGGAATATGTGTTAATTCTTAATTAAAGTGGTCTATCTTTGTAATTATTCTAATCTGAGTAAAATCTGTTTATTCTCCAGGTGTGTTTAGTGAGTCAGTGTCAGTGATGGAGGGAAATTCTGCCACTCTGAACACTGATGTTACTGAAATACGTGACAATGATGACATAATGTGGAAATTTGGAGCTGAAAACTCTCTGATAGCTCAAATCAACAGAGATAACCAAATCTTCTCCACATATGATGATGTTCCTGATGGGAGATTCAGAGACAGACTGAAGCTGGACAATCAAACTGGATCTCTGACCATCACAAACACCACAACTCAACACGCTGGACTCTATAAACTAGACATAATTGGTGTAAAACCAAAAACATTCAGTGTTTCTGTCTATGGTGAGTAGAGATTATTTGTGCTGTCTTGTTTTATTGTTCATTCAAAACACTGAACTGAAAATACAATCATTGCGTAAATTTATAAATATTTCAGGTTAATCTTTCATGTTTTGCAGCTCATCTGCCTGTTCCTAACATTACCAGAGACTGTTCTTCATCATCATCATCACAGCAGAATTGTTCATTGTTGTGTTCAGTGGTGAATGTGAGTGATGTGACTCTCTCCTGGTACAAAGGAAACAGTTTATTGTCCAGCATCAGTGTGTCTGATCTCAGCATCAGTCTCTCTCTACCTCTGGAGGTGGAATATCAGGATAAAAACACCTACAGCTGTGTGCTCAACAATCCCATCAGCAACCAGACGAGACATCTGGACATCAGCCAGCTCTGTCAACCATGTGCCGGTATGGGAGTGGTGATATTGGCATTTATTCATTGAGCTGATCTCAATAACTTACATCAATGTCTCTCTTTTACTTTCCTCTTCATCCTCCAGACTCAGATACTCTGACAGTGTTGATATCTGTTGCTGTATCTCTGTTGATTGTTGCTGGATTTGGAATCTTCTGCTTCTGCTGGAAATGTAGAAAAACTGATGAGCAAGGCAAGTGTTACTGACTGATTTGAATCAAATTTTAATCAAATTTGAATCAAATTCACTCTGCTAGTAGTGAGTTAAATGTAATAATCACACACATAATTATGTTAATGAACGGTTTTTGAATTGTGGCATTACACATAATTGTGTTTATTAATGATTCAACTTTGAAAGCCCTAAAATAACACATTGTAAAGAACAATCTAGTTGAGTTTTGTCCATTATTCATGCATCTATTTGAGTAATAATCCATTACTGTTGTTCAAACAGTTCAGATTTGTGAAGATGAGGTGACTCATAAGCCAGCGCTCTACCAAAGAAATGCACGTGCATTGGTAAGAAAATGTATTTCTAAATATGTTGTGTGTCTCTGTATCATTTCAGCAGTGGGTCAGATGTAGATTAGTGTGCCCTTGTGTTTTCGTCTGTATAATGATCCATCATATAGTAACATAAAGGAGTAATAGATACTTTCTTTCTTCAATGTAGTTCCGGAAGAAGCCATTTCACTCTTAAATGTGTATCGCTGGTATACAAGACCTCTGAGTAAGTTATTGTTATTTTGATTTTATTTTTATTGTGTCTTTAAGAGTCTAAAGGTAAATAAAATGAGTCAGATTAAGTCATTTTCATATTTTGAACTGGAATTAATTTGTAAAGCTACACTAGAATATTAGGATAACTGAATAAAATATTCTGAAGGTGTTGCAGACAGCAAGAAAAAACATTTAATTGTTTAAAATAAATGACAATAAACTTTTAAAGGAAGAAAGAAACTGAATCAAACTATTCTATGGCATACATTCATTGATATTTTATTGGCCATATTTCTGTTATGTAGGCTGGGCATTTTTATTTTCCTATTTATCTTTATTTTTCATATTTATTATTAGGCTACTACATTTCAGTATTTATTTATCCCCCCCCCCCCCAAAACCACTGATGTAGATGTTATTTATTTAAAATATTTTGTCTCATGTTATACTTTTTTTTCCAGAAAGTTGAAGAGGAGGATCAAGTAGTAAAGTATGTGCCTGTTAGCAAGAGAAGATGATCAAACTTCAATATTTTTTAATATAGCAATTTTTAATAGGAAATTCCTGTGACTAACTTAGAGTTTGAGTCTGTTGTATCGATATTAAGATTTATATTCACGGTAATATGCATGTTTATATATATTCATGACCTTTCATGCCTTGATACCAGAGCAAGTTTCAGTACTTGTTTCTATAATTAGCAGTGCTAGTAGAAGAGCTATTCTTGTCTATATCACATCCTATTTTTGATAAAGATCCCTTTTCTTTGTCTGACTATGCCTGAGAATCGTTTTAAGAATAAATTCAATGTTTGATTCACTGTTGTAATATTAATGGTATCATGCAAATGTGCAGTGGTTAATAACTGATAAAGTTTTCATCAGTTTTGGGGAGCAGCTAACTAAAAGGAGAAATGCTAGTAAAACTTTACATTTATTTATTATTAGTTTTTTTTCAGTAGCATAACAGTGCTGATGTCCAAAGGCAAAACAGGAAACAAATACACCACAATTCAGTAGAAACACTGTTCTCAACATCATTTTTAAGTCATTTTACAGTTCTTACTGTGTTTTGCGTTTGTTGGCGTGTAGCGCAACTTCTGAGCAATAAATGTCACATGAACTCCTTTCAGCCTCCAGGGGAAAACACAAGTCCATATTAAGAGCATACAAAAAAATCAGTCACCTAAGAAAGATCTACAAAAGGGCTGCCCACTGCTCTGGGTGTGTGTTCACTACTATGTGTGTGCACTTGGATGGGTTACATGCAGAGCACTAATTCTGAGTACGGGTCAAGCCACAGGTCACTTTCACTTTCACTTTCAGATCATCTTCAAACCATGCTGGAAAAAATGCTATTAAAAGACTTTAACAGACCAAACTGTTCTCATAAAGCAAAACAACAAATCTAATGAAAACTATGCCAAAACGGACACAAGGCTAAGATTCTACAATGCTTTAGCGTATTCAGACCAAATTTGGCCTGTTTTATACCAATCATGGCCTGAGGATATATGAACAGTGTCACCTAGTGGTCAAGAAATATAATAATAGACATTTTTGCTTAAAATTTCTGAACAGTTTGGCTAAAAATCATAAGATTGTTCTCTTTCACTATGGGGCAGTCATGGCCTAATGGTTAGAGTCTCAGGTTAGGCAGGAATTGTCGTGGGGGGAGTGAATGACCAGCGCTCTCTTCCACTGAGGTGCCCTTGAGCAAGGCACCGGACCCCCAACTGCTCCCCGGGCGCCGCAGCACTGTGTGTGTGTGTGTTCACTGCTGTGTGTGTGCACTTGGATAGGTTAAATGCAGAGTACTAACCATACTTGGCCACTCGTCACTTCACTTTCAGTCTTTAGGTAAATTTTTGTAGGTCGGTCATTTTGTGCATCAGCCGTTTTGAAAATCATCAACAAATGTCTTTTGAGTAACCAAAAACAGCTCCTTAGCTCTTACATATAATTATGTGGAGGGAGATTTATGACCAATAATTTTCACAGTAAGCAGGGCTTCAGTAGAAACTTAGCTAGTTAGAATTATGAATTATTGCATGTTTGGAGAGGATGCAGTGTCTCACCTGAAGATTAAGTATTTACTGTAACTTCGAACAACTGTGTTTCTTGATATTCTTCTACTTTCAGCCACTTAACACAGTCAGGCAACTACCTTACAAAAAGTATATAATTGATAAATATATAGAATATTTTCACCCATTAAAAGCAGTTCAAATACAAGGGCTGGATACCGTATGCAAAAACAGTGTGTAAACTAGGAGGGCCAAACTCTGTCACATCAGGTTGTGTTTTTAGCTGAGGTTTTATTAGTTCAGACTCTGCACCACTGAAGAAAATGATTCACATGTTTGTTTTGTTCTGTTTGGGCTGGTGGAGTCTGATTGGCAAGTTATAAAAAACATTTTTTCTCTGAGCTGCTACTGCTGCTGTACCTACCAAATAAATCATTACTATGAGATCTACTTACATTGAATGCCTGTCCTTTTTCGGAATTTAATACTGAAATTTTCAGGGCTGGAAAGTTCGAAAAAAAAAAAAAAAAAAAAAAAAAAGCAATGGAAATTTCCACAGTGAATGTAGATGTCTCTGTTTGTGCTCTGCATGGCGACTCAGAAAGCCAAAAAACCTTCCACTGAGTTGCTTTTCAAATATCAGGCCATTTTTGTTTTTCTTCTTTTTTTTAAATATAAAATCTATTTCAAAAGAATCCCATGTTTTAAAAATGTTCAATCCAGTCATCATAAATATCTACAAAAGTCATGGAAAGTCATTAGTCCAAATGTGCAGCAGCCCCGAGAGCATGAGAGATAAAACAGTACCTCATTTACTAAGCACTGAAAATATTCAGCACACCGAAACTATGTAAATTTACACATTGATTATGCCCCAGAGCAGATGACTTTAATGCAAATAACAGTATATATCCCTGTTCATTTTGTGTCTCTGCTGCTGTTGCTGTACATGTAACTGATTAAAACTGCAGCTGATTTCAGGATTTGTAAACCAACAGGAGCCTTAATCTGTGACAAAACCCATTCATATTCATCAGGTGTGTTTGGTGAGTCAGTGTCAGTGATGGAGGGAGATTCTGTCACTTTAAAAACTAATGTTAGTGAACTACATGAAGACGACGACATAACGTGGACATTTGGAGCTGAAAAGACTCTCATAGTTAAAATCAGCACTGAGAAACAAATATTTTCAACATATGATGGTCCTGATGGGAGATTCAGAGACAGACTGAAGCTGGACAAACAAACTGGATCTCTGACCATCACAAACATCACAACTCAACACGCTGGACTCTTTAAACTAGACGAAACTGTCATAAAAAAACATTCAGTGTTTCTGTCTATGGTGAGTAGAGATCATTTTCTTCAGTGATCTAAATCAGGCAGTTAAATGACAAAAACAGAGTATTTCCCCTATTAAGAATAGTTGAAGTCTTAATAAGGCCCGGATGAACTATAACATCATATTCAAATGTAGTTTGTGAACTAGGAGAGTCAAACTCTGTTGTGGGAGGATTCATATAAAGTGATATTTAGTGGATATTCTTATTAGATCAGACACTGAACCCTTGAAGAAAATGTTTCACATGTTTGTTTTGCTCTGTTTGTGCTGGTCATATCACAATGATATGAACAGCTAGTTAGCTTGATTACATGTCAAAAGTTGAATCCTTTGATTGATATTTATAACTTTCTACATTGATCTTCAGTTGTATTATATCGATCTAACTGATAAATGGCGCCATCTGGTGGAATCTATCTATGTGTCTGCATCAGGCCATTAACTACTGTAGTTGGCATGTCTGTTTTTTGTGGATTAGTGGATCAAATTAACAAAGTATAAATCCTTTTGTTTAAATGTGCTCACATGAATAGCCTTTATATTGTTCTATTGTGCTTGTTTTATAATTATTCTGAGAATCGACATGATCTTCTTTCCTCATGAATTGCTCCACAACTTGTAACATTCTAAATCAACATTTTGAGGCGATTAATGCTATATTAAGGCAATTATTATACAGCATTTTATGCGTGTTCTCCGAGCCTGTCAATCAACATTAGCGTGGCACCCACAGGATAACGCAAGGACATATCTGCCAAAATTGTATCTGCATGTGTTCAGAGATTAGAATATAAAATGATTTTCATATACACTGTAAAAAAAAATAAAAAAAAGTTGTTTCAGCTTAAAATAATTTGTTAGCCCGCTGACTTTAAATTTTTAGTTTAGTTAGGGTTAGGGTTAGGGCTATCTATCTATCAAATGCAGTTTCTCCTCATGTTCAAAACTATTCATAGCAGCAGGACAGGAAGAGACTCTTCACCTGTAAACTAAACACATGCACTAAATGTCTTTCCTACAAGCTGTTTGTCCAAAAGATCAAACCGCAGCAGGTTTCAGTTTGACTCAGATGATGAACGCCTGGTACTGTGAGATCATACACACTTCTAAATACTTCTCCCCATCTGCTAGATCTGAGTCCTGAAGAAATATACACAGCCATTTTAAGTCACAAGTGGTATAGGCTCTGTTTTACCATGACGTAGTTTTGATATTAACTAACGTTCATGTGTGAGCATTTGCATTAGGAGGGTCAAACTCAGTCGTCGGAGGATTCACATTAGTTCTGTTGTGCTTTCATTGATAGTCTTATTAGATCAGAATTCACTGAGCAGCTGAAAATGTTTCACATTTTGTTGTGTTTGTACTGTTGGCATCTGATCGGTAAGTTATAAACATATTTCTGTCATTTATTCACGTCTCAGAGTAATGAGATCCTGCTGTGGTTCAGTTTTTATTTTTGTCATCTACTGTGTTCAGATCTGTCTTTGTTTTCTCAGTGATGACAAATGCAAATCATACACGTCGTGGAAATTTAATAACAAATGTATTTATGATGTCCATATATTTAAACTTGCACTTTCAAACTGTAATTCATCATTTACTTGTGTATACAATGTTAAAGCACATAACAGATCAAATTATTGATTGACTTATGTATATCTGTTCATATTTGTTTCATTTTGTTACATATCTCTGCTGCTGTTCAAGGTTACAAACTGATTTCAGGCTTTCTAAACCAACAAGAGCATTAATCTGTGAAATCTGTTTGTTCATCAGGTGTGTTTGGTGAGTCTGTGTCAGTGATGGAGGGAGATTCTGTTACTTTAAAAACTGATGTTACTGAAGTACAACAAGCTTCCGATATTCTGTGGGAATTTGGAGCTGAAAAGTCTCTTATAGCTAAAATGAAAAAACAACAGCAAATCTTCTCCACATATGATGGTCCTGATGGGAGATTCAGAGACAGACTGAAGCTGGACAATCAAACTGGATCTCTGACCATCACAAACATCACAACTCAACATGCTGGACTCTATAAACTAGAGATAACTGGACTGAAACTGACATCACAAACATTCAGTGTTTCTGTCTATGGTGAGTATGGTACATATTCTTGTTTTGGGACACTGGCTTTACATTTTAACTCTTTGATGCACAAGCTATGCAATCCCCTTCTAATGCACAAAATGGGTCTAAAATAACTATTAATTTTCTGTTATTTCATACTTCGCTCGGCATTTTTTATTATATCTTTTGAAATCAGTTTATTTGAGATTTAAATATTCCCTGAATTCCATGATCCATGAATCATGACTATATATATATATATATTTTCTACAACAAGTTTACACACATGGGTCATAAATCATTATTTAGACTAGCACATTTAACACTTGAAATGTTTATTTGCCAATTTGTCACACGTAACATACAGATATCACTGATAACCGATAATACTGAAATTGAACTGTCTGTAGTGAGTTGTAGGTAATGTGACTGAATAACAGAAAAAGTAGTGAGGCTGTAGGCCTGGGATGGTCAGTATCAGTTCTAGAGAGCCACAGTCCTGCAGAGTTTTGCTCTAAGCCTAATAAAACCCCCATCTGTCTAGATTTCTAGTAACCCTTACGCTTAGACCTTGATTAGCTTGTTCAGATGAGTTTGATTAGGGTTGGAACTGAACTCGTCAAGACTGTCTCTCTTCAGGACCGATGTTGGTGTAGGCAGTGAGGGTGGTAACTGTTGAATATAAGATGTTACAATATTCAAAGTTTTTAGCAAATTTGGTGCATCTGATTAAAACACTGGAAGAAACACCAGTCCTTTGTTCCCTTTTATTCCTTTGAAGAAGCAGAAGTCTTTAGCGATTCACATGACATGATGTTCATAAATTCACATGGAGCAGATTCACAGATGTTGAGAGAAGAACAGTATTAACAGGATTAACAGGATGGACAGGATGGTCTTATGTCACTACAAACAATACAAAAGAAATAAACTCATACAACCAAATCATCAATAAACATCAACAATGCACTCAGTACAAATAACCATTAAATATCAGTGCAATTCATATAAACAAATTTAAATGATAAAATTGGAAAACAAACATACTTGACGCATGCTAAGGAAAGTACTCAAAGGACATGGTTGGGTGCCCACACCTCACCAGTGCAAAAGGAACCAGGAAGGAAGGAAGTGAGGTCTATTTATAGACCAACCAGGGCAATATGGGTAATGTAGGGTCTGAGTTTCCTCTTCAGAGAACTCATCAGACAAGTCTTCAGTGACATCACAGAGTCTTCTTCATCTAGGAGAGCTGGATTTACAACCACAACTCCAGACTGACCCTGTAGCACATAGTCTAGGTCATCAGCATCAGATATTTCAGACTAATTGAATCAGGACTAATTGCCTCATCTTCCTCATCATGTTCTTTTTGTAGCATTTTTACAACCATTTCAGCCATTAATCTAGAATGGTTGAGATCGGCCATACTAAAACTCTGGATAAAGAAAATCAAAAGCACAGGAATATATAGTTGCACATCAAACAGTTCAAGTATATACTCGATGGCAGCCATATTGCACCAGAATGCCCACCACACACCAGCTAAGAAACCTTGTATGTGCAAAACTGTATAAGTATAAAACTGTATAAAACTGCATAAAGGGCGACCAAGAACATTAATTTATGACAAAACAAAAAAATAAAAAATAAATAAAAATCAGGAAATATGAGATACAAGTTTTTCACCTGACAGCGACGGTATATACATTTATATAATATTGTTCTTATTCAACTTTTATTTTGTTGGCCTAGCTAACTTATATTGGACATGCTTATCTTTCTCAGTAATAATTGGATTTCAAGGTTTGTTTGTTTATTTCCTTCTTAACGCCATCCCAGCATCTATGGCTATATTCATGGCGAGAACCAGTTAATCCATACACAAGTCGATCCACACACAAGTCTTGTCTTTACACACACGTCCGGGGACAATTTAGCGTCTTCAGTAACCTAACTTGAATGTCTTTGGGCTGTAGGAGGAAACCGGAGTACCCGGGGAGAACATGCAAACTCCTCAAGGTCAAGGTAACCTTAGCCTAACATTCAAATATTATGTCCAGTTATCTTTCACAATAATACCTGGAATAATGAATGATAAAATGCATTTCATTCAAAGACTGAGCAAAGAAACACTCATCCATGACTGAAATAACACAGGAAATGAATATGGGTCATTTTAGATACATGTTGTGCATTAGAGGGGTAGTGACACAAAATATCATTTTTATTAAAAAAGTAAAGGAAAAATAAAAATAAGATTTGCGATGGTCAAAAACAAGTTCATTGAGGAATTCCTGGAATACTGAATGATGAAATACATTTTTTGCTAAGATATAGAAAACAAAATTAACTAATTCAGGGCCCTTTAGACCTATGTTGTGTATCAAAAGGTTAAAATTATTTAAGTTTCCAGTAAGTGAGATGACAAACACACTCTCTCATTATACTAAGCATTTACTTGGTGCATTAAACCAAGCATTTTTTATTAGTATTCCTTTTGCGTATTAATTTTTATTCTCTCATGTTTTCAGCTCGTCTGCCTGTTCCTGTCATCAGCAGTAACTCTTCACAATGTTCTTCATCATCATCATCATCACAGCAGAATTGTTCATTGTTGTGTTCAGTGGTGAATGTGGGTCATGTGACTCTCTCCTGGTACAAAGGAAACAGTTTATTGTCCAGCATCAGTGTGTCTGATCTCAGCATCAGTCTCTCTCTACCTCTGGAGGTGGAATATCAGGATAAAAACACCTACAGCTGTGTGCTCAACAATCCCATCAGCAACCAGACTCAACATCTGGACATCAGTCAACTCTGTCACACATACATGATATTAGAGCTGATATTAGTGTTTATTGACTGAGCTGATCTCAGTTTGATGTGTTTATTCCTCAGATTCTGTTCACTGTTGTGGTTCTACTGAAGCTGTGATCCGATTGGTTCTCTCTGCTCTGGTGGGCGTGGCTACTGTCATTCTTCTGGTTTATGACATCAGCTCCAGAAGAGCTGAACAAGATCAAGCACATATTCACACATCAGGTACCTCACTGATGATATCATTTCTCATAAACCTATTTAGTTTATCATTTATTAATCTTCATTTATTTGTAATGGGTTTTGTATATTCACATTCTGGTATATATGTTTTTTTAGGTGGCACATTTCCACTCTAGAAGATGATTTGAGAGAAAACAATGCATTCTCTCTGTAACACTTAAAAGTAATTGTGAGTGTTTATTATGATAGATACTGATGATTACCAAATATTTAATTGCTTATGCTAGATTAGTTGATATAACATACTTTCCTTTTTATAGTTTTTTTTTTTTTTGAACAAATCTTTCATATTTGAATGGAGCCTTTCAAAGTCACCTCACATCACATTTAAATGTAGTGTAGTATTGTTAATATTATTGTATATAGCAGAAGTCTCTAATACTGAAGCTCTTTTACTGGGTGAATAAGAATACAATAAAACCTACATTTCACTGCTGGTTATACCCTGTATAATTGTGTATGTGACAAATACAAATCTTGAAATCTTAAAACATAAGCACTCTCTCCTTGCATTTTTAGGGTCAGAATTTTCAGAAATCAAACGTATTGTTAATATTTTCTCAGATAAGACACACAGATTTCTCTTTACTACTGCTGTTCATTAGTAATCTGTATCTGCCTGCATTTACTGTATCAATAAAGTTTTCTCACTCTAGGTTCAAGAGTCTCTCCATGTTTTATTACTTTTATCATGTTGAGCGCCTCCTGGAGGAATACTAACTATATGTTTAATAGTTTTGCAGTGCACACATATAAAGATTTACATTACTAAAACATAACTTGTAAATGTTTTCATTATTATTATGCTTATTCATTTTCTTTTTTTGTTGTTCTATCCACGATCAACTTCTGTAGTATCTCCTGTAACCTAGGAAAATGCTTATTTGGGAGACATCTGTCAACTCTGTCACACATGTTCAGGTACAGCAGTGGTTTATTCACTGACTTGATCTCTGTCTTCTGCTGTTGATCAGACACATTCACTTACATTAATGACTGTTTCTCTTTTACCTTCCTTCAGGTCCTCTGATAGTGTTGATCTTGGTTCCTGCTGCTGCTGGATCTCTGTGGATTGTCTCTGGATTTGGGATCTTCTGCAACTTCTGGAATTGTATAAAAACTGAAAAAGAAGGCATGTGTTATCTGTAGCTTATAACAAGTGTTATAAAAATAATAATAGTACATTTTAAAAATCTACTCTAAATATTTTAATATATCATAATTTAATACAATTTATGTAAGTAACACCATTTAGTTCCTAAAAATGTGTGTCTGGCCTGAGCAGCTCTTTACTTTTACTCATCTCACACACAAAACAATGATTCTGTATTTACTGTAATAGCAACATTTTATTTGTTATATGTGTGCATCAGGGTCTGACATTAACCTTTTGCTCACCAGCCACTGTGGCTAGAGGTTTTCCAAATGTACTATCCACTCAGCATTTTCACTGGCCACAATTTTGTTGTTGGGAAATTACATTTTATATGACTAAAGTTACTGCATACTAGAATTCATTTAATTAGATTTCCAGGTCTTTTTTTTATTATTATTTGATTTAATGATTTCCAGGTCATTTAAAGGCCAATTTCCATATTAAATACATGTGCCTGTCTTTATGGCTGCAGCTGAAAACTTAGGCAGCTGACTTGCTGCCTCGCTGCCTCATGAGGCAATGACTTTGCAGGCAGCTGTTGCAGGAAATGGGAAATAGGAGTTGCCGCTTTAGGACAGCTATGTCAGGGAGTTGTAGTCCAGAGTGAGATGCATTATGTTTAGTGTAGTTCGGTGAAATGTGCTGCACTGTGCAGTTAAAAACAGAGAAAGAAAGTTGTATTCTGCTTTATCTTAGGTCCACCTGGGAGCTATTTTGCACTGTAAACTTGACAGTATGAGACCGAGTAAAGAAATGGCATGCATCGGTATCTCATCCCTTTTTTTGCATGAAGGCACCTCATGAAACTGATTTTGGACAGGCTTCTGAGGCAGCTTAACGGTTTAATGATCTACAACAAAATAGAACGAGTTTTGGTGATAACTAAACAAATATTTAATTACTATAATACTAATTTCGCGATAGAAATAACATCAAAGTTGCAAAAAGCTAATCAGAAATAAACATTTACACACAATCTAACCACTAAAGGCAACTTTCAGACGCCATCTTTATTTTTTAGCTCAACCATCATGGAATGGAACGCACAGGATTGTGGGATATCAAAGGCAGCGAAGGATACATCTATGCTGCCTTCAAAAATCGATCAGATGAAGGAATCTCATTAAACAGGAAGTGAAGCTAACTTTGGATTCGGACGTGCGCTATCTGTCTGTCTGTCTGTCTGTCTGTCTGTCTGTCTGTCTGTCTGTCTATCTGTCTATCTATCTATCTATCTATCTATCTATCTATCTATCTATCTATCTATCTATCTATCTATCTATCTATCTATCTTTCTTCAGTGATGTGCAAGGGGGTGGGGGGGGGTTGTTGTTAATTCATTTATATCATTGATTACTCACCCTCATATCGTTCCAAGGTCCCGTAAGACCTTTGTTCATCTTCAGAACACAAATATAGATATTTTTGATGAGTTCCGAGAGCTCTCTGACCCTCCCATAGACAGCAAGGGTACTAGCACGATCAAGGCACAGAATTGTAGTAAGGACATCGTTAACATAATCCAGATCAGTCGTCTTTTCTTTGCGCACAAAAACTATTGTTGTAGCTTCGTAAAATTACGGTTGAACCACTGATGACATATGGATTATTTTAACGATGTCCTAACTACATTTCTGTCCCTTGATAGTGGTAGGAACCTTGCGGTCTATGGGAGGGTCAGAGAGCTCTCAGATTTAATAAAAAATATTGTAATTTGTGTTCTGAAAATGAATGAAGGTCTTACAGGTTTGGAACAACATGAGGGTGAGTAATTAATAACAGAATTTTTATTTTTGGGTGAACTATCCTTAATGGTTTTATGTTTTGTACTGTTTACCAAAGAAACAAATCTGAAAAAAAAGATTTGCGATACATGCTCCGAAGTTCCGATCTGAATAAAATATATGCGAACCCGCTCCAAATCAAATATGATTCGCAGTAAGTGCTCCTAAGTCCTGATCCAGTTCAAATGATTTGAATTTTGATACTTTTAAGTTCCGATGGGAATCAAATGATGCGATACGTGATCCGACTGGAGTGCTTTGAAACAGTGAATCAGTTTGCGACAATATATTTAGTTTCAAGCTCCGTTTCACCCATGATGTATTACTGGAACTCCTACTATGCAGCATATATATCTCCTGTTCTTCAACAACTGCACTGGCTTCCTGTTAAACATGTGTCAAATTCAGTATTTTGCTTATTGTTTATACGGCATTACATAATCGGCTTCTACTTACTTGACCTACTCTTAACATATACTCCCTCTCAAACTCTTAGATCATTGTCTACATTATCTTTAGTTTTTCCTTGTGCATGTTAGGTTTCTAAGGGTTCTCGAGCTTTTAGCTACACTGCTCCTTATCTGTGGAATTTTCACAAGATATTCATAATAGTGACTCTCTTCTTATTTTTAAATCTCGTTTTAAGATGCATCTTTTTTAGGCAGGCATACCGGTGTGGGCTTTGAATTTTGTTGTTGCTTATTAACTGTCTTTTATTTGTATGTAAGGTGTCCTTGAGTGTCATGTAAGTCACCCATAAAAAATATATATATATTATTATTATCACTATGTGCTAAAGCGATATCGGAAATAAAAAATGAAAATGGCTGATTTTGATCTGTTTTTTTTTTTTTAGCCCATACCAAAAAGTAGCATACATCAAGCTTAGTAAAATTCAAGTATATTTTTAAGTATACTTAATGTAGTAAGTATACACATATCAGTGTACTAGTAGACTACTTGTAAGTGTACTTCAATGTATATATATAAGTGATTTTTGACTTTCATGAGCTGTAAGCTCTAATCATCAAAATTAAAACAAACAAAAAAACTTTTGAAATGTTTTACTTTACATGTAATTAATCTAAAATATATGAATGTTTCACTTTTTGAAATAACTTACAAGAAAAAATTTACTTTTTCATATATTCAATTTTTTTGAGATGTACCTGTACATAATATCCATATTTCCATGCTGAAGATTTCCATGCTTTCCATGGTGAAACATACAACACAACATTCACGTGCATCTAATTAACAGATAAAACGCACTATTTTTTTTTTTTTTTTTTTTAGTAGGAACATTAGTGTCCCACACCCTTGGTTTGAACAGAGATTTCCCAGCATTTACAGTGTTCTGACCAGCAGGGGGTCACCAGCGTGTGGCGCTTCCATCGATTTGAAACAGTGAATCATTTTAAGAAGTGATTGTTTCAATTTATTCAATCTTTCAAAAAGCTTTGTTTCTCCCATTACTAGTAACAACTGGCAAACTGTCTGGGACAGGAGCCTCATGGGTTAGGGTTAAAGTTAGGGTTATGCCTTCTTTGGCTGCTTTTATTGCTGGGCTTCTTCCTGCAGTAGCCAGTGAATGGAGTGTAAGTTGATAACCAGGGAGCGGGGTGCAGTGTGCAAATAACACCTGTCAAAGCAGCAGCACAGAAAACAATGGAAAATAGAGAGGGAGATAGCACTGACAGGAAAAACAAACACAGTTGCCAACGATCACCACATAACAGTAGGCCACAGGACGTATCAACCATAATAAAGTTGCTTGTGAAAGTAGTGCATCAGCATCATTTACTCAATGATCTAATTTTAGCTTAGTTATTTCTGAAAACACACACAATATTTTAAAGACACGGTATGAACACATAACCCAGTTGTTATAAATGAATCATGTTTTTAATAATATTTATCACAAACATACAAGGACATTTCAAGTTAATTTTCTTGTTTCCAAAATATATAAATATTCTAGAGTGCAAGGCACTGAATATTTGTCATGCTAAAAACAGCTTATTAAAAAATAAATAAATAAATAAAATAGTATTAGAAAAATTACAACATTTATGTCCACTTATTATTGATTTGTGGTAAAATCTGTGGTTCAGGCTTTTGAGAGAAGTTTAGCATTTAAATTACTTATCTGAAAATATTTACAAGGGAACAAAAGCACAAGAGAAAACAAGGAAAACCTAAAGCTTAAGGGTAGACTCACCAAGTAGAGCATTTAAGTGAAAGCAATCGTCTTCATCAAACAGTGATGATATTCTACAAGATAAACACATCAGCAAAATACTATAACATAAAAACAATCACAGCTGAACATACTTCATAATGGAAAAAAATAGACATCTCCTCTCAGCCAATAAATGAAATGAAAGAACGAATCAGCACTGCATAAAATGTGCTCTTTCTTGCCAAAAAAAAGAACTCTATGAAGAATTTCAGTCAGGTTTCAGGCCTCACCATAGTACAGAAACTGCACTTGTTAAAATTACAAATTTCTTGCTTCAGACCAAGGCTGTATCTCATTGCTATTACTTGATCTTAGTGCTGCGTTCGACCCTATAGACCATGATATACTCATAGATCGATTACAAAACTATACTGGTATTCAAGGGCAGGCTTTAAGATGGTTTAGATCCTACCTGTCCGATCACTACTCAATTATCACCAGTAAAGTATGGAGTACCACAAGGATCTGTCCTAGGCCCTCTGCTATTTGAACAAATCATTTTTGCTTAGATGGAACAGCAGCTATGCTAATTATGTCTCTATTAACATCCCGTGGTAACTAGGAATTACAGAAACGTCAGTCTGGATCCAACCCTTAAATGATCTGAGATGACCGAACACCTGAGAAGAGATGATGCCAACCCCTCAGAGGACCTCAGATGATGCCAATGCTCAGACAACATACAGAATTACCAAATTCCGCCATAAGTTAAATATATTAAGGTTCTGTAATATATAAATATATTTTGGAAACTTAACTTGCAATGATTTGTATCGTAAAAAGCGCTATACAAATAAACTTGAACTTGAACATTTGTGTTAATTCTTCTGTAACATTCCTCCTGACAAACATCACATCAAGTATTTTTCAAGTTGAAGTAACAACATTTACCACAGCCTGTATCATGTTTTCAGTTACATGCACTGAGCATCATGAATACTAAAAAAAAAAATGTATTTCCATGCTTATCAAGGCTGGTTTTGGTTCCAGTGTAGCTCGTGGAAAGTGTTTTCTGATGACTGTGGATGAGTAAGGGATAGTGTCGTTTAAACCATAAACATTAGCAAAGTAATGACACAAACTTTTCCTGAAACAGCGACAATACCAGTTAAATCAACAGTAACAGGAGGAAAATCTTGGTGAGCTAATTGTGGAAACACAGATCTGTGAGTTACAAGTGAATGTAAGCTGGCAAGTTTAGTAATTGAAATGTCAAACCAGATCAGTTCTAGGGCAAAGACAAGAATCACTTTAGCAGCCTTAATAAACCTCTACATACTGACAAACATCAAGCCCTCGCTGTTCCATTGCTAGTAAATTTCCTAATTTTCCTAAGCATCGAAATTATAAATGATGTTACATTGTTTTATTGGCAGTCTTGGCCCGAGTCTGATTCAAAGTTGTTTTGTATCATTCAAAGCAATGTCTTTTGGGTTCGGTGGCAAGTTATTAACATCTTTGTCCTGTAAGAAATCAGATTCATAAAATGGTAAAAAGTAATTTTTCAACTACAAACACAAAATTGTGAGATTACACTGTGTACATGTTAAATCAGCTGTATGTAATACTTACATTCGGTGGTGCTTGTCTATATTTCCTGTGACGACGGTCAATTAAAGCAGCAATTAGAGCTGCAGCCACCAGCAGAAAAACAACTGCAGCAATAACAGTTCCTGCTACAGCACCTGAAGACAGACCTGAATCTGGAACATCTAAAGACAGTCGGTCATTATTACTAGAGAGTGAATGATAATCCATCTAGTATTGAACAATACTTTTGACTGATATTTGTGCTATTACGGTGGACATCAATTGTATGATATTAATTTAACTGATAAATGGCAGCACTGTGAGATCAACAGGAAAAAAAATGCAGACAGAAATATTGACTGATATCATGATCAAAACATTAGTCAAAGTATTATCGAGTCAAAGCTCCCTTTTTCTAAACAGTCCACATCCCAACAGTTATTAGGTTGATGAAAAATATTGAAGTTTTTTTTATTTCTCAAAGAAAAATCATTGAATGACTGCATTCTGTACTCACCAGTAACAGTAACAGTGAATCTCTTCTCTCTGGTGATGCTGAAGCTGCTGGCGCTGATAATGATCTCTAGTTTATAGAGTCCAGAGTCTGTGGTTCTGATGTTTGTGATGTTCAGAGATCCAGTCTGATGATCCAGCTTCAGTCTGTCTCTGAATCTCTGTTTACACTGTTCATCTATACAGATCATACTCTGATCTTCAGTGATTTCAGCGATGAGAAGCTCATTAAAATACCATCTCAGCACATCATTTGGGTTTTTTGTGTCATCAGATTCTAAAATGACAGATTCTCCCTCCATCACTGACTTTCTCTTCATTTGATTTTGTTCATCAGCAGAAACACCTGAAACACAAACCAACAGCTCCTGGAGGATCTTTTGGTGGGGTGGGGGGTTTGGATTGTGCTTAAACACACTTTACACATCAAATTCTAATTTTAATAATAGAAGCTGGTCAGAGATGGCGTGATTACTTTCAACTTGATCTGAGCTCAATTGCAGTTTCTTATGAAAACAATGAACTATCAAAACTATGGAAATGACTTAATAAGGCCTTTCACAGCAAGGATAACAATAACAATAATTATGAAGATATAGTTCTAAAAATTGTTCTACACATAAAATAATACAAGAGTCCACATCTATAACAATAACAGCATGGAGAAAAAAACACTGAAGGAATTACTTTCAGAATGATTTTTTTCCCCCAGATGATGAACAATAAAAACATTGACAGCCAATCAGAATTAATCTTGCTTAATGAGCTCCAGCATTTAAAGCGGCAGACAACAAAACTGCAGTGCTTTTAATGAACAGAATGATATTGTGTGTTGGTGTGGACAATAATATAGCTGTTTTTTTATATAGTTATGAATGGGATTTTAGCTTAAAATCAAAACAAGCTGTTTATTGCAGATACAATTTTTAAAGGAAATCCTGCATTTATATGTAGACGTGTGTAAATTAATATACAGCTAGACAATAAAAATCAAGAAACACATTCATTTAAACATATACTGTATAAACTGCATTTAAACATTCATTTATGACTCACCATTGACAGCAACCTTGAAGATTTTGTCACTGCTGCTGGTGCTTCTGATGATCTTTAGTTCATAAAGTCCAGAGTCTGTGTTTCTGATGTTCATGATGGTCAGAGATCCAGTCTGATTGTCCAACTTCAGTCTGTCTCTGAATCTCTCTTCACCATCTTCACACTGAACATCTGTACACATTTGACTGAGATCTCCACTTATTTGAGCGATGCGAATGTCATTAAAATACCATTTAATATCCTCTTGTTGGCTTGTTTCAACATCAGTGTGAAAAATGACTGAATCCCCCTCTATCGCTAACACTGACACTTCATCTGATCCAACAGCAGACACACCTGAAGAACAAACAGTTAGCATAAGCCAAGCAAAACATACAATAGTGCAGTGAAAACTCTTTTTTTATACACATCACAAAGATGTTAAGTTCAGAAATATGCCTGGATTCAAAATACATGCAAACAAACAGCAGAAGATTCACACATTCACTCATCAGACAAACATACATGAGTCTCATAGATTATCTTGAACACCAGAAATATCAGATCCAGCTCCCGGATGCCAGATCCTGTCAGAAAATAACTGTTTTTTCTTCTGGTAACAGAACAACTAGTCAGCAAAGTTATCTATTATCCAAAACCTGTTAAGAGCAAATCTTGTCCTCTTGTCTTCTGTCAGCCAAGAAATTAGCAAAACATAGAAAAGCAGAAGCAGGAGATGAATTTATGATACAAAAGAAGCGGAGTTTATTGAATTGTGTTGCTTATGTTTTATTTATACCAAGTCACTTGACCTTATTATTTACATTTTCACTCCACTGAAACTACGTTAGGTTCGTTTTTATCGTTTGCAGGTGTTTAAGAGAGTAACAAAACAAGTTCTCACCATTGTCGACTAAAAACAAGACCACTGGGAGCAAATTAAAAACAGCCTTCATTTTCACCACTTTTCCCTTCATGGATGCAGATTCTGATTCATAAAAGTGTCCTGCTCTTCTGCTTAAATGGCGATTAATTTCTTCCGGGAGCCTCCCTATGGAAAAGTGAGGAGATGAACACATGATTAATGTGTTGCTTATAGCTGGGTCTTCAGGCTATGCAGTCTATAGTAGTTCACCTCACTTCCCGAGTCTTCAGGTCGAGTCGTTCATTCTTTGGTCACCTAAAACCCAGATAGGCTGTATATGCAGTCTGTAGGCTACCCGAAACAAAAATGATTCACCTCAGGAATCATCGGGTCCGAGTCATCTGTCTGTCGTCACGTGAACGCTTCCGGCTCAGTATCTTACAACAAATGCGTTAACTGCATGTTGCAATTGTGTAGTCAAGCCTACCGTATAATTATCAAAAGACATGTGCAATTGACATTTTGTGAAAATCCTGTTCTTGTTCATGTCAGATCTGTATGTTTACATTCGGTTAAAAAGACAACTTGTACACTTTTTACGATTTATTATGGACTAATGGTAATTAGGTGACTCAAAAGTATCAATGAATCCTAAATACGTAACACTGCATGTACTACCCTAAACTAATTTTTATTCAGTAATAAATCATATAAGAAGGGGATGTATCATTAGAGAAAAATAAAATACATCTGATCCTAAATTAGTAGGAATAGACAAGTCAAATGGGATTTTCTTTAGTATTATATTAGATGGCATGATATTTTCTGAAGATACAATCTGTAAACGAGTATTTTTGCTTTATCATACGGACAAGTTTAAACCATTAACCAACCATTTATTACCACAGTTAATGGGTTTGAAAACGGTTGTCACATGATGAACGAACGACTCGGGAGGTGAAATCATTTCTGTTTCATGTACAGAGCGCAGAACCCATAGGATTGTACTTATATGTGTGAATCGCTCTCTGAGACAACTCGTTATTCTCGAGTCATAAAGGTGAACGAATTGTTCTGACCTATCAAAAGTTAAGCGATAACGTGATACAATATGCATATGAAAAGGTTTTTGCCGTGTACCGTTTGTAAAATATTGTAGCCCGTATTTCATGGCTTACTTCTAACACTCAGTCTGGATTGCATCTTCTTTTGTCCTATAGCCTAGGCATGCCGGTAGATGTTGTAGCTACACACTCTAACTACAATAAGCATCTTTCTTTATTAATATCATGTTTTGGAAATATCACTTCACACACACACACATACACGCCATTTGTTTCTGTGAATTGTGGGGACTTTCCATGTCCCCACAATGTAGCATAAACAAGTGCACACACACACACACACACACCTGCAGCTTGACTCCACCCATCAAACACACAAAGAGAGGACACACAAAACCAACACCACCTGCCAACTGGAAAATGCAAATAAAGGAAGATGTGGGACTGTACCAGTGTACCTAATGGTAGTATGGCAACCAAAAACATGCCTAGGGCTGCAGAAAAAAAAGCACAACATAAATAAATAAATAAAAAGCATACAGAATTGCAAGTGAAAACAGCTAATTTGGTGAAAGGGAGGGGAAAATATTCCATTGATCGGTCAATAGCAATTGTTCACTGTTCAAAACATGAAGAAAGGTGGACCAGAAAAGCTTATGAAGTGTAATGCAGCTTTTCTATATATTAGAATGTTTCCTGTTTAATCTTTTCCCTGATCATGAAATATATATCTGTTACACTGAAGTAACATATAATTTCATCCACAGTTCACCCAACCCCCATAATAATAATAATAATAATAACAATAATAAATTGACCTAGAGAGTCTGGATAATTGTGCTGCAGTTGTTTTATCAAGGTTGAATGTAAAACCTCGGACTTCTTCACGGAAGTAATATTTTCAACTCATCTCTGAAATTTAACGAACATTTCTATTGGCAGCAGTGATCCTAGAGGCAAAGTTGTTTAGAAAGTGGAAATCTATCATGAAATTAATATTGCATGCATGTGTGGGAAAAGAAAATGTGTACTTTTATAATCATTGACACACGTGAAAAACGCAATGGCGCCCCCAGGTGGCCTCTTTCTTTCAAATTTCTCACAAATCCATCTGTGAGTTTTATTTGATTGGCCTCTGTTAACCTCAGCTGTGTCTGAAATTGCCCTAACATCGATGGCAGAAAGAAAAACAGAACAATATAGAGGCAAATAGCACAAATATTGTTGCCAGATCATCATATAACACTGTCACAGCATGTAGTAAAATATTTTAGAGACACACACAAACTCCGCTTGTCATGAGTGACTCGTATTTTTAATAATATCACATAAACATACAAAGATTTTTCAAGTTCATTTCAAAAGAAAATTGTGTTTCTGTTGGTTTTACTTCAAGGCACTTTTCCCTTGGTGAATGTAAAGGTAAGGAACACAGAAAGGAAAAGATAATTTTTTGCACATTACAAAAATGAATATAAAAATATATCTACCAAATGTATGAAGACTTACTCTAATTTAACAGCATTCTTTTCAGCCAGTACACACAATTTTGCAGTTAACATTCCTCCTGACATACATCACATTCGGTATTTTTCAGGTTTAACTACAGAATAACAACACTGTGCCCAAATACAGGCACTGGATATCATAAATACTCTCAGCAAAGTGTTTCACCGACTACCTGATTTTTAAAGGCCACATTACTACACAAAACAGCTGTAAATAAGTAATTAACTGGTTGATTTGATTTTTCCAAATTACAGCTGATCCTCTTCTCTCCATCGTTTCGCAATTCTCTTTAGTGTCTCTTTCAATGAAAGTATCAAAATGATAAATTATATTACATCATTTTATAAGAAGTCTCATCCTGAGTCTGATTTAACGTCATACCAAGTCCCATAAGCAATGTCTTTCGGATTCTGCGGCGAGATATTAACATCATTCTCCTGCAAGAAAACACAGATTCACAACAGTAAGGAGGAGGATTGATGAATAGTAAGTCATATCTTGTTAATACTTACATTTTCTTTAGTGATGGTTTATATTTCTTTTGGCGACAGTAAATCACACCAGCAGTTACAGACGCAACCATCAGCAGAATAACAAAAGCAACACATATTCCTACTGCGGGAACTAAAGACAGACGGTCATTATTACTACAGAGTGAATGACATTCCATCTAGTATTTAAGAATATTTTGGACTGATATTTACACCTTTCTAATTTGGTCAGCAGCTCTGATTTAACTAATAAATGTCACCTTGTTTTTAGCAACAGCAGTTAAACAGCTTCACAGCTCCGGGAGTTATTGAATGACTGAATTATATACTCACAAAAGACAGTGACATTGAATCTCTTCTCTCTGGTGATACAAAAATTGCTGTTGCCGATGATGATCTTTAGTTTGTATTCTCCAGAGTCTGTGGTTCTGGTGTTGGTGATGGTCAGAGATCCAGTCTGATGATCCAGCTTCAGTCTGTCTCTGAATCTCTCTTTACACTGATCATCTGTACAAATCTTACTCATACTTGCATTGATTTCAGCAATGCGAGCGTCATTAAAGTACCACGTCATTAAATAACTAGTGTAATTTGTTTCACCAGATTCTAAAGAGACAGTTTCTCCGTCAATCACATGTCTCATTTGATTTCGTTCAGTAGCAGAAACACCTGAAACACAAACCAGGATCATTGTGTTTATTATTTAAACAGATAATAACAGAAGCTGGTCAGAAACGAGTGATTATAGATTGTCAACTTCATCTGAACTCAACTGCAGCTTCTTGTGAAAAGCATTAACTGTTGAAACTAACAGCTTGCCAATGGAAATGGCTTAAGGCCCTTTCACTATAATGACGAAGATACAGATCATATTCTATAATGATAGCAGCACAGGGAAAAAAACTTATAGGAAACATTTTTCCAGCTGATAAACAATAAAAACATTGACAGCCAATCAGAATCCATCCTGTTTCAAGAGCTCCAGCATTTTAAGACGACAAAACTGCATAGCGCTTTTAATAAAGAGAACGATATTGTGCTTTGCTGTGGACACTAATATAGCTGTCGTCATAGTTATTGTCCTAGTCTGAATGGGGCTTTAGTTAAATCAAAATAGGCTATTGCAAGGGTCTTCAATGTTTTTAGAGCATAGACCCTTTAGGCGATAGAGACATGGAGCATTAATAGAAACCAACCAGTTATATTATGGAATAGGACCATGCATGTCATTGTTTTTGCACAAGTGTCATTGACTGTATATTACTTTTCCGTATAAAAATTTAGTTTTTGCACGTTGCTTTAAAAATCACAATTCATTAGTTGTTCACAGCAGTTAAATTATTTGAATGGATTGGCAGAGACAGTTTTTAATTTCAGTCAGAAGGACAATTGAACATTTAGCTGAACTTTAGGTTCAAGCTTATTAAAATTCACATTTAAATGTTTTTCTATCAGATGCACAATCCAGAATCACTGAGTATCTGAAATTAGTGAGGGTTTTCTAGTAAAATGTTCTGCTAACAAGAGTAGCAATGTACCGTGAGATATTTAAGATTATGTACAAGTCATCGCTTTTACAAATAACTGGAGTGAAATTTCAAAAATATATTGATATGGATATTTTTATGTTATTTCAATAGTCTGCATTTACATTGCGCATATCTTTTGACATGCCACATTTTTGTCCCGTTCTGGTATTATTATGTCAATTGCAATTTCGAGAGTAAATCCCACATTTATATGTAGATTGCACTTCCAAAATTTTCTAGGCGCTTCGGTACGGAAGCGTATTGCATTCACTTGAGGAAAAAAAAATCTACTCTGTTTTTCTGAATTAACGAGTTAATTATCGTAGAATTACGAGATAATTTTTCATTAAAAAAAAGTTTTTGCTCTGTTTTTCTGAATTAACGAGTTAATTATCTCAGAATTACGAGATAATTTTTCATTAAAAAAAAGTTTTTGCTCTGTTTTTCTGAATTAACGAGTTAATTATCTCAGAATTACGAGATAATTTTTCATTAAAAAAAGTTTTCTCTGTTTTTCTGAATTAATGACTTAATTATCTCAGAATTACGAGATAATTTTTCATTAAAAAAAGTTTTCTCTGTTTTTCTGAATTAATGACTTAATTATCTCAGAATTACGAGATAATTTTTCATTAAAAAAAGTTTTCTCTGTTTTTCTGAATTAATTACTTAATTATCTCAGAATTACGAGATAATTTTTCATTAAAAAAACGTTTTTGCTCTGTTTTTCTGAATTAACGAGTTAATTATCTCAGAATTACGAGATAATTTTTCATTAAAAAAAGTTTTCTCTGTTTTTCTGAATTAATGACTTAATTATCTCAGAATTACGAGATAATTTTTCATTAAAAAAAGTTTTCTCTGTTTTTCTGAATTAATGACTTAATTATCTCAGAATTACAAGATAATTTTTCATTAAAAAAAGTTTTCTCTGTTTTTCTGAATTAATGATTTAATTATCTCAGAATTACGAGATAATTTTTCATGAAAAAAGTTTTTTCTCGGTTTTTCTGAATTAATGACTTAATTATCTCAGAATTACGAGATAATTAAGTCATTAATTCAGAAAAACAGAGCAAAAACTTTTTTTATGAAAAATTATCTCGTAATTCTGAGATAACTCGTTAATTCAGAAAAACAGAGTAGATTTTTTTTCCTCAAGTGAATGCAATACGCTTCCGTACTTCGGACCCTTGGTATAAAGTGAGATAATTCTACAAACTGCATTTGCACAGAAAGTTTGAAAAGATTCTGTATGTAAATTAATATCCAGGTAAAGACAATAACTTTAAATATCACTGTAAAAAAGAAACATGTCAACAATACTTTAAACGTATACACTGAATAAAACATGTATTAAACGACTCACCATTGACAGTAACTTTGAAGCTTTTTTCACTCTTGTTGCTGCTGCTGTTGATCTTCAGTTCATAAAGTCCAGAGTTTGTGGTTCTGATGTCTCTGATGGTCAGAGATCCAGTCTGATTGCATTTCTCAGTGCCATTATTACACTGAGCATCTGTACAGATATGACTGATATTTCCACTGATGCTAGTTCGATTAAAATGCCATCTAATACAATTTTGTTGGTTTGTTTTAACATCAGTGTGAAAAATGACTAAATCTCCCTCCTTCACTGATACTGAGACTACATCTGATCCAACACCAGATGCACCTGAAGAACAAACAGTTAGCATAAGCCAAGCAAAATATACAATAGTGCTGAAGAACAGCATTGCAGAAGAACATCACCGGGAGGATGTTTAAATAACTAATGAATACACAAAATTCCTTGGCGTTGAAAAGGCCGCACACTGGGAATGACGACATTATCAGTCAATTCATCACATATCTATTCATGCCGCTTGACTCCACCCTAAAATGCACAAAACAGAACACACCAAACAAACAATAAAAAAGACAACTGCCACCTGTCAAATGGAAAATGTGCATAAGGGAACAAAAGATCCTCATAAAAGCAGGATCATAACAGCAAATATGCTCTATGTTCAAGCATATGCAACCAAGAACAAGTCTGGAAAAACAGCAGCCGAAACAATACTCAACAATCTCATTCCATGCTTTGGATATTTTTTGGTCATTTCACTGCACAGACTATCAGGTGAAAACAGAAATATACAGAAAAGGGGGAACAATATTATGATTATTAGTTATTAGGAATTGTTTTCGTAGTCCAAAACATAAGAAAATGTCGACCAGAAAAACTTCAGGATAGTAAGTCAATAAAGATGCAACATTATCAGTATCAGTAGTAAAGAATTAACTCAATACGATAACATCTTTACTAATTTCTTAAAGGTGAAGACTTTTTTATAATGGTAAAATACATTCTCTTAACCCAGTTTATTGTTCGTTGACGTGTGAACATCAAGCACCATCAAAACATTGAGAGTAATCTGCTCAGATCTGTCAATCACTTTCTAGCTCAACCAATAGCTTGAGTTTGGGGTGTGGCTACTCTAGTAGGCAGAGCCAGACAAGCAGGGATAACTGCAGGCTTGAGCAATGGGCGTGGCGAAAGGTTAGGGCATGCCAAAAGGTAGGGGCGTGGAGAAAGGTCTTAATGATTGGTCGACAAAGCTGTCTGTCAGGGTGTGGGGGTAGGGTTAGGGGTAGATTTTGTTGTACAGATTCACCTTTCGGAACGCCTCATTTCAGCACGCCCATTGCTCCAGTCTGCAGCTACCCCCGTCTCGAGCCAGAGGGTGTTTAGCCCTAGGATCTGGCTTCTCTAAGCAAGGGGGTCTCTCTAATGAAAGTAGCCACTTCCATTATTGATCCTATTATTTAACTCATGCTTTGCCTCCCTAGGCTCTGTTGTTCTTAATATAATAAATTATTCTTTGTGTTGTGGAATGGTACCAGCAGAATTTAAAATTGCTGCTGTATCCCCTGTCCAAAAAAAAAAAAAAAAACACCTGTTGATTTTGATAATCTTAATAATTTTCGGACCGTCTCTAATCTTCCCTTCATAGCTAAAATCCTGAAAGGTATTGTGGCTTCTCAGTTGTATACTCATCTCATTGATAACAACCTTTTTGAACCCCTCTAATCTGGCTTTCGTAAACTCCACAGCACTGAAACAGCTTTAGTTAAGGTTACTAATGATCTGTTGATTGCTGCAGACTCTGGTTATCTTTCAGTTCTGGTTCTTCTAGATGACACAGTCAAAAATCTTGAATCTTGAGTCGATCACGCTGTGTTACTTACTCACTTAGAAACTGTTTTTGGTGTTACTGACACTGTTTTAAATTGGTTCAAATCTTACCTTTCAGAGAGTAGACAATTTGTTTCCCTGGGTGGATGTCGTTCCAAAGTCGGTTCAGTTAAATTTGATGTCCCCCAGGGTTCCATTTTGAGCCCCCTACTTTTTAGTATGTACATCTTTCCTCTTGCTCAGCTTCTTAGATCCATTGGTCTTAAGTTCCATTTTTGCGCAGACGACACCCAGATCTACATTTACACTAAACCTGGTGATACCACAGCTATAGGCTTTCTTGAACACAGCATTTCAGATAAAAAAAAATGGATGTCTTAAAACTTCCTTTGTCTTAATAGTGATAAGACAGAGGTAATGCTTATTGACACACCACATCAAATTAATAAAACTGGTACGCTAGCTTTAACAATGGAATGTACGGTTTTAGATTTTCAAAATAAATAAAAAAATCTGGAGGTGATATTTTACACTAATCTAACCTTCGATCCTCATCTTCAGAATACAGTTAAAAATTATTTTTTTCATCTCAGAAACATCGCAAGACTCTGCCCCATGTTATCCCTTTCGGTTTCTGAAAAATTTATAAACATTTTTGTTTTTTCCCGTATCGATTACTGTAATACTTTGCCTGCAGGGGTTTCTAAAACCACCTTAAGTAAGCTGCAGTCAGTTCAAAATTCAGCCGCTAGAATCCTGACAAGGTCCAAGACAAGCGAGCGTATCTCTCGTTTTAGGGTCATTGCACTGGCTCCCTGTCCGATTTTGGATTGATTTTAAAATTCTCATGCTAAACTATAAGGCTTTGCATGGTTTGGCACCACATTTTTTGTCTCAACTGTTAACTGCTTATACTCCAAGTCACAATCGCCGTTCCTCTGATTCTGATCTTTTAGTGGTACCCCCTACTCGTTTACGATCTATGGGTGATCGGGCCTATTCTTCTTGTGCACCAAAACTCTGGAATTCTCTTCCTTCTGAGATCAGACAGGCTGAATCTTTTAGTGTTTTAAAATCTGTTCTTAAAACATTTTTTTCAGAATAGCTTTTAAATGATTTCTTTGTGTCATATGACTGATGTTTATTTTACTTTTAATTGTTATTATTGTTATTATTTTTGTCATTTTTTAAAAATCTTTTCTTCTGTGTAAAGCTCTTTGAGATGTACCTTTAAAGGCGCTATAGAAAATAAAGTTTGTTATTATTATTATTATTAGCAGCTGCATGACCATGATTGACGCCTTACATTGGAAAATACATTCAGCTTCAGTTACAGTAGTGTCAAGACAAAATTCACTACATTTAGACCATCAAAGATTAAACAGGTCAAGAACACGTCAAAGCAAATGTGGGATTATGGTATAACAAGCAACAATGGGCACTTCAATCCCATACAGCATCGGGTGGTTTTTGAACGTCGATCAGCCTTGGTTTTTTCGGTGTGTTCCACACTGTTGGCTCTCGTCAGACGCCATCAGCATTTTTTTGGCAAGTTGAATCAGTGGCAGAGTTTGTTGACAAGAAAGAGAACTCTGATTGGCTATTTAGCTAAGCGAATGAGCGCACAAGAAAAAAAAAAAAAAACAGAACTGATGAAAGCAAACCAATGATGGAGTAACGAGGGAACACGCAAACACTTGTTGTCATTTTATCAGTTTATTTCTTTCTAAATCCACAAGAAAATGACCAAGGGCTGACAATGCCAGAGCCGTTTACCACTTAGCAGGCATGATTGGAAAAAAAAACCCAACTATATGAGTACATCAGAAATAACATGGCTGGTCTAAACAATGATAAATTGTGCTGCTTGCTTTGTATAGCCATAGTTCTAGCTGTTCTGGTTTCCCTGTTTAAATGCCGAAACAGACTGCCACCTGTTGGTATAGGAGAGTTATGTTCTCTCACGCAAGCGCTTAGCATACATGGTAGCTGCTCATTGGCTGTAATCTGTCCATTGTGTTCTAGTGCAACTTTGTTGTGCTCCAACACAGGTGATGTGAGACCGCACAAGGAGATGCCACAATCAGCTTTCTTTGTTGCTAGTTTCTTGGGATTGGTTTGGTGTGTCCCTACTCTAAAACAGAGTGACAAGTGACACAACTGATTCAAAAAAGGAATGAGAACCAGCTTTGCAACACTTCGGACTAAGCATTGTGTAAATTTGTTATTTATTGAGTCATTCTAAGAACTTTTTGAAAACTGTTGTTTAAAGGGCATGGCACACAAAGTCAACATCAAAGAACTAGCGATGAACGTGTGGTTGCTTTGTGTCAGCTGTGTCTTCGCTAAAAAGTTCCAAAACACACAATAAGGCCTACAGGTGACTGTCAATAAGCATGCGATTGTGAGTAAAGCCACGATTTTAGCAATCTTATATGACCTTTACAAATCACACTGTGCGACATGGATCTAAAAGACTTGGGTACGACATGCATGTAAGATGATGACATATATTGACCTAGTGGTTAACAAAAAGAGATAAATCACACTTTGGCAGTTGTAGTTTTTATGTTTGCTGAAAAAGTGGCAGCAAAAGAGGAAGTTTTATTTTTAGCTCCATGTCGTGTTGATTTCATGACACATTTTTATTGGCTGGTTAGTAAATGTAGGTTGTGACAGCACTGTGCGATGATCATGCTGAATTTTTAACACTGACAGAAAATTATCGCAGGCTATGTTTGGTCGAAAGACCATGAAGATGGCCACCTTTGAACCTCTCTCACTTACGACATAGGACCACCAAATAGGAGCATTGATCACGATGTTTCACGATGCCAGTCTTTCGTCTAGACAGCTGAAAATCGTGCAGTGTGTCTCAGGCTTTAGGAAATAACAGTCTATAAAACAGTCTTCAAAAAGGGAAACTGAAACTAGGACTGCAGATATACAAACTGTAACCAAGGCAGTGCTTGTTTACCATTATTTTTAAGGCTGTGATGTCGTGCCATCGCTGAACGTTTGTCGGGCTGGTTTTTGTGGCGTATTCCACACGTCAGCTCTCATTGTGTTCATGTTGTGCTCCCTAAAAATCCCTTAACGCAATGTTTCATCAAAATCTCTTAAAGCTACAGTAGAAGCCAAGAAAAAGTCTGGTGTATTATTTAACATTTTATTAATCTGCCAATGCGTTTATGCTATCAACGACACATGATGGGTAAGAGTATAGTTTAAACGCCAACACCGATTTGACAGATTTGATTATTTCTTATTGCACTGTAAATCTGTTTTGTGAAGACATTCACTGTTGTTCAATAAAAGCAGGACAGGAAGAAGACCCTTCACCTACAGATTAAACACGCATGTACAAAAACACACACTCTTCATCTCTCAAGAAAATCGACCACAGCAGGTTTCAGTTTGAGTCTGAAGATGAGCTGAGAAGATCTCACAATTGTGAGATGACAGACATTATTACATTTTTTGCAGACTTTTCACTGTGTTTTCAACAATGTTTCACATGTTTGTTTTGTGCTGTTTGTGTTGGTGGCATCTGATTGGTAAGTTATAAATATATAATTTTTTGGCTTAATGTGAGTAGCATTAGTCACAGATCTTGGTTACACTTTATTTCGAAAGTCGACTTTAGACATTCTACTAACTATAAGTAACTTTGTAACTACATGTCAACTACATGTCTACTAACTCTCAGTAGGGTAGGTTTAGGGTTAGTAGAGTAAGTTGACATATACTTGCAAAGTTTCTAATAGTCAGTATGTTGTATGTTGTGGACCAATCAAAATAAAGTGTTAGAAGATATTAAGCAGACAGTCTACTAATACTCTAATGACCGCTAGTTGACATGTAGTTGCAAAGTTACTTACTGCTAGTAGAATCTCTAAATTGGACTATCGAAATAAAGTGTTACCCAGATCTTAAAAGTCATGGAAAGTAATGCGAATTCTTCATTATGCCACACACTAAAAAAAATGCTGTTAATGTTAAATACAACCCAGCACTGGGTAAAATATGGACAAACCCAGCGATTGGGTTGTTTTGACCCAGTGGTTAGGTTACTGCCCAGAAGGTTGTGTTAAACATTTAACCCAACTTTTGGTAGAAAACAACCCAGTCGCTGGGTTTGTCCATATTTTACCCAGTCGCTGGGTTGTATTTAGAGTTGTATGTAGAGTGCACCTTCAAATCTCATGCCAGGCCCAATTCGAGAACTGCATGATTGGGGGACATTTCTTGCACATTATCTTGCAATGATGAGATTGATTAAGATTGATTTTTTTTTCAATCAGTAAATCAGTACTTACTTGACATACAGACCCCATTTAAATATCTGATAACTGAATTTAAACCAAAGAACTGGGTCAAATGTTTCCACAAGTTTGATTCTTGTACTTGATATGCATGTTGTTACAAGCTGCAAACATTCACTGATGCTCAAAGCAACACATAAGCCCTGGGGTGTAAACTTTTGAACGGGATGATTGTCACAATTTGAGATAGCATTATTATAAATTGTTTTCAGACTTTTCACACAGCTGAATTTGTGGAAATTGATTGGTTGTTATTTTGTTTTAGTACTGCCTTTTGGAAGCTACAGTACATTAAATATTTAAATGTTTTAATTTACCCCAACCATCCTGTGGAAAATTGACACCCCCTGACTCTAAATGCAGTGTGTTGTATGGGTGGATCTATTGAAAATATATATCCTAGTGTGGTTTTGAACCAGCAATATAATTTCTTTAGCACGAACTTCAGAATTGTTCAAAAGTGACAGTAAAGGACATTGTTTAAATTGTTGCAAAAAAATAAATAAAATAATCTTCTTTCTGATAATAATATAAATATTTCTTGAGCATCAGATCCTTTCTGAAGGATCATGTGACACTGAAGACTTGAGTAATGATGCTGAAAATTCAGCTTAGATCACAGCAATAAATTACATTTTAACATATATTCACATAGAAAACAGATTATCTACATAGAAAACAGCCTATTTTAAATTGTAATAATATTAACAATATTACAGTTTTTTATTGTATTTAAAAAAAATAAATAAATAAAATGCAGCCTGGGTGAGCAGAAGAGACTTCTTTCAAAAACACTGAAACTCTTACCGACCTCAAACTTTTTTGTGTGTAAAGTTTATTGTAATTAGGTTGGTTTGTGCAAATAAATGTATTTATTAAATGGATCATGTTATGTTCTGTAATTGTTGTTAATAAATCTGGGAGAAAAAAAACATGCAAAAGTTTTATCTTCAGATGAACAACAGCCCTTGACAAAAATTAACCATGGTTTTACTACAGTAACCACAGTTTAGTAGTATTTATTTACTATATGCCATGGTTACCACTACAGAACCCATATTTTAAGCATAGAATAATAATAATAATAAAAAAAATAAAAAATGGACTAGACTAGACTGTCCCTGTCTAGAAACTGGTAGGGATTTTTTTTTTTTTTTTTAGATGTATGGGAGATAAATCTTGGTCAGGGCGCCATTTCGGGTCACATCATCAGTAGTGTAGGGTAGAGTGGGGGAAAACGCCCCCCTTAAGGATTTTTTCTGTGAAACAAAAGTGAAATGTGTTCAGAAAAGTTAGCATTGTTTTAGTGACAATGACATAAATTATAAACCAAGTATGAAAAATGTCCAGAGTTTTCATGTTATTAGATTTTTAACAAAAAATTAATTTGTGCCAAGGGGGTAAAATGCCCCCCAGTCTGTCAAAGCAATTTGCTTTAAACCTTTACAGCAAAATCAGAGCACATGCAGCTTTAGCTTAAAATTAAAAATAATTTAATCAATAATAATGAATTGCTAACTGGCTAGCTAATTAGCTACCTGATGCTAACTTGAGGTAATTTTTAAATATAAAGTCCAAATATTTTTAGTCAACCAACTATTTAGAATATATTTGATGGAAAAGCAAAGGATTTGATGTTCAGAGCAGAATAACTACAGTAATTGCCCATTGCCCCCTGAAAATCACCTTTAAAGTTGTCCAAATTAAGTACTTAGCAAAGCATATTACTAATCAAAAATGAGGTTTTGATATATTTACGGTAAGAAATTTACAAAATATATTCATGGAACATGATCTTTACTTAATATCCTAATGATTTTTGACATAAAAGAAAAATCGATAATTTTGGCAATACAATGTATTTTTGGCAATTATTGGTTATTTTTGGAAAAACAGTAGGGGGGTGTTTCCCCCCACTCTACCCTACCCTTGCATCATTAGATGATTTGGTTTTTTCAACATTATACACCCTCCACAAGGGTGGCCCGCTGCAGGAAGATCAGTCCTCAGCTTGTGTCCTGTACTCAATGTTCCAGAAATTGACCCTGTTGGTAAAGTCGGCAGTTGGCTGAAAGGTTGATAAGTGGGAATTCTTGAGTGTGATTAATGTTGCTTTACTTTGAGCCCAGCATGGATCATTCCACTTGCCAAATCCACTGGCTACTTCTTCAACGTCAATTGGTCATACTCTGCTTGCTCGCCAAATGATCTTGAGGCCCTGATTGTGTCTCAAAGTGTATCTTCCTTGCATGAGGCTGGTCTTGCAGCCTATCATGACGTGTTTGAGAGTTGATGGAGTTGGGCAGAGGGCATAGTTTGGATCCTTGAAGTACCACTGTTGGCGATTCATTAGTGATGGAAGCACAACATACATTGCTCTGATGATAAAGCTAATCTTGTTTGCTTGCATTTCCCAAAGCTCCCTCCAGCTGATCTTTCTCCTCTCCAAACCTTCCCACTGCATCCATTGCCCCTGCTTAGCAAGAGAGACAGCCTTCTTTCTTCTCACAGCCTCCTCCTGTCAACACACCAGTGTTCTCTGGTCTGATGTTGTAGCCTTTCGCCAGGTTTGTTCACTTGCTTTCAAGCCGAAACCAAGCCAAGCCAAGTGGAGGAGGGGGGGGGGGGGGGGGGGGGGGGGGGGTTGCATTGCCATTTAATTATCTTAATTTCAAGACCTTACAAATGCAAAACCTCTCTAAATATTGGTTTGCAGATACTTTGGTAGTAACTATGAACAACGACAAAAGTAATATAAATTCATAAGTCAAAAACATCTGCTGATCTAAATGTCCCATATTTCAGAAGGTCAAGCTAATACCATGTTTGTATATCACCTTTCATTTGCATTTGTGTTTCTGTGGCTGTTCCCAATGTGTTTTCCAATTCACTGACAACTGCTGATTTCAGGCTTTGTAAACCTTCAGAAGCTTAAAATCTGTTTGTTCATCAGGTGTGTTTGGTGAGTCAGTGTCAGTGACGGAGGGAGATTCTGTTACTTTACACACTGGTGTTACTGAAATACGTGAAGACGATTATATACTGTGGAAATTTGGAGCTGAAAAGTCTCAAATAGCTAAAATGAAGAAAAAGAAACAAATCTTGCCCACATTTAACGGTACTGATGGAAGATTCAGAGACAGACTGAAGCTGGACAATCAAACTGGATCTCTGACCATCAAAAACATCACAACTGAACACGCTGGAGATTATCACCTAGAGATAGCCGGAGCAAAAAAATCATCAAAAACATTCAATGTTTCTGTCTATGGTGAGTAGTCCAAACAATCTCATAACTTGTTTTAATAAAGGAATATTCAGTACAAGTTAAGCTCCATTAACAGCATTTGTGGCATAATGTTGATTAAGGATGGGCAGTCTGATGATTCTATATCATGATCGATCTTGAAGACGTCAACAATCCACTTTTCAAGCGAATCGTAGAGATCTTCGTAAAAATGTAAAAACAGTAATGGCTGCCTACTAGATGACTGTAACTTGCCAAATTATATCAAATGTCTCTGATGTCTTTAATGCATGGCAACATATTTAAAAACAACTATAGCAGCAGTAGTGCAATGAATCAAAACATAGTTTCAGATTCGATTTGAATAAAACGGTCATTGTGCATAGGTGCCCCAGAACACCATTTCAACCTAGGGGGACCACCCCAACCATTATTTCACCCACATTTTGTTTTCCCAAAACGTATTTGAAACATAGCGTAGACACTTTACTTGGATTTAATGTGCTTTCTCTGTATATAAATCTCTGTAATTTTCTTTTCATGCAGACACCTAAATGTCTTTCACCCTTAGTCATTTTGCTGTTTGATATGATAGAAACACTCACAAAATAAGAGCTGGAAAAAAAGTGTTGTCTAGATTTATCAATATTTTTCTTTAATCTCCTATGTCTTCCAGCTCGTCTGCCTGTTCCTGTCATCAGCAGTAACTCTTCACAATCATCATCATCATCATCATATTGTTCATTGGTGTGTTCAGTGGTGAATGTGGGTCATGTGACTCTCTCCTGGTACAAAGGAAACAGTTTATTGTCCAGCATCAGTGTGTCTGATCTCAGCATCAGTCTCTCTCTACCTCTGGAGGTGGAATATCAGGATAAAAACACCTACAGCTGTGTGCTCAACAATCCCATCAGCAACCAGACTCAACATCTGGACATCAGTCAACTCTGTCACACATGTTCAGGTACAGCAGCGCTGATATTAGAGTTTATTCATTGAGTTGATCTCTGTGTTGTAGATCAGACTGATTCAATCACTTACATTAATGACTCTTTTACTCTCCTTCATATCCTCCAGACTCAGTCTCTCTGATAGTGTTGATCTCTGCTGCTGCTGCTGGTGGTGGTTTTCTGTTGATTTTAGCTGCAGTCGGGATCTTCTGCATCTGCAGGAAATGTAAGAAAAAAAACAAAATAAAAAAAAAATTGTAAAAAAATAGCTTGAGATCAAAAAATTAATGCGTGTTAAAATATTTATCTTTTATAAGGCACAAATTTCTTTATAAAATTAAAAATGTTGTTGTATGTGTATATCATTGTTAATGCAGTCCAATCACATGGGAAAGACAAGACTCATTCAACATCACGAAAAAAGGTAAGAAGTTGCAAGAAGTTGTTGCAGTCAGTCTGATTGAAACTTGCTGACTGAATTTATTTGACCTATAAATTCATTAGCACAAATCAACATGTATTAGAATGCAGAAAGGAATTGTATTTTCCTTCAATAACAACAAGATATTACTGACAAATTATGCTTATAATTTGTCATTTATAATTTAATGATTGGTTCATCCAAAAAAAAAAAGGAAAAGAAAAAGATTTAAATTTATGCAAGGCACTGTTACAAACCCACATGAGTTTCTTTTTGGCAGATTGTCAGCCTCAGTCACCTTTTACTTTCATTGCATTTTTTATTTTTTTTCTATACAATTAAAGTTAACTGTGGAAGAAATGCCTACTAGAAAATATACAGGCTATCCTCCAGATTAAATGATATATCAAGTATTCATGACAGTGATCATTAAACAATTCATAGGCTACAATCAATTAAAATGTTCAGATCTTAAAAGCTATGACCAGTCAATGAAATTATTTTACAGAAGCTTTAATAAGGTCTTGTAAAGCCTGCCTATTCGCTCTGAATGAATTTCAAGCAAAATTCTATAATATTTTTTAAAAATGATTTTAAACTGTTACTCTTGATTGACTGTGGCCTATATTTTTCCTTGCAGAAATCAATGGAGGACCATATGTATGGAAATATCATCTCAAAGCGATGATCAAGTACCGAATCTACTGGAATAAATTAATCTTACAGCTCTGCGGGTCCTGTTTTACTTTTTTTTTTTTTTCTTGACCCTATTTTTTTTATTTTATTAAATGTTTCTTCTTCTTTTTTTTTTTTGCTGCTATATGTAGCCTATTAGTTTAATTTAGTGGGCCACACAGAGCATAGCACTCAGAAACTCAACTAAATGTTCTGTTTGCTATCTTAACAAGCATGGACTTTAGCCTATTAAATACTGACCACTTCACTGTTCTCTGTAAAGAAATTAACAAATAAACAACGACTGAATACAGTCTTTCACACACAATAAGCTCTGCTGGATATTTGGTCAAATTCAGCACAATCACATCAACCCTCTCTGGTGTTGAAAACGGACCACATCTCTCTAATAATAGCACTTTTACTCGACACAGTGCGCTATAAATAGACGGAGCAATCAGACTGCCAAAGTCACGTGATTTTGGTCAACTATAGCCTGGTATCACAGACAGAGCTTAGACTAACCAAGATTAGGCCATAGTTCAATTAGGACATTTAAGCTATTTTTTATAAACAAGCTTAGAAAAAAACATTACTGGGGTGCATCTTGAGACAAAACAAAGGCATTGATATATTTTAAGATCAGTCAGTGCAAGTTTATTTCAGTTGAACAGCTCAGACTTATATTTTAGTCTAGGACTAGACTTAAGCCTTGTCTGTGAAACCGGGGGTAGGTTTCCTGAAGTCATAACTGTTTGTAAATTTCAGTGGTTCGCCGCTAGGGGGCGATGATTATCGGAAAACCCATGAGCCAGCAGTGTCTATCTCAGATCAGGTTTACAATTTCTCTGGCACATTTTTATAATAAAAAGGAAGAGATGTAGTTTTGTCTCCTATTAGTCTAACTACCAAATCTCTCAATAAAACAAATAAAACAGTTACACTTTATTTCGATAGTCCACTTTAGACTTAACTACAAGTAACTTTGTAACAACATGTCAACTAATTCTCATTAATTTGCAACTACATGTCTACTAACTCTCAGTAGGGTAGGTTTAGGGTTAGTAGAATAAGTTGACATATACTTGCAAAGTTTCTCATAGTATGTTGTGGACCCATCAAAATAAAGTGTTAGAAGATATTAAGCAGACAGTCTACTAATACTCTAATGACTGCTAGTTGACATATAGTTGCAAAGTTATTTACTGTTAGTAGAATGTCTAAAGTGGACTGTCGAAATAAAGTGATAGTCATATTTAATGGTGTTAGATGATTTGTTAATTGCATTCAATATACTACAGCTTTTGGAAATAATTTGCAGTAGGTGTTTTTATGCATGTTTTGGTTTCCAATGCATTTACACTGTTCTGTCCAGCAGGGGTCAGCAGCGTGTTGCAAAACACCTGATTCAAACCTTTAAAATATTCTGTTCGCACACTAAATATTGAAATCAGCTGTTTTGTACAGAATGTATATAGTTATTGCAGTGATAGTAGCACAACAACACATTACTGCCATTAAAACAGACCTGGGGCCTGTTTCATAAAACAAGTTTACCAAATAAAACCAGGCTTAATTATTTCAGTTAGTCTGACTTGATGTCACTTGATCTGGTTCAAAATAAGTCAGAATAACTGAAATAATAATAATTAGTATACAATTACAATTACGGTTATTATTATTATTATTATACAGTACATCCACAGATAGCTAATTGATTTTACTAATATCTTTGACTCATATTTACACTTTTCTGCCATCTTTACTTTCATTCACTGTATCTAGTGGCGCCATCCGGTGGGTTTTGAATAAAAGCAGCTAAAGCAACAGCACAGCACTATGCAGCAGGAGATTGTAAAAGTCATGCGACATAATATAAAATGTGAAAATTGTGTGTCACTTTGATGTGCTTCAGCAACAAGGTGGACTTCCAGGCCTGTGGCTGCACTTGGGCCTGCCGCCCCACCGGCTCCAAAGACTTCTCCATTCCTCTGAATCCATTCTGGTCCTCTGTTCCTCTGATTCCACCTTAGACTCCACCTCCAGAAATAAAGAAAGCATTCTAAACTTTTTGTTATGTCCTATGTTATTTGTTTGGAGGCGTATACTTTTTGTTTCCCTGTACTTCATTTTTTAGCAGGACGAAGCGGCTATCTGATTGGTTGATCCATCTGTCCATCATCAAGATGCCGGGTGACGATACAACACGGTTTCTCCAATGAGGGCGCGCCATGTGCCTTTAAAGAGCGCACCTGCGTGGGAAGCGGGAGGTGATTTGCACGCTAGAGCACTTGATCCTTTTGTGATGCATGTTTGCTTGACCTGTACTGTTATAGTGTTTTGAGAAATGTGTTCTTTGAGAGCTTGGTAATTGAGGCTCATTTGGGCTGACTTTTCTCTGTGAGTAGTTCACCGTTTATTTTGTTCTGGCGGGTTGATCTGTTATTAAACGGGGAAGAGAAAAGAACAGCTGAGATATTGTTTATATAATCAATTATTTTGAGGTGTCCTGGTTATATTGTTTCTCATTGTAATAAATCATCACTTTTCTTACACTAGGTTGGCTTGTGTGTGAGATGTTTTCCAGTACGCGTTCAATATTTTAATGGTGCACGCCTTATTTCCTCTAGACTAACTGGGGTTGGTAACATCAATGGGGGCTCGTCCGGGATCGTTATGATTGGGATGAGGGTGTTCCTCTGGTGTTATTTGCTGTGCGAGAAGCCGTGCAGGAGTCACTGGGTTTTAGTCCGGCTGAAATGGTGTTCGGACACACTGTAAGAGGACCACTGTTCTCAAAGAGAAAATGTTGGAAGCTGGTTCTGGGTCAGAGGTTCATGTTTTGGACTATGTTAGTCGTTTTCGGGAACGACTACATTATGTTTGCAGCTTTGCACAAAAATCTTTGGTGAATGTTCAGTCTGGAATGAAGAAACGGTATGATGTGAAAGCTGTTTCTCGTTCGTTTAAACCTGGTGATGAGGTATTAGTATTGCTACCTATCCAGGGTTCGGCATTATCAGCGCGTTTTTCAGGACCTTATGTTGTGTTAAAGAAAATAAGCGAGACTGATTATGTCATTCGAACTCCTGACAGGAAGCGACAGTCGCGCGTCTGCCATATTAATATGCTTAAGTCTTATCACACCAGAGATAATTCACGGAGCGGACTACTGAGGGGACCATAGGGCCCATGGAATCTTCTGTGGCTCTGATTTGTGGACTACCATTAAACCTGGAGGATTAGGTTAGTGCAGATGATGACATAATTCTGCGAAATACTTCTCAGCAGTGTGCTAAGTTGGAAAACTCTGAGATTCTGAACAATTTGTCGACATATCTTACTCATTTATCTGATGTTCATGTACAGGACATTGTAGGTGTTGTCGCCGATTTTCCATCCTTATTTGGAGATGTGCCGTCGCAAACTACGGTGTTGCAGCACGATATTAATGTTGATGGCGCATCCCCTATTAAGCAACATGCATATCGGATGAACGCTGTTAAGAGAACGATAATGAGACAAGAAACTAATTATTTGTTGGAGAATGGGTTAGCAAAACATAGTAGTAGCCCCTGGAGCTCTCCTTGCCTGTTAGTGCATAAGTCCGATGGTTCGTTCCGTTTTTGCACGGACTATCGTCGTGTAAATGCAGTTACAGTGCCTGACTTTTACCCACTTCCCAGAATGGAAGATTGCATTGACAATTTGGGGTCAGCTAAATTTGTCAGCAAGTTGGATTTATTAAAGGGGTATTGGCAGGTTCCGTTAACCCCTCGCGCATCTAATATCTCTGCTTTCGTAACTTCGGAGTGTTTTATGCAATATCACGTTATGGCATTCGGGTTACGAAATGCACCTGCCACCTTTCAAAGATTAATCCAAACTGTATTGGCTGGGGTTCCCCATTGTAATGCTTATTTGGATGATCTTGTACTATATTCAACTGAGTGGACAGAACATCTGAAACTCCTTCGTACAGTGTTTGAGCGCTTAGAGAAAGCTACGTTGACACTCAACCTAGCTAAGTGTGTCTTTGGGAAGGCGAGTGTGACTTACCTGGGTAAAGAAGTGGGGGGAGGACAGGTAAAACCTGTAGAGGCTAAGGTTACTGCCATTACCGAATTTCCCGTGCCTACCTCACGGAGAGAATTACAACGTTTTCTGGGTATGGCAGGTTACTACCGTAGTTTTTGTGTGAACTTTTCCACGGTAGTTAATCCCTTAACAAATTTTCTTAGCCCTGCTAATTCTTTAATCTGGTCTGACGATTGTCAAAATGCGTTTGAAACGGTGAAAGCTTTGTTGTACAATACTCCTGTTTTGGCTGCCCCAGATTTCGAACGTTCTTTTAAACTGGAAGTGGATGCAAGTGCTGTGGGAGCTGGAGCAGTGCTTTTGCAGGAGGATGATGTGGGAGTAGATCACCCCGTTTGTTATTTTTCCAAAATGTTTAACAAATATCATCGCAATTATTCTGTCATTGAAAAAGAAACGTTGGCTTTGTTGCTGGCCCTACAATTTTTTGAAGTGTACTTGGGTTCTTCGAGTGTCCCTATAGTTGTTTATACAGACCATAACTCTTTGGTGTTCCTTGCAAGAATGTATAACAAGAATCAACGCCTTATGCGGTGGTCGTTGGTGGTTCAGGGATACAACCTTGAAATCAAGCATAAGAAAGGGTCAGAGAATGTGTTGGCTGATGCTTTATCTAGAGTGTAGTTTTATCGATCTGATTGAAATAAACATGATATGTTTATTCTTATGGGGAGGAGTGTTACGTCCTATCTTATTTGTTTGGAGGCATTTTTTACCCCCTCTTTTTGTTTCCCTGTACTTTCATTTTTTAGCAGGATGAAGCGGCTATTTGATTGGTTGATCCATCTGTCCATCATCAAGATGCCGGGTGACGATACAACACGGCTTCTCCAATGAGGGCGTGCCATGTGCCTTTAAAGAGTGCACCTGCGTGGGAAGCGGGAGATGATTTGCACGCTAGAGCACTTTATCCTTTTGTGATGCATGTTTGCTTGACCTGTACTGTTATAGTGTTTTGAGAAATGTGTTCTTTGAGAGCTTGGTAATTGAGGCTCATTTGGGCTGACTTTTCTCTGTGAGTAGTTTGCCGTTTATTTTGTTCTGGCGGGTCGATCTGTTATTAGAATAGAAGTTTATTGTCATTGTACCATTTGCATGTACAACGAAATTTAAAAGTACCAGCCAGTCAGAGTACTGTAGTCATACATACATTCATAAGATAAAAATTAAATAAAAGGTACAGAAAATTGTACACAGTCACATTCACCATCTGTCTATTTTTTCACATCTCATGAAAACAGTGTTTTTGATTATTGAGAGTGGTTATAGCTGTTGGATAAAAACTGTTTTTTAGTCTGTTTGTCCTGGCTCTAATTGTCCTGTATCGTCTCCCTGATGGTAACAGTTCAAACAGATCATGTCCAGGGTGTGTTGTGTCTTTGAGGATACTTTGGGCTTTCTTAATACAGTGTGAAGTGTGTAGATCTTCCAGTGTTGGGAGAGGGCAGCCTACGATCTTCTGTGCCATGTTTATGACCCTCTGGAGCGCTTTCCTCTGAGCCACTGTACAGCTGGTGAACCATACGCCAATGCAGTAGGTTAGGATGCTCTCTATAGAGCACCGATAGAAGGACACCAGTAGTCTCTGAGTAATGTTGTTCTTCCTCAGCACCCTAAGGAAGTACAGTCTCTGCTGGGCCTTTTTCAGCAGCTCAGAGGTGTTTGTGCTCCAAGTAAGGCCCTCCTCTAACTGGACTCCCAGAAACCGGAAGTCAGCTACCCTCTCTACACAGTCCCCACTGATGAAAAGTGGAGTAATGTCCGTTTTCTTCCTCCTGTAGTCAATGATCAGCTCCTTGGTCTTTATGGTGTTGAGGAGCAGATTATTCTCCTTACACCACCATGAGAGCCGCTCCACCTCTTCCCTATAAGCTGACTCATCCCCTCCTGATATGAGTCCCACCACCGTAGTGTCGTCTGCAAACTTCACAATGGTGTTGCTATAGTGAGCGGGGGTACAGTCATAGGTGTAAAGAGTGTAGAGCAGAGGGCTCAGAACACAGCCCTGTGGAGAGCCGGTGCTAAGGCTGAGGGCTGTAGAGGTGTATCGGCCCACTCTGACCCTTTGACTGCGATCAGACAGAAAGCTATTAATCCACATGCAAGTGGAGTGTGGAAGCCCTAAGTCCTGAAGCTTGTCCACAAGTTTGACGGGAAGAATGGTGTTAAACGCCGAGCTATAATCCACAAAGAGCATTCGGACGTAGCTCCCCTGCTTCTCCATATGGGAAAGTGCAGCATGGAGGGCTGTGGCCACGGCGTCCTCTGTGGATCTGTTTCCCCTGTAGGCAAACTGGTAAGTGTCAAAGCTTGCAGGCAGGAATGATGTAATGTGACTCCGCACCAGTTTTTCGAAGCACTTCATTACCACTGGTGTGAGTGCAACTGGCCGGTAGTCACTCAGGCTCGAGATGTGAGATTTCTTTGGTAATGGGACTATGGTGGAGGATTTCAGACACGGTGGGACAGTGGACAGGGCCAGTGACTGGTTGAAGATCTTAGTAAAAATTCCAGCCAGCTGATCCGCACAGTCTTTCAGTACCCGGCCAGGGACGCCATCTGGTCCAGCAGCCTTCCTTGGGTTCACGGACCTCAGCGTATGCCTAACTTCCCTCTCGTTAACTGTGAGAGTTAAGTTGCTCAAGGCCTTGAGGTGTGGCGTGGCTGTCTCTGGCGGCTCCACCTCAAAGCGTGCAAAGAAGAGGTTTAGCTCCTCTGCCAGTGTGGCATCACCCTCATCAGCTCCAGGATTAGTCCTGAAATTAATGAGATGCTGGACTCCCTGCCACACCTGCCTGCTGTTGTTGCTGTCCAAATGGTCCTCAATCCTCCTCCTATAATCCAGCTTGGCCTCTCTGATGCCTCTCTTCAGGTTTGCTCGGGCAGCACTGTATTTCTCCCGATTTCCAGACCTGAAAGCGATGTTTCTCTCTCTGAGCAGCTGCTTGACCTCCCGGGTCATCCAGGGCTTCTGGTTGGAAAAAACCCGGATGCGTTTGTCCACTGTGACAGTGTCTGTACAGGTCTTTATATAGCACAGCACACTGTCTGTGAACACTCCCAGGTCCTTATGTTCAAACACCTCCCAATTGGTCCTGTCAAAGCAGTCCTGCAGCTGCTGAGAGGCACCATCAGGCCAAGTTTTGATGACTTTTGTGCTGATAGAAGCAGTTTTACAGAGGGGGGCATATGCGGGGATCAGAAGCAGGGACACATGGTCAGACTGGGCCAGGTGTGGAAGTGGTCTCGCCCTATAGCCCAACTTGATGTTAGAGTAGACCTTGTCCAGAGTGTTAACTCCTCTAGTAGCACATTTAACATGCTGGTGGAATCTAGGGAGTGCTGCTTTCAGGTCCGCATGATTAAAATCCCCTGCTACTATAAGCACAGCGTCAGGATGCATGCTCTGCTGTCTACTAATACTCCCATGTAAAAGTCCAACAGCCGAGAAAGCATTAGCGTCCGGTGGAATATAAACAGCGGTTATTATGACTGCTGTTAACTCCCTCGGAAGATAGATGGGCCTGCATTTAACAGTAATATACTCCAAGTCCGTGGAGCAGTATCTGTCTACAGTCACTGTGTTTGTACACCAGCTGTTATTAATGTACACACAGAGCCCCCCTCCTCTGCTCTTACCAGAGTCCGCTGTCCTGTCCTGACGCTGTACAGTGTAGCCTACTAGCCCAATAGCCGAGTCCGAAATAGATGGTTGAAGCCAAGACTCCGTGATTAACAGTACACAACTGTCTATTAAACGGGGAAGAGAAAAGAACAGCTGAGATATCACGTGATATACATGTGCTACACTGAGTTATCAATTATGTCTAGAACACTAGTTTAGTGACCTGTGCCATTTTGTGTATTTTTCGTTTTGGTTAGTGAGGGTAGTTTATTTAGGGTGTCTTTGGCGCTGAAGATCTTTTGTTTTTGTCTTTGTTGAATGTTAATTTAGTTAGATTAGATATTGTTTGTTTTTAGTAGGATTGGTTTTGGTTTTATTTTGTTTTTGATTTGGCATGGTCTAGTTCTTTTCTCTTTTTCCTTTTTGTGAACTTTTTGTGGGGTTTGTATAAATTGTTTATATAATCAATTATTTTGAGGTGTCCTGGTTATATTGTTTCTCATTGTAATAAATCATCACTTTTCTTACACTAGGTTGGCTTGTGTGTAAGATGTTTTCCAGTACGCATTCAATATTTTAATGTTGCACGCCTTATTTCCTCTAGACTAACTGGGGTTGGTAACACTTTTGAAAAGTTAAATATAATTTTGATATTGTTTCTCAGTGTCAAGCAGTTGCTCATCTTGGCTTTTTTCAGTAGTTTGGTGAGTCTTAAAAAGCTGCTCATAGTAGCAGGACGAGAAGAAACTCTTCACCTACAAACTAAACACACATGAAATAAATTCCCACTCTCATCTACAAGATGTTTGTCCACCCAGCAAATCAAACCACATTTCTGTAGAAAACAGACCACAGCAGGTTTCAGTTTGACTCAGAAGATGAATTTAGAAAACCTGGTACTGTGAGGTGGCAGACGATTTTATCTATGCTTTTTTCCCTTCACTAAAATTAGAATAAATATACTGAATTTATAAATGCAAAAATCATTTGATAATTCTTATTCATCTTCATTTAACTGACAAAAGTACAAAGAAAAGATTTCCAGTGCTTTCATTGACCAAACTGTATTTTGTAAAAATAAACTAATTTAGATTTTGACGGCTGCAACACACAAAAATTGTGACCGTCAAATGTTGTTCATCCACAATTCACACAATATTCTTTTACCTTTATCTATTTAACACTGTCAGGAAACTACACTCTCAGAAAAGGTACAAAAAGGTACATAAACTGTCAGTGGGATGGTACCTTTTCAGTTATATGTGCATTTACAATACTAATATCCACACTTAAGGGGTTTTCTGAAAGTGTACCGCCCCAATGCCAGCTTTTGTACTTTAGAGTGTACCTTACAGAAAGCAAGTTAAATGATACAAATATAGAATATTTGCCTGTTAAGAACAGTTAAAGTTGTAATAACAGCCAGATGAACCATGCAAATGCAGCGTGTGAACGAGGGTCAAACTCTGCAGTGGGAGGATTCACACATTTACAGTTCTGCTGGTGGTTTAGCAGGTAGTTTTATTAGATCAGATAATGAGCGACTGAGGAAAATGTTTCTCATGTTTGTTTTGTTCTGTTTGTGCTGGTGCTGTCAGATTGGTAAGTTATTTAGCTTATTTTTTTACCCCCACTTCAGAGAAATACAAATTGCTGCTACTGTTCAAAGATTGTTTTCATCGACTGCTCTCAGTATCATGAATATTTTGGAATCTACTAACTTTAGTACCTCTTTATTATTTTAAATGAAAATTTCCAGATCTAGAAAGATCTCATGAAAATAAGTTGTATTAATTTACAGTCTGTATCGAAAATATCTGGCACACTTAAACTTGTACTATCAATCTGCAATAAATTATGTAACTTTATGCATTATTTTCTTCTGAAATTAAAGATTAAGGATGTGTTGCACCATAAGTATTAAGCTTAAATCAAGGTTTAGCTGATAAATCTGCTGCGTCAAACTTTAAACTTTGAAATATGTAGATGTACATTTAAACCATCATTTTGATTTGTTATTTTACATTTAAGATAAATTAACTTTGACCCTATTACTTCAAACTCATCAAGGAAGTCGCATGACTGCAAAATCTATTTTTGGGAACCTGTTTGCTTTGAGTTTTTAAATACAATTAATGCATTTATCTGTTTAATATATTAAATACAATTCTTGTGATAGAGGACACTGTGGCATTACTATGAAGAACCCTTCGGGGTCATTATAGCTCCAGGATCCAATATGTTCTTAATGTGTACTTTTTTAATAAATTATGCCATATTATTCCATAAATTGATACTATAAATATATTTCCAGGCAATTCATAAGTGCTGTTGCAGTGTTTTCTTTTTCTGCATGATTCTAACATTCTAACAGAACTCCAGTGACCAGTTGATGTGGTTTGGATACCTCCCCTCCCCAGGCCACCTTGAAAGATCTACCGGTGAGATAGGATTCAAACCAGCGAAGTGGAATCCCAGTGATGCCCAGTGATGAGAGGGTAGACAGGAGGATCTGATGATTGAAAAGTGTCAAAAGCAGCAGAAAGATCCAGCAGAATGAGGACTGGTGATTTGGAATCGGCCTTTGCAATTTGCAGGGCTTCAGTGACTGAGAGTAGCACAATCTCTGTTGAATGGCCACTCCTGAAACCTGACTGTTTAGCATCCAGTTTGTTGTAATGTGAAAGAAACCGTGAGAGCTCGTTGAAGACAACTCGTTCGAGTGTTATCGCTACGAATGGAAGGAGATAGACAGGTCTGTAGTTTTCTAAAAGAGAAGTGTTTACCCGTGCCTGCTTGAATGCTGTGGGGAAGATGCCTGTGAGGAGAGATGTGTTGATAATGTGTGTGAGTGCCGGTAAGAGTGTGGGAGAGATTGTTTGGAGAAGGTGTGAGGGGATTGGGTCGAGAGGACATGTTGTAGGATGGCTGGAGAGGAGAAGTCTGGATACTTCTGCCTCGGTGAGGGGACAGAAGGAGAAGATGGGAGTTAGAGCAGTGGATGTGGTTGATTGGAGGTCCTGTGGAGTTGAGAACTGGTTACTGATTGTTCTAGTTTTGTCTGTGAAAAAAGTGGCAAAGTCATCAGCGGTTATCAAAGTGGTGGGAGGTGGAGGAGGGGGACAGAGGAGAGAATCAAATGTTCTGAAGAGATTACACATGTCTGGAGCGCTGTTGATCTTGTTGTGGAGATGTGAAGATTTGTGAGTGTGGACTTCAGTAGAGAAAGATGAAAGCAGAGACTGATACCTACTCAGGTCCGACGGATCGTTTGATTTGCGCCATTTTCTCTCTTCCACTCTGAGTTTGGTCCGATTCTCACAAAGAACATCAGATAACCAGGGGTTAGAAGCAGTGTTAATTTCGTTGACAAAGACGACGACGATCTGAAACAATGGCCTCAGCACCTGAAGGGTTAGGGAGTGGGTGACCAGACGTCCTGTTTTTCCCGGGAGTCACAATTCATTGTCGATTAACTTAAAGTCAGTGAAGGTGCGATAGGCGGAAACGCGCTGATAGAAGTGCTCTCTCTCGCGCGCGCTCCACTTCTTCAGTTCTCATACAGCGCGCGATCAGTTCTCAGTACTCAAATACACACACAGCAGTCCACATGTCTCTCATGTAGAGCATCTCACGGAAATACAGTCCGTTATGGTTTAAGTGAGCTTAAACAGGTGGGTGAAAACTGAATGTATGTCAGTAGGCTATTGCATGCATACCTTCCGTCTTAAATGGACAGCATTCCTAATTATCTGTCATAAACGTTAACCAACAAAAGATGTTAAATAAATGTATACTTAAGTAAACCTACTGTATCTGAAAAATGAGGTGTAAGGTCCACCCATCTGGCCCAAAGAAGGTTTCCGATGGTGGATGAAGGTTTCCTGCGTGTTCGGTCTTTCCAGTGTGCAAAGTTCTTCAATTTAAGTTAAACTCTAATCTGACTCCATTTTATTATTTAATCTGACTCCATTTTATCATGACCTCGTATTTAGCTTGAAATACAAATTGATTGCTTGTCTATTTCTAATTTGTATTCTTCTGATATTTGATTATTCTAGTTAACTCTTGACTTTATATTTACTCGTTCATTCGGTTGCTCATGTCTTTAACAAGGATGCAACGTAATCTACTAGAGTCAATAATTACAGAGTAAAACAGAATAATGTCAAATGTAACAATTTATTCTCAGTCAGGTAAATACTGTATGTATTATCTCAATTTCACAGCAATTCAAAGAGATCAAATCATATCAATACAAAACATAGAATTCTCAAAGATAGATTCTATGAGTAAAGAATGCAAACCTGACTTTATAGAAATACATAGTGTGAGTATTCAGACATACCACACTACGGACTTCTGGCTACAGAAAAACGCCCTGATCCTTTTTCCACATTTCCTTAAGTACTTCAGACCAGGATAAACATCCCCCAAACTGGAGACAGGAACTAACAATTGCAATTTGCAATTTAATTAAGTCGAGTTAGCACCTTTTGGGACAGAAGGTAATTTGCATGAAAACCACTAGGTGCTGATCCGCCCTCTACAGTATGCAAAATATCTCTGAACTCTTAAGATCTGTATTACCTTTTAGTTTACTTCTTATAAGAATGAGACCATTGTACCAGTCGCCCTGAGACAATTCAAATGATACCAAACATGACCGTAAATAACACTTGCATTAATGCAGAACATTACATTTCTGCTATTGACCATTCTGAGTGAGCTGAGTGAAGGGAAAGATGGGTGATGGGAAGGAAGGGATGAAAAGGAGTTTATGCATATGCGAGGGAGGCATTTTCCCGCGTTTTCTCTCAGTGGGGTGCGGAGACAGATGTCTGTATGTTAATGCACTGTGTGTGTGTTGTCCATCTCAGGAGTTCAAAGTGTCTGAGGTTCTGTAATCCTTACAGATTCCTCCCTCTGATCACGTGGGTCAATTCCAGATGATTCCCAAAGAGGTCACTTGTCAGGCACTTGTTGTGGTCCTTGTGATGTAGTATTTGCAGCTGTGGATGCCTTTAGAAAGGCCTTTGTGTATACCAGTCTCAGCAGGTGCATGTAGCTTGAACTCAGCAGGGAGATGAACGGGTTCAGGGTTTCACCTGTCTGGTTGAGAACAACACGTGTGCATAGTTCATTGAATCAATCCAGTCCTTTCATTACTTGAGTCGTTCCATCATGGAGAAACCTCTGTCTCTAGTGACACCTTCCCTAGGACTTCCTTGCCTCTTTGTTGAATCTCGTCACCTCCAATTGTGCAGATTTCTGGGCAGACTCCAACAGGTGAAGGGTTCTCGCTGGTTACATACTGCTTTGTGTGAGACACTTAACAGCATCTTAATGGCTCAACGATTGAACAATGATGAACTCGATGTAGAAAGCTGTGAGATTTGGCACAAGAACATATAACAAAGCAAAAAAACATAACATCATGTCAACAAGTGCGAATGGTACATTGGGTCTCTGGTATCTTTTGAGGTCTCATATCATAATGTGATCCCATCTTAAAACAGCTAATTCCTCACTACCACTCTGATGGATTTTTAATGGTAGTGGAATTACAGAATGCTTGGTCTGAGTGGCTTATATGAAAAGTGGCAAAAAGTCAGTGTACCTTACATGTTTATAAAGATGCTATGCATCATTAAAACATATGACAATAATAATAAATATTCAATCCCAATTACAAAGGTATAGACATACATATAATTCTCCAATGCAAGTCACCTAAGATTTCAAGGTAGTGATCTAAAGTGTGCTTAGGTACAAGAATGGGGATCCTGGATCCTTTGTAATAGTGTGTGTGTGTGTGTGTGTGTGTATATATGTGTGTGTGTGTGTGTGTGTATGTGTATGTGTGTGTCATGCAAGCTACGTCACATTCGATGGCATAGTCAAGTTGTAAATTTTGTAGCTGATGAACAGAAGTGCCCACACTTCATATTTAATCATTTTGATAATATTTCTGTTATTAGTGATGTGTTGGGAAACCAGCGGGCCCTCTGGTTTGCCAAAACATCCCAATAACAATCAGAAAGTTTAAATCTTTTGAATTTTCATGGCAGATTTGACTCTGCATTCAGAATTGTACATCATCGATTTGTGACAGTAGCCATGCAGATGTATTATGTTTTCCATGAGTTGGCAGATGGTTGTAAATCACAACTATTATGTGTGTCTTTCTGAGACTGCCATCATGGGATTAACTAAATCCTATGTGTGAGAATCTATGTGTTTCTGTCAGTGTGAAGATGGACAATAGATCTTTAGTGGGGTACCACATTTGGAATCTAAGCCATCATTGTTTTCTGTGGTGTGCAGTGTTCAGACTGGACAGTCTAGATGAGGTGATGATGCGATGGTGGAGGTTTGTGTTCTGTGCTCATGTCTGGGAGATGGGTGGAGTCTAATCTATAACAATCTGTGTTGCAAAAATTTAGTTCCGGTGCTAATCCGGAAGGCCATGTAGATATTTGTGTGGTAATGTACTATTGTGAGGTGTGACTGGCCTCTTGAAATGTCTTTGCACCCATCTCCCGCAATTTCAGGTTATTTCTAACAATTCCGCCGTCCTGGCTTGATGTAGCTGGAATCAGGTGCCTTCCTGGTATCTCACTTTCAAGGAATTGCAGTGGTCAACCTGAAACAGAACCAAATACTGAGAGAACCACAGTTAATTTTGAGTATTTTTCACCTCCCTTTCATTATTCTTCTAGCAAATTTAGAAGATCAGGTGATGTTATGTGGCTGTATTTAACTGTGGAATATTAATGCTAATCAGTCCTTCTGATCAGATTAAAATTTTGGTTGGTGCTACCCAGCGAAGAGTGAATTGGTTTGCATTCGCTTGTCCCACACTATTAAAATGAAAACACAACTCCTCCCTCTTGGCACTGGGTAGCATATCAATCTGCAACAAGATCTAAGTTGTCACAAATAGAATTCATGTGTTAATTCATTTAAATATGGAAAGGCAGGTTCAGAGCTGATGCAATGCACAATCACTGTTTTTATGTTTCAAAGGACTATTTATTCCATTTAGTCTTGCTGATCATTTTCATTGTTAAGACAATTGTGAAATCACTCTGTGGCCACATGGCAATTCTATGCTCTTGTATCTGGTTTAACTGCAGCTATATGGTAAATAGCACAGTGTGCCACTCAAGAGACAAACAAATTCAACATAGACACACATATGCAACTTAAAATTGCTATGCAATTCCAGTATTACAGTTATTCTAATTTCACACAAGAGACACGGTCTAGCATGTATGTAGCATCTACAACCTTAAACCTAAGTGTACACTTACAATAAATCAGTCATGTGTTTCATAAAGAATAAACTCAACTAGCCTATGTGCACATGTAGTAGCACAAACAACTATAATGTGTGTAACATACGCACATTGTGTTTAGCATAATTACAAATTTGAAAATTCAAACAAGATCATTGAAACTGGGATGTTTACATATTAAAGTCATCACTATTAAGCTGCTAGCCCACTAGCAAGTGAAGTCAACATCTGGAGGCCTTGCATCAGCAATGCAGTTACCTCACAAAGAGTTTTACATGAGGATGACTTGTTACATGTAAATAATTGATCTTCGCCTTTAGAAAGTGATATCCTATGTTTCAGAAAATAAGGTGGAGGTCTACTCCTTCCCAGTGACCAACATTTTTCCTCTGTATGGCCTGTTTTGAGACAGGAACTACAAAACCTGCTGTCTTCACCATACGGTTGTCTGCTGTGTTCTCCTGGAGTTTGAGGTTTTTCATGACTCCCTAATGCTTCCTTTACACCATGCATTCTGGTACATGACTCTGTGCTATTATGGTGTTGCATCACCTTAAGGACTGAAACTGGCACGCTATCTTGAGCAGTAGCACATGCTTTCTCTGAACTAAAAGTTCTAGATTTCCATCTGTTGTATCCCTGTTCTATCCTTGAACCCCAACACACTATCGTTCTGAACGTGTTTTCAGTTGGATCTACTCCATTTGACAATGCATTTTGGACTGGAGTGCCAGCATTGTTCTTTATAAGTTGTAATAACGGTTCGTGATCACGGCTTGTATTTTCTAGACCGGAATGTTCTTTGTATGTCACCCACAGACGTTCAGCGTATGTTTCAAACGGCTCATTGCTGCCCTGTTTAATTTCTAGTATCCTGCCCCAATCCGAGCTTATTGGTCCTCTCAGGTCTAGCAACGCCAGTTTTAATCTTTCATATATAGCCTCGTCAGATTCATTATTGTTTCGCTTGACTACGTCTCCAGATTTCATTTGAGGGGTTAATTTTGATCGGAGTTCATCCGGGATGGTTAATAGTGCGATTTGCCATACGTCCCTCGTTTCTAATTTGTACACTGTGGCTTGTAACATCAGTGCTTCCCAGTAGGGTTGAAATGGCCCTCTTTTGGGCATCATTCCCACGATCTGCTTATGTTTTGAACACTCTTCACGTTAATGGGCGGCTAATCGTGGTTATTTCATCATTCGCGTTTGTCATGGTTTTGAGTACAGCAACTCTAGCTGACGTGGAGGGCTTTTCGCTGGGTTTAATGTTAGCTCTTGTTATAATCGGACTTCGCTGACTTTGTTCATGTCTCTGAACGAGAGCTCGGTTACGAGTTTCTGTCCGTGTTTGACTCTCTAATGTGGCTACATCATCATCGTCATTATCGCTGTTTTTATCAGCATCAAAAGTCTCATCCAGTGCTGCTTGCTTAACTGCGGCCACTGGAAATCCGACATTGTCGCAACATTCTTCAAGAGCAGATATATAATTACTGCCCGTTGGGAGTTTCTCCTGAAGCGCATCTATTTTTCTCGCCATGTTTTCACTTTTCCTTGCCCAACCTTGTCTTTCGTATGTAAACGCCTCGACCTGTGCTCTTAGCTTTTGCAATTCATCCGAACGCGCTTTCTCGATTTCTCTGATACTCGCTATTGTGCGCTCATTTTCGGCTAATGTTTCTAGGTCGTTTTTCCGAAGTAAGTAGACAATGGCAGCTGTTGTTTTTTTATCTTTTGATTTAGATGTCAATTTTTCTCCTGCCAAAAACCAGGATATGATTTCATTGTTTTTCCACGTAAGGTTTAATCCTTTATCGTTTAAATGAAGAAGGATATTTTTTATATGCGCAGCGTGAATTCCCATGATCTCCTGATCTGCACTGCTGCTGTACTGTCCCTGAAAAGCCATGTTTTCCAGCTAATTCTTTTGCCCACCGGATGTTTCGGCTCCGGTCTAAACAGAGGGTATACCGACCCGTACTATAAATGTGTCTATATGTGAGGTGTAAACAGTCTTTCCCTCAACACTTTTACAAGGCAAAAATCAACTTACCACAACAGCTGGAGATAGATGAGAGGGAGATCAAACCTCATGTTCCGGGCAGGGTTCAAGTTGAATGTCGCGCTGGAAAGACGTTGCTCGTCTGTTGCGAGATCACGTCGGGGTCACCACTTTGTAAGGTCCACCCATCTGGCCCAAAGAAGGTTTCCGATGGTGGATGAAGGTTTCCTGCGTGTTCGGTCTTTCCAGTGTGCAAAGTTCTTCAATTTAAGTTCAACTCTAATCTGACTCCATTTTCTTATTTAATCTGACTCCATTTTATCATGACCTCGTATTTAGCTTGAAATACAAATTGATTGCTTGTCTATTTCTAATTTGTATTCTTCTGATATTTGATTATTCTAGTTAACTCTTGACTTTATATTTACTCGTTCATTCGGTTGCTCATGTCTTTAACAAGGATGCAACGTAATCTACTAGAGTCAATAATTACAGAGTAAAACAGAATAAGGTCAAATGTAACAATTTATTCTCAGTCAGGTAAATACTGTATGTATTATCTCAATTTCACAGCAATTCAAAGAGATCAAATCATATCAATACAAAACATAGAATTCTCAAAGATAGATTCTATGAGTAAAGAATGCAAACCTGACTTTATAGAAATACATAGTGTGAGTATTCAGACATACCACACTACGGGCTTCTGGCTACAGAAAAACGCCCTGATCCTTTTTCCACATTTCCTTAAGTACTTCAGACCAGGATAAACATCCCCCAAACTGGAGACAGGAACTAACAATTGCAATTTGCAATTTAATTAAGTCGAGTTAGCACCTTTTGGGACAGAAGGTAATTTGCATGAAAACCACTAGGTGCTGATCCGCCCTCTACAGTATGCAAAATATCTCTGAACTCTTAGGATCTGTATTACCTTTTAGTTTACTTCTTATAAGAATGAGACCATTGTACCAGTCGCCCTGAGACAATTCAAATGATACCAAACATGACCGTAAATAACACTTGCATTAATGCAGAACATATCATTTCTGCTATTGACCATTCTGAGTGAGCTGAGTGAAGGGAAAGATGGGTGATGGGAAGGAAGGGATGAAAAGGAGTTTATGCATATGCGAGGGAGGCATTTTCCTGCGTTTTCTCTCAGTGGGGTGCGGAGACAGATGTCTGTATGTTAATGCACTGTGTGTGTGTGTGTGTGTGTGTGTGTGTTGTCCATCTCAGAAGTTCAAAGTGTCTGAGGTTCTGTAATTCTTACAGAGGTTAATTTATATCTCTACCAAAAAATGAAAATTTATTCCAGTTTTTCCAAATTCAATCCTTGATTCAAATTTCTCATAACTAAGCTTAATTGATTTGGTCTAAAGAGAGAAGAATTAATGACTATTTTTGTTAGAATACTACATATAAAATAGCTTCCAAAATAAATGTTGGTAACTGCAGTTTGACTAAAATTAATGACTAAAAGTTGACAAAAATGCAATGACTTTTCGTCGACTAAAACTAGACTAAAACTATGAAAGACTCAAATGACTAAAATGTGACTAAGGCTATTAAGCATTTTCGTCTCAAGATAAAGACTAAGCCTAAATCAAAAATGCCTGCCAAAATTAACACTGGTTAGAAGGGCCAGCCTTCTACAGATGTAAAGTGGAAGCAATCCACTAATAAATTTAAATAAATAAAAAAGTCCTGAGTGTGAGAGGGAGAGCTGTGAGGGTGCACACCGCAAGGCAGGCTAAAGAAATGGACCTTATATTTTAATATATTTTGTTTATATATTTTTAAAAATATATCCTGTGGATAGTGGGGGTTGGGGGGGTTGCATTGCCATTTAATTATCTTAATTTCAAGACCTTACAAATGCGAAACCTTTCTAAATATTGGTTTCAAAATACTTCGGTAGTAACTATGAACAACAACAAAAGTAATATAAATTCATAAGTCAAACACATCTGCTGATCTAAATGTCCCATATTTCAGAAGGTCAAGCTAATACCATGTTTGTATATCACCTTTCATTTGCATTTGTGTTTCTGTGGCTGTTCCCAATGTGTTTTCCAATTCACTGACAACTGCTGATTTCAGGCTTTGTAAACCTTCAGAAGCTTAAAATCTGTTTGTTCATCAGGTGTGTTTGGTGAGTCAGTGTCAGTGACGGAGGGAGATTCTGTTACTTTACACACTGATGTTACTGAAATACGTGAAGACGATTATATACTGTGGAAATATGGAGCTGAAAAGTCTCAAATAGCTAAAATTAAGAAAAAGAAACAAATCTTGCCCACATTTAACGGTACTGATGGGAGATTCAGAGACAGACTGAAGCTGGACAATCAAACTGGATCTCTGACCATCACAAACATCACAACTGAACACGCTGGAATTTATCAACTAAAGATAATTGGACCGAATAAATCATCAAAAACATTCAATGTTTCTGTCTATGGTGAGTAGTCCAAACAATCTCATAACTTGTTTTAATAAAGGAATATTCAGTACAAGTTGAGCTCCATTAACAGCATTTGTGGCATAATGTTGATTAAGGATGGGCAGTCTGATGATTTTATATCATGATCGATCTTGAAGACGTCAACAATCCACTTCCAATCCAGCGAATCGTAGAGATCTTCGTAAAAATGTAAAAACAGTAATGGCTGCCTACTAGATGACTGTAACTTGCCAAATTATATCAAATGTCTCTGATGTCTTTAATGCATGGCAACATATTTAAAAACAACTATAGCAGCAGTAGTGCAATGAATCAAAACATAGTTTCAGATTCGATTTGAATAAAACGGTCATTGTGCATAGGTGCCCCAGAACACCATTTCAACCTAGGGGGACCACCCCAACCATTATTTCACCCACATTTTTAAATTTTATTTTCCCAAAACTTATTTGAAACATAGCGTAGACACTTTACTTGGATTTAATGTGCTTTCTCTGTATATACAATCTCTGTAATTTTCTTTTCATGCAGATTCCTAAATGTCTTTCACCCTTAGTCATTTTGCTGTTTGATATGATAGAAACACTCACAAAATAAGAGCTGGAAAAAAAATGTTGTCTAGATTTATCAATATTTTTCTTTAATCTCCTATGTCTTCCAGCTCGTCTGCCTGTTCCTGTCATCAGCATTAACTGTTCAATCAGTTCTTCATCATCATCATCATCATATTGTTCATTGTTGTGTTCAGTGGTGAATGTGGGTCATGTGACTCTCTCCTGGTACAAAGGAAACAGTTTATTGTCCAGCATCAGTGTGTCTGATCTCAGCATCAGTCTCTCTCTACCTCTGGAGGTGGAATATCAGGATATAAACACCTACAGCTGTGTGCTCAACAATCCCATCAGCACCCAGACTCAACATCTGGACATCAGTCAACTCTGTCAACCATGTTCAGGTACAGCAGCGCTGATATTAGAGTTTATTCATTGAGTTGATCTGTGTGTTGTAGATCAGACTGATTCAATCACTTACATTAATGACTCTTTTACTCTCCTTCATATCCTCCAGACTCAGTCTCTCTGATAGTGTTGATCTCTGTTGCTGTTGCTGGTGGTGGTTTTCTGTTGATTGTAGCGGCAGTCGGGATCTTCTGCATCTGCAGGAAATGTAAGAAAAAAAAAAAATATATATATATATATATAATAATAATTGCTCAAGATCAAACAATTAATGCATGTGTTGAAATATGCATCTTATATAAGGCACAGATTTCTTTATCAAATTAAAAATGTTGTTGTATGTGTATATGTCATTGTTAATGCAGTCCAGACACATTGGAAAGACAAGACTCATTCAACATCACGAAAAAAGGTAAGAAGTTGCAAGAAGTTGTTGCAGTCAGTCTGATTGAAACTTGCTGACTGAATTTATTTGACCTATATATTCATTAGCACAAATCAAAATGTATTAGAATGCAGAAAGGGATTGTATTTTCCTTCAATAACAACAAGATATTACTGACAAATTATGCTTATAATTTAATGATTAGTTCATCCAAAAAAAAAGGAAGGAAGGAAAAGAAAAAGGTTTAAATTTATGCAAGGTACTGTTACAAACCCACATGAGTTTCTTTTAAGCAGACTGTCAGCCTCAGTCACCATTTACTTTCATTGCATTTTTTTCTATACAATTAAAGTTAACTGTGGAAGAAATGCCTACTAGAAAATATACAGGCTATCCTCCAGATTAAATGATATATCAAGTATTCATGACAGTGATCATTAAACAATTCATAGGCTACAATCAATTAAAACGTTCAAATCTTAAAAGCTATGACCAGTCAATTAAATTATTTTACAGAAGCTTTAATAAGGTCTTGTAAAGCCTGCCTATTCGCTCTGAATGAATTTCAAGCAAAATTCTATTATATTTTTTAAAAATGATTTTAAACTGTTGCTCTTGATTGACTGTAGCCTATATTTTTCCTTGCAGAAATCAATGGAGGACCATATGTATGGAAATATCATCTCAAAGCGATGATCAAATACTGAATCTACTGGAATAAATTAATCTTACAGTTCTGCGGGTCCTCTTTTTCTTTTTTTTTTTTTGCATTTTTAATTTTATTAAATGTTTCTTCTTCTTTGTTTCTTTTGCACATCCACTCTCATTGTTATGTCTTGAAATGTTGCTGCTATATGTAGCCTATTAGTTTAATTTAGTGGGCCACACATAGCATAGCACTCAGAAACTCAACTAAATGTTCTGTTTGCTATCTTAACAAGCATGGACTTTAGCCTATTATATACTGACCACTTCACTGTTCTCTGTAAAGAAATTAACAAATAAACAACGACTGAATACAGTCTTTCACACACAATAAGCTCTGCTGGATATTTGGTCAAATTCAGCACAATCACATCAACCCTCTCTGGTGTTGAAAACGGATCACATCTCTCTAATAATAGCACTTTTACTCGACACAGTGCGCTATAAATAGACGGAGCAATCAGGCTGCCAAAGTCACGTGATTTTGGTCAACTATGGCCTGGTATCACAGACAGGGCTTAGACTAAATCAAGATTAGGCCATCGTTCAATTAGGACATTTAAGTTATTTTTATAAACATGCTTAGAAAAAAACATTACTGGGGTGCATCTTGAGACAAAACAAGGGCACTGATATATTTTAAGATCAGTCAGTGCAAGTTTATTTCAGTTGAACAGCTCAGACTTATATTTTAGTCTAGGACTAGACTTAAGCCTTGTCTGTGAAACCGGGGTAGGTTTCCTGAAGTCATAACTGTTTGTAAATTTCAGTGGTTCGCCGCTAGGGGGCGATGATTATCGGAAAACCCATGAGCCAGCAGTGTCTATCTCAGATCAGGTTTACAATTTCTCTGGCACGTTTTTATAATAAAAAGGAAGAGATGTAGTTTTGTCTCCTATTAGTCTAATTACCAAATCTCTCAATAAAACGGTTACACTTTATTGCGATAGTCCACTTTAGACGTAACTACAAGTAACTTTGTAACTACATGTCAACTAATTCTCATTAATTTGCAACTACATGTCTACTAACTCTAGGTTTAGGTTTAGTAGAATAAGTTGACATACTTGCAAAATTTCTCATAGTCAGTATGTTGTGGACCCATCAAAATAAAGTGTTAGATATTAAGCAGACAGTCTACTAATACTCTAATGACCGCTAGTTGACATGTAGTTACTTACTGTTAGTAGAATGTCTAAAGTGGACTGTCGAAATAAAGTGATAGTCATATTTAATGGTGTTGGATGATTTGTTAATTGCATTCAATATACTACAGCTTTTGGAAATAATTTGCAGTAGGTGTTTTTATGCATGTTTTGGTTTCAACTGCATTTACACTGTTCTGTCCAGCAGGGGTCAGCAGCGTGTTGCAAAACAACTGATTCAAACCTTTAAAATATTCTTTTCGCACACTAAATCTTGAAATCAGCTGTTTTGTACATAATGTATATAGTTATTGCAGTGATAGTAGCACAACAAAACATTACTGCCATTAAAACAGACCTGGGGCCTGTTTCGTAAAACAAGTTTACCAAATAAACCAGGCTTAATTATTTCAGATAGTCTGATAAATATTGAACCAAATCAAGTGACATCAAGTCAGGCTAACTGAAATAAACCTGGCTTATTTGGTAAACTTGTTTTATAAAACAGGCCCCTGAAGCTGTATTGATAAATGCATACAATTACAATTATGGTTATTATTATTATTATTTTATTATACAGTACATTGACAGATAGATAATTGATTTGACTAATATCTTTGACTCATATGTACACCTTTCTGCCGTCTTTAATTTCATTCACTGTATCTAGTGGCTCCATCCGGTGGGTTTTGAATAAAAGCAGCTAAAGCAACAGCACAGCACTATGCAGCAGGTGATTGTAAAAGTCAAGTGACATAATATAAAATGTGAAAATTGTGTGTCACTTTGATGTGCTTCAGCAACAAGGTGGACTTCCAGGCCTGTGGCTGCACTTGGGCCTGCCGCCCCACCGGCTCCAAAGGCTTCTCCATTCCTCTGAATCCATTCTAGTCCTCTGTTCCTCTGATTCCTCTTCAGGAACTCGAGCTGCGTCAGGAGACGCTTTGGGGAACGCCTACAGCGTAAGCGGCTCTGAATACCAATGAAATCTCTCCAACGGATGGCAGGGACGTCACGGGCGGAGTGACGTAATGACCAGCTGGTATAAAAGCATGTGCGGTGCAACCGGCGTCAGCTTTTCTGTCATTCAGCTAAGCGCTCTGTGTCTTGTAAGTCTTATTTACAGGAGAGGGTTCTTTCATTGGCGTTCCCTGAGGCGCGGGTCCCGCTTTCGCTGAGGCGGAGCAGAGACGGCGCTCGTGGGGTTCGCAACGGGATCTAGCAGAGGGATCGGAGACGAGCGAGTCTCTATCTCCATCCTCACCTGCTGGATCCCGCGACCGCTCCCCGAGTCCGGAAGCACGCCTGGTGGATACTTCCCGTCGGGCAGCGGCCGCGGTGCTTCTCTTGTCTTCCTCTGAGGAGGTTGACATGGGAGGCGCCGAACACATCGTACCCCCTCTTTCAGCCCAGTATGAGGAGCTTGTGGAGGTGATCACTCGTGCTGTTGTCAAGTTGAGACTCGACTGGCCGGCCGAGTGTTCGGTGGAACCGCGCGCGGAGAGGCAAACTGGATGAGTGTTTCCTGCGGTTTCAGACCTCACCTCCAAATCGGAGCCTGCCGTTTTTCCCCGACCTCCACACTGAGGTGTCGAGGTCATGGGGAGAACCTTATTTGGCCCGCCACTTTGCCCCCTCGTCTGGTTTCTATAGCAATGTGACGGGGGCGAGGGAGCGCGGTTATGGGGCGATGCCGCGTGTGGAGCAGACGCTTGCGGGCTATCTGTCTCCTGACGCGGCGTTGTCCCTGAAGGCTCCGACCTTGCCCACCAAGCCGCTGTGCACATCGTCAGCGCTGGTGTGCAAGGGGTACGTGGCAGCAGGTCACGCTGGGTCATGTCTGCACACCATGGCGGTGTTGCAGGCATACCAAGCGGACCTGCTCAAGGAGTTGGATGAGGGCGAGGGAATCTCTGCGTAGGGCATTTGTGAGCTCCGCAGAACCGCTGATTTGTCTCTCCGCGCCACCAAGGAGACCGCCCGTACCGTTGGGCGGTCTATGGCAGCCCTGGTGGCGGCGGAGAGGCACCTGTGGTTGACCCTGTCGGATATTAAAGAACGCGACAGGGTCTTCCCCCTGAACGCCCCGCTGTCGCCTTCCGGCCTGTTTGGTGACACTGTTGACCCGGTTGTCAGCAGGCACCAGGAGGCCTGGAAGCAGGCTGCGGCGTTCCAGCGGTTTCTCCCTCACCGCTCTCCGGCTCTCGGGGCTGCTGGGCGAGAGCAGCCCCTGCCGCGTGCTGGCTCCTCGCATAGGGAGGCGCAAAAGGAGAACATGGCCACCCGTGCGCCTCCTCGTAAGAGGGGTGGAAAGAAGGGTGCGCGGCTGAGGACCTCTCAGCCTAAGCAGGATCTGCGGACCATGCTTCAGGCGAGGAGGTCTTCGGCCAAGAAGCCCCGATGGTGGTGGACCAGGGCTTATGAGGGTAGAGCGACGATCGCTGCAGCACACAGCGGTCGTCGCCCCCCAGCGACCTCAGGAGATCGTTCTGCCAACCCTGCCACCTACGGTGCTTCAGGGCGCAACGGTCTCCAGCGAGCACACATCTCAGTCTCTTCCGCCCGGTATCGTAGCGGAGCTGAGATGTTTGCCACCCCTTCGGGGGTCTCTAGAGCAGCTGATTCGGTCGTTCCCTGCCGGTGCGCCGCTTCAGGGCACCGAACTAGCCGCTCTGATTACACCAGAGTCCAGTCTCAAGAGACTGGTTCCCTTAGTAGACTATTTTGCAGCGTGGAAACTACTGCCAAATGTGTCTCGATGGGTCCTGCGCACTGTAGAAAGAGGCTACAGAATCCAGTTCGGTTCTTGTCCGCCTCAGTTCAACGGGGTGATTTCCACGTTAGTGGGCCCCGACCAGGCTCTGGTAATGGAACAGGAGGTACATACTCTCTTAAGGAAGGAGGCCATCGAGGTGGTTCCTCCTCATGAGAGAGAGTCTGGGTTCTACAGCCGGTACTTCATAGTTCCAAAGAAGGATGGAGGGTTGCATCCCATTTTGGATCTGCGGCATCTGAACCACTCAGTCAGCAGACTGAAGTTCAGGATGCTCATGCTCAGGCAGGTCGCGTCCCAAATCAGGTCCGAGGAGTGGTTTGTCGCGATCGATCTAAAAGACACATACTTCCACGTCTCCATCCTTCCCTCTCACAGGAAGTTCCTGAGGTTTGCTTTCGGGGGCGAAGCTTACCAATATTGGATACTTCTCTTCGGCCTAGCACTCTCACCCCACACTTTCATGAAGTGTGTGGACGACGCGTTAGCTCCGCTGCGGCTACGGGGCGTCCACATACTCAATTATATCGACGATTGGTTGATTCTCGCTCATTCAGAGCGGAGGGCGGCTCAACATCGAGATGTAGTTCTCGCCCACATGAAGGTGTTGGGGTTAAGACTAAACGCCAAGAATAGTTTTCTTTCTCCAGTACAGAGAACCACTTATCTTGGTGTAGTGTGGGATTCGACCACGATGCAGGCACGTATGTCTCCTGCTCGGATCGAGTCAATCCTCACGGAAGTCAGGAGAGTGAGAGAAGGCCAGTCACTCACTGTCAAGCAGTTTCAGAGACTGCTGGGTCTGATGGTGGCTGCGTGCAACGTGTTACCTATTGGTCTGCTGGACATGAGACCCCTATAGTGGTGGCTCAAGACCAAGGGGTTCTCCCCGAGGGGAAACCCGCTTCGCATGATCAAGGTCACGCGGCTGTGCCTACGTGCCTTGGACATGTGGAGACAACCTTGGTTCTTGTCCCAGGGTCTGGTGTTGGGAGCTCGTTGTCGCCGCGTAACGCTAGTGACGGACGCATCCCTCACCGGTTGGGGAGCGGTCATGAGTGGCCGCCCTGCCCACGGTTGGTGGAGAGGTCATCATCTCGCCTGGCACATCAACAGGCTCGAGATGCTGGCCGTGTTTCAGGCTCTGAAACACTTTCTCCCAAACCTGAGAGGTCACCATGTGTTAGTTCGCACCGACAACACATCGGTGGTCTCTTATATCAACCACCAAGGAGGTCAGCGGTCGCACCCCCTTTACAGGTTGGCACACCAGATCCTTCCGTGGGCCCAGGGCAAACTCCTCTCACTGAGAGCGGTTTACATCCCTGGGCACCTAAATATGGGAGCAGACACCCTGTCAAGGCAGGGGCTGATATCCAGGGAATGGATGCTTCACACCGAGGTGATGAAGCAGATCTGGGGAGTGTTTGGCCAGGCTCAGGTGGACCTCTTCGCCACTCAAGAGTCAGCGCAATGTCACCTCTGGTACTCTCTACGTCACCCAGCTCCGTTGGGGCTGGATGACATGGTACAGACGTGGCCGAGGCTTTGTCTGTACGCCTTTCCCCTGATCGCTCTGCTCCCCGGAGTTCTCATCTTGGCTTTTTTCAGTAGTTTGGTGAGTCTTAAAAAGCTGCTCATAGTAGCAGGACGAGAAGAAACTCTTCACCTACAAACTAAACACACATGAAATAAATTCCCACTCTCATCTACAAGATGTTTGTCCACCCAGCAAATCAAACCACATTTATGTAGAAAACAGACCGCAGCAGGTTTCAGTTTGACTCAGAAGATGAATTTAGAAAACCTGGTACTGTGAGGTGGCAGACGATTTTATCTATGCACTTTGTTTTTTCCATTCACTAAAATTAGAATAAATATACTGAATTTATAAATGTAAAAATCATTTGATAATTCTTATTCATCTTCATTTAACTGACAAATGTACAAAGAAAAGATTTCCAGTGCTTTCATTGACCAAACTGTATTTTGTAAAAATAAACTAATTTAGATTTTGAAGGCTGCAACACACACAGAACTTGGGACCATCAAATGTTTTTCATCCACAATTCACACAATATTCTTTTACCTTTATCAATTTAACACTGTCAGGAAACTACACTCTCAGAAAAGGTACAAAAAGGTACATAAACTGTCAGTGGGATGGTACCTTTTCAGTTATATGTACATTTACAATACTAATATCCACACTTAAGGGTTTTTTTAAGTGTGCCGCCCCAATGACAGCTTTTGTACTTTAGAGTGTACCTTACAGAAAGCAAGTTAAATGATAAAAATATAGAATATTTGCCTGTTAAGAACAGTTAAAGTTGTAATAACAGCCAGATGAACCATGCAAATGCAGCGTGTGAACGAGCAGGGTCAAACTCTGCAGTGGGAGGATTCACACATTTACAGTTCTGCTGGTGGTTTAGCAGGTAGTTTTATTAGATCAGATAATGAGCGACTGAGGAAAATGTTTCTCATGTTTGTTTTGTTCTGTTTGTGCTGGTGCTGTCAGATTGGTAAGTTATTTAGCTTATTTTTTTACCCCCACTTCAAAGTAATAAATATTACTGCTACTGTTCAAAGATTGTTTTCATCGACTGCTCTCAGTATCATGAATATTTTGAAATCTACTAACTTTAGTATCTCTTTATTATTTTAAATGAAAATTTCCAGATCTAAAAAGGTCATGAAAATAAGTTTTATTAATTTACAGTCTGTATCGAAAATATCTGGCACACTTAAACTTGTACTATCAATCTGCAATAAATTATGTAACTTTATGCATTATTTTCTTCTGAAATGAAAGATTAAGGATGTGTTGCACCATAAGTATTAAGCTTAAATCCAGGTTTAGCTGATAAATCTGCTGCGTCAAACTTTAAACTTTGAAATAGGTGTACATTTAAACCATCATTTTGTTCCCAATGTTCCTTTACATTTAAGATAAATTAACTTTGACCCTATTACTTCAAACTCATCAAGGAAGTCGCATGACTGCAAAATCTATTTTTGGAAACCTGTTTGCTTTGAGTTTTTAAATATAATTAATGCATTTATGTGTTTAAATATTAAATATATTAAATACAATTCTTCTGGTAGAGGACACTGTGGCATTACTATGAAGAACCCTTCGGGGTCATTATAGCTCCAGGATCCAATATGTTCTTAATTTGGCACTGGTTATCTGTCCTTTTTTCATAAATTATGCCATATTATTCCATAAATTGATACTATAAATATATTTCCAGGCGAAATATATTTTCTTTGTCTGCGTGATTCTAACTGTCTCTCTGTAATGGTAGCGGTTAACAGTTTACAACAGTTTATAAAGAAAGTTGATATTTTAGGCATTTATTGTTCTTTATCTGTGTCAAAGGAATGTCAATATAGCAGGGATATACAGCTATAAGATAATACATTTAATTTAAACGTTATTAGTGCAACTCATCCTAAAGGCTTTCACACATCTGTCTGTTCATATATCTCACCTTTCATTTTGTTTTGTGTTTCTGCTGCTATTCTGGATGTGAATCTAACAACTTAACATGTAAATGATACAGCTTTTGGCAGGCTTTGTAAACCATCAAGAGGCTTTAATCGGTGTAAAATCTGTTTGTTCATCAGGTGTGTTTAGTGAGTCAGTGTCAGTGACGGAGGGAGATTCTGTTACTTTACACACTGATGTTACTGAAATATGTGAAGGCGATGACATACTGTGGAAATATGGAGCTGAAAAGGATCAAATAGCTAAAATGAAGAAAAAAAAACAAATCTTCTCCACATTTAAGGGTACTGATGGGAGATTCAGAAACAGACTGAAGCTGGACAATCAAACTGGATCTCTGACCATCACAAACATCACAACTGAACACGCTGGACTCTATAAACTAGAGATAACTGGAGTGAATAAATCATCAAAAACATTCAGTGTTTCTGTCTATGGTGAGAGATTATTTGTCAAAATATTTACATATTCTAATTACATATTCATTTGTTAAATCATTGTATAGTTTAAGAGCACAGTCACTCTCAGTGACCATCAACACACTAAACACTCACTCAACACAGAAGACAGTATCACTCGATTCACAACACTGAAAATAGACTGAGAGTAGGGTTCATATTTCTCTTTACTCTCTCATGTTTTCAGCTCGTCTGTCTGTTCCTGTCATCAGCAGAGACTGTTCATCATCATCATCCTCACAGCAGAATTGTTCATTGTTGTGTTCAGTGGTGAATGTGAGTCATGTGACTCTCTCCTGGTACAAAGGAAACAGTTTATTGTCCAGCATCAGTGTGTCTGATCTCAGCATCAGTCTCTCTCTACCTCTGGAGGTGGAATATCAGGATAAAAACACCTACAGCTGTGTGCTCAACAATCCCATCAGCAACCAGACTCAACATCTGGACATCAGTCAACTCTGTCACACATGTTCAGGTACAGCAGCGCTGATATTAGTGTTTATTCATTGTGTTGATCTGTGTTGTAGATCAGACTGATTCAATCACTTACATTAATGACTCTTTTACTCTCCTTCATATCCTCCAGACTCAGTCTCTCTGATAGTACTGATCTGTGCTGCTGCTGGTGGTTTTCTGTTGATTGTAGCGGCAGTCGGGATCTTCTGCAACTGCTATAAATGTAAAAAAAATAATAATAATAATAATAATTGCTCAAGATCAAACAATTAATGCATGTGTTGAAATATTTATCTTATATAAGGCACAAATTTCATTATAAAATAAAAAATGTTGTTGTATGTGTTTGTATGTTGTTGTATATGTATGTCATTGTTAATGCAGTCCAGACACATGGGAAAGACAAGACTCATTCAACATCACAAATTTATTCAACCTATAAATTCATTAGCACAAATCAAAATGTATTAGAATGCAGAAAGGGATTGTATTTTCCTTCAATAACAACAAGATATTACTGACAAATTATGCTTATAATTTAACGATTAGTTCATCCAAAAAAAGGAAAAGGAAAAGAAAAAGGTCTTAATTTATGCAAGGTACTGTTACAAACCCACATGAATTTTTCCATGCAGAAATCAATGGAGGACCATATGTATGGAAATATCACCTCAAAGCGATGATCAAATACCGAATCTACTGGAATAAATTAATCTTACAGCTCTGCGGGTCCTGTTTTTTTATATTTTATTTTTTTCTTGACCCTATTTTTTTGCTTTTTTATTTTATTAAATGTTTCTTCTTCTTTTTTTTTTTTTGCTGCTATATGTAGCCTATTCGTTTAATTTAGTGGGCCACACAGCATAGCACTCAGAAACTCAACTAAATGTTCTGTTTGCTATCTTAACAAGCATGGACTTTAGCCTATTAAATACCGACCCCTTCACTGTTCCCTGTAAAGAAATAAACAAATAAACAACGACTGAATACAGTCTATCACACATAATAAGCTCTGCTGGATATTTGGTCAAATTCAGCACAATCACATCAACCCTCTCTGGTGTTGAAAACGGACCACATCTCTCTAATAATAGCACTTTTACTCGACACAGTGCGCTATAAATAGACGGAGCAATCAGGCTGCCAAAGTCACGTGATTTTGGTCAACTATGGCCTGGTATCACAGACAGGGCTTAGACTAAATCAAGATTAGGCCATCGTTCAATTAGGACATTTAAGTTATTTTTATAAACATGCTTAGAAAAAAAACATTACTGGGGTGCATCTTGAGACAAAACAAAGGCATTGATATATTTTAAGATCAGTCAGTGCAAGTTTATTTCAGTTGAAACAGCTCAGACTTATATTTTAGTCTAGGACTAGACTTAAGCCTTGTCTGTGAAACTGGGGGTAGGTTTCCTGAAGTCATAACTGTTTGTAAATTTCAGTGGTTCGCCGCTAGGGGGCGATGATTATCGGAAAACCCATGAGCCAGCAGTGTCTATCTCAGATCAGGTTTACAATTTCTCTGGCACGTTTTTATAATAAAAAGGAAGAGATGTAGTTTTGTCTCCTATTAGTCTAATTACCAAATCTCTCAATAAAACAAATAAAACGGTTACACTTTATTGCGATAGTCCACTTTAGACGTAACTACAAGTAACTTTGTAACTACATGTCAATTAATTCTCATTAATTTGCAACTACATGTCTACTAACTCTAGGTTTAAGTTTAGTAGAATAAGTTGACATATACTTGCAAAATTTCTCATAGTCAGTATGTTGTGGACCCATCAAAATAAAGTGTTAGATATTAAGCAGACAGTCTTAATATTCCAAATATTCTTTTCGCACACTAAATCTTGAAATCAGCTGTTTTGTACATAATGTATATAGTTATTGCAGTGATAGTAGCACAACAACACATTACTGCCATTAAAACAGACCTGGGGCCTGTTTCATAAAACAAGTTTTCCAAATAAGCCAGGCTTAATTATTTCAGATAGTCTGACTTATATTGAACCAAATCAAGTGTCATCAAGTCAGGCTAACTGAAATAAACCTGGCTTATTTGGTAAACTTGTTGTATAAAACAGGCCCCTGAAGCTGTATTGATAAATGCATACAATTACAATTACGGTTATTATTATTATTATTATTACACAGTACATCGACATATAGCTAATTGATTTTACTAATATCTTTGACTTATATTTACACCTTTCTGCCGTCTTTACTTTCATTCACTGTATCTAGTGGCTCCATCCGGTGGGTTTTGAATAAAAGCAGCTAAAGCAACAGCACAGCACTATGCAGCAGGTGATTGTAAAAGTCATGCGACATAATATAAAATGTGAAAATTGTGTGTCACTTTGATGTGCTTCAGCAACAAGGTGGACTTCCAGGCCTGTGGCTGCACTTGGGCCTGCCGCCCCACCGGCTCCAAAGGCTTCTCCATTCCTCTGAATCCATTCTGGTCCTCTGTTCCTCTGATTCCACCTTAGTCTCCACCTCCAGAAAGAAAGAAAGCATTCTAAACTTTTGAAAAGTTAAATATAATTTTGATATTGTTTCTCTCTCAGTGTCAAGCAGTTGCTCATCTTGGCTTTTTTCAGTAGTTTGGTGAGTCTTAAAAAGCTGCTCATAGTAGCAGGACGAGAAGAAACTCTTCACCTACAACCTTGCTTCTGGCTTTGCTACTGTTCGGACGCTCTTGCTCTTACTCTGCGCTTTACTCCCTATTTTTGCACTTTTCTCAGATCTCTCTAAGATTTTAACTTCAGCAGATCAGCACAGTGCTCAGACAACACATTTTTTGGGGAAAATTAAGACTCTTTCCCAGCAGTTTACATTCCAGAGACGGAAAAACACAGCTGTCTACATTCAAACAGACGAGAGAAAATACCTCTCGTGGAATCTATTTGCTGCAGAAACTGTCACAGACTTCTACAAAGGATTATGGTTCTTGAAACAAAGTTACTTGCTGGACTTCCAAATCAGGTGGAACACACAAGCAGATGGTCATCACGGATCCCCTCAGCATACAGCCGGTGAGTCCTGTGAATCTAGTGAATCTCAACAGTTTATACATGTAGAGGAAAAAGCCAAAACAGATCGACAGACAAATCGATGGCACAAACAGGGAGCGAGACCCAAAGGCAATCGAGACATCAGATTATCACGAGTATCTCGTATTGCTGCCGTAGCATCCTCTACCCCAGATACGGCTATGACAAGACTTGTAAACACTGGTATCCTACCACCCCCTTTGCTCCCTATTTTTGCAATTTTCTCAGATCTCTCTAAGATTTTAACTTCAGCAGATCAGCACAGTGCTCAGACAACACATTTTTTGGGGAAAATTAAGACTCTTTCCCAGCAGTTTACATTCCAGAGACGGAAAAACACAGCTGTCTACATTCAAACAGACGAGAGAAAATACCTCTCGTGGAATCTATTTGCTGCAGAAACTGTCACAGACTTCTACAAAGGATTATGGTTCTTGAAACAAAGTTACTTGCTGGACTTCCAAATCAGGTGGAACACACAAGCAGATGGTCATCACGGATCCCCTCAGCATACAGCCGGTGAGTCCTGTGAATCTAGTGAATCTCAACAGTTTATACATGTAGATGAAAAAGCCAAAACAGATCGACAGACAAATCGATGGCACAAACAGGGAGCGAGACCCAAAGGCAATCGAGACATCAGATTATCACGAGTATCTCGTATTGCTGCCGTAGCATCCTCTACCCCAGATACGGCTATGACAAGACTTGTAAACACTGGTATCCTACCACCCCCTATACATCTTGAGAACAGATTTGAAGCATTAATGAATGTGGGTGAGGAATCCGCAAATGTGACTAAACACGGATCGAATCAGCCAACAGCTAACATCGCTACTAACAGGCGCTCCAGGTCGAGCAGACAGCGGCTTTCAGCTCAGAGTGCAGCCGAGCCCAGGACTCTGATAGTGGGTGACGTTATTATCAGAAACATCAGTAGCAGGACTACAACTACATACTGCTTTCCTCAAGCAACCGTCTCTGATGTGAACAAAGAACTTCGGAACATTCTGATGAAGCACAAGACTGCAAATCGAGTCATCATCCATGTGGGGAAGAATGATATTCGGAAGGAGCAGTCAGAACTCCTTAAGAAGGATTTCAGTAAACTCTTTGAAACTCTTCAAAGTCTTGAAGTTCAGTCGTTCATCAGTGGACCACTCCCAGCAAGGGGAACTAACATGTTTTCATGGTTGCTTGGGCTAAGTACATGGCTACAAAGAACCTGCAGTATAAAAGGAGTCAACTTCATCGACAACTTCAATCTTTTCTGGGACCACAGACAACTGTTTAAACTGGATGGCCTCCACCCAAACAGACTCGGTGCAAGAGTGCTAAAAGACAATATCTATTTCTCCCTCCGTCATCCTTCAGCGGTGTGTGCCAATCTACTCGGCCTGAATGGCACACACACACCTGGACAGAATATGAGTGACCACAGGACTTCATGTCAGCTCTTGAGTCAACATGTGGTTGACACATCCCACAAGGATACTGATAACCCCACGCAGCCACAACAAGCACTGCTCATGGACATCCCAGCTGAGCCCTGCCCACAGAGCTCATCACATGCAGACTGTGACATATTACAACAGCTCCAAGACTCAGCACCCAAGGACGACTTTCTGGAAAACAGCCAGGGAAGCCAGGAAACACCAGAGCCAGAGCCACCAGAAACACCAGAGCCAGAGCCCTGCTCACCAGATACACTATCCCTCTCCCCAGCATCTCCACTTCTAAGCTTCTCACAGAAAATGGAGGAACTGGTGTATGCTGGGACCAAACTCTCCCACTCTTTCGCTGCAAGCCCCCAGATATCAACTAAAAAACGGCGGGCCCCACAACCACCAAAGACTGCAGGCCCAGCTCACCCGCCTCCTCCTGCGAGAGCTCTCCGGCCGCTGCCACAACGCCAGGGCCCAAACCCCTCTCCATCTGGTGTAGGTGAACCAAAAACAACTGATAACAGCTCTCAGTGATATGTGTCGGGTCCCCGCTATTTAGCCACAACATTCACAAATGTTTACAGAAAAAGCGGGAACCCAGTGTGCCTGTAGCCTCCTCTATTTCTGTTTTATCATGCGATAGAAAGTCTAAGGCCTTCTCAAGCCGTACGGCTGACCCATCTAACCTGCGGCCTATAATGCATCAATCTAAGATTGCTGTAGAGACAAAATGTAATTCCATCAAGTTAGCATTTTTAAACATTCGCTGACTTAAAAATAAATAATTTCTGATCAACGATTTAATAACCACAAACAACCTGGATTTTATGTTTCTAAATGAAACATGGTTAGAAGACAGCTGCAGTGCAGTCCTTAATGAAACAGCCCCTCCTAACTTTAATTGGAGGTGTAGCTGCTCTGTTTAAAGATGTTTATCAGTGCAAGCAAATGTCATTTGGTCAGTATTTGTCTTTTGAACACCTAGGTATTGTGCTGAAAGGTGCTCCACGCACCCTGTTTATCATTATTTACAGGCCTCCAAAATATTCTCCAGCCTTTGTTGATGAGTTCACTGAACTGTTATCAATGATTTCCTTAGAGTTTGACTGTTTTGCTATTGCAGGGGATTTTACATAGATAATGCAGAAATCAAAACTACAAAAGAAATTATAACTATTTTAAACACTTTTGACCTGAGTCAGCATGTGCACGGACCCACACACAATCGTGGACACACTCTAGATTTACTCATCAGTAGAGGTCTAAACATCTCATCCATTGTAATTAAGGATGTAGCACTATCTGATCACTTCTGTATTTTCTTTGATATATTGATCTCAGTCACCACTGAATCTAGATCTGTCTCTATCAGTAAGATATGCATTAACGAGAACACTAGTGCGCTATTTATGAAGGCAATATCATTAACACCAAGCATTTCTGCAGACCCTGTTGATCTTCTCCTGGAGTCATTTAACTCAAAAGTTAAGAATGTTATTGATGATATTGCTCCGATAAAGGTCAGCAAGAAGACGGGCAGACAAAAATCAATTTGAAGAAAATCAACAGAAGTTCAGAGCATGAAAAGAAAAGCTGAGCGGATGTGGTGGGAGACGAAACTCGAAATTCACTATAGCATCTATAAAGACAGCCTTCATGCTTTCAATGTGGAACTAGCCACAGCTAGACAGACTTTCTTTTCAAACCTTATAAACAGTAAATTAAACAACACTCGCACTCTTTTTGCGACTGTTGAGAGACTGACAAACCCCCCAAGTCAGATTCCCAGTGAAATGCTCTCCGACAGCAAATGCAATGAGTTTGCTTCCTTCTTTTCTGAGAAGATCAATAATATCAGAAAGGAGATTGGCACATCCTCAAGTTATGCAGAGGTCACACAGATTCAACCGCAATTTCAAAAAGAAGTGACTATGTGTGTTTTTAAAAACAATTGATAAAAGTTTGGAAGAAATATTACAGCACCTTAAATCTTCAACCTGCTATCTTGACACACTTCCCACATCCTTTTTCAAAAATGTGCTTAACTGTTTAGAAGCTGATCTCTTAGAAGTAGTGAAAGCCTCACGTCTTTCTGGGACTTTTCCAAACTCCCTTAAAACTGCAGTTGTTAAGCCCTTTCTGGAAAAGCGCAATCTTGATAACACCATGTTGAGCAACTATAGACCCATATCAAATCTTCCTTTCATAGGTAAGATTATTGAAAAGGTAGTTTTTAATCAGCTGAACAACTACTTAAACTCAAATGGATACCTGGACAATTTTCAATCTGGTTTCGGAGCACATCACAGCACAGAGACAGCACTCATAAAGATAATAAATGATATTCGCCTCAATTCTGATTCTGGCAAAATATCAGTGCTGGTACTACTAGATCTTAGTGCTGCGTTTGACACTGTCGATCATAACATACTTCTAGAGAGACTGGAGAACTGGGTCAGGCTTTCTGGGATGGCACTCAAATGGTTCAGATCATACTTAGAAGGGAGAGGTTATTGTGTGAGTATAGGAGAGCATAAGTCTAAGTGGACGGCCATGACATGTGGAGTCCCACAAGGCTCAATTCTTGCACCGCTCTTGTTTAGCCTGTATATGCTCCCACTAAGTCAGATAATGAGGAAGAACCAAATTGCCTATCACAGCTATGCTGATGATACCCAGATTTACCTAGCCTTATCTCCAAATGACTACAGCCCCGTTGACTCCCTCTGCCAATGCATTGATGAAATTAACAGTTGGATGTGCCAGAACTTCCTTCAGTTAAACAAGGAGAAAACTGAAGTCATTGCATTTGGAAACAAAGATGAAGTTCTCAAGGTGAATGCATACCGTGACTCTAGGGGTCAAACAACTAAAAATCAAGTCAGAAATCTTGGGGTGATTCTGGAGACAGACCTTAGTTTCAGTAGTCATGTCAAAGCAGTAACTAAATCAGCATACTATCATCTCAAAAACATTGCAAGAATTAGATGTTTTGTTTCCAGTCAAGACTTGGAGAAACTTGTTTATGCCTTTATCACCAGCAGGGTGGATTACTGTAATGGTCTCCTCACCGGCCTTCCCAAGAAGACCATTAGACAACTGCAGCTCATCCAGAACTCTGCTGCCAGGATTCTGACTAGAACCAGAAAATCTGAGCATATCACACCAGTCCTCAGGTCTTTACACTGGCTTCCAGTTACATTTAGGATTGATTTTAAAGTACTTTTACTTGTTTATCAGTCACTCAATGGCCCAGGACCTAAATATATTGCTGATATGCTCACTGAATATAAACCGAACAGACCACTCAGATCATTAGGATTGAGTCAGTTAGAAATACCAAGGGTTCACACAAAACAAGGGAGTCTGCTTTTAGCTATTATGCGGCCCGCAGTTGGAACCAGCTTCCAGAAGAGATCAGATGTGCTAAAACATTAGCCACATTTAAATCAAAACTCAAAACTCATCTGTTTAACTGTGCATTTATTGAATGAGCACTGTGCTATATGTCCGAACTGACTGCAATGAATTTTATGTATAATCATTTTCTTTAAATTTATTTTAAATCAATTTCTATATCATTTTAAAATTCCTTGTTTTTATTATTTTTATTTCCATGTTTTTATTGATTTTTAATGTCTATTTCACTTTCTTTTATGCAAAGCACTTTGAATTACCACTGTGTATGAAATGTGCTATATAAATACACTTGCCTTGCCTTGCCTTACAAGCTAAACATACATGAAATAAATACCCACTCTCATCTACAAGATGTTTGTCCACCCAGCAAATCAAACCACATTTCTGTAGAAAACAGACCACAGCAGGTTTCAGTTTGACTCAGAAGATGAATTTAGAAAACCTGGTACTGTGAGGTGGCAGACGATTTTATCTATGCACTTAGTTTTTTTCCATTCACTAAAATTAGAATAAATATACTGAATTTATAAATGTAAAAATCATTTGATAATTCTTATTCATCTTCATTTAATTGACAAAAGTACAAAGAAAAGATTTCCAGTGCTTTCATTGACCAAACTGTATTTTGTAAAAATAAACTAATTTAGATTTTGAAGGCTGCAACACACACAGAACTTGGGACCATCAAATGTTTTTCATCCACAATTCACACAATATTCTTTTACCTTTATCAATTTAACACTGTCAGGAAACTACACTCTCAGAAAAGGTACAAAAAGGTACATAAACTGTCAGTGGGATGGTACCTTTTCAGTTATATGTACATTTACAATACTAATATCCACACTTAAGGGGTTTTTTGAAAGTGTGCCGCCCCAATGACAGCTTTTGTACTTTAGAGTGTACCTTACAGAAAGCAAGTTAAATGATAAAAATATATAAAATATTTGCCTGTTAAGAACAGTTAAAGTTGTAAAAACAGCCAGATGAACCATGCAAATGCAGCGTGTGAACGAGGGTCAAACTCTGCAGTGGGAGGATTCACACATTTACAGTTCTGCTGGTGGTTTAGCAGGTAGTTTTATTAGATCAGATAATGAGCAACTGAGGAAAATGTTTCTCATGTTTGTTTTGTTCTGTTTGTGCTGGTGCCGTCAGATTGGTAAGTTATAACAACATTTTATGGCTTATTTTTTTACCCCCACTTCAAAGTAATAAATATTGCTGCTACTGTTCAAAGATTGTTTTCATCGACTGCTCTCAGTATAATTAATATTTTGAAATCTACTAACTTTATTATATCTTTATTATTTTAAATGAAAATCTCCAGATCTAGAAAGGTCATGAAAATAAGTTTTATTAATTTACAGTCTGTATTGAAAATATCTGCCACACTTAAACTTGTACTATCAATCTGCAATAAATTATGTAACTTTATGCATTATTTTCTTCTGAAATGAAAGAATAAGGATGTGTTGCACCATAAGTATTAAGCTTAAATCCAGGTTTAGCTGATAAATCTGCTGCGTCAAACTTTAAACTATGAAATATGTAGATGTACATTTCAACCATCATTTTGTTCCCAATGTTCCTTTACATTTAAGATATATCGATTAAGTTTATAGAATTAATGCATTTATGTGTTTAATATATCATATATATATATATATATATTAAATAAAATTCTTGTGGTAGAAGACACTGTGGCATTACTATGAAGAACCCTTCGGGGTCGTTATAGCTCCAGGATCCAATGTGTTCTTAATGTGTACTTTTTTCATAAATTATGCCACATTACTCCATTTACTATAAATATATTTCCAGGCGATTCGTAAGTGCTGTTGCAGTGTTTTCTTTGTCTGCGTGATTCTAACAGTCTCTCTGTAATGGCAGCGGTTAACAGTTTACAACAGTTTATAAAGAAAGTTGATATTTTAGGCATTTATAGTTCTTTATCTGTGTCAAAGGAATGTCAATATAGCAGGGATATACAGCTATAAGATCATTTAAACCTTATTGGTGCAACTCATCCTAAAGGCTCTCACACATCTGTCGTATATCTCACCTTTCATTTTGTTTTGTGTTTCTGCTGCTATTCTGGATGTTCAACTTTACGTGTAAATGATACAGCTTTTTTCAGGCTTTGTAAACCATCAGAGGCTTTTAATCTGTGTGAAATCTGTTTATTCTCCAGGTGTGTTTGGTGAGTCAGTGTCAGTGACGGAGGGAGATTCTGTCACTCTGAACACTGATCTTACTGAAATACGTGAAGACGATGATATACTGTGGAAATATGGAGCTAAAAAGGATCAAATAGCTAAAATGAAGAAAAAGAAACAAATCTCCACATTTAATGATACTGATGTGAGATTCAGAGACAGACTGAAGCTGGACAATCAAACTGGATCTCTGATCATCACAAACATCACAACTGAACAAACTGGAGATTATCACCTAGCGATAGCCGGAGCAAACAAATCATCAAAAACATTCAGTGTTTCTGTCTATGGTGAGAGATTATTTGTCAAAACGTTTACATATTCTAATTACATATTCATTTGTTAAATCATTGTATAGTTTAAGAGCACAGACACTCTCAGCGACCATCAACACACTAAACACTCACTCAACACAAAAGACAGTATCACTCGATTCACAACACTGAAAATAGACTGAGAGTAGGGTTCATATTTCTTTTATTCTCTCATGTTTTCAGCTCGTCTACCTGTTCCTGTCATCAGCAGTAACTCTTCAAACTGTTCTTCATCATCAAATTGTTCATTGTTGTGTTCAGTGGTGAATGTGGGTCATGTGACTCTCTCCTGGTACAAAGGAAACAGTTTATTGTCCAGCATCAGTGTGTCTGATCTCAGCATCAGTCTCTCTCTACCTCTGGAGGTGGAATATCAGGATAAAAACACCTACAGCTGTGTGCTCAACAATCCCATCAGCAACCAGACTCAACATCTGGACATCAGCACACTCTGTCAACCATGTTCAGGTACAGCAGCGCTGAAGTGTTTATTTACTGACCTGGGGTGCGTTTCCCAAAAGCAACCATAGTCACAAGTTCCGTCGTTACCAATAGAGTTGGAACTTACGACCATAGCTAACGATGCTTTTGGGAAACGCACCCTGATCTGTCTTCTGCTGTAGATCAGCAGTGTTGGGAGTAACACATTACAAAAGTAATGTATTACAGTAACGGATTACTTTTTGCTGTAACGCAGTAGTGTAAGGCATTACTAATCAATTTTCAGTAATATTTTACTCGGTACATGTTCAGAGTTACAACACACTTTTAGCCCAAATTCTTTTTTTTTTTTTTTTATTGAATGTCCCAAGGGCCGGGCTTCGGGCCAATATTCACGTCATAGTTCAGACGCGGGCCGGTCCTCGAGCCTGTTTTAGGCTTCTCCTTATCTTTATATTTTAGACATCCATCAATTGTTGGTGAAAAAAAATTGCCGTGCTCTTAGAAATAACACGAGTCTGTGTTACCGTGACTGTCAAGAGCGGCTGGACGGTGCTTAGTGTCCCACAGCAGCAGCGAGCCGTCAGCACAGCTGAAGAGTTCTGCTTCAAATACACGCAATAAAGCTTGCCATAAAGCCCCAGCAAAAGTAATTACCATGAATGTGTCCGGGGGAAATAGTAAGGATTCGCCATCTCCTCGTTAGACACGCCTTTAGAGAGAAGTGCATCTTCACGGATAACGATTATATTAAATAGTTTTTGTTTTCATTTTTATTTATTTCTTTAAGTAGTAATTTAAAGCTATAGATATATTCATCATGTCTGTGAGGCATGTATTCGCTGTCTTTCGGTTCATTTTTGTGAAGCGCTCCTGTTCAAGATAACAGCACGACGTTTTGTTGGCATTGTGAGTGCACACAAATAAAAGTAGACCCTTTACAGTTACGAATGATGTATAACTCTTATGAGCAAAAATTACGGCGTAAGTTGTTTCCATTGAAAAAAAATTGCAATTGATTGCGCGGGTGCCTCCATGTCCTGCGCTTTAGCTTCCACTCTCCGCACAAACTACTGATGCAGCGCACATTCATCTAGGTTTAACGTTTAAACATTGTTATATGCTTGAACTGTTTTAGTATATCTATAGATTTTATTTTAGGCAAGTCATCATGATTTGAGAAGGCTAAATTGATCAAACATAAGCTATGATCAGCCTGCCGGTCTGCCGCTGGCCACTTGGTCGTTACTTTAAGAAAGAAAAAACGTATTTAATGAACAAAACATGCTCCAAACGTTTTTTCTAAATGAACTTAATAAAAAGCCGGAACGAAATATAAACACTTTGCCATTAGTGCAGGGCTCTACTACATTGTGTCATTTTAGAATGTTAAGTTCTACTTCTGTAGATATTTTGGTGAAAGTAACTCAAAAGTAATACAGGAGTCATGTAACGCATTACAATTCTGAGACAGTAATATTGTAAGGTAAGGCATTACTTTTAAATCACAGTAACAAGTAATCTATAATGTATTACAGTTTGGAAGTAACTTGCACAACACTGTAGATCAGAATGACACATTCACTTAAATCAATGACTGTTTTACTTTTATTCTCCTCCAGTTCCTCCAGTCTCAGTCTCTCTGATATCGCTGATCTCTGCTGGATCTCTGTTGATTATCGCTGCAGTCGGGATCTTCTGGATCTACAGGAAATATAGAAAGACTGATCAAGAAGGCAAGTGTTTCTACTGCTTTAACAACACTTGCTCAAAATATTTTAGTCAACTGATAGCGCTACAGTATCTTATCATTTAATTCAAATCACAATTTATGTGATCCTTTACGTGAAACCAAATGAATATTTATTGACTATTTATGTTGATCAAACTAAAATCAGAATCTATTTGTATATAATGATACTGACCTGATCACTCTTTAGACGTCTCACTCGCACAAAAACAGAATCGGCATCGACACTGAAAATGCTGTTTTAATACATATTATTGTTGAAACAGTTGAGACTTCTGCAGAAGAGGTCATTTACACTGAGCCGACATTCAACAGAACAAACACAGAGGAATCGGTAAGACATTTCATTGTTTATTTGCTGAGTGTATTTGCATAATTTCAGCAAAGAGTCAGATGTAGCCCATTTGAATCAATAAGAATAGAAATGATCTGGTAAATCATGATTATGACATAAAAAGTTGAAATTATGACATGCTTAAGTAATAATAATGAGATGCATGTCAAAAGTATAACTTAAAAAAATCATAATTATGATGTAAAAGTAAAAAAAAAAAAAAACAACATACCAAGTAGAACAGATTATGTTTAAGACATAATTATGGCATTAAAAAGTCAACATTTTGACTTTTAAAAATTAACTTCTTAAGACCCGAGAAAAAATGTTTCAGGAAAAAAAATGTGTTTTTTTTCCATTTTTAGAATAATGTAAAAAAAAAAAAAAAAAAAGGATATTTCATTCATAAGTTATGCTATGTCCTCGGACATCTAGACTCAATTTCTTTGAAAAACTAAAAAGACATGAATGAATATGCATGGGCAAAAACAATAGATTTTTTAAATCACCAATATATTTTTAGTTTAAGATTTTTTTTTTTTTTACCAAACTTTGTATAAAGATGATTCTCAACAATGATATAACAGAATGATTCGATATACCTTTTTTTCTTTCTGCAAAATGTGTGTAAAATGGCCATAAACGGGTTTTCTCATTATATACAATGAGAATTTATAAAATAAATCTAATTTGCATATTAATGTGTTTTTGGGGCAACATGTAATGAAAAAAAGAAGTGTAATAATGGGAGTAATAATTGACCAGATTTTCATAATAATATATGATATTTCATAGAATATTGAAATATAATTTATTTCCCTATTCATCTGTTATGTCTCCCAAAATGCGTAATAAACATGCTTTTAGTCCCGGTGTCCTTATACGAGGACATGTATGAAATCAACTTCCTGTTTCGTAACAGAAAGACATATTTTGATTCGAAACACCATAACATTTTCCTGAGATGTTGATTTATGACACACAGTTTAAATATTTGACAGATTTAAACAATAATTACTAATTATTTTCATAAGAGTGTCACTAAATAAATTCTACATTTTATGTCATAATTATGTTCTGGTAAAAATGGGCTTCCATATTATATCCATATTATTTGTTATTATTTATCGTGTGTTATGCATTTTTTACAGGAAGTTAAAGAGGACTCTCATGTGGATTATGCACCAATCGTGATGAGATTATGATCAAACGTCAATGTTTTTATAGTACAAGACTCAGATTGTGTGATCATTTTCATTAACGACCTCAGATTCTGAGTCAATGGTTGAGTTTTGAGATTTTGAAAATCACCACCTTGCATTTAATCTCCTAAAACTTCAAAAGAAATTACCTTGTGATACAAGGACCTTTAACAAATTGTGTAACTCTTACAGCCCAATGGAGCATTTTCATTTTTCACTCTTAAAGTCAAAAGAGCGAAACGGCGATGCAAGCTACCCATCAAAAGGAATGGAGACCCAGCTGTGGTATCGATTATTTACATCTGCATAGAAAATGCGGTTTGATCTGCTGGTAAACAAACAGCTTGTGCATGAGAACATGCCTACTGCTGGACGTTTGTGTTTGATGTCTGTTCGTGAGTGCTTGAGGTGTGAAAAGTGTTTCTGTGTCAGTAGCATGTGGTTGAAGGGCTTTTTTCCATTCTTGCTTACATGAAACCGTTGACTTCTGCTCTCACCACTTTACTGTATAATACTGAACTCATCAATGCTGATTTTGACAAAATGGTCTCAAATCAAGCAGAAATGTTACTGTTCATATTAGTATACGAAAATATCACATGCACAAATGCACCATGATCTTATATACTCATAGTGGTCCTGCAGTTAAAGGTCCCATATTGTACACCTTTCTGGAGTTTTATGAGGTTTTGATGTCCTTAAGAATATCTATTTGTGGTATAAGTACCAAAAACCATCTCATTTTACAGCTCTTCTCTCAGGAGCTCTGCTAAGAGCAGGTCGATTTTGTCCTGTCTAATATTCATGAACCTATCTTCTGATTGGCCTGTTGTTTTCTGAGTGACGCATGGCTAGGCCAACCACAGGTAACTAGGGTCATGTAGGGCCGACGTCACAATTACGTCACAGTGCTAGCTGGAGGCAAAACAAAGGGAAAACTGGAGGCGGCCCATTCAAACCAGCAGATTCGGCTACATAAAGAGCTTAAAATATCAAGTGACGTCGCAGATAGCAGCGATTGCAAGTGACATTGCAATTTAGTTTCTTTTTTCTTGTCTTCACCACCTGGCTACTGTTGTAAAATGTTGAGAGATTCAAACAAAAAAATATCAATAAATAGAACAAAATAAAAAAAATTAAAAAGACTGCAAGTGACGTCACCCGCGGAAGTGCAAGTGTCTGAGCGTGCAAGTCTGAGCATGCAAGTGCAAGTCTGCAGCCAGACCCTTCTCCTTTAAGCTGTGATAGTTTCAGTAGTTAGTCCAGCTCCAGACTTCTTTCTAAGCAGAACTATTCTTATAAAGTTCATATCCTGTTGTTTTGTCTAGGTCATTTAAAGAATAAATGCAGTGTATGATTTACAATTTATGACTTACGTTCGATGTATTTGGTTTTTGGCTCATGTTTGACTATATTTTTAAAGTAGCATAGCAGGGCTCCTGTGTAAACACTAAATGTGACAGTTCCTATTTTGTTTGTTACTACAGTTAACAAGGAATAAAATGCAAAGAATGAAATGTTTAAAAATGTGAGTTGTTGTGGAATGGAATTTTTGATGAATCAAGAATGGCCCACTTTACCCACAAAAGAAATTTGCCTGCAGTGCATGAGCTTAAAATGTGTATTTGTGTATACCTTGCAATAACACATTATGAACTGCATTCAAACTGAAATATTAAAGCTGGACCTTTAAAAAAAAAACATCTAGGTGTCTAAATGTTTGTATAATTTTAGCAGCAAGTCAGCGCTTATGTTTTGTTTGGGTGATACATCACATAACTCAAGAGAGTAACAGATATTTTCTTTCTTCAATGTAGAAACTATTTAATTGTTAACAGTGTATTGTTGTTGTATAAGGCATTTGAGTAAAAGTCATCTAGTTGATTTTTTGCGGTCAAATGTTTTGTCTTCGTGACTCCTAACGTAAATGTCACATAACTGATCACTCTATATTAAAACTCCATATTAACAGCTGCTAAATAAAAAAAATAACACATCTGTCACTGGTGAAACATCTGATATAATAATATAAATTGATTGTTATCAGTGTAGGCATTTCCCCCACATCATTGTTAAATCTAACAGCAGGTGTTAATTTATTATAGAGCATAGAGCGTCATCTAGTGTTCAAAATAAAGACTTCACATATGAAACAATAACACTAGGGAGGTCTAACAATGTATACAATTATATCAAAAGTACTATTTTATTATGAAATATAGTTTATACACAATTCACACAACATTTTTCTACTTTTATCCATTTAACACAATCAGACAAATAAGGGCCAGAAGAATTAAAACAGTATCAAACTCTGTCGTCGGAGGAGGATTCACACAACATTAACCACTCTGCTGTGTTTTAGCGGATAGTTATATTAGATCAGACACTGAACTACTGAAGAACATGTTTGTTTTGTTCTGTTTGTGCTGGTGGTGTCTTAATGCATGAACTGATTTTTTGAGCTTATTTATTAGGTAAATTATTAAAGGACAGCTAAGATTACTTGAAACCTAACTGACATATGTGCTATTGCATACTTAGCATTACGTTATTTGTTTAAAACACAGTCTGTTTCATTCATACTGGACGCCAAAGAGCGCCCTATAGCGCTGAAAACCCACATGTGCATGGTGATCCAAAGTAATAGACGTACCAGGAAATCCCTAATATTGGACAGATGCATCCAGCTAAGGCTATAACCGAATAAAAAGACAATAGAAATGCTTTGAATTATGAAACATTAAGGCATCGACTGCATCAATAAATAGTGTATCTGTGTTCTTAAAACCAGCTTGGGTATTTCTATAATAATGAATTATATTTATAATAATTTTCCAGTATAGAATATGTATATATTTCTGTCATTCTGTGATAAGATGCTACGTCAGATCACAAAAGCAAGTTATTCCTAACATTCGATTGATGTTGTTAAGTAAAATATGCTATAATGTTCTCTTTTGTTGGACAACATGTTTGACATTACAAGGGAAGATGTAACCGATAACAAGACAAACTCCAGAAAATGCCTCTGAAATGCTTTAATCGTGGCCAGCATGATCTCAGACCAGTTTCAGAGCGAATCCCCCCAACAAAAAGAGTACAACATACAGAGTAAGTGCATGACAAAGATGACATGACATTTTTGATCCATTACATATTTTTCTCTAATATGATTGGTTCTTCATGTGTGATAATTCAACAAGCCTGTTACTAGCTAAAAGCTAGTTTCTTCATTACTTCAGCTTGTTACTCAAGTCATGGTCAAGTCTTGTTTTATTTCCTCTTATTCAACAGTAACCTTGGCCAAAGTGTTAGTTCATTTAGTCATTTAGTATTCAGAAAAGCATACAAATATGAATTCTGTAGGGAAAAGAGATTATTTATAATCAATTTATAATCAATTAAAAAATTATCTTCCGCAGAGGCCTGTGATAATAATGCTTATTATATGAACATACAAAGTGTTTCAGAAACGACTGTGTTGTGGGCTTTACTTCATGGCAGCTTTTCCCTGATGTAAAATTAACAGAAAATGAGCACCAAATGAAAGACACAACAACAACACAGAAAACAATCAACACAACAAACTTGGCAAACATAGCTGAACACAACCGAACTGAAAAGACATGAGATGAATGTGTCATTTGTCCTCTATCTCACATGCAAAAACAACAACAAAACTAATCAGCACATCATAAAATGTCACAGACGTTGTCTGATGAATATAAAGAAATATCACCAATATGTGAAGACTTAAAACAGTCCATTTTTTTTTCTTTTATAGTAAGTATACATACAGATATCGAAATGGTGCTGTAACATTCCTCCAGACAAACAACACATGAAGCATTTTTGCAAGGTTTAATGCTAGTGTAACATTACTTAAAATACCCTGTATCATGTGTGTCCATTTACAGGCATAATAAGTGTTTCACCAACTTCAAAAATAAAAAAAGAGAAACAAAAATTCAAGCCTACACCCTTTTTCCCCAGCATTCTGACTGTGTTAACCGCAATTCACATACATTTTGGCAGAAGTGTATATTTTTAATGGAATTTTACTATTTAATACTAATTTCCTTTAATAAATCTATTTTACACTCGGTATTAGGGGTGGCACGGTACACAGATGTCACGGTTCGGTACATACCTCGGTTCGGGGGTCATGGTTCGATACGATTTCGGTATAACAGGAAAAAAAAAAAATCTATGCTCAGTTTCTTTTCATTTATTTTGAACAGACAGTAGTGCAAATTACAATTTTTTTTCATCTAGATGTGAAAATACTAAATATTATTACATGTTATATATATAAAATCTGTTTTGTTTTCATTGTGAAGTGAAGTGACATTCAGCCAAGTATGGTGACCCATACTCGGAATTCGTGCTCTGCATTTAACCCATCCATCGTGCACACACACAGCAGTGAACACACACACACACCGTGAACACACACACAGCAGTGAACACACACACTGGAACGCGACTGAAGTACAAAAGCTAAAATTTACATAATAAATAATAGTTTAGCATTCAGATACGTTACATCGCAAATATGGAAATATTATGTAATATTTGGGTTTGTGACGAATGAGGATACACGAGCACAAACTATTGAGTGCGCAAGCCTTTAAAGTATTCCTTCATCATGTTAGAGACGCATTCAGAATCAGCACATGGTCATTGTCTAGTGGGTTTTCGAGTGTGCAACTCATGGCATTCGCTGTTCTTCTGCTGGTGGTTATCAAACAATAGCATTACTGAGGGTGCCCCCTTCTGGATTGGGGGTGCATTGCCTATATTCGTCATGCACCGAACCGAGATATCCGTACCGTGACGGTTTGGTAGGAATACATGTACCGTGCCACCCCTACTAGGTATACAAATTAGTTACCTTGGCTCAAGATGGACAAAACATGTCTCTGATTTGATCGTGGAATTTTTGAAAGATCTACTTTTGAGAACTAGTCCTAGGTTTTTGGCCCAATCAGAACTAAACCGGTGCAGAAAAATTCTCTGGAGTCTAATTGTCAATAATTACCAAAAAAAATAAAAAATTAGACATTTCGATTCATGGTCGCTAGGGGTGCCAAAACGTTCAAAGTTGACTAAAATGGCTGTAAATCATGACCGGGATGAGATATTTTCACCAAACTCGGCACAGATATGTAAGAGCGCATTCTGTGGTCACATAAAAAAAGGATGCAGCAACTGGCCACTTGGTGGTGTTTTAACATGGAAAAATGGCTATAACTATGCAAGTCTGATTGACTTGAAAATTGGCATGCAGTGTCTTTGTCCAAGATGCCAAGACTGCCTTTAAGGACTTTAGTGTATTTTGCCGCCATCGGCCTTTGTGTTTCTCACACGTGTAAAGGATTGTATCTTTCGCACACGCCTACGGCATTCGAATACATGGTAGAACTCTTCATTCTGAGCAGCTTTGCCTCTTGTGTCAGTCGAATTGTTCATCAAATATTGGAGATTATTTCAAAAGCCAACGTTCACAAACTAGTTCTAGACTATTGGCTCATTCTCAATAACGATTAAAAAACACTAAAACACATGCATTTCCCTTTTAAACTGTCTGTGTTGGCTGTGAATGGTCTTTTCTCTCATGCCTGCTAAAGAAAACCGACTACTTTTTTTATGCATTGCTTTAAAGGCCTTAAAGTGCTTCAACCCCAATAATTGCTGCTTGCAGCTATAATTTAAATTGATTCACGAGGGTTAAGATGGTTTTAGTTCTGGTGTAGCTGGTGTACATATAAAAATCTATGCTATTCAAAATTGGTCAGCCACTGTTTTCTGTTGAAGGTGGATGACTAAGGGTTAATGATAGTGGTTAAATAATAAGCAAAATAATCAAGCATAGTGTTAGTTCTGTCAGGTCATATTAGTCAAGCTTGCATCATTTAATTCTCAGCTGATTTCTTTTTTTTTTTTTTTTATATTGAGTTTTTCTGATACACAGGTAGATTTTTTTCTGAAAGGTAGTCAGTTCTATCAGTGAGGATAGAAACAGGCAGGGCATAATGACTGATATGTCAAACCAGATAAGCACATTAACACAGAGCACATTAATACTTCTTGTAGTGTATTACTTCGATAAATCTCTATATACTAAAAAACATCAAGCACTCGGTGTTCTATTGCTGGTAACGTGTTGCTTACATTATTTAACATGTTGCTGCCTCCTAATAGTCGACTAACCGTTAATCGACCAGAAGAGACTGAATTGTATTAACCACTTAGTCGAAGAAAAAAAAAAAAAAAATCACAGCAAGTGGCGAAATCACGTAGACCGTGATGAACAGATTATTATGTGTGGTAATTACAGTACATCAGTCCAGACATGCAAACCTTCATTTAGTTCATCGACCTCAAATGTGGCTTCTCAGAAACATGCAAGTAGTAGCATCATTAAATGGCCGCTCACTTTAATGTTAACTTAGAAAAATGTGCGGTAAGTTTTAGTGCGGAGTGTGGCAGTCTTCTTGCTGTTTTTTTTCCCTGATGCATTAATTTTTGATGTCATTTACATTGGTATGCTATATAATAGATGTGACAATTGTACTTGTATTGGTACTGATTACTGAAATCTTCGGATCACATTGTGAGTAAACAGAGTTTAAGGACATCTCATCTACCTCAAAGGAATGTTACTTGGATCATCGTTCTCCTGTAAGAAAACACATTCACAAAAGGTAAAATTAATGAGGAGGTCTGATGTTTAAGTTTAATGTAAAGATAATCAGCATAAGCTTTACAGTTCTTCATTGGAAAGAGAATGTTTTTCATGTTTGTTTGATGAACATAAACAAGTTTTGCATGCATTTGTGAAACTCTCACAGTCTACAGGTGGAAGAAAATTAATGTCATAGTTCCAATAAGTTAGAGCACTAAAGAGACCTTTGTATTGACTGAAAAACACCAGTGTAAGATGCTCTTAGTCTCTGACCAGCTGTGTGAAGATAACATAGACCTGCTGCAGGTGGTACGAGTACTGCAGATGTGAGCAGAGCAATAAACAGCAGTGTCTGTAATGTAAGACACCTAGCTGTTGAATCGTTTTATGTTCGTACATATATTTCCACATAAAACGAAATTTGCAAGAAAAAAGCAGTTGAAAGTGGAATGAGGTTTCTTTTTTTTTTAGTTTACAAGAGACTTGTTTGTGGAAAGGTTTTCATCGCCTAATTATTGAACTCAATGTCTTAAACTGCATCAGATGATCATCTGCTTTTATGTAAACTTGGAAGTATTGTTATTTCAGTATCACGTGTAGAATTGTTTGAACTGATGTATTGGTGTTTTCTAATAAGACAATTGCTCTGTGACAAGGGTTTGCACTTTAATTGTTATTTAGTTTATGTTTGGGCAGTGCTTCACTGGTGAATATCTGGTTCTGTGTTGTTATAAAGTGAACACAAGATGGATGAATATTTACAGTGCACGTTTTTGTTTCAGTCACCGATAAAATAGAATTAGATAACAAAATGAATACAAAAAAGTATACCACTGTTCCTGTAATATATATATATATTTTTTTTATTGGCAGACTAAATCCCATATATCTTGTTAAAACAGCTATATGTAATACTTACATTCTGTGACACTTCTGTATGGCTCCTGCGGCGATAGTAAAACACACCACCAGCTACAGCCACCAAAAGAACAACAGGAACAACTATTCCTGCTACAGCAGCTGAAGGCAGATCTGAATCTGGAAGAGCTAAAGACAGTCATTATTAATAGAGAGTTAATGATAATAAATGCAATATTTAGCAATACCTCCAAATGATACTTACTGCTCCAGGTGTGTTCATGGTGTATGTGTGCACTCACCAGCAACAGTAACACTGGATCTCTTCACTCTGGTGATGCTGAAGCTGCTGTCGCTGATGGTGATCTCTAGTTTATAGAGTCCAGAGTCTGTGGTTCTGGTGTTTGTGATGTTCAGAGATCCAGTCTGATGATCCAGCTTCAGTCTGTCTCTGAATCTCTCTTTACACTGATCATCTATACAGATCTTACTCTGATCTCCAGTGATTTCAGCGATGAGAGTGTTATTAAAATACCACGTCATCACTTTATTTGGGTGCTCTATTACACTAGAATTTAAAGTGACAGATTCTCCCTCCTTCATTTCATATTGTTCAGCAGCAGGAACATCTGAAAAACAAACCAACAACTTCTGGAGGATCTTGCATTTTAAAAATATTTTCAATCTGCATTTAAACACTCATTGAAAGACTCACCAGTGACAGAAACACTGAAGATCGTTTCACTGTCACTGCTGCTGATGATTTTCAGTTTATATTCTCCAGAGTCTGTGGTTGTGGTGTCTGTGATGGTCAGAGATCCAGTCTGATTGTCCAGCTTCAGTCTTCCTCTGAATCTCTCAGTACCTGTATTACACTGAACATCTGTACAGATATAACTGAGATCTCCACTGATTTGAGCGATGCGAGTGATGCTGAAATACCATTTAATATCTTCTTGTTGCTTTGTTTCAACACCCGTGTGTAGAGTGACTGAATCTCCTTCTATCGCTGACACCCTGTCTGTGTGAACACCAGATACACCTGAAGAAACAAAAACAAAAACATGCATACAATAGTGCTGTGAAAGTATTTGTGTACAGATCATAAAGATTGTGAGTAGAGAAATATGTCTGGATTCATTATGTCATGCAAACAAACAGCACATCATTGATTTACACATTTACTGTTCAGATAACATACATAAGTCTCAAGGATGATCTTATGCAACACACATCCACAAACTTATATTCATATTTTTACCCTCTATCCCTAAACGTTTTCATAGACTCATAATAAATATTACGCAACTAGTGCCTACAAAAATGAATGATAATTATTTTACACCGCATAATGATAATACAGTGCTGTGTTTTCTACATTTTATAAATATATTTTAGTACGTAATCTCCCTATAGGCAACATCTAGGCCTGCGTTTTATGAATTTGGCAGAAGCTTTCAACCAAAACGACTCCATTACATCCAAGCTACACTCGATACGTTTATGCATTGATATGAAATGTTAACTTTTAGGCCTATCTGATCTCGTTTCAACTGCTGTAGAATAGTTTTGTGTAGTTAAAATGTGTTCCACTGAGCATCGATTTCTGTGAACAGTGTTAACTAATCATTACCCAACAATAACGCAAATCAATCTCTGCAGAAAAAGGAGAAGAGATTGTAACGAAGATATCTCACCATGGTGGAGTAAAACCAAAGTCACTGCGAGCACATTAAAGAAAAGATTCATTATCACCACTCACAAAACGAATGCGAATTCTGATTCATAAGTGTTGTTGTTTTGCTAACAGCAGGCCGAAAGCGGAAGTAAACTCTGGGAGACTCCTTATGGAAGAAGAGTGACGACGTAGCTTAGTAAAAAAGTCCTGGCATTTTCTATGGAATTATTATTTTTTTTTCCCGTCCTGTTCCGTTTGTAAAATATCGTATAAATATACTATTATGCAGGGTCGGAGTGGGAATCGTTTTCAGCTCTGGAGTTTCATGCCTTAGACCACCGCGGTCAAGCCAGCCGCAGTTCAGAAAAACACGGTTAACCAGTCGCGACTGTAATTATGGTGCGCGCGTATTACTATACTTACGGTAATGCAGGACCAACACGGAGGGAACGCGCATTCAAAGCGCTTTTCATTCTAGACTCCCAGAATTCAGATGTAATGACATTTTTCGTTATTTTTTCTGTTTGTTTTATGTACATCGGCTTAATATTCGTGTTATTTATTGCTGTCTTTGTATCTGTATTAGGCCTATTATTCTTCTACCTGCATTTAAATGCAAGATTAGTAGAAAAGGAGATGTGGGACATTAATCGATTTAGAGGGATATTACAAACCCGTTTCTAATAAGTACAAGAAATGAACGGTCAGTTCTTAAACAGGACGTCCTACACTATATGCACGCCTCATATGAAACCATTTTACTGCAGAATTTTTGAGATATGGGACATTAATACACTTAAGAGAGATATAAAGGCCTAATTTCTAATAAGTACACGAAATTAATGGTCAGTTCTTATATGGGACGTCCCATACTATATGCACACCTCATATGAAACCATTTTACAGCAGCATTTTTGAAATTTTTTTTTTTTTTTTTTAGCAAGGTGCCACTGTCAAGGGAGCCAAAAGATAATTACATCAGCATTAGGTTTTTCAATTAATTTCAGAAATGGAAAATAAAGGACAATTGTCATTCTTTATTTTTTTATTCTTTAAGAAAATAGTTTTTATTGGTGTATTCTTGTAGAAAATAAGTGTTTATTCATTAAGAAAATAAGGGACAGAATAAGGGATGCTCCAAATATTTGTACTGTATCATAATGTAGGCCGTGTCTGCCTGCAGTTAAAAAGTTATCAGAAATAATCAAAATTGTTTTGCTTAACCTATTTATGTACAATTATTCTAAACATAATTTTAATGTCATACAAAAAATAAATATATATTTTTTTAAAAGTCATCGGCCTGAGTAAATTGTACCAATATAGAATTGTGACTTCACAAGTGTAGTAATTTAGGAGAAGAAAATGCTGTTAAATTACAAATGGCATGGAAATTGAAAGCGTAACAACTGAAGGTATATGAAACGTCAGTCAATAAAGCATTTTAATAAACAATGGCACTTAAAGTTTTGAACTAAAATATTACTGCAACCATTTGGCATTTGAATTAATGAATTTTGCATATTTATGCATATTATATTATATTATGTATATTTTTTAAATTGTGAGCAGCACCCAGTTCCTGGGTGTGCACATCACAGAGGACCTCTCCTGGACTAACAACACTGTAGCACTGGCCAAGAAAGCACAGCAGCGTCTCTACTTCCTCCGCAAACAGCCAGACCCCCGGCCCCCATCATGTGCACCTTCTACAGAGGCACCATCGAGAGCATCCTGACTAGCTGCATCACTGTGTGGTATGGCGCTTGCAACGCATCCTGCCGCAAGTCAGTTCAACGGATAGTGAGAGCAGCTGAGAAGATCGTTGGTGTCTCTCTCCCCTCCCTCCAGGACATCTACAGCACCCGTCTCACCCGCAAAGCCCTCCACATTGCAGGAGATTCCACCCACCCGACACACAGCTTCTTCAGTCTGCTGCCATCAGGGAGGAGACTGCGGAGTCTCCAGGCGAGGACCAGCAGACTGAAGGACAGCTTCATACATCAGGCTGTCAGGAAGCTGAACTCCCACCCGTCCTTGCCCCCCCTCCCCTCTTTTACCCCAGGCAACACTGAACTTTGATACTACTGCAAACTACCTCTTCGGATAGTCTGATAAAAAGACTGTTCTCTTGTCACTTTAACAGACTGATAAGCTCTTCTTGCACTATACATATATCTGCAGTTTTGTTTTATTTAACTGGTTTGCACTCTATCTATTCTGCCATGTGCCTTATGTCACTTTATCTATCTCTTTCTTTATTTTTCTACAATGTCCTCATTTGTATATCTGTATAGTTGTATGTACATATATTTAAACTGTATTTATCTGTATTTGAACGTCTACTGTCAGTGTTTAATGTTAACTGTATGCACCAAGGGTCTGAGAGTAACGCAATTTCAATTCTCAGTATGTATGTGCTGTACATGTGGAAGAATTGACAATAAAGCAGACTTGAACTTGAATTAACATGCACACACTTAGAACAAACTCTCTCATAGCCTTCAGTGGTAGACTGCATCACTGGCACTGACCCCCTTGCCCAGCAACCCTGGACCCCGACACAGAACAGCCAATCACAATAAACTGTTCACATTTCAAAATGTGGTACTGAAGCTGGGGTACTGGACCCATTCCTAGAGTCTGTGGTTAAATCAGTCTCAAGAGAGGGTCAATCAGTTACTTCACTGTTCTCAGTTACAGTCTGTCCACATGGTGTTTCAGATGTTTCAGGAGTTATAGGTGTTTCAGGGACACTCTGAATGCATCTCCGGTTCCGGCGAGAGATCGTGCCTTCCTTTGTTTGCACAATGTATGATCTGGGTTCAGGAGCTTTTCCGACAACTGTCGCTGATGTTTTTCACGCTTTTTCTCCATCCAACTTAACTTTCACACTTTGTCCAGGATGTAGGTCAGATAGAGAACGTGCTGAGTATCGTCGATTGTAGACATACTTATAAGCTTGTTTGGTTTGTTTGTCTTTCAGTCTGACTTGTTCATAGTCATTTGGGCTGGGTAGCAGGTTCTTTGGTAGTGTCGGAACTGTCGTTCTGATCTGACGTCCGATTATCAGTTGAGCTGGGCTCAATCCTGTGGCGTTGATAGGTGTAGCACGATAGCTCATAAGAGCCAGCTGTGGATCTGGTTGTCTCAGCACCCTTTTTGCAATAGCAACACTTCTTTCAGCAGCACCGTTAGCCTGTGGGTAATGAGGGCTGGAAGTAGAGTGAGCGAAGTTGTATGTCGTTTTAAACTCAGCAAACTCTGTAGACGTGAACTGAGTAGCGTTGTCTGTCACAAGCTCGTATGGGATCCCCCACCATACAAACATATTTTCAGATGCATAATCACCTGCTGGCTAGAAATAGTTTGTAGATGTGCAATCTCAATGTCACGAGAATAATAGTCCACGACTATCAGGTATGTCTTACTATCTAGTTCACAGATGTCCGCAGCGATCTTTTGCCATGGCCCGTCGGGAAGGGATGTAACCATCAAGGGCTCTCTCTTTTGTGTTGCTTTGTAGACTTGACAGAACTCACATGTCTCTACTGTTTTTGTGATGTCCCTTCCCATTCCAGACCACCACACCGACATATTAGCCCTCTCCCTGCACTTCGTGAGGCCCTGATGACCTGTGTGAAGCTGATGTAACACCTCCAATCTCTGTGAACCAGGAATCACAATTCTATCCTCATACAGCAAAAGTCCATCAATTTTAGAAAGGTGAGCTCTAGCTGCATGAAACCAATGCAGTGTGTTTGTTAATTGAGACATCTGACTGGGCCATCCTTGGTGGATGTACTTGCAAACCGACTGGAGATCTGGATCTTGTTCTGTGGCTTTCCTTATAGCATTTAGCCTGTCTTCATTCACAGGCTTAGTGGACAGTACTGCTTGTACAAACACTGTCACATCACGCTCAGTGTCAGACTCACCATGATGAATCAGTGGATTTCTGGAAAGAGTGTCTGCCACCACGAGCTGTTTGCCTGGTACATGCACTGCTTTGACATTAAATCTCATCAAGCGCATCAGTAGGTGTTGGCATCTTAAGGGAGCTTTGTTGACATCATAGGAGTTTATTAAGGCCACAAGCGGCTTGTGGTCAGTCTGGAGTTCAAATTTGTCCATAACTTGCAAATCTTGTGAGAACCGCTCAGATGCCCACACCAGCTAGGCATTTCTTCTCGATTTGTGAGTAGCGGCATTCGGTCTCAGTTAAAGTCCTTGAACAGAAAGCAATAGGACGTAGTCCATTTTCCTGCTGCTGAAAGCCCCTAGGCCATAACTACTTGCGTCTGCACTGACTACTGTGGTCCTGTTTGCATCATAGAACGCTAGTGCTGGTGCTGTGTTCAACATGCTCTTGACCCTGTTAAATGCCTGTGTCTGTGCTACACTCCAGGTCCATTCAGTGTCACCCTTCAACAGTTCAGTCATTGGATGAAGAACTGACGAGAGACCCGGGAGGAATTTGCCCAGGTAATTTATCATCCCTAAGATCTATCGCAGTTCAGTTAGATTCGTAGGGCAGGGGAGCTCAGTTATAGCTCTCACTTTGTTAGTGTCTGGACGGATCCCATCCTTTCCAATGACATGCCATTCATTAAACAAATCTATTGTATAACTTAGACAACTGTGCCAGTTGTTTTGGCTACTTTTATGATATGTTTGGTGTGTTTGGATTCGTTTGGAATGCAGCATGAAACAGCACGGAATCCCATTCATTGTAATTGAATTTATACGTAGATTTAAATGACAACATTTTTTTGTTGTTCAGAAATGTGGTGGAAAACTGATGTTGTTAAAAAATGCAAAGAAAACAAATCTTATGACTGGTAGATGTCACATTTAGAGTTGGAAAACATAAAAATAAGACATCAAGTATATGTTCCCTTGTGTTACATAGCATTTCAAAGTATTCTAAAGTATTTAGATTATGTTACTAAACCTGAGTAATCTAACGGAATACATTACTGATTACTTTTTAAGCATGTATTTTGTAATCTGTAGTGAAATACATTTTAAAAGTAACCTTCCCAGCCCTGTATATATATATATATATATATATATATATGACATTCAAAAGTGCAAGACAAAATTCACTGCATTCAGACCTTCACAGATTAAACAGGTCAAAGTGAATGCTTTTATGAATATTTTGAATGTTTATGATTTGCGCTACAATATTGAATGCTTCAAAACAATAATCTACCAAGTCAAGTCACCTTTATTTATATAGTACTTTACAATACAAATTATTTTGAAACAGCTTTACACCAGGAAGATGATGCATTTTGGGTGTTGTTCAGCTGAAGCTGTTGTGGAAACAGTCTTCACCGTTGCAAAAATCACCAAAGCTTAGACTTTATTGGTGGAGATAATCTTGGTCGAGGGGCCAGTTCTCCTCTGGCAAACAAATGAACACTATATGGTTATGATTCAGCCTGCATCACAAATCAGATTGAGATCGGTAGCATTCAGAATATCTCATCCAGTTCCTGGGGGGAGTGAATGTCCAGCGCTCTCTCCACCCTCAATACCACGACTGAGGTGCCCTTGAGCAAGGCACCGAACCCCCAACTGCTCCCCGGGCGCCGCAGCATAAATGGCTGCCCACTGCTCCGGGTGTGTGTTCACGGTGTGTGTGTGTTCACTGCTGTGTGTGTGCACGTTGGATGGGTTAAATGCAGAGCACAAATTCCGAGTATGGGTCACCATACTTGGCAGTATGTCACTTCACTTCACTTCACTTCACTTCTGCTTTGAAGATCAGATTCATCACGCTGGTATGGAAACAAAGACATGAGTCTGTGCAGCTTGTCTGGTTCTTGTGGTCTTTGTGGAGGATCTGTTCTAATGGCTGACGTGTCGATGAGGTCTTCACATGCACTGTAAAAAAATGAAAAGTTGAGCCAATTTAAAAGTTTAAGGCAACCAACTTCAGCAGATTTTTTTGTTTTCTCAACTTATTTTTTTAGGAAATTTCTCAACTTTTTGTTGTATAAACTTAAAACGAGGAGTTGAGAAAACTCAAAAATCTGCTGAAGCTGGTTGCCTTAAACTTTTAAGTTTGTCCAACTTTTATTTGATTTTTTTTACAGTGTGGGATGATCGTCACGAGGTTGTGTATAGGTTCACCATCTGGTTTGGATCCAGCTGTCTGTAACCATGGGATAAGTGTAGATGTTATACTTCTTAGGAAGCAAGTACATCAGATGCTGTGGGAAGTGTTTCTAGTTCCGGTTGATCTAATTTATGCAGCCATACAATTTGAATTATTGAAATGTGATAATGTGTTATGTGTGTGCAAAGTTAAAGAGATGTTTTTATCAGTCTAGATTAGAATAGGGTTAGTAGTCACTCTTCTGCCATAAATCGATTTGCATATGGCTGTTTGTTTTATAGCTATTAGAGTTATAGATATGGATACTTTTCTTACAAAAACCCATCACTTCAGAAGGCCTTACGTGGATCACATTCATTATGGATGAATGCACTTTTCTGGGCCTCAAAATCCAACACCCCATTCACTGCCATCATAAAGCTTGGAAGAGCAAGGATATACAGTGGTGTGAAAAAGTGTTGGCCCCCTTCCTAATTTTTTTATTTTATTGCATGTTTGTCACACTTTAATGTTTCAGATCATCAAACAAATTTAAATATTAATCAAAGATAACACAAGTAAACACAATATGCAGTTTTTAAATGAAGGGTTTTTTATGAAGGGAAACAAAATCCAAACCCACATGACCCTGTGTGAAAAAAGTGTGTGTGGACTGACGAGACAAAAGTTGAACTTTTTGGAAGGTGTGTGTCCCATTACATCTGGCGTAAAAGTAACACAGCATTTCAGAAAAAGAACATCATACCAACAGTAAAATATGGTGGTGGTAGTGTGATGGTCTGGGGCTGTTTTGCTGCTTCAGGACCTGGAAGACTTGCTGTGATAAATGGAACCATGAATTCAGCTGTCTACCAAAAAATCCTGAAGGACAATGTCAGGCCATCTGTTCGTAACCTCAAGCTGAAGCGAACTTGGACAATGATCCAAAACACACCAGCAAATCCACCTCTGAATGGCTGAAGAAAAACAAAATGAAGACTTTGGAGTGGCCTAGTCAAAGTCCTGACCTGAATCCTATTGAGATGCTGTGGCATGACCTTAAAAAGGCGGTTCATGCTCGAAAACCCTCCAATGTGGCTGAATTACAACAATACTGCCAAGATGAGTGGCCAAAATTCCTCCACAGCGCTGTAACAGACTCATTGCAAGTTATCGCAAACGCTTGATTGCAGTTGTTGCTGCTAAGGGTGGCCCAACCAGTTATTAGGTTTAGGGACAAGCACTTTTTCACACAGGGCCATGTGGGTTTGGATTTTGTTTTCCCTTCATAATAAAAACAAAATTCAAAAACTGCATGTTGTGTTTACTTGTATAATTGTTGATTAATATTTAAACTTGTTTGATGATCTGAAACATTAAAGTGTGACAAACATGCAAAAAAAAAAAAAAATCAGGAAGAGGGCCAACACTTTTTCACACCACTGTATATTTTATTAATATTAAAATTTTTTAAAACAAAATTTGGTGATTGTCTGAAAGAAGATGGCGCCTAGGATGGCTTGAGGGTGAGTAAATCATGGGATAATTTTAATTTCTAGGTGAACTACCCCTTTAACATCATTACCAAATTAATGCATATAATTGACAGCCTTAACTCTTTTCCCCCATTGATGAGATATCTCGTCAATTAAGAGACAATGCTTCCCTGCCATTGACGAGTTTTTACGGCAATCCGTCTTCTAGGTATATTACGGTAAGGAAAGCCCTAGCACATGTCCTGAATGAGTTACGGGACTTCCGGGTCTGAATACAAGACCATCGGCATTAATGGAAAGATCAGAGAAAATGTAGATCATATATATGTAGTTTTGACCATTTTGAATCTGATCGGGATGAAGTAGTCAGTGAGAGAGATGCCTTTACAGACACAGACACATCTCTAGTTATGTATGGACCGATAACCCGTCAATCTGAATATGTGTGTGTGTGTATGTGTGCGTGATGATATATATATCTATATGTGTGTGTGTGTGTATGTACAGTATGTATATGTATGTATGTAGCCTATATGTGTTTATTTGTGTGTATAAACGTGTGTCTGTGTCTGTCTGTTCTGTTTATTGAATGCAATTTCAGTTATTCATATAATTATTCACAGGTGAAAGAATATGACATTTGAATGTATTTTGCTTGGAAATGCACTACTTTAATAAAAATGCATTTTTCAAAAATTTTTTTTGTTCAAAATGTTGTATTTCTGATGAAACCTATGTGCATTCAAGTGGTGATAAAACATGAACACATGAAGATAGTAGTAGTTTTTTTTTTTATTAAAAGCAGAGGCTTGGTTCTTTATTTTGATATATAACATGTTCATATATTCATAGCAGAAAATATTCTGAGGGCCGTCAAATTTAGGTGAAAATCCTCAAAAATGCTGGCGGTGGCTGGCAACTTAAAAAAAAGAAAAACGCTGGCGGGGAAAGAGTTAATTGGAATATTCATATAACTGATATGTATAGCATCACACCACATATTATTGCCTTTCTACCTCCAGCCTAAAGGAATGATGTATATGCATGGTTAATGCTAAGTGGATATCGTATTTTACTTGCCTGTAAATTTGATTGTGAGGTTGTGCAAGACATGAAGACACTTTTTTTCACTTACAAGTCTGTCCAGATCAAACCACATCTCTAAAGGAAGCCAACCGCAGCAGTTTCAGTTTGACTCAGAAGATGAGCTGCAAGAATAGCAATGTGACACAGAAGATAGTATTAACTTTTTGTTGTGTTTTACCATACACAATAACACAATAGAGCAACTACTTTTGAAAAAAGCTCAATATTAAATAATAAAATGAAAAATGTTTTAAGTCTTAATAAGTGTAGAAGAGCACTTATGTAACTATAAATAATTTGTAAAGTGCCTGTAAAGCGCCCACAAGGGTTAAACTCTGTCGTGGGAGGATTCACACATCAGCTCAAGTGCTTCCAGCAGATAGTTTCATTACATCAGACTTATCAGAAAATGTTTCATGTTTTTGCTTTGTTATGTTTGTGCTGGTGGCGTCTGACTGGTAAGACGTAAATATATTATGTAAATGACTGAGTAGCTTCATACACTGAAGATACATCTCTCAGAAGCTTTAATCTGTGTAACATCTGTTTGTTCATCAGGTGTGTTTAGTGAGTCGGTGTCAGTGATGGAGGGAGATTCAGTCACTTTATACACTGATCTTACTGAAATATCTGAAGGTGATGACATACTGTGGAAATATGGAGTTGAAAACTCTCTCATAGCTAAAATTAAAAAAAGAAGAAAATCTTCTCCACATGGCATTACTGATGGGAGATTCAGAGACAGACTGAAGCTGGACGGTAAAACTGGATCTCTGACCATCACAGACATCACAACTGAACATGCTGGAGTTTATCACCTAGAGATAACTGGAGCGAATCTGTCATTGAAAACATTCAATGTTTCCGTCTATGGTGAGTAGAGACGTCATTTGTCCTGTCCTTCTTGACTTATTAAAGGAATATTCAGTACAACTTAAGCTCAATCAACAGCATTTGTGGCATATTGCTGATTACCAAAAACATATATTAAAAACTTAATGATTTTGTAACCTGTGTTACATCTTTCAGGATTCATTGATGAATAAAAAAACAAAAACAAACAGCTGTTATTTCACATAGACTTTTTTGTGACAATATACACTACTGTTCAAAAGTTTGGGTTCAGTATTTTTTTCTTTCTTTTTATGAAAGAAATTAAAGCGTTTATTCAGCAAGATGCATTAAATTGCTAAAACATGATAGCAACGACTTATACTGTTAGAAAAGATTTCTATTTTGAATAAATGCTGCTCTTTTTAACTTTTTATTCATCACTGAATCCTGAAAAGTGTATCACAGGTTACAAAAAAATATTAAGCACTGATAATAACTGAGTATCATCAAATAGGCATATTATGATGATTTCTGAAGGATCATGTGACACTGAAGACTGGAGTAATGGCTGATCAAAAATCAGCTTTGTGTCAGAAACCACGGTGCTACATAAATACACACATGCAACAATGAAGTAAAAAACACTATAAACCTATACAAAAAAACACTATAAACTTATAACTATAAGTATACTATATATAAATATTTACCCTATACAAACTAAAAAAAATAGAAGATAAAAAATACAAACTATACGAATGCTTCACAAATACTGTACATGTGCAAAGAGAGACATTTGAGTCAGCAGCTGGTTGGGGAACAGTGCAGGATGATTTGTAGTGCATGAGCATGTAAACATACATATATTGCATGAGTCTTTTATGGGATTGTGTTCACGCAGCAGTGTGTGTAAAGTGTCTAGTGCACATAGAGGAGAGTGTGTTACTGCAGGTGGTTTGTACAGGCCCACTCACCTGTGGGTAGCACACTTCGAATTGCACAAAAAAGTACCATACACTTTTTTTATTTGGTGTGGTAAGGTTTGGGGTGGGGGGTGTCCCATGTTTCAGGAAGCAGGATGTTTCATGGGGTGTCAGAGGGGGGCGGTTTGAGGTGGTTTGAGTTCAGGGCTCTCTCAGCCTGGGGGAAAAAGCTGTTGAGCAGTCTGGCGGAGCGGGCTCTGATGCTCCGGTACCGTCTTCCTGATGGTAGGAGCTGGAAGAGACTGTGGGAGGGATGGGTGGAGTCCTTCACGATGCTGTTGGTTTTGCTGGAGCATCGTGTAAGGAAGATGTCCAGGATGGAGGGGAGAGGGGCACCGATGATCTTTGCAGCTGTGTTCACTGTCCGCTGGAGGGTCTTGCAGTCAGCAGCACTGCAGTTCCCGTACCAGACAGTGATGCAGCTGGTCAGCACACTCTCAATGGTGCCTCTGTAGAATGTGGTGAGGATGCGTGGAGGGAGACTTGTTCTTTTCAGCTTTTTATTCTCTCATGTTTTCAGCTCGTCTGCCTGTTCCTGTCATCAGCAGTAACTCTTCACAATGTTCTTCGTCATCTTCATCATCATCATCATCACAGCAGAATTGTTCATTGTTGTGTTCAGTGGTGAATGTGGGTCATGTGACTCTCTCCTGGTACAAAGGAAACAGTTTATTGTCCAGCATCAGTGTGTCTGATCTCAGCATCAGTCTCTCTCTACCTCTGGAGGTGGAATATCAGGATAAAAACACCTACAGCTGTGTGCTCAACAATCCCATCAGCAACCAGATGAGACATCTGGACATCAGTCAACTCTGTCACTCTTGTGCCGGTACAGCATCGATATAACATCGATATAATGTGTTTATTTACTGAGCTGATCTCTGTCTCCTGTTGTAGACATGACTGAGAGATTTACTTACATGCATGACTGTCTGTCTTTTATTCTTCTCCAGTTCCTCTGATAGTGCTGATCTCTGCTGCTGCTGCTGCTGGATCTCTGTTGATTATAGTTGCAGTCGTGATCTTCTGCATCTGCAGGAAATGTAAAAAAACAGGTCTGGAGATAAAAAAAAAAAAAAGAATTTACGCAAATTTCAAAATAATTATCTGTTGTAAAGCACAAATTTTTATATAAGACTGAACTTTGTTTTAACATGTATTTGATTATCGGTAATGCAGTCCAGACCCAGGAGAAAAACACAACTGGTTCAGCATTGTGTAAAACAACAACACAAAAAACGGTAAGATCATTTTGACTGTTTATTTGACTGTTAGTTTGAATTAAGTTTTGTGTGCAATAGCATCAGATGGTCAGTGAAGAGATGGTCAGCTTTGATTATTATCGAGTAACATGTACATGATTGTATGCTACTTAAACAAAGTATATGCACATATATGTACTATTTCAATTCTCTATCCCACCTCTCCCGCATATATTTGGAAAATTAAAATAATTATATATAGGCCTATTCATTCTGGAAATCAAGTGTGCTAGAGACGCACTGCCTGGTAACGAGACAGTGCTGCCAGATTGGAAATGTCCATGTATTGTACCAGAAGCTCAAAATTAGTCCTGTTGTATTTGGAAGTAAACTACTGTACATGAGTCAAACCTACACAATACAGCTATTTATCTAGACCAGCAACCTTTTGACAGAAACTGTAAATTACCACAATAGACAACTTACCGTACCTTAGTAGCCTACCTATTGCTAAATTTAATTATAATAATAATTTATAATAATAATTACTTACATTTATATAGCGCTTTTCTGGGTACTCAAAGCACTTTACATAGAAGGGGGGGAATCTCCTCAACCACCACCAGTGTGCAGCATCCACCTGGATGATGCGACGGCAGCCATATTGCGCCAGAATGCCCACCACACACCATCTTACTGGTGGAGAGGAGACAGAGTGATGAAGCCAATTAGTGTAGGGGGATGATTAGGAGGCCATGATGGTCAGAGGCCAGGGATTTGGCCAGGATGCCAGGGTTACACCCCTACTCTTTTTGGAAGGACATCCTGGGATTTTTAATGACCACAGAGAGTCAGGACCTCGGTTTAACATCTCATCCGAAGGACGGTGCTTTTTTACAGTATAGTGTCCCCCTCACTATACTGGGGCGTTAGGACCCACACAGACTGCAGGGTGAGCACCCCCTGCTGGCCTCACTAACACCTCTTCCAACAGCAACCTAGTTTTCCCAGGAGGTCTCCCATCCAGGTACTGACCAGGCTCAACCCTGCTTAGCTTCAGTGGGCAACCAGTCTTGGGCTGCAGGGTGATATGGCTGCTAATTTGGAAACACTGACCTAAGCACGGCAAGAGCTTTAACTTGTGCTCGTGAGAGAGTCATTGAGTCATCAGAGTCACAATGATTAGCCAAGAAGACGTAACGTGAGATGAGAGACATGCATAATACCATGTTCTCCTCACAATTAGCTGCAAACATAGGCTCAACAGCTAGATCAATGAGTAGAAGCCCTATTACAACCATCATTTGAAGTTTCATAAAATTCTGAAATGATTGTACATTATGGGATTTTTTTCGTTATTGATTGTACATCGTCCAAAGGTCAAACTTATCATACAACTACAATGATTATATGTCTGGCATCACTGTAACAAGATGCGTTTTCGGTGATCCGATCAGCTGTTTACATTACTGTTTACAACTGGTGTTAACATACGTTTCAACTGCGATTTATCAACTGCTTATTACTTTGTCACTTTGTTACTTTGTCGGTGCACAAATACTATTGAATGAACTCATGTCACGTTGCTTACCGCGAATTAAGATAACATTATTATTATATTTGATATTAGATCGTCTATAATAATAATAGTTTACTCGCCGTAATAATCCTCCATGAGTTCTATTGACAGTCTGCCCTGTCACCGCTATCATTGCACCTTTTTTGAAAGTGAATGGAAACTGTAAATCTCCAACTTTCTGCATAACACAGGAAGCAAGAGTGATAAATCTTTATATCGGGTTATAACAGTAGACTTCCGTGTTTATCGTGGTCGGAGAGACATGATGAGAAAGTGGTGCCTTTAGACGCTTATCCGTTTTTAATCGTGTTGTTTTATTTACCTCAGAGAACAGATTTCTTAACTTCTTATGTTTGGGTGCGTTAACAACATCTGACTCGCTGGTATTGTTTATTTGGCGACTGTGAAAAACTGTGATGTTGGTATCAGCCTCCTAGTGACCGTGGCAGGAACAGCTTCTAGAAAAAATATTGACAACACATTGGCTTTTTTCCCAAAAATGAAAAACCAGTCACAGAATTTATTTCACAGGAACTTTTATACGCTCTTGTAAAGGTTGGTCTGCAGTTAGTATTCAATCTGAATTTGAAGAAAATTTAATTAAATGTGTGTGTGAAACTGTTGCATTAGGTTCCTCACTGACTGTATTTTGATTTTTTTTCTTTGCAGAAATCAAAGAAGGAGCCTGTGTATGGAAATGTCACCAAAACAAGATGATCAAAACAGAATGTCCTAGAGAGCTCATATAGGCCCTGCCTCACACCTTCATATTTATTCCCTGACATTTGTTTATTCTCTGTATATTTTTGCATGCACGCTCCTAAAGAAGACTATTTAAGTTGTAAATTGTATTCAGTGTTGGGAAGATTACTTTGGAAATGTAGCAGGCTACAAATTACAAATGTAATAAGTAGTGTAATTATTTCAATTACTTTAAAAAAAAGTAATTTAACTGATTATATTTGGTTACTTTTATAATGTTTTCAACTGTTAATAATTTTCAAATATTTAAAGCAGGCAGGGTTAACCTTACAGGACTTAACACTGATTAACAGAAAACTGAGAAATTCAGCACAAGGACATCATCGCTCTCTAGTGTCCAAAGCAAGAAATCACATTAGCACTACTTTTACAGTATAGAGTGCACTATAAATACTGTAGATGTTGCTGTTTTCATAGTGACTGTGCTGATGTTTATAATAATATGCAATAATAAGATCAACAAACTCAATTAAACACAGATTACTTTGGTTTATTAGAATGGAATGTCTTTATACTGTCATTGCTTTTCGAGTGGCGCCATCTGGTGTGTTTTAAATAAAAACAGCAGTACAGCACTATGCAACATGAGACTGAAAGTGTCATGTGACATAATACATAATGTGACAATTGTGTCACCAAACTTTGGTGTGCATGTGAAGGTGATAGAGATGATCTTCCTTATGCATATGCAGATCTTCCGACATATACTTCACTTTTTACTCGAGAGACAGCGTACAGTGCGAGTGACACAGATGGATCCTGGATCGATTCTGAGCATAGTTTTCAACAGCAGATGGCACCCTAGGCTAGTTTTTAAACCACAGCGTTTGGCTAGTGGTTAAATGTATTTGTACCTCGGCTCAGAATGCTTTAATGTAAACACAGCACACTGTGAACACCCTTTGTCACGGGACGTGGTTGGAGTAATAAAAGCACGAAGAAGGAGTAGATGAAAGGAGTCTTTAATAAGCTTCAACACACGGATTTCCATTTAATAACATTAAACCGAGACAAAGAAACTGAAGGCTTATAAAGAACAGGAAAACCAAAGGAGCAAACGAGATGATTAATTAACACAGGTGATCAGAATGAATGAAGATTAACTAATAAGAATAGGAACTAAACCAAATAAGGACAAAGAGGAACTCAAACACGTGACACCCTTGTAATTCACTTCAACCTTTTCAAACTTTATGAATGATTATTTGAGGTTCAAGTGGTGAGTGTGTAAGGAACTGGAAGCAAGCAGAGTATGGCTGTTTCTAAAGCACGATATTCCAAATACATCGCGATTCTCGATGTATTTGGAAAATTGCAGAATCGATGCAGAATCATTTCTCGATTTGCAATGCATCAATTTATTGTTGCAGCCCTATGGCCAGCGCAAACTGTCTCTTGGCATTAAAATAGCAGCTACTGCCAGGTTTTACTAAAGACGCGCATTGACAAATTAGCTCTGAAAAGGCATAGACATGGTTATTTTTGCACCTGATCTTATTGAATATGCATTTGTAGGAGTTTCCCTTTCCAGACACAAAATTTATGGGAGAAGAGTATTCAAATGAATCATGCAATGAGATTTACTAACGTTTGTGCTCGTTAAATTACTGGTATTTGCGCCTTTATTTAACTACCCCAAAAAAGCATGTCTTAAACTATTTTGCACTTGAAATGGCTGCAATTATTGTTGCTAAAGTAGGCACCGCAGAGAACAGAGCGCCCGTGGTAGAAGGGAGAGGATGTTTACACATGTATTCATTTATTTGGGATGCCAGAAGAACACATTATCCAAACATATAGTTTGCCGAGTCATGTTATTTTCAATTTGCCTCAGACGACTTGGAACCCCCAAATAAGAGTCACACAATAGGTCTATGAAAACTTCTTGCAACCTTCATTTTTGGCCTCCAGAACTACGCTAATTTGCGCTGCACTTGGTATGTTGCATTGGTCAATATGTAAATGAGATGTTGCATCTGTGTTCTTTAATTTGTGCAATGTTACTAAAATTGGGATATTGGGGCCTAACATGTCCCAAGAAAACATCACCCACAGCATAACACCGCCACCGCTGCTGGCCTGTGTCCACCCAACAGTGCATCCAGATGCCTTAGCCTCTGTCGGTAATTGGTGGAGAAATCTTGATTCATCAGACTAGGCCACTTTCTTTCAATCTTTTGATCTTAGGCCCATTCAATGCATTGATGGAGATAACGTGCAGTTAGTAAGAATTGGACCCTAAACTAAAATGTGACCAATAATGTTTTTTTTTTTTCCAGTAGATTAAAGAGTCTAAAACACGGTAAATAGTAGCAGCACAGGAAGAAACTCTTCACCTACAAACTAAACTCTCATGCTCTGAATGCCCAGTGTCACTGACATATGTTTGTCTACCCAAGGGTCAAACCACATTTAGAAAACTAACCACATGTTTCAGTTTGACTCAGAAAATAAACCTCAGTAAAACTGGCACTGTGAGATCGTAACACGGTTTTACATTTGTTCTTTGATTTTTCCATTCATTACATTTACATTTATGCATTTAGCAGACGCTTTTATCCAAAGCGAGTTACATTGCATTCAAGTTACAGTTTTTGGCGTTGTTAGCGCCATGCTCTACTATTTGAGCTACAGGAAAGCTCAAATAGCATTCACTATATTTAGAATAAATATACATAATTTTAAAATCACTATGTTCCATTTAACCATGAAATCAAGTTCATTCACAATGTTCACACAATGTTCTTCTACTTTTAGTCATTTGAAACAGTCAGGTAGCTACACTCTCAGAAGAAAAGTTGTCACTGTGAACATATGAAACATTAACCTTTTGATAAAAATTAAGCATACTTTTTTAATAAAGGCTACATGAATTATAACATATCATATGCAGTGTTGGGCAGTAACTAGAAAAGCATTACAGTAATATTAGCAGTAGTGTAACTAATTACTAATCAAATTTATATTATAGTGACCATCAAAAAAATATCTAGTTACTTTTTTTGTCACAATCGCTAATGATTTGAAATTGAAAAAAAATCTAACTTAGGACGATTCCAAGGGCCTGATGATGGAGGAGGATGTGAGTGAATATACTGGGGCCCGAGTTAATATGCTGTTCAGGGGGCCCAGAAACCACAGCGGAGCCCCAGACTGTTGGCTGGGAGTAATAAGTAATAATATTACTTTTGAAATGAGTTAATGAGTAATATATTAAATTTTTTGAGTAAGGAGCCCAGCACTGCAGGATGTGAACTAGTAGTGTCGAACGCTGTCAGGGGAGGATTCACACAACACTTTAACAGTTCTGCTGTTAGATCACACACTGAACCACTGAAGAAAATGTTTCACAAGTTTGTCTTGTTCTGTTTGTGCTGCTGGAGTCAGAGTGGTAAGTTTCTCAATTATTTTTATTTTTTAGAGAAATAAAGTTACTGTTCAAATGATCTTATTCTCATTTCCTGTTAGTGAATGTAAATGTTCAGAAAGTTGAGCTGCTTTCAAATATCAGGCTTTTTTTGTCTTTTTAAAAACACATTTATTAAAAATTTTAATAATTGTGACCCTGGAGGACAAAACCAGTCTTAAATCGCTGGGGTATATTTGTAGCAATAGCCAAAAATACATTGTATGGGTCAAAATTATAGATTTTTCTTTTATTCCAAAAATCATTAGGACACTACCGTAAATATATCAAAACTTAATTTTTTGATTAGTAATATGCATTGCTAAGAACTTCATTTGGACAGCTTTAAAGGCGATTTTCTGAATATTTCGAATTTTTTGCACCCTCAGATTCCAGATTTTCAAATAGTTGTATCTCGGCCAAATATTGTTATATAACAAACCACATATCAATGGAACGCTTATTTATTCAGCTTTCATATGTATAAATCTCAATTTCCAAAAATGACCCTTATGACTGGTTTTGTGGTCCAGGGTCACAAATATACATATTTAAAAATACTTCAGCAGTGATCATAAACATCTACAAATGTCATGAAAAAGATTACTCAAAAATGGGGAAGGAACCTTATAGTCCATAAGAGACTATCCAGTGATCTAATGATCTAAATCTCTCATTTAAGATATCCAGCACAATTAAAACTGTACTTTCAATCTGCAATAATTATCATGTAGTTATTGCCGATACATAATAAAACTTTAAACATCGATTATCCTCTACATTTTAAAACAAATTTAACACTAAGGATGTGACACACCAATAAGGAATAATCTTAAATCTAGTTTATCTAATAAATCTGTGGCACCAAAATGAGTACACTTACATTTAAACCACCATTTCGGTCCTAGTTTAATTAAATAAACTTAACTCTTTTACTGACTGATGTAAACTCTTTATTCACTCTTTATAGATTTATTTGCCAAGTGTGAGCAAAAACACAGAAGGAATTTGTTGAGCTTTTTCAGGTGTTCTTCGTACATGCATACATATACGTATGATATGAGAAAAAAAAGGATATTTAAATAGTAAGACTAAAGGGGGGGAAAAAATAATAATAATAATAATAATGTGGTCCATCTGGAACAGAAAGAATTATGTACAGATTTGTGCATTATGTACTGTACATAAATATGTGTTTAATCCGCTTCTTTGTCTGCTTGATTCTAACAGTCTCTCTATTACGGTAACAGTTAGCCGTTTACAATAGCTGTTTTTACAATAGCTGATTTCAGGCTTCATAAGGGAGCTTTAATCTGTGTAAAATCTGTTTATTCATCAGGTGTGTTTGGTGAATCAGTGTCAGTGAGAGAGGGAGATTCTGTTACTTTAAAAACTGTAACTGAAATATGTGAAGGCGATGACATACTGTGGAAATACGGAGCTGGAAACTCTCAAATAGCTAAAATGAAGAAAAAGAAGGAAATCCTCTCCATATATAATGATACTGATGGGAGATTCGGAGACAGACTGAAGCTGGACAATCAAACTGGATCTCTGACCATCACAGACATCACAACTGAACACGCTGGAGTATATCAAGTAGAGATAACTGGAGCGAATCTAACATCAAAAACATTCAATGTTTCTGTCTATGGTGAGTAGAGATCATTTGTCAAAATGTTCACATATTCTATTTACACAGTACATAGCTTATTCATTTTATATGTTGAGATGGCAGATACATTCAGCGACTGTTAAAACACTAAACACTTGATTATTATTACAATTCACAGCATTGAAAATAAGCTAACTTTTGTATTCATATTCCTCTTACTGTCTCATATTTCCAGCTCGTCTGCCCGTTCCTGTCATCAGCAGAGTCTGTTCTTCATCATCATCATCATCATCACATTGTTCATTGTTGTGTTCGGTGGTGAATGTGAGTCATGTGACTCTCTCCTGGTACAAAGGAAACAGTTTATTGTCCAGCATCAGTGTGTCTGATCTCAGCATCAGTCTCTCTCTACCTCTGGAGGTGGAATATCAGGATAAAAACACCTACAGCTGTGTGCTCAACAATCCCATCAGCACCCAGACTCAACATCTGGACATCAGTCAACTCTGTCACACATGTTCAGGTACAGCAGCGCTGACGTATGTGTTCATTTACTGACCTGATCTCTGTCTATTGTTGTAGATCAGACAGATTCAACCACTTACATTAATGACTGTCTCTCTTTTACTCTCCTTCATATCCTCCAGACTCTGTTTCTCTGATAGTGTTGATCTCTGCTGCTGGATCTCTGTTGATTGTAGCAGCAATCGTGATCTTCTGCATCTGCAGGAAACACAGAAAAACCGATCAAGAAGGCAAGTATTATCTTCTTTTAAACAAGTAAAATAAGAAATAATTCTTCAAAAATATGTTCTAAATATATTAGCTAACAGAAATGTTTACTTTTAATAATAAAAAAGCTCTGTCCATTTTATGAACTTAATCTTACATGTGTAAAGATGTGGCTGGTGCTCAAAAAGTGCTGATTAAATATAAAGAATTTAAATACTTTACTTTGTTAAACATCCCATTTGGGTTTGATTTATTTATAAATTAATGTGTGGTTTATGTGTCTCTCTATATGTAATGTTAAACAATATTTTAGAAACTCTTTGGGTGTGGAAAAAAGCTATAGGCCTAATGGCTAATTAAAACGGTTAATCGCATTTTGAAATCTTTGAGTGTTACTTTGGTGTTAACTTTGACAGCCCTAATAATACCACTGTGATAGGCTGTGACGAACCAGATCAAACTAAGACTGAGGTTGTGGTTTTAATGCATCTATTTGTGTTAAAACAGTTGAGACTTGTGAAGCAGAGATCACTTACGCTGAGACAGCATTCTACAAAAGAAGCGCACAGAAGTCGGTAAGACGGTTTATTGTTAATTTGTTGAGTATTTGTATAATTGGTTACACTTTTCAACAAGGTGTCATTTGTGAACATTAGTTAATGTATGAACAAATATGAAAAAAAACAATGAACAGTACATTTACTACAGCAGTTATTAATTTGTGTTAATGTTAATGAATAAAAAGCACAGTTGCTCATTGTTAGTTCACAGTGCATTAACTAATGTTAACAAACACAACTTTTGATTTTAATAATGCATTAGTAAATGTTGAAATTAATATTAACTATGATTAATAAATGCTGTGGAAGTATTGTTCATTCTCAGTTCATGTTACCTAAAGTAGTTACAAAAATGTTAACTAATGAAACTTTACTGTAAAGTGTTAACGTATAATTTTAACAGAGTCTGATGTATGTCACTGTGTACTTTTATATGTGTCTGTATAATATTTAAGTGCAGTTTTACCACATAAAAATACATAATAAACATAATTATGACAAAATTAGAAATTACGAGATTAAAAACTCAAAATTATAATTTAAAAAGATGAAAATCTCATATACAAAATTTAAATAAAGTAAAAAAAAAAACAGTTCAAAAAGTTAAAATGTTGAAATTAGGACATACTAATTTTGATTTGTAGACATCATAATCTGATTCACACATGTCATAATCTCATAAATTTGACTTTGTACGTCACTTTTTTTAGTATTATTATTTTTTTTTTATAATTTACCAGATCTTTTTTTTTCTTATTTGGCGCTTAGACTTTTTGTTGGGAAATGTATTTTCTCAGAATAATTGCTATATTGCTATATATTGCCACTGAATATATAACTATAATGTAATAACATAATGCAAGTACTGCATGCATAATATTGCGTGCACAAGATGCTGCAAAAGAGTCAAACACATCCATCTAATGCATATTTATATTTAAAAAAATTAAGAAAAAAAAAAAAAAAACACCACAAGTGGAATGCAAAAATGCATTCTCTCCCTTGTGAAACCCCCTTTATGCCGGCTGTGGGAGAGCACCCTTTTGCACTGTTACATTTATATATGTACCAGAAGAGTGAATTGCGGCTTGGTGTCGATTTATTCTTCCATACTGGAGTCTGGAATTGTAAAAAGGCCTCAGATAACGCCTTTTTTTCACCTGTCGATGTCCGCTCTTTCCATATATTGTGTGATAAGTTGATATTTTGATTATTTTGACAGGCCTAATGGGATTTCATAGTATAATGATCTATAGCATGAATCTCACACACAACTGCACCAAGTGTACTTGTTATTATTATTATTGCTATTAATATAACTATATTGTCTTATACATTTTTTTACAGAAAGTTGAAGAGGAGAGTCAAGTGGTATATGCACCAATCGTGATAAGATGATGATCAAACTTCAGTGTTGTTCTAAGTACAAATACACTCATTGTGAGATCATTTTCATTGGGAACCTCCTGCAACAACCTCAGACACTCTGGTCTATAAATGAGCATTTTCATTGCAGCATTTTCATGTTTGCAAAACAGATGCAAACTATCCGTCAAAAGGTGACAAAGTAAACGCTGCTGTGGTATTGATTATTTACATCTGTACAGAAATGTGGTTTGATCTGTGCATGAGAATGAGTCTACTGCTGTACGTCTGCATTTGATGCCAGTTCCTTAAGGTGTCTAAGGTGTCAATGGTGTCTGTTTGAGTGTGTATCTATGCAAGTGTGTGTCAGAGGTGTCAATAGCGTGACGGTGTGAGTGTCTGAGGTGTCTGTGATCAGCATGTCGTTGCAAAGATTTTTTTCATTTATGCTCACATGAAAACGTTGACTTCTGCTCTACAGGGAAGCCTCTTTACTTCAAAATGCTAAAATCATCACTGCTGATTTTGGACAAAAATATCTTAAATCAAACCGAGATATTAGTATGAAAAATATACTTTATGTGCATGATGATCTCTCTCTCCAGTGATCTGCAGTTAATCATTACTAAACTCACAGAACAAAAAAGGTACAAATGCTTTTATGTGCAGTGCATTTTCAAAAACTACACCTTTGTATCTTATTTACCCCTTAGGGTGCATGTTAGTACCTAAATGGGCAAAAAGGTAATGCACCAGTGAGAGCTTACACCTTTTTTACTGAGAGTGTAGTTTCAGTAGTTTATATTCTTTCTAAGCAGAATCTGTTTTATTTTTTCTGCCAGTGTCTGGGTCATATAAAGAATAAATGCAATGTATGATTTACAATTTATGTTTGATGGTGGTTAATCATTTGTTTAATTTGCATTAACTCTAATGAGAACAACTCTTTTTTTTCAATAACATAACAGGACTCCTGTCTATAGGTAAAACAATGGTTGAAGTTTAAAGTGTCAGATTAAGATCATAATCATCTCACCTTAAGTTTCCAATGATAATTGCACAGGTCAGACACAAATGGACTGCTCCACTCCTGCTCCAGTTTCAGCTCTGTAAAGCCACCTCAAGATCAGGGAACAAAACATGAGTGATGGGGTCAAGAAGTGTTATCCAGCTAATGATACAAACCACTTCTCTTTTTAATTTGAGTAGAAGAAGAGCAATAGCTACGTAAATGTGGTGTTAACTGGTAAATATTAGTACCTACGATAATGTTCTCTGAGTAGGTGGATGTTTACTGATATGATATAGTCTATATGTCATATTCTGGTCTGTATTTGTCTCGGGCCCTTCGTTCGTTGTGCCTCTGAGGGACTTTTCACCCGATTCATAAGTCTGGTCACTTTAAATAACAAGCACACCTTGGAATCATTCGTTTCTGGACGAAATACATCTGCGTTCATTACTATTGTAAGTAAAATGCCACAACGACGCTAACGTTACTTAGCCGATGCCGCCGGATTTATGGTGTCACACAAAACAGTCGTTCAGTCAATTAAAGAGCATCCAACATGATAATAAAACATTAATACACGTGTGCAGGGACACTAAATGACCCTCTCTGTTGTTTATAACACACCCGTAACACGAATACTAGCACTAGCATCCGTTACAAGATTTGTTGTTGTTGTTGTTTGTTTGTTTTGGACATGTTGTTTCGTTTTACATGACATCCCGCATCAATGTATGTGTCTCCACCTAACGTTTCTGTATTGAAAACCTAAAAACCGCCAGAAAAAGCAGATACACACACACACACACTCAGAAACGAAACTGAAACAGCGTTTGACCAATAGAGGAGTCGTTTTCTTCTTCTTGGGTTTATTGGCGGTTGGCAAACAACGAGCTGGCGCATTACCGCCACCAATTGGAGTGGACCAGAATCTCTCCTAGAAACAGCTGCTCATGCCTCACATCACACTCTCAGAACAAATGGTGCAAAAGCTGTTGCATGGATGAATAATCCATTAGATTTATCTTTCATTAAATTTAGTTTGACAAATCCAATTTTCTACTTGTTCATATTTGCCACAGTCAAATAACCATCAGTTACATTTTTAACAAATGTTTTCCAGATTGTTTTTGACCGTTAAGGCTTACAAGTCATACTGTAAAATGTGTAAACATGCGTAAAACGTGTGTAAACTAGTGTGCGTATTAACTAGTAGGGTGGTCAAACTTTGTCGTGGGAAGATTCAACCACCAGGTTCAGTATCAGCAGATAGTCTTTATCTGAGTTTTAGCTGAACTACTGAAGAAAATGTTTCACACAAAGCGTTCCTTTTGTTCTGTGTGTGTTGTCTGATTGGTAAGTTATGAATGCATTTTTAAACTGCATTTATTTCCATTTCAGAGAGAGAGAGAGAAAAAAAGGAAAATGATTCTGTTCGAAATAATGAAAGGATTTGCATTTGAAAATTCACACATATTATTGCGAGGTCTACTCTCGATTCTGGTCTCTTTTCAGTAAGCCTGTTATAATGAGATAAATATGAAACTATTGAAAGTGTCCAGCAGAGTTAAACTACTTTTACTTGGCTGTAATGAACTGTGTGCAACATTTTTATTTTACTCTACAAGCAGACAAAACATGTTAAAAGTCAAATTACTGATTCAGTAAGTCGACTTTCTTTTTTTTCTGTAAAAGTTACAAACTGATTTCAGGATTTATAAACCAATAAGTGTATTAATCTGTGTAAAATATGTTCATCAGGTGTGTTTGGTCATGGAGGGAGATCCCCCCCCCCCCCCCCCCCCCCAAAAAAAAAAAATTAATAAAGTATTTTTCTAACAATCATTTACTCAAAATTAACTAAACAAAAGTATGACAACAGAAAATGTATAGGCGTCATTAACAAAGTTGTCAGTGGATTTTAGACACACGTTAAATGACTTGTTTATCAGCTGGCTTTTGTTGCACAATAACTAGCCGACATATCAGTTAATCATCTGAATGTCATAACAATTACACTCTCACACACACAGCTTTTCTGGAGAAAATGCTGATACTGAAGCCGCTTGCTAAGATTTTTCCACATCTGTTGGTTTGTTCCAGCCCCACCAGGAGCCTGTGTAGCCCAATATAGACTCTTCTGGCCTGGGCCACCCTTCAAGTGGTTACCAAAGCCCTTCACTCTAGCAATTACACATGCACTTATATCTGGCTGTGGCAGTGGAACAGAAACATAGCTGTCTATTTCCCAAACCTTAACTTCTACAGTCTGGGATTCAACATTCCTCAGCCGTATGTGAAGGTGGCAGACGTATGGGGTGGGAGCCCCCTTTCTGAGCACATCATCCATTGCACGTGCATTTCACCCAGAATGTTGTCAGGGCCACAAGATTTCTTACATTTTTGGCTTTTTCCTCAATTCTTCATGTGTAATTGGGAAGTCAGAGAGTTTTGATTATTTTTAATTATGTTTTCATAAGTTTGTAGACTTTATTTGATTTGATCAGAATTGTTAACGAGTTGTTTTGGAGGGATTTCTTCATATACATTTTCAAAATATTTTGTCCAAATGTTTCTATCTTGTATTGGCAAGTCTTGTGGTTTTGTTGTGTTCAGATTATTCCACATATCCCAGAACTGATTATGATTTATTGAATGTTCTATTTCTTTAAGCTTTTGGTCAGATGGTGTTTCTTTTTTGCTCTGATTGTGTCTTTGTATTGTTTTATTTTTGAACAGTATTCAGTTCTTATGTCAGCGTTGTTTGGTTCTTTATTTTTCATATTTGATCATTTTCTAAGTTGTTTTCTTAATGTTTTGCAGTCAAACCATTTTTCATCTTTTGATGTATTTTTACAAAAAAATATATTTTCTTTTTCAACTCAGTTTTGCAAGCTGTTTTTTTATATATGTAATTTATTTCATTTATAGTCAAATTAACACCATCTTTAGTTGTTTCAATTTTGTTTTGTTAATAAATGTAGTGATTAGATTTTTCATTTCTTTGAGGGCTTCAATAAATTTGTCTGTGCTGTCTGAAGCCCATCTGTATCCTGGTTGGATTTGATACATTTGACAGGTTTCGGGTATGTTTTGTGTTAGTGAGTGATGTGTTTTAATATAAATGTTAGTTTGGTTATGGTCAGAAAGTGGAGTTTGTTGTTTGACAGTGAATGCACTGAAGGAGGAGGAGTCCATGTCAGTGATGGTATAGTCCACTACACTAGCTCCAAGACCTGAACAACACGTGAACCTCCCTAAAGAGTCCCCTCTGATCCTGCCATTAAGTATGTACAGGCCTGAGGCTCGGCAGAGCTGCACTAATTCTCTACCGTTTTTATTTACAGTTTGGTCAAGATTGTTTCTTGGTGGGAGGTTTTTTGTGAGACTCAGGGGGTTTTGGGCCAAAGACATGTTCATTGCCCTTTGGATATATGTTATCAAGTTCAGATCCAGTTCTTGCGTTAAATTCTCCACACAGCAGCACATTTCCCTGGGCCTGGAAACGGCTGATCTCTGTGTGGATGTTGTTCAGATATTCCTCATCATGGTAAGGGGATTCTGCTGGAGGAATGTAGATGGCACAAAGATAAGTGTCAGTGGTTGAAATGCCAATTTGATTGTTTAGTTTTAACCAACAATGAAATTTACTTAGTGTAATAATAGAAATGTGTTTGGCCAGAGCTTCTCTGAACCACACCAAAATTCCTCCCGAGTCTCTCCAACGGTGGACTGTACTTAATTTAACTGAGGGTACAATTACTTCATAGTAGCCTGAGGGACAGTAGGTAAGCGCATCCTTTCGACACCAGGTTTCAGTGAGAATGATAATGTCAGCATCTTTGTTATTTTTCAGAAAAACTGGGTCTTTGCTTTTAGGACCAAAATTCGAAGAGTGAAGACCCTGAATATTCCAACAACTTATATGAAATGAACTCATTAGTGTAGTCACGACACAGGAGGAAGACAGAACTGATTCAGAATTGTGTACACCAACAATACAAAACATGATCATTCATGACTGATTTGCAGTCAGTTAGACTGCCTAAAGCTTATTCACTGTGTAGACACGTTGCCCCTCCTTCTCTAAAAATAGTTTATCCAACTTGGAAATAGCCTGTACATGAGCACCTGAACAATGGGGAAAGCTGGCATTTGGCCCAGCATTTTAAAGATATGGATCTGTTTGTAAACAATAGTGTATGTTCTCTCTTAAAGGCATAGTTCACCCAAAAATGAAAATTCTGTCACTAATTACTCACCCTTATGTCGTTCCAAACCCCTAAGACCTTAGTTCAGCTGTTATGAATCCTGCCCGTGGTCTTCCGTCTGCTCGCCACCAGAGGTTGCCTTCTGATTACACTGACTCTTACACTACACAAACTGTTACACATCACCCTGGACTAAATTTCCCATGCTCCACTGCAGTGATTGCAGTCTCACCTGCAGGCAATCACACACACTTTATATACGAGGTCCGAGTATTGTAAGCATATATTGCTATGCTAGCTGATAGCTACTTTACAGAGCCAGTTCCCTGTCTTGGTTCCTACTTCTAGTCAAAGTCTATTCATGTCGTGTTGCCTGATTGCTTGCTTTCCTGATCATCTGCCTGTCTTGGATTACTCTTTATCTATGCTGTTTCTGACTATGTTTGCACCTTGCCAGGACTATTGTTTGTTCTTGGATTACTCGTTTGCCTCACCCACTGGATTAGGTTCGCAGTCGATTGATCCATGCCTGTCTTTGAATTACTCTTTTCGTCTTGCCTACAACATACCTGTTTGCTATTGTCTGACCCTTGCCTGTTTTATGATCACGTCTTTAAATGAAGCTCTGCATATGGATCAGCACGCCTCCCTCAGTTGCACCGTAACAGGAACACAAATATAGATATTGTTCAAGGCCCAGACAGGTAGTAAGGACATCATTAAAATAGTCCATGTGACATCAGTGGTTCAGATGTAATGTTATGAAGCTATGAAAATACATTTTGTGTGCAAAGAAACAAAATGTTTTGATCAAGCTCAACCTATGAAAAGCAAGGCTGTGTCTACACCGGATTATTTATTTGATGGCTAGATCACTGGCAATTCATAGAGTGGTCTAGTGTAGAGGATCCCAACCTTTTTCCATGAGACCCCTATTTTAACATTTAAATATCTTTGTAGTTGCAGTTGTTCTCCATGCAAACGCTGTCGTGACAAACCTTCAGAACTTATACTTTTAATATTATTGCAGCTGATGAGTTGGAAAGAAAAAACTAAATGTTATATTTCTGTTCCTCTGCCTTACTAAAACCTGAAATCTGTTTCAAACACTCACAACCGTGCATCTGTTCGCTCATTCATCTGTTTAAAAAGTCATGTGATGTATATGACTTTAATATAGGCTGTAATGTCATTTCCTCAAGCTGCTCTTCTTGTGCTTCGGTGTTGATGCTACAGTGACAATGTGAAATAATCAGACATTCAGATAAACATTGTCAAATAAATTATGATAGAAAACTTTTTTTCTGTTCAACATAGTGGAATTGATTTCTACTTTGAGTGAATTTGAAGCAAAATTCTATTATTAGCTTTGAACTGTCGCATTCGCAGGTTCCAACTGAGCTTGTGTTTTCTTACAGAAATCAAAGATGGATCCGGTGCATGAAAATGTCCCAAAAAAAAACAGTGTGTAGGTGTGAGTTTGTTTTATTTTTAGACCATTTGATTTTATGGACTTGTTTCTTGAACAGATTGAAAATAAAATGCAATGTCCATACCAATCCATTTATTATCCATTGGACAAAAACAACAAAAATGAAGAAAGAAAAAGTAGTAACTATTTAATTTACGAATGCATTTTCAATAAAATGCTTGCAATTGGTTGTAAAGGTGTTTTAGTGCACGTTTAGTCTGTTTTTACTGCATTTACACCATTCTGGCCAGTAGGTGTCACCAGTGTGTGACATTTGTGTCCAGTTCTTATTGATTCATGGTTAAAAAACAACAACAACAAAAACTTGCATAAATGACTAAGAAATATTTATCTGACATGAATAAACATAATAATAAATCTCTATTAAAGCTATTTACATTTAAAATGAGCTCCAGACAAAAAAAACAAAAAAAAAACAAGGGACAAACATCACATAACTCCAGAGAAACATAATTTAACACAGCATCCGGTTACAGGCACTGGACATCATAAATACTCTCAGCAAAACTTCCAGGCATCTCTAAGGCTTGTTTTGGTTCCAGTGTAGCTGGTGGACATATATAAAGCAATGCTATTCAGATGCTATTCGGCTAGGCCTTACACATTAGTAACGTAATAATTTCAGTCAAAAAAAAAAGTAGAAACATGATTATCACTATAAGACTGTCTGAGGAGTGACATTTTTGTATAATGAGGTAATTGTGGAAAACTCAGTCATTGTCTCTGTTATAAGAGGATGTGAACAGACAAGACAAAATAACTTCTCATAACGGATATGTGTTATGTCGCTGTGCAAAAGATAAGAAAGAAATAATCGCTCATTCCCGACTAGAACACTTCAGCAGCTTTGATAATAGCATATAGTGAAAAACAAAGCACTTGCTGATTACAGCTCATATACTATTTAAGACTATTTTAATTCATTAAAAAAAAATATATATATATTTTCTAAATTATTTTTAAATTGAAATCCTGGACTCATGATAGTATCAAAATTATGAAATATGTTACATAGTTTTTTAGGCAGCCTTGTCCGGAATCTGATTTAAGGATGTCCTTGTGTCCCTCAAAGCAATGTCCTTAACATCATTCTCCTGTAAAAAAATAAAATCATAAATGGTAAAAGTAACTGATGTGTCAGGTACACAAACAACATTTTTATATATTTTTTTTGCTTTCCGTAAATATTTAAAACAGTGCCTAAAACTGCATCAAGCTGTCATCTTCTGTGTATTACAGTAATACATATTTGAAGTATTGTGATTTCAATAGCACATCTATGCTTGAACTGTTGTATTGGCATTGACACTTGCTCTAAACATTTTTAGTTTGTTTGCGAGATTCTGACAATACATCACTGGTGAATATCTGCTTTTGTGGCAATAAAGGACAAAAACGTATTCACATTGTACATTAACGTTACACCCTACATTATGAACATTATTATGAGAACCATTGTTCTTTTAAAGTTTTTGTTCCCTCAGTGAATAGTCAGTTGTATGAAATACTTACATTCTGTGGTGCTCTTTTATATCTCCTTCGGCAACAGTAAGTCAAACCAACAATTAGAGCAGCAGCCACAAGCAAAACAATAGCAGCAACAGTTACTGCTACAGCAGCCAAAGACAACCCTGAACCTGAAACAGTTAAATACAGATGGTAATTACTACTATAGAGTGATGGGCTTATCCATCCAGCATTTAAAAATATACTTTTTATTTTTCTACTTTGCTCAAAAAATGTATGGCATTGATTTAACTGATAAATGGTGCCAACTGTTGTTTTAGCAACAGCAGTTAAACGTCATATCTTTGGGATCTCGTCAGGAAACTGTATTCAGAAAACAATAGTCACAGGAAAAAATGACTGATATTATGCACTTTACATGTTACTAATATTAGTCACGTGTTGCTGAGTCCAAACTTGCTTTTTTAAACAGTCCACAACCAGTTATTAAGTTGATTCAAAAATATTTAATTATATATTTTTTTTTTTTAATTTGTTGAATGACTGAATTATATACTCACTAGAGACAGTAAGACTGAATCTCTTTACGCTGGTGATACTGAAACTGCTGCTGCTGCCGATGATGATCTGCAGTTTATAAAGTCCAGAGTCTGTGGTTCTGGTCTCTGTGATGGTCAGGGATTCAGTCTGATTCACCTTCAGTCTGTCTCTGAATCTCTCAGTGTCATTGTTACACTGAACATCTGCACAGGTGTTATTGGGATCACCAGTAATTTGAGCGATGAGAGTGTCATTAAAAAACCATGTCATCACATCATTTGGTTTTCTCATTTCACCAGAACCTAAAGTGACAGATTCCCCCTCGTTTCTCTTCACTTCCTCTTGTTCAGCAGCAAGAACACCTGAAGCACAAACCAACAGCTGCATCTTTCTGCTGAAAATAATAACAAACTCCACAACTTGAAAGAACTGGAAAGATTAAAGCCCTTTCTTTTTTTAATATGCATGGCTTGTGCTTATAAACACATACTTATCAGCTGGTCAAAGATGATTAGACGTTGTCATCTCCATCTGAGCTCAGCTACAGCCTTTTAAGAAAGAAAAAAAAATCATTAATGACTCACCACTGACAATAACACGGAAGATTTTGTCACTGCCGCTGCTGCTGCTGATGATCTTTAGTTCATAAAGTCCAGAGTCTGTGTTTCTGATGTCTGTGATGGTCAGAGATCCAGTCTGATTGTCCAACTTCAGTCTGTCTCTGAATCTCTCAGTACCTGCATTACACTGAACATCTGTACAGATAAAACTGAGCGCTCCATTGATTTGAGCGATGCGAGTGCTTTTGAAATACCATTTAATATCTTCTTGTTGCTTTGTTTCAACACCAGTGTGAAAAATGACTGAATCGCCCTCCGTCACAAACACCGACACTCCACCTGATCCAACACCAGATGCAACTGAAGAAAAATGAAATAAAATAAACCAAACAATACTGCAACAATATTGCTGTGAAAATGTTTTGTCTACATACGATTTTGAGTAGAGAAGCATGCCTGGATTCATAATAAAAAAAAAAAAAAATGCTGTTCTGATGTTTTCTACAAAATATTGTTTATAGGCTATAAGCTTAATGAATTTAGGCTACATTTGATCTAATAATATCAACATTTAATGACCATATGATGCCATGCCACGTTTTTATATTGGCCTGATTACTTACAAGGTCGACTGCATTTCTCTTTCTAAGCGTTGTTCTCACCTTAACCACAATCTGCCATACAGAGACTATATACCTGTGGTCACAGAACTCAGATTCGGGAGAGTTAGGCTATTGTAACAAAAGATCTTACCGTGGTCGAGTAAAAACAAGATTCCTGCAACCAAATGAACGAGAAGCTTCATTTTCACAACTTTCCCCTCAGAATATGAATACAGATTCTGGTTCACAAAAGCGTCCTGTTCGTCCACTTTAAGAGGGACGCAATTTTAGCTGTTTAAAGTGAAAGTAACAATCCAGGAGCTTCCCTGTGGGGTATGAGGTGGTCCTCTAGCAGGGAATGCACGGTATGTGAGCAAAGTGCCAATTTTTTTTTAAAGCGCTAAATCCACTCAAAGAGTCGGCTCTTTTGACTCGGCTCCCAAATGGCTCTTCGTTGAGTATCGCCCGGAGCCTTATATTTTACCCCAATTTTGCAATTGTGAATGGTTTGTGTGTTGGTAAGTATTTTTTTAAAATTATTATTCAGCGTTTTCATAAAAGCCTTATTTTTAAGCATCTTTTCTTACAAAAAATAAAAATACACGTATTATTTCACATTTTAATAACACTTTAATTGAGCAATTGAACGCGGACAGCAAACAAATCAAATAAATAAAAGCAAGAGATACTTTAGTCTTTAGTGCAGGTTGGAATTGGATGGGCTGATGCGATTTCTCTTCTCAAAAAACATGACAAATAATCCCAGAGATGACTGTCTCTGAGGGGATCGATGTTGCAACAATGCTGTGCTTAATAACAAATCCGGCTCCCCCGCCTCTCTCTGACTATCTTCGGAGCTTGTGTCCCCTTCCTTCTTTCAAATAATGGTGTGACCCTAGTCCTCCCATGTGATTAGCCGCAGGTGTAAAAAAACCGGTAAATAAAAAAAATGCTTACTCACACACAAACCATTCACAATTGCTAAATTGGGCTAAATAGAAGGTTTCGGCTGAAGATTCGGCTCTCCCGATGGGAGTCGGCTCTTCTGGTTCACTCATCACTAATCCACTCCAGAGTTTCCATTTCTCAGAGTTTCCTATATTACCCTCATGCCATAATAACCTGTCGCTTCGATGTTGGTATAATTATACATTCCATGATGAATTTTTAGAAACTCGTCGACAGAGTTTGCTTTTATAGCCTACTTGGTAGTATTTTCCTTCTTTTTGTCTGTCACAGGATAGACAGGCGAGAGGAAACAAGTGTTTCATAATCATTACCCTGACCTCGATTTCTGCCTAAAATCTGAGGTAGCCTATTGTGTGCTAGGAAGACATCTACCTCAACATGTTAATGCAGCACTGAGCAGATAAATCACAGAGGTGACTGACTCTTGTCTGGATTTTACAGGGACAGATAAGACACGCGTGTGTTTATCCAGTGAAGAGTGACTGGTGAAGGAATGCTGCCATCAAAGGCTCTCAGTGAGTATACTAATGAAATGAATTAAACATCTTTGAAATCTTAAGTTGTAGGTTATTTTAATTATTGTAATTTCAAACAAAGTTATTATAGCTCTTTTCTTATTCTTGATTCCCGTGCCTTTACTGCAGATCTTCTGTGGTGGAGCGGGACCTGCAAGACAATGTGAGAGAAAAAAGGGGGGAAACCTGAAATAAAAATAAAGTATGATAATTTTGTTACTTCTAATACAGAATTCAAATGACGCCGTGCTGTTAAAATGGCTGCTTTTGTATTGTGTTTGTGCATTTTTGTATGATCTGAAATGTCTGCAGACTGGTGTGAGCGGAGCACTGAGGACGGAGAGTCCACATCAGCATCCTGGAAATGGTCCAGTGCAGTGGCGGACTGGCCATATGGAGCACCGGGAGTTTTCCCAGTGGGCCGCTGTACAATATGGGCCGGCCCTTTGCTTAAATATATATAAAAAATGAATTGTAGTAAATGTACGTATAGGGTATCCTTCCATCGGCCCAGACGAATGGCCCGCGCGGCCCACAAGAACAAAAGACACTGAGGATTGTTCAGCTGGTTTCTGTTCATACAATGAAGCCTGACTTTCAGAAGCTTTAAAAAGCATCATTATAAAAATGTCATGAAGCTTTTATCCAAAGTTATTTATAGTGCTCCTATTTCAGGGACTTGGAGAAAAGAGCCTTAATCAAAGACACACTGGTGGTTGAGAACCAGTAACCGTTTGCTTACCAGTTCACTGGTTTAGCTCACTACAAAAGAAATAAAGCTACAACAAAAATGTATATGCAATTGTAAACATGAAATAAAATTTGGCAAGACATGGAAAGCTGACAACATGAATTGTAAAATGTTTTACAGGTAGTTGTGCTAATGTAGAACAGGCACGTGAATGTTTGGAGCAGACACACTGGCACACATTTTCTCCTGCTCTTGCCTCAAAGTTGTGTGGTTCAGGGGTGTCATCGTGGTCTTCCTCATCCTCTGGCTCAACGATGTCCCCATTGAGAAGATCAAGATTGTGAAGCACAGCGCAGCAGCAGAACTGGCTCAGCTGTGTTGAGATGGCAGTAGGATGTGGGTTCACTGTCTGTAAATACATGATTGTTAGAACAATAAGTTTGAAGGAAGCTTTGTTTTATCTGTTGTTGACTTGTATATGTATGTATTTATTGTGATGCTTTTATTCATTATTTTATTGATGTTTCTTATTGTTGTCAGTAAATATAAATATTTTTTCATTGCTTGACTGAAAATTGATGTGTTCACATCAACTGCATTTGTTTAACTAGTGTATATTCACATATAGCTGTCACATGACAAAAATTACATTTTGCTTATTTTACTCAAATGTGTCATTTTTAGGAAAAAAAAAGAAGTAGTGTAATTAGTTATTGGTTATCATTATTATTGTGTGTAAGTGTTGTATAATATTTGGATAAGTTAATAAAATTAGCTTGATAAAGCCGAATTTACATTTGACTTAGCTGTGGAACGAGAGTCTCGTGAAGCCTCTGAAGAAGGTCTGGATGGTTCCATTCAATGGCTGAAGTTGCAATCTCTTTTAACTCCGAGGTTGTTCTTGACTCTGTTGGGGTTGAGAGAGTCCTCTCTCCTAAGTAAGCACATGGCTGGGTGTAAAGTGGGGCCTGTTGGCCCTGTGGGCCGCAGTGGATCTGCAGGCTGCGATCCACAGATGAAGATGCAGACTGCCGGGAGCAGGGAGAGAGAAATGTCTGAGCGAGGTCCTTTCCATGATGGTGAATTCCAGGGTTGAGTGAAGATGAACACCAGTGGTATTAGTCTGACTCTTTGTAGTTAAGAGTCATCTCCCCAGGCTGGGGAGACCACACACGGCTCTATGTTAGGGCCTGTCTATACATCTAACAATGAGCAATCTTATGGCATAAAACAGCAAACATGAATATCATGTGTTCATCATAGTATGAGATTATATAGACAGAAGAAAGCACAGTTGTTCAATATAATAATTCATCATGATTTTTTTTTGCTTTTTTTATTAGAAAACTGAGGGATGAAACAAGAGTTAAATTCAACAAGAAAAATAAGAAAACTAAAGGAGATTTAAGCCACTTTTACTTGTGGATGAAACAATTTGCACATAAAATAGAGAAATTAAAAACATATTCAAGAGATAATGATTTTGGGTTTTCGTAATAGAATAAATAATTGAATCTAAACTCCACAAAGTTCATCAAATACAATCACTTAGCATCTTATCTAATACCGTTTATCTTAATATTATTTGTGAAATTAACAAGTGTCAAGTTACAAAGAAAACTCATTTTGCCTACCACCTGTCAGCACTTCTCTGCTGGGGGTGGGGGTGTGGTTTAACAGATGAAAGTGCAATTGACCCACTAATTACTTAATATCGCCACAAGAGGTCTCCAAACAATTAATAAATCAACCAAAACAGTCATTTTAGTGAAAGTTATAACATTTAAAGTAACATTTTTAACCCGGTTACATAGGGAAATAAATTATATTATAATATTCTATTAAATATTATATATTATTATGAAAATCTGGTCAATTATTACTCCCATTATTACACTTCTTTTTTTCAATACATGTTGCCACAAAAACACATTAATATGCAAATTAGATTTAGTTTATAGATACATTGTATATAATGAGAAAACCCATTTATGGCCATTTAACACACATTTTGCAGAAAGAAAAAAGGTATATCGAATCATTCTGTTATAACATAGATGAGAAACATCTTTATACAAAGTTTGGCAAAAAATAAATAAATAAATCTTAAACTAAAAATGTATTGGTGATTTAAAAAAATCTATTGTTTTGCCTATGCAGGCTCATTCATGTCTTTTTATTTTTTTTTAAGAAATTGAGTTCTGATGTCCTCTAATGAGGCCATAACATAACTTATGAATGAAATATCATTATATATATATATATATATATATATATATATATATATATTGCATTATTCTAAATGCGCTAAACAATTTAAAGACATGAAAAAAAAAAATCCTAAAACGTGTTTCTCGTATCTTAAGAGGTTAAGGATAAAACTGTGGATCGCATTAGTGGGTTTAAAAATATAAGAACCCAAAATTTACTGGCTATACTACAATCTCAAAATAAATATGCAGCTGTTTCTTCAAAAAGACCACAAAATGGGCAAGTTTAATCAATATCAAGATACTACGGATGGATTAAATAAACCTGTCGCTCATATCTTGTAAGTGGTTGCACTTGTAATAACGTCGTAGGTCACATGATAACGTAAACATGGCGGATGTTACCCAAATCGCTTTCATACTTAACGCATTCAGGCTGTAGGGTACCCTTTTAACACTCATTAAGTAAGTAACTAATTAAGTGCCTACTCGGAGAGTATGCGGTTTCGGACGCAGCCCGACAACATCTCGTTTTGACATTTTGCACGGTTCTGTGTGATTTGGGCAACTTCAAGACAGAGCAGGTTACTTCTGGTATGAAACAAGGTCTCAGCTTTCAAATTTTGTCATATTTTAAGACATTTGAACAATAAATATTGTTTTGTGGCTCTTTAATGCGTTGGGACAGACTCCAAACGATCATGAAATAAACACGAATGAACATCAGAACGTATTTTATTTAAACCACGGAAAGACATCAATACACAACATTTCTCAAGTTTAAGTCCAAGGTAAGCTACTCTCCTGTCTGATTTGTTTGTCAGGCAAGATGCCGGATTCAGATCGCCTGTCAGTCAAGCTCTTTGCGAAACGGTCAATCATAATGCGGAATCTGCCATTTTTGTCTGACAAACAAACAAGAGAGGAGAGTAGATTAAAATAGGTGGACCTGAACTTTAAAAATTGTGTGCATTGCCGTCTTTCTGCAGTTGAAACAAGATACCTTCTGATGCTAATTCATGTTTATTTCATGGTATAACTAGGAAAGAGGAAGAGATGATCGGTTCACGTGCTGGTTGAATTGAGGTGCTACAGCGATCTTTCCCAAAACATTAAAGACATTTACATTTATTCATTTACCTGACGCTTTTATCCAGAGATTTACAATTGGGGAATACATCAAGTGAATGAATGAATGATGCATTTATATAGCGCTTTATTGTGTATTGTTGTACACCCAAAGCGCTTTACAATCAAGTGGGGGGGGGGGGGGGGGGTCTCTCCTCAACCACCACCAGTGTGCAGCATCCACTTGGATGATGCGACGGCAGCCACAGGACAACGGTGCCAGTGCGCTCACCACACACCAGCTACAGGTGCAGAGGAGAGAGAGTGATAGAGCCAATCAAGTGTATGGGGATTATTAGGAGGCCATGATAGACAAGGGCCAGTAGAGGGAATTTGGCCAGGACACCGGGGTTACACCCCTACTCTTTACGAGAAGTGCCATGGGATTTTTAATGACCACAGAGAGTCAGGACCTCGGTTTAACATCTCATCCGAAAGATGGTGCTTTTTATTTTTTTTTTTTGACAGTATAGTGTCCCCGTCACTATACCGGGGCGTTAGGACCCACACAGACCACAGGGTGAGCACCCCCTGCTGGCCTCACTAACACCTCTTCCAACAGCAACCCAGTTTTCACCGGAGGTCTCCCATCCAGGTACTGACCAGGCTCAACCCTGCTTAGCTTCAGTGGGCAACCGGTCTTGGGCTGCAGGGTGATATGGCTGTGGCAAGTGATTCATCTTAAAGGGATCCCTGGTTATTAAGACATGTATAGTTTAATATAACGTAAATGGTGACTCTTACTGAAATATGTAGTAGAAAACCCATGGGGGTGGGGGCATTTTATGTGCACAGGACATTCTGCGTCAAACCTTGCACTCAGTGAGCTGCCTGAAGATGCTTGTGGACGAATAAAACTTCCTAAAGACCCGCTTCTTTGTTCTCTCCACTTTATCCCTGATGTTTTGTGGATTTGAGTAGGCCACAGCAACTGAAAGAGGTTACAAACAGCGAAGAGAAGAGACGCTAGATGCCATCCTGTTTGGATGTAAGCATACCGATGCACATCATTAACGCCACAGCCACTGGAGGAGTTTCTCAGTGCAGATTTCACTTGATATCCGGGGGTGTTTCGACTTCTTGTGGGGAAAAATCTATAGTACGGCATTTGGTTTAAGACTATGATTATATCCATCTCCACCTGTAAGCTCTTTCAGTAGCTGTAGTCATCATACCAGAGTTTTATTTTCCGAGTTGTGCTGTGGTAAAAATAGCAACAGGCAGCGCCACTAGCTCACCATTTTACGTCATCATCAGAGATGCAATCAATTTACTGAAGAAAATAGTTTGCAGTTTCATAGCAGAAGTCAGCTTCAACACTCTCGATGGAGTTCGTAGGCCGCTCTGCGTACATGTTCTAGACACCAATAGTTATACTCTAACAGAGGTCACTAATTAATACATTGATATGCAAGATTCTGGTTGGTAGATAAACTTAGAAAATCTCCACGCATTGACATAAAACTCTTCTAGTGATTATTTTGGTGACAAGTGATCAGAGGTCAGACGCAATAGGTCTCTCCAGAGACGTATATCTGTTATCCTGGACATCAGGGGGACGGCAAATGACGATTTCCTCCTAGATCTCTCTCTCTGCATCTAGCTGCAAAGATAGACAATCACACACATACGCAGAGAACACTTATCTGTACTTCAAGGTTGCCAGGCTCTGCCCTGAATCTTATCAAATATGGTTAACCACACACACACAAACACACACACACGAGAGCAGCTTCTTAGAGAGTAAAAAGGCAGACTAAAGCCATATTCAACTTATTTTCTAACGTGCATAAATGTAACTTTGATAAATAATTATTCAATAAATATTATAATTAACATTATTACGAGGGCCATTGTAGATCTGCTATCCACTCCTTCAAAACAATGTGATTTTTTTAAATAACATAAACCATTCATGGGTTTTCTACAACATATTTCAGTAAGAGACATCATTTACGTTATATTAAGCCATACAAGTCCTAATACCCAGGGATCCCTTTAAAGAGGCAAATAGATACAGGAAGTGCTCATAATACCAAGTTTCAGGCATTGTGCAAAAAGTACAAGATAGACTGGAGATTAAGTAAAGAGAAGCAAAGGTATTTTTGTTTGTTTGTTTTAGGATGAAGTCAGATGGTGACAAAAGAGATGAGTTTTCAGCTGTTGATTGAAAATTGAAAAGCGTTCTGGATTCTGTGGGTAGATCATTCCACCAGCCAGGAACAGTGCATTCTTCTCTATGGCTGTGAAATATGGGGCCCCAAATTTAAACTAAACTATGAAACATGGGACAAAAACCCTGTTGAAATATCCCACCTTGCGTTCTGCAAAAACATCTTGGGAATTCACAGAAACGCCCCAAATCTGGGCTGCAGGGCAGATTCCCTCTGCTCTCTGAAATCCAGAAGAGAGCAGCAAAGTCCTGCTTCCATCTTTCAGGCACGCCGACAGATAGCTACCATCACTTATCGGCAAAAACACCCAGAGAGTGACCCCTTACACTACTTAGTGGAAAAACATCAACTCAATTCCACAATTAAACATTCAAAAGTTAAAGAAACTGAAAAAATAACCCAGGAAGAATACATTAATGATTGGCAACAAAAAGACAATTAACTTACTTCCACAGTATAAAAGCTGATATTAAATTAGCGCCATACCTGAGCAGTATTAAAGACTTATGTTCAGAGAAAGCTGCTGACGAAGTATCGTCTGAGTGAGCACAGTCTGTGTGTAGAGACGGGCCGACACAAGCAGAGCTGGAGAGCCAGGGAGCTCCGACTGTGTTCCCACTGCACAGGCGGACTCATGGAGGACGAGCAAATATAAACACATCAGAGATGCCTATTTCAAACAAATAGTGCTAGTGTCACCTGAACTCCAGCAAACGAGCAACACAGAGAAACTCTCATATATATTGGGAGAGAAGGAAAAGTGCATCCACCTGGCCGCGCAGTATGTGTACTCCTGCCATCAAATGAGGGACAAAGGCTGAACCCGCTTTACCATTTACAATAACTCTCTGTATTCTTTAATCTGTTATTTCTTTTTTCCCTTCTCTTTTCATTGTGATAAATTGGACCTGTATATGTGTTTATTTTCCCCCTTTTTTATTAATCTGTATGTTTGTATAATATACTTATTGCTTTGGCAACATTGTGATATGTCACACAGTCATGCCAATAAAGCTCATTTGAATTGAACTGAATTGAGAGAGAGAGATAGAGATAACTAAACTATATACATATAAAAATAAACTATATAAACATTCTGTTCACCTACTTGTTCCGGTATCTGACATACCAACTGCAGCAGTAAAGACTAAAAACAGGAAGATATGATCTAAAATAGAAAGGAAGCACGTCATTTAAAATTGACACCAATGCTTCAGAAGAGGAAATAACAGCCAGCTCTGTTTGGACCAAGCATTTGTGTGCATATCAAGTTATTTATTCAGTGTCATTCTAAGCATTTATGTTTTTATTTCAACTTATTAATGTATGCTGCTGTTGGATTTGAATACACTGACCCACATTATTTTTGTCATTAATTGCTTACAGCAGCCAAGAAAACATCTGGTGTATTACTACGTATTTTTTTTAGCTGTCAGTCTGTGATAGGTACGTCTAGATTGTTAGTTACAGTAGAATAAAATACTCAATTCATCAAAAACAGTCAAACTAGACCTGTGTCTCTGATTTGACTATTTATGATGGATTCAGTATTGTATATAACCCTAAAGCTGTTTTATGAGGCGGTCAACTGTGAGATTTACAAACCTACAAACCAAACATACGTGCAACCATACAACAGATTAAACCACATTTCCAAAGAAAACTGACCACAGGTTTCAGTCTGACTCAGACGATGAGCTGCTAGTCCCAAAATATGAAATGGCAGATTGTATTAAAGGGATAGCTCACCCAAAAAATGAAAAGAAAAAAAAAAGGTCATAATTTACTTACCCTCATGTTGTTCCAAACCTGCATGAACTTCTTATAAACACACACACACACACACACACACACACACGCACAAAATATAATTTGAAGAAAGATAGAAACCCAATAGTTGTTGTTCCCCATTGTAAGAAATAAATAATGTGAAAGTCAATGGCTACCAGCAACTGTTTGGTTACCAAATTCTTTAAAATATCTTCTTTTGAACATGTTCAGTGTTAAATGATGGAACAAACAATGTTTACTATCATAAGGTCTTAAAAAGAGCCAGTCAAGCATTTATTTATCACCATATATCATTCGCAAATAGCTTCCACCCACTGTAGGAGGGTCAAGAGCTTTTGAAGGAGGATTCACACAGACGTTGAACAGCCAAAGTGTTTTACTTTTCACAACTGAAGAAAATGTTTCACGTGTTTGTTTTGTTCTGTTTGTGTTGCTGGCATTTGATTGGTAAGTTATAAATATATGTTTTTTGGCTTAATATCCGTAACATTCTTTGCAGATGGCATGGAAATGAATGGAAATTGATGTAGTGAATGTAACTTCAGTTTCAATGTTTGCAACCTTGAAACCTTTACACATTTAGTTACAAATTATAGCTGATTTTAGGCTTTGTAAACCACCAGAGGCTTTAATCTGTGTGAAATCTGATTGTTCATCAGGTGTGTTTGGTGAGTCTGTGTCAGTGACGGAGGGAGATGCAGTTACTTTAAAAACTGATGTTACTGAAGTACAACAAGCTGACGATATACTGTGGAAATACGGAGCTGAAAAGTCTGTTATAGCTAAAATTAAAAAACCACAGCAAATCTTCTCCACATTTGATGGTCCTGATGGGAGATTCAAAGACAGACTGAAGCTGGACAAACAAACTGGATCTCTGACCATCACAGACATCACAACTGAACATGCTGGAGTCTATAAAGTAGAGATTACTGGAGTGAAACTGTCATCAAAAACATTCAATGTTTCTGTTTATGGTGAGTAGAGATCATTTGTGACCTTCAATGCTGCAAATACTGTCAGTTGAGTTTAAGTGGTAGCTTTTCCTGGAACCAGAATATTCCTATAATAACTATTGAAGTGTTTCATCATTTTGTAGTTTGAAATGACAGAAACACTCAATGACTACACCAAAAATAAGATTGTTAACTAGATTTACCTTTATTCTCTCATGTTTTCAGCTCGTCTTCCTGTTCCTGTCATCAGCAGGAACTCTTCACAATGTTCTTCATCATCATCATCATCACAGCAGAATTGTTCATTGTTGTGTTCAGTGGTGAATGTGAGTCATGTGACTCTCTCCTGGTACAAAGGAAACAGTTTATTGTCCAGCATCAGTGTGTCTGATCTCAGCATCAGTCTCTCTCTACCTCTGGAGGTGGAATATCAGGATAATAACACCTACAGCTGTGTGCTCAACAATCCCATCAGAAACCAGACTCAACATCTGGACATCAGTCAACTCTGTCACACATGTGCAGGTACAGCAGCGCTGATATTAACATTGATTTACTCTCAGTTATAGAGTGCTGTTGTTTGATAGTGTTTGTTGTAGATCATACGGACAGATTCAGTCAAACTAATGGCTCATTTTGTTCATTACAGATCAGGGCCTACCTTTATTGTACATTGTGCTGATTTCTGTTGCTGCTGGATCTCTGTTGATTGTAGCTGCAGTTGTGAGGTGCTGCTGGAAACACAGAAAAAGAGGTCAGAAAAGCAAGCAATTAATGCCTATGTTGAAATATTTATTGCTTTTAAGGCATACATTTAAATATAAGATTGAAAGCGTTGTTGTTTTAACATGACTGTGATTTCTGTTAATGCAGTCGTGATCCATGAGATCCATGAGATATACGAAAATGATTATACAATGACTAAACCAAAACCGCGAAAAACGGTAAGATCATTCATGACTGTGTTGCAAGATGATGTTGTAGTCTGATTAAAGCTTGATGATTGAAGTTTTGTGTGTACCAGTGATGGGAATAACGGCATTATAAATAAACGGCATTGCTAATGGCGTTATTTTTTCAGTAACGAGTAATCAAACGAATTATTGTTTCCCCCGTTACAACAACCGTTACTGATAATAAAATGTGGTGCTTCTATAATTTATTATAATATTATTATAATTAAAATTTTCAGTTCATCTGAATTGATGCGCAGTGTACCCGTATTTGATGTACCATAAACTCTAGTGTGAAGGTGCATGACTCGCCGTCACTGTGTCTCACACACACACATACGCACACACACACACGCACGCACGCACGCACACACATGTTGGTTTTTGTGGTTTATGGGGACTCTCCATAGGCGTAATGGTTTTTATACTGAACAAACTGTGTGTGCTATTTAGGGATGTAACGATTACCGGTTTGACGATAAATCATGATAAAATTCCCCACGGTTAGTATTACCGTTTCATATTTTAATTATCATTAAAACCGTATTCGATTACCGCGATCTGAACAACTCATGATAAATAAATACTGTCCAGCATAAAGCAGAGTGTAACAGTGTCACGTGCGCACGGCAGCAGAGTTTCATTCTGAGTGAAAACAGGGCGGAAAAGCTGGGAGGTTTTAAAAGAGTGCTGAGGGAATTATACAAATGAATATATCAGTGGATTAATTATATGAATGTACCTCTGAAGGATCTGACTGTCTTCAGAAACGATTCGATGGCATTTTGTTTTCATTTTAGCTCCATGTAATACCTAAAGGAAGTGTTTTTAAAATTTTAAATTTTGACCGGTTGATGAAAAACAAGCTTATGTGGATTCTACACATTTAAACAATTCAGATAAGCTATATAGAATTATTTATGGAGCAGATAAGTGGATAGAGAGTTGGACTTGTAACCGGAAGGTTGTGGGTCCGAGTCTCAGGTCCGGCAGGGATTGTAGGTGGGGGAGTGAATCATCAAAACTCTCTCTCCACCCTCAATACCACGACCCTTGAGCAAGGCACCGAACCCCCAACTGCTCCCCGGGCACTGCAGCATTGGCTGCCCACTGCTCCGGGTGTATGTTCACTACTGTGTGTGCACTTGGATGGGTTAAATGCAGAGAACAAATTCAGAGTATGGGTCACCATACTTGGCCACACACCACTCCCCCACTCTACTTCCCCTTATTAATCAATTATCATTTTGACTTAACTCTTTTCTTTAAAGGCTGAAATGTGAGGTTCACCTTTATATGAAACTTTTTCAAAGCTTTATTTGAACATTTACATTATTTATTTAAACATGCTATTAAACTGGTGTCAGTCAAGTTGTCATTTAAAATCCAGACCTCATTGGTAATGTTATTGTTTTAGTGATTATGCAAACAAAAAGTCATTTTATTTGCTGTTTGTTGATTTTTAAGTATAAAACTTGAAGTGATTTATGTTTCGGTACTTTTTGAATATCTCCAGCACATTTTAACAATACCGTGATAGTACTGATAACCGTGATAATTTTGGTCACTATAATCGTGATGATAAATTTTCATACCGTTACATCCCTAGTGCTATTGCCCTACACCAACCCTACACCTAAACGTAGCCCTCACAGGAGACTTTGTCCATTTTTAGATTTTCAAGAAAACACAATTTAGTATGTTTTTTAAGCCTTTTGAATTACGGGGACATAGGCAGTGTCCTCATAAACCCCCTTCATATTGTAATACCTCTGTCATACCCATGTCATTATACAAATTTGTGTCCTCATAAACCACATAAACATGCACACACACACACACACACACACACAGAAAGATACAGAGTAAGAGAGTCTTACATAACATGCGGAACTGACGCACTACATGTAAATTATATTGTTTGTTGTATTTTCCTGTCAAACCAGGGATGGGCAGTATTTCAAATGCATGTATTTAAAATACGTATTCGAAATACAAAATACTATTTTGTATTTTGCATTTAATACCTTTGAAAAAAAATCTAATATAGTTTGTATTTAAATACATTTAATCTTAGTATTTTTGTATTTTCAAAATACATAAAATACATTTTGCCAATCAACACTTTATTAGACTGCTGATTTGCAGCTGTATGACTCCATCTACAATTGGGTAATGACATTTTCTGGATTCCTGTAAGGAAATAAGGAATAATACTGCCTTCGTGTGCTATCAAAATTTCCTACTTCCAATTTCAGAAGGCCTGGTTACAAGCATGTCGCATTCAAGTGCTTTGCTGTTGGACTGAATAGGAATCTTGGAGGATGCCAGGTTTTCTGGGAAAATCTTATTGAAGCCAAAATTGTAGATATTTAAGATATTTAATTTTGAATAAAATGTAGCATCCCATTCGTTGACAACTATATAAACATTCACTGCGCTATCTTTATAGCTAGCTTGTTGACGATTCTGGATTTTCAGGCAAATACATGCTGTTTTGCTGTGTATAAATCATACAGAATGCTTGAAATGGTTATTGCACTACTATGTGCATGACTTTAACATTAAAACAAGGTGATCTTGCTTTTGTTGGGAAAAAAGCATATCTGTGCCTCCACCATGTTTAAAGTTTATGGCCTGCACAACTCAGAAACTTGGGTATAACCATTATAGTAGTATTTTTTTGTTTGTTTTGTTGATTTTGGTTTTATCAACTAGTTAGTCAAATGTGTTCATTAAACGTTAAGAATCACTGCTTGCTATAGCGATATGACAACATGAAAGTGACATACAGCTATACTCGGAATTCGTGCTCTGCATTTAACCCATCCAAAGTGCACACACACAGCAGTGCACACACACACCGTGAACACACACCCGGAGCAGTGGGCAGCCATTTATGATAATACCCAGGGAGCAGTTGGGGGTTCGTTGCCTTGCACCTCAGCCATGGTATTGAGGGTGGAGAGAGAGCACTCACTGCCCCCACCTATAATTCCTGCCGGCCCGAGACTCGAACCCACAACCTTTGGATTACGAGTCTGACTCTCTAACCATTAGGCCACTTCACTTCCCCCAATATGTTGGCAATGATATAAAGTGTAGCCTAAATCGATTGAACTTTCTGTATATCATTTATATATTGGCATGGTATGCAAATATATTTGTGGAGCTTTTAGTGGGCAGGGGTTATTGACACATCAGAGTGATAAAGTATGTATTTTGTGTATTTTCAAAATAAAAAATCCACACAGTACTTTATATTTTTATTTGAAATACATTTTGATGTATTTATGCCCATCTCTGGTTGGAACTAATGTGCAAATGACAATGGCCCTGTCCCAAATGGCACCCTAAACCTTTACGGTCTTCCTCTGAGTCCGCACTTCCGTGACGCAATGCCGCATTCACTGTTGGGTAGAAGTCTGCTGCGGAGCTCGCACCAGTGCGGGTTCAGCAGAAGTGCAGATCTAGGGCGCATAACGGCCGCAAAGGGGGCACTCGCGAGCAAACGCTAAAATGACGAATGGGACAGGCTACGTCTCATGGACTTAACGGACACGTGCACACGGTGGCCATTGTAAGTCCGTAAGACCGCAAGTGCACATGAAGTGTTCCATTTGGGACAGGGCCAATCTCATTGGCCGGCACTCACCTATTATCAAAGCCAATTGAAGGCAAGCCTGAAACCATTAGCCAAAAAAGCTTAACGGCTAAAGCTAATGCTTTCGGTCTGGCAGTACGTGGGAAAGGAGACCAGAGGCCGTTTTTTTTTAATGGATTTAAATGGAGGAGAGGCTTCACTACGCTGATTAAACAGCTTTTTAGAGGAAACAGCTCATCATTTAATGAATCGACAGCCTATCGGCTAATCCTCAACATGTTTTACACTAAATAATACTTTTGGATTGAACTATTTTTAGAGTTACACCAAAACGAAATGCCGTTTTATAAGAGAAGCCACTGACTTTCTGCGACAGATGGGATCCAGTTTACTGCCCTTATCATTCATTCCTATGGGATCCGTAAACGGCGATTGAGTGTCGCACAACTCTAGGCGCGTTTCCATTACAGATTTGCGCAAAACTTTGGTGATATTTTATAAATGTCGATAAAAAAGTATTGCGAAATGACCGCGTTTCCATTAACAGATGTTATGCAACAAAATCTTAATTTTTTCCTTTCGAAATGGGATTTTAACAGATTTTGGCTATATTTAATCGAAGGAGGTGTGTGTATGTATCTTTACAAAAGCAGTGCGGAGAGCTGCTTCAGAAACGTGCTCGACGCGCCTCATATAAACACAAGCGTAGAATAGATTGGCTTAGATCAACTAAGTAGGCAGCAGGTGCAGCGCATATTCAGCTTTTCGCTTCGGAGCCGAGCGGTTCATCGTTCTGCTCCTGACAAAGCCTATCGACTACGGTGTCTGACAGTCTAGCACGCTCTCCGGAGGTCTCTTGTGCTGGTGTCACGGCGCTTCAGAGGCGGTGGTTCCTTCCTTTCGAGTGGATTGCACACATCGGATTGCACTACCCCCTGATTGTGTTGCAAGCCATCTCCCCTGGATTAAAAGAGTAATTTTTCTAAAAGAGTATTCACGGGTGGAACGTCTTTTTAAAGACATGTCTTTTTAAAGATGCCCTTCCAGCCGTGCGTTTCTGGGTGCGGTCGTTGCCTGGCGCCGGGTGATGGTCACGATCGCTGCCTCTCGTGTCTGGGCGTTAATCACGCTGAGGTGGCTTTCATGGACGAGTCATGCTCTCATTGCGAGAAAATGACCACTGCGGAGCGGACCAGACTCCATTTCCTGCAAAGGGGCGGGGTGCCCGTGTGGCAGCCGGGGGAGCGCTACTTCTGACAGTAGCCGGAGTGGTCTTACGGTGACGGTGAGGAATTCCCCTCTGAGGAACCAACCTCCGAGGGCTCCTCCTTCCACCGCTGCCGAGGGAACAGGCTGGACCCTCTCATGGGGTACCAATTGTATCCTTTGGTGCTCCGCCTGACGATCGGATGTCGATCGCTGCATCGGAGGGTGAGTCAGACCTTTCTGGAGGTGATGATTCAGCACCGCTGCCAACTTCTGGGCGGCCGGTGATGCCGGATTCGGATCCGGAAATGGTGGCTATGCTTGCCCAGGCCGCTGAGAGGGTCAGGCTCGAGTGTAAACCTCCACCACGTCCCAAACCCGCGAGGTTGGACGATTGGTTTCTTGGGTGGCTCGCACTGGTTCTCAGGGCCCCACCCCGGTACCCGGAGTACGTCGGTGGTTTCGCTGGTACCACTTGTACGGTTTCTGGGAGCCTGGTAGAGGGCTGGGTTCCATATGTGAGACCTAATTGGATCCCATATGTGTGAAGTCCACGGTATAGCCTTAGAGCCCGTGTTTCCCCGGCAGATGTTCTGCCATTGTCCAAAAGGCTACAATCTCCTCTAATCTTCAATATGCACCTAAACGGTTGTTCATATGCGTAAGTGCTTCTGAACCTCCTTCGGGAAGGGTGGGCTTCCGCAGCGTCCGGTTCCAAGTGGAACGAGTACGTTTTCGCAGTGTTATCCAGTATTACTGAGTGGGTAGAGCCATAGCAACAGTAACTGGTCTTCTGTGCTAAGCCCTGACCTGCGCCAAAAAATAGGGGCACAGGAGGCTTCCACAGGACACTGGAAGGGGCAGTATCCGTGGCCCTTTGGTAGGGATCCCAATTCGTCAGTCACCGATGTGACTCGGAGTGACCGACTGATAGGGTACGTCTCGGTTACGTATGTAACCCTCGTTCCCTGAAGGAGGGAACGGAGACGTCACGTCCCATCGCCACAGCTGCTGTACCACTGCTGAGCGGCCGGGTCACCGGCTCGGCTCCTCAGCGAAAACCTGAATATGCGCTGCACCTGCTGCCTACTTATACTCAAGCTGTGATCAGCGGTAGCTGGATGCAACAATCGCATGCCAATGTGCATTGGCTCGTTTAGATACACTCGTAGTGGATTGGTCTCTCTAAGCGAGATCCCAATTCGTCGGTCACCGACGTGACGTCTCCGTTCCCTCCTTCAGGGAACGAGGGTTACATACGTAACCGAGACGTTATCTTATCAGTATTATTTTCATTTTTTTCCCCCTTTTTTTAAAGAATCAATAATTGACAAATAATATCTTAAGCACCACCACCAGTTCTAAGTTCAGTCAATATGACAAATATGCATGCATACATGGTTATTCTAATTACTAAAGTTCTATAATATATAAAAATAACATATTTTTCTGAAATATATACATGCATGTGTGTGCATGTATATATACATAATAAATATACACAGCGCACACACATATATTATGTAAACAAAAACTTTTATTTTGGATGTGATTACTCGTTTGACAGCACATATACAGTATATATAATCAGATAATACAATAATCTATTGATTTTGATAGGTGTCTCTCACATTGTCCCACAGAAACATTAAAATAGTGTAGATTAGTGTACAATGTTTTATAATAATAATTTATTATGTTTATTGTCCATTTCATTCATTTAACACATATATATATATATATATATATATATATATATATATATATATTTTTTTTTTTTTTTTTTTTTTTTTAAACACTAGATTGCTTTCCCTGGTAATTAGTTACTTTTATAAGGATGTAAGTTACAAACTTAGTTACTATTTGTGAGAACGTGCCCAACACTGAATATGACAGACAGTGAACAGATGTGGGTGGTCAGGCTTGATCATATTACCTTCAGTAGGGACCGGTTTGAAAAAAGCATGTTTTTATGCTATTTACACCACTGTTTGCATCTGTAAATATTAACATAAATTATTTTCTTAAATTAATTAGCATAAAGCTAGATTTATTATCAGGCAGTAAAGTGTTGTATTTTTCCTCAATAATAATAAAACACTATTATTATTGATTCAATTACTATTGATAATGAAATTATTATTTATTATCTTAATTTGCTCAAAGTACTCACAGTAAGCCTCATTCACCATTAACATTCATAGCATCTTCTCCCTTTTTAGTTTCGGTGTTGCACCACCCTTTGTGTTTCCCGGAAAAAAGTAAGTAATCTCCCAAAAAAAAGTAAGTGGGTTAAAATAGTACACTTCTGTTTTAGACTAAATGAGAAATTGTAGTTTTAGACACTCTTCTGTTTTTTATTTACCACCGAGCTTTTAGTGTCTAAGCTGTGTTCAGATGTGAATGATTGGTTGTACCCACGTACACACTCTAGCTTAATATTGCAAGATAAGGGCCCTGCGTTCCATTCGGAAGGGCTCATCCTTATGCCCTAATCCCTTCAAAGGGTTTACCCTCCGGAGTGAGAGCTGTGAAGGGTTGAAGAGTGTAGGGGACCAAACAACCATCGGTGTGTTCCAAACGGGATATAATCTCTCTCCGAAGGGCACTTCGGAGTGAAAACAGTCATGGCCACCATATTGAAGTGTCGTTCCAAACTGAAGTGCTCAAAACTAGCCACTTCAAAGGGCCCTTCGGAATGAAGGATTTCAACTGATGGTCCCCCATGATTCTTTGCGCAGATTCTTTGCATGATTATTACCGCCTCTGTGTGGGCACGGGATGATGACACAGAAGGGCACTTCAAGAAACAGTTGTTTGGTCCCCTACACCCTTCAACCCGTCAAAGCTCTCACTCTGGAGGGTAAACCCTTTGAAGGGCAAAATGGTAAAAAAATGAACAAATATATTTGGATACATGCTCATTTACAATATTGTTGTACACTAAATTAGAACATGGTGTTACATTTTTAATAACTTTTAGGACCACTATTTTGCAAGTAGTGCTCACTGCAGAGCTAATGACGTCCAGCACCCCTTCTCTGGACGTAACCGAGTCCAGCTCCACCCATTGGCTCTGCAGTCTTATTTTTGTGGTGTTTATACAATTATTTATTCAACTCAAGTTAATATTCATTCTGAGTTAATTTAAAGCAAAATTCTGTTATTCTTCATATTATTTTCCAGTTTTTTTTAACCGTCTCATCAGCAAGTTCCTGATTAAGTTTGTGTTTCCTTACAGAAATCAAAAGAGCCTATTTATGGAAATATCAGCATAAATAATCAGCAATTATCAAATATACTTTAGAGCTCATACGGACCCCTGACTCACATTTTAGTTCACATTTATTCTCTGCCAGGATGCTTTTTGTCTATCTCTGTTTTGTTCTTGTCATATTTAAATATTTCATCTCTCTTTTTTTTTCTCTCATAAATTTCATATTATGTATGAAATGTTGTTGCTCTGGTTTAATTTAATTGTGTAGTTATAACAGCATAAGAAACTCATGTAAATGTTATTTTTTTAGCTAATCACCCATGGAAATATAAAATTGATCTCACCCTTCAATGTGTTCTGCCTCTATCACTGTCTACTCCTGGTTAAATAAATATGAAATTGAATATTGCATATTCAATCATATAAGCCAAACAGTAATAATAAAAACAAACTCAATTAAACACAGAATAGCTTTTAAAAATCCTGCAGGTGCAGGTCAGTAGGACAGTTTTGATTCATATTGGCATCATTTTTATTTATTGTGTTGAGTGGCGCCATCTGGTGTGTTATGAATAACATCAGCTAAAAACACGTTGTGTATAGGTGTGTGTGTGTGTGTGTGATTACTTGCTGCAGCAAATAAAAATCAAGTGAATACTACTATGGTGTATAGCTGTTGAAATGTTTAATTTGATGGATTAACTGAAACACGTGCACCTGAGTTATTTGTGTTTGCAAGACTGTTTTCCCCTTTGTTATTTCTGTCTTTGTACTGTTGGAGAAACTCTATGGAAAATGTGTAATGGCGAGACAACCCGAACTCTGTATCTGCTGAGAATGATTCATTTACTGATACTTAGTTGAACTATTGAACTGAACTGTTTAGGCTACATTGAATTATTGTTCACTAAACTGACTCGCACTGTGGTTCTGAATAAAACTGTTGATTCTGAGTGAGGAAATTGATTCACATGAACTAAGGTTATGAATTTAGGCTGATTCATTTCGTAAAGGTTTAAACCAGGGGTGCCTAAACTCAGTCTTGGGCTGCGTTCCACTCGACTGTTAGACATGCATTCGCAAACTTCCTTAAGCACTTCTCCTCGTGGGAATCCCTGCTGCCATTTTGAAGGGCATTCCACTTTGTGAAGTGGACGAGGGAAGTTTATATGGACAGACCCTCGGCTCCTCGATTTAAGGGGCACTAGTGCAATGTAACTGTAATCAGTCAAATCTATGCTGACACACTCCCAGACTGAAGACTCTCCTCCCCTCCTTAAAGGGTGCATCTTGGTGTTTCCATCCAGCGCTGTTGTTGTTGTTTATGCAATAATTCCAAAATGTGCATAAAAATAGTTGAATGGAAACATAGCTACTGTGTTTGTCTGTGAGAAAGCTGTCTCTCTATTTAAACATGGCCTGTGTGGAATTGTTGTGTTGTTGATATGCAAGTTCCTTTGCTTGTTTCTTTGATTAAGTATAATGTGATTGTTTATACTGAAGTATGTTTAGTTTTCTTTTATCTTTATCGGATTTGTTCAAGTTGATTTATTCAACTATTTATGCTAATGTGTTTATACTAATTGTTTCTATTTGTTTATGGTTTGTCAGAAACCAACAATTGCCAGCACTTGTTGTCATGGAAATGTCTATTACTACAAGTTGAGAAAATGAACTGGAAAAAAATGAGATTGATGACTGAATGAGTTTTAAAGGGATAGTTCACCCAAAAATTTTGTCATTAATTACTCACCCTATAATGTCGTGCCGAATCCATAAGACCTTTGTTCATCTTCAGAGCACAAACTAAGATATTTTGATGAGATCTGAGAGCTCTCTGATCCTTCAGTATACAGCAACGATCAATGTCTAGAAACACAGCAAGGACATCGGTAAAATAATCCATGTGACATTGAGATTACTTTTTGTGCGTAAAGAAAAGAAAAACAGCAACTTTATTCAACAATTTGTCTCCTGCGCGTCATGCTGGCACCATTTTGGAGATTATCCACTGAACGTAAATAACATATGCGCTTCTGTGTCAGCTGTGCTACGCGGATACGTTGTTTTCGTTCAGATCTCAGCATCCACTTTCTTCTCTCTCAGAATACTCTTCTTTGGTGTTTGTTTTCGAAACAGCGCCACCACTCTCGCCTTTTTGTGCAACAGCAGCTGCTCTGGGCATGTGATCTAAGCTCAGATTTAATTGGATGGCCCGTTTCATCACAGAACGACAGGGAAAAAAATCGACACATAGGATGAAATAAAACCCTCTCTTTTTTGCGCCACGCATGATCACACCTAGAACAGCCCCATATTGTTTCGATTCAAAACCGTCATTGCGCCAAACATTAGCACCGAATGTTCGTGGTCAGTGTGAAAAGACCTTAAGAGTGAGAGATGCATACATGACAGCCTAGAGACACACAGCAGCATGTGGGAGTTTCTACTGCAGAGCTCCAGAGACTCACACACCCTGTGTGGGGGTTTTCTGGTTACAGAATCCCAATGAACAGTTTTGAACCATCGTTCCTTCACGCTCATTAATGTTATTGCAAAACGATCCATATGACGTAAACAAAACTTAGGGTTAGGCATATATACATATATATATATATATTAATTTTTGCTATATTGTTGACCTTATTAATTCTTAACCCTTTTATATAAATGGTTCTCTCTTCCAGTTGACAATCAGCTGGCAGAACAGCCAAATCCAGAAACACCAGAAAAGTCAGTCTACCCCACCAAACACAGTTTACATTCATCAACATCATTTTGGAATAAATGCTCTTTTGTTTATTAATCTTGTTGTATGATTATGTACTGAATTGCAATCTGAGAGCTAAATTAAGAGTGTAGGCTAATCTGAACTAAGTAAAGAAAGGATTTTGCATTGACCAATAGCTCCTCAATATAAATTGTCTACACTGCATTTACTATAATAGAGCGCCATCTAGTGTACTAACTATGTATTTATTATACTATTTATTTTTCTTATGCTTACACAAGGAACTCTGTTGGAGAAGAGTCATTGTTTAGTGTCATGGCTGAAGGGATGCCAATTTTGTTTCTTTAAACACTAAAGACCATTAGGTCCATTAGAAGACCAAAAGGAAGAGCACTGAATATGGGCATCCTTAAGAACATGTGGAACATGAGGCTGCCGTATATCTGTAATGTTTGCTATTGTAAACAGACAGTTTTGAGTGCTATTGCTTGTCTGGATCTGTTGTGCTGTATGGTGACTAACAACCAACTCTTGCTCGTTTACACTCTTGTGTGCTGTATATTAATTTGTTCTGTTCTTCCTTGTCTTTCGTTCATAATCTTCGCTTAGTTTTTGCTTCGCTTCAGCTATAATAGAGAGACATTGTGTATTTGTGCATTTTGGGGGCGAAGCACTAAAGGGAGTGTTGATTTTGGGTTGATTTCAAATGTGCGGATCTAATAAAACACTTTTTTTTAAATGTGGGAGTTATTTGTGTTTTTACATACTGTACATGTTTTGTTGCATGTTTTAAAGATCAATTTCAAACAATAAATCTTATATTTTCATCATTAAATCATCTGTTTGTAATCCATATTTCAAATACAGCCACCAGAGACAGATCTGGATCTGGAGCAGCTCGAGAGAAGATTGTTTATTGTTATTGCAGAGCAACTGATTTTGCTAATATCTTTGATAACAGCAGCACAGACAAACTGACATAAATTCATATTTCCAGTACTCAAAATGAGCACTGATGCTATTCCCTGTGACAATTATTGACGTCACTGTTCATAACTGTCATACCATTGACATCACCTGGGGGTTAAAGTAAATATATAAAAATTGTGTGGGCTTAAGGTCTGTTTATAAAACATACAGGTGCATCTCAGAAAATTAGAATATGTTGAAAAAGTTCATTTTTCTTGTAACTTCAAAAAGTGAAACTTTCATATTTTTTTACATTCGGTAAAGCAAAACACTTCAAAAGTTTTTTGTTTTAATTTTGATGATTAGAGCTTACAGCTCATGCAAGTCAAAAATCAGTATCTCAAATTATTAGAATATTTCCTAAGATCAATCAAAACAAGGATTTGCAAATCAGAAAAGTTCAAGTTCTTTGAAGTATGTTTATTTATGCACTCAATACTTGGTCGGGGCTCCTTTAACACAAACTTCAGCATCAGTGAGGAATGGCATGGAAGCAATCAGTCTGTGGCACTGCTGAGGCACTATTGAGCCTTCAGCTCGTCTGGATTGCTGGATCAACTGTTTGCAAAAAATAGTACTACTTTTACATAGTGTAAATAGAATCTATCGCTGATTGAACTTAGTGTAAATAGCATCTAATGCTAAGAAAATATGCTCCCGTAGTCTAAATAGCTACTGTTGTGTATGAAAAAAAAAAAAAAAAACATTGTTCAGCCCTGCTTTAAAAATTAAACCAAAACTTCTCATGATCACACTTTTTCAGAAACATTTGAATTTTCTGTGTAATCCATCACATCTGTTACAGCATTGTAACCAACCATTAAAAAAAGAATCTATTGAAAAATGATAAATAAATTAATTAATGATACATTGATGAACAGAAGCTTTTCTTATTTGACAGTTTTTAGGATCAGTTTTAGGAGTGGTTTTTATTTCTGTAAAGCTGTTCTGTGTAGGAGGAAAGTCAGACCGTGAGGTTCATGAAAGGAGGACAGGAAGAAGCCCTTCACTTACAAACTAAACACACATCAAACAAAAGGTCGTTCTCTTGCACGAGCTACATGTCTACCCAACAGATCAAACCGAAGCAGGTTTCAATTTGACTCAGATGTTGAGATGTCACACTTAAGACGTCAATGAGACATGGCAGATATTCTTTAGCGTTTACAAAAATGTAATGATTATGAAATCATTTTAAAATCAGATTTAGCATTACATTTAGGATGACAAAGTCAATTTTCCACTCTCTTTTTCATAATTGACAAACTACTTTTAAGAAACTATCAAAGTTAAAAAATGTAAAACTTAAATTTCCAAATTTAAAAAATAAATACAATTAAATGAAAATATTGTCTATTTAATAAAGATTTGTGTTTTTCACACAAACACAAACACACACACACTATATGTATATACTGTATATACACACACAAGCGTTCAGAGTGCGTGTGAACTAGTAGGATGGTCAAACTGTTGAGGAAGGATTCAGCAGGTAGTGTCATTAGATCAGAGTCGCTGAACAACTGAAGGAGATTTTTTGTTTGCGGCACTACTGAAGAAAATGTTTCACATTCTTGTTTTATTCTGTTTGCGCTGTCTCATTGGTAAGTTACAAATGCATTTTTACAGCTTCGTTCATTTTCATTTTGGAAAAAAATAATGATCCTGTTACAAGAAGTCAAACATAAAAAATATGAAGATACTAAAGATGTCTAGCAGAATTAAACTTATTGATTCACACACATCTGTCTGTTAATATGTCAACTTTCTTTTTGTTTGGTGTTTTAGCTGCTTCAGGCTTTCTAAACCAACAGGAACATTAATCGGTGTAAAATCTGTTTATTCATCAGGTGTGTTTGGTGAGTCAGTGTCAGTGACGGAGGGAGATGCTGTTACTTTAAACACTGGACTTACTGAAATACCTGAATACAATAACATACTGTGGAAATTTGGAGCTGAAAAATCTGTGATAGTTGAAATCAGCAGAACATATAGAATCTTCTCCACATTTGATGGTCCTGATGGGAGATTCAGAGACAGACTGAAGCTGGACAATCAAACTGGATCTCTGACCATCACAGACATCACAACTGAACACGCTGGAGATTATGAAGTACAGATAAGTGGAGTGGAACTGTCATCAAAAAAATACAGTTCAAAACAAATCAGTCATACAATTTCTGTCTATGGTGAGTTGAGACCTAATTTGTTGAGAGTTCACATATTCTAGTTTTATTAAAGGTATAGTTTTGGTTCAAATAATTATGGACATAATTTGTGGCATAAGGTTGCTTACCACATAAATTATTTTGTCTCATTAAGAAAAGAAAAAAGAACCAAGGTTACGGCGAGTAGCTTACAATGGATGCCAATGAGTTTTTTTAAGGACTTAAAAGCAGAAATATGAAGTTTATAACTTAATATAAAACACATTAATGTTCTCTTGTTAAAACTTGTGAATTATTTGAGCTGCAAAGCTGTTTAAATCATAGTTTGGGGGGTTATGGTGTTGTTGTCAGGCGACTAAGTTGTAAAATTAGACATAACGTTACACATTTTAGTTTAACATCTTAATATTTATAGATTGACCCCATTGACTTGCATTGTAAGTACCTCACCATAACTTAACTAATTAACCTGTTTAGTTGATTAACAACTGTAACATTTTGTCACCATAATGCAAGCAATGCTGATGATTGACCTTAACTTCTTTTTATGTTTTTGCTCATTTATGTTTCCAGCTCATCTGCCCAGTCCTAACATTACCAGAGATTCTTCACAAACTCTTTCACCATCATCATCTTCATCTTCATCATCATCACAGCAGAATTGTTCATTGGTGTGTTCAGTGGTGAATGTGGGTCATGTGACTCTCTCCTGGTACAAAGGAAACAGTTTATTGTCCAGCATCAGTGTGTCTGATCTCAGCATCAGTCTCTCTCTACCTCTGGAGGTGGAATATCAGGATAAAAACACCTACAGCTGTGTGCTCAACAATCCCATCAGCAACCAGACGAGACATCTGGACATTTGTGAGCTTTGTTGGCCGTGTTCAGGTATGTTGGTTCTGATATTAGCGTTGACTTGCTCAGCTGATTTCTCTGTTAGTGCTTATGTTTCATAGTGTTTGTTGTAGATCAGGCTTACAGATTCACTCACACTAATGGCTCATTCTGTTCATTACAGATCAGGAGGAGCTACCTTTATTTAACATAGTGTTGGTTTCTGCTGCTGGAGCTCTGTTGATTGTAGCTGCAGTCGTGCTGTGCTGCATCTGGAAGAAATGTAGAAAATTTGACAGAAAAGGCAAGTATTTCCTACTGCAAGTAATATGAAAAAATAAAAATCTAAATATGTTAATCAATTAATAGACAGAATTACAGTAAAATTAAATAATGCAGTTATATATTTTTTTTAATTATTTGTGTTTTAATACATAAAATCTTGTTAACACATATGTTATAAGGAAACAGATATAGTTAGGATTGAGTCTTGTTGTTTAATGCAACTATTGCATTGATTATCGTTTGAACAGTTCAGACGGGTGAAGAAATGATCACTTATACTGATCCATCATTCAAAAAAAGAAAAACACACTCGGTAAGACAATTTAATCTGTATTTAGTCTTTAAATCAGTTCATATGTGTAAAAGCCATAAGATTGACTTTCAATGTGAATAACATTTATATATGTATATAGGTACTTTTTTCCCCAAAGTAAATTAAAAGTGCAGCAAGACACTTTGCAGCAAGATGCCACATAACAGACCACATAACTTGCAGGCTAGAAATTCTCGCATGAAATTTTTCATGTGAACCACTGAAGTCAGAACTTCACATGCTACTTTGCAACCAAAGAAATGGTTCACAGGTCTGTTCAAAGAGGGTCACACTTCTGCTCTTATTTATGCTTTTGAAAAATGGTCAGTTCTTCTCTTGAGCTTGCATCATGATTATATTTTTGCAGACCATTACGGCTGTCCAGTTCATTTTACACTCACAATAGTACCAAAAGAGTACTTGCTATAAGAATACTTACTTTACATTTAATTTACCAAGAAATTAAAGCTGACAATTTTTTTAGTGAGATCTCTTCTCTGATGACATTTACTGGTGTGAGGAATAGACAAAACCCTGTCAGTCACATGAGATCCATCAATAGCAAATCACAACCATCCAATCAATCCCTGATGGACAAAATAAAATGCAGCTCTGCCTTTTTTTCTTTTTGAAAAGCTTACACTCATATATACACCACAATTGGAACAAAAATACTATTGCAGTTTCCGTTTAATGCTATGAAGGTACTCTAGGGTACTAATATGTACTCTTTAGGCACAAAGAAGGTACAAAAGTGTCCCTTTGAAAGTATTGTGCTAGTGGCAAACTATTGTACCCCTTCATTTTTTTTAATGTTGCATCACCACTTGATGTCCAACGTCCAATCTGAAGCAAAATCACTGAGGATTGGATCTCATCTGCCTCATATGATCATAGCAATAGGGGAAGATAAAGATTTTATGAATGCCACATTTCTACTTCTATAATGTTTTTTTGTTTGTTTTTTTTAAACAGAAATTCGAAGAAGAGACTCATGTAGAGTATGCATCTGTCACCATAAGAAGATGATCAAACTTTTTCTAAGTACCAGATCTTGCTGTGCGATCTCTGAAACGTCTGTAAGTCTGTTGTTGAATCTTGGTGAGAATCACCACATGCAACTCACAAGACTTTCATTCATCTTCAAAAAGAAAAAAAAAAAAAGAGGTCATTTTTTATGTTTTATTACCTTTTTTTTTTTGTCCATACATTAAAAGTCTATTTTGTAGCTTCAAAGGAAAATAAAGACTTGCTTGATGTGCAGAAATTATCATAATTTCTTCTTGCACATCAAGCATGCAGGTTTATATTTGATGAATATATGTTAATAAATGTTTATATGTGAATAAAAGCCCAATGTCTTTATAAAGTTTTTGAAGCTTGAAGAGATTGGTTGTGCGGAAATTCATTTGTGGGTGAACTATCCCCTTAAAGTCCCAAAGCGTAATTCTCCAAGTGCAACACATAGATGCAAAATACTCATCAAAAGTAGTCAGAGTGAACCCTGCTTCATTCTGTACAGACATATCTGTTGAGTGGAGTTTGTGCGTGAGAATGTGTCTACTGCTGGACGTTTGTGGTTGATGTTTGTTTATGAGGTGTCTGTAGTGTGTCTATGAATAGCATGTGGTTGTAGGTGGTTTTTTTCCATTCCTACCCAGGATACTCACAGTTTGACTTCTCCTTTACAAAAACAACTTGCTGTAAAACACCATTGTTCGTATTTATTTTATATACAGCAGCAAGCGTGTGAGGTTGCCATGTAACCAGATACAGTGCACTTGTAAAGGCTGTTTTGTCTATTTTTGATGCCCTAGCAATAAACACGTCAAATATAATCCACTATAAACATGTCTGTCAACAGAATCGCAAAGTAGACTTTAAGCAATCCAACGAGTGAATTACCCACTGCTTTAAAACAAATGTCTATTGGACAGGCACAAAATTTGCATGTTAAATGTTAAATCTTACTGAAAATGGCCGATTAAGCTGTTTATTTTCTGATATCTATTTCTAGGTTTTGTTCTGTGTGCATTAAATTACATTTGGATGTAAATGGTCCTTTTCCTGTCATAAATGTAAAACACTGAGCTGCTACAGTGGAGCGTCCTGCGGATCACATTTATGAGATTTTCCAGGTCTGGACTCATCTAGCATCGGAATATTCATCTGACTTTAATTTGGTTAGGTTGAGATTCCTCTGCAGTTGTTGTATGTTGTAAAAAACCCCCACTAAATATCAAGCAAGGCAAGCAGTATAGGCTATTATCTGCCAAAATGCAGATTCGTAACACGACAACTTCTTACGCAAATGAGATTGGAGAAGCTATTAATAAGTAAGTTTGATTATATTTTATTAATGTATTAACAATTATAAATATGTTAAAATAACTACATTATGTGCATATTTACTTTTGAGTTGAAAACGTTATTAATTAACAAATATTTAGTAAACTCATTCAATCATTGGGGGGACACCTAGCATCATTTTGGAATGAAGGTTCTTTGATTGTATAGGGAAAAAAAATCTGAGAGCTAAATGACCTAAACTGAACTGAGTATAGAAATGCTTTTGCATTGACCAGTAGCTTCATCAGAGTGTCTATACTGCAGTTAGTGTCCATATTATAACAGGGCGCCATCTAGTGTACTAACAGTTTACCTTTCCAAGATTAGCTCCACCATTTAGCATACATTCCTCAGAGAGGAATCATTTTTATTTTTTATTTTGCTGACACAAGACACTTGAAAATGACATTTGAAATGACATGTTAATGAAATTACATGAAATTTTGATGTATTTCATACATAACTTCAGACAAGTACTTAAAAAAAAGTACATGTCCACTATTAAAACTGTACACTCAACTAATGTAAAATTGTAGACAACCTCTGCAATCATTCACATCATAATTTCTCAGCACAGAAATGCTGAATTACAAATTGGATGGTATGTTTTTGTATTGATGTGCATTGCTTTAATCACAAATTAATGTGTTTCTACTGTATAATGCTCTAGAAGTGATGAGTATTAAAGTGTGTTTCACATCTCTACTGGTTGAGACTAAACATTCACATGCTCTATGTCTAATATCCATAGAAAAACTACAGTAGGAAACCTTACAGTAAAGTCGTGTCTGTCTCATCAGAGTCATGTCTTCTGTTTGGAGTGGAACCTGAAGTAAAATACACAAGACAGGAAAAGATAGAAAACAGACTAAATAGAAATCATAAGGGAAAAGGGAACAGCGGCTGTACAGTAATGATCAATCGCCAATAAAGGGGAACACCTTCAGTGTGACCGGTGTCTGAAGCATGAATGAAACAATGACAATGAACTTGACATTGGCAGGCGGCAGCCTATGATGTAAACAATAAAGCGACTGCAGGTATAAAAGAGCACCTGTGGAATACGTCATCCACTTCTTTGTCTGAAGGAGATGCAGGACTGCCCGAAGCATGGCAAAGAGACTCAGCGTCTTGTTCCCTATTCTCAGGGAACCATGGTTACATGCCTAACCTGAGATGTTTGCTTTTGAAAGGGAGGGAACTCCATGCTGCACCCTCTAGGTTGCACAACCTAGTTGAGGAGCTCTTAAGAGTGCAAGTCTCAGCATAACAACTCTCTAAAACGAGAGGAGACCTGACTACACTCAGTGCTAGAGACAGTTAGTGAGGCTCCAAAGAGCCTACACCTTAATAATGCCTAAGCAGAGCTCTGAAGAGAGGAGGCTTCAGCAGAATGTCTCTCTTAAATGAGAGGAAGCCTAACAACACTCACTCCTAGTTGAAGAGCTCTTAAGAGTGGAGGTCTCAGCATAACGACTCTCTAAAACGAGAGGAGACCTTACTACTGGAGACAGTTAATGAGGCTCAGAAGAAAGAGCCTTTATACATTAATACTGCCTAAGCAGAGCTCTGGAGAGCGGAGGCTTCAGCAGAATGACTCATTAAATTGAGGTGAAGCCTAACAACACTCAATCCTGATAGGAGATAGGATGTGGCCAGAAAGATACATGGTCCTCCACAGAGGAGCATAGACACCTTCAGCACCATGGAGAGCACCATCATATGAGTTTATTAAGCCTATACCCTCTACAGTATTTGTTCTTACAATATTTTCACTATCCCTTATCCCTCACCTTACTGAGAATTAAAAAAATAAATAAAAATCCTGGACTCCTGCCTGGTGAATTGCTTGTTCGGAGTTGATTTCCCCCAAAATGTTGTAGTCACAGAAACAAACAGAAACTTTTCTTTCCAGTTTGAAAGAACACTGATACTTACACTTTTGCTTTTTTCGTTTATGCTTCCTGCAGAAACAGCAAATCATACCAACAGCAGCAGCCAACAACAGGACTGCACTCACAAATACTGCTTTCAAATCATGTAAAATTAGATCCTGTGGTTTCTAGAGTTTCTACATCTGAAGCTGTATAGTGACTAAAGGGAGCCATTAATCTGATTTATAACAAACACTATAAGTCATCAGCAAATCTAATAGAGAGTAAATGTGAATGCTGATGAATAGAACAGCACACTTCATACATGGTCAGAAGTAATCACTACTTCTTATTTAGAGTTTTCTGAGTATCTGAATCATTTGAGAATTTTCATGACTTTTACAGTCATTTGTGAGGAAAGGACTGTCATTTAATAGAAAGTATAGTCACAACTGAATAATTAATTTCTTTTAGCTAAAAATTGATTAAGAAAATGCATATTCACTATAAAACTTTCAATCTTAAGATTTTAACTTTTTAGATCAGACTAGTTCTGCATTGTAACTCGCATCTTGCATCCCCTGATCATTTACATGTGTTTTTGAACCTCTTCTACTTATAAAATGAACAGACCTGTAGAAATATCTTTACTGCTGAGTTATTGAATGACTAATTTATACTCACCAATGACAGTAACGCTGAAGCTCCTAATAATACTGCTGCTGTTGATCTGTAGTTTATAAAGTCCAGAGTCTGATGGTCAATGATCCAGTCTGATTGTCCAGCTTCAGTCGGTCTCTGAATCTCTCTTTACACTGAACATCTATACAAATCTTATTAGGATTTTCTGTGATTTCAGCAATGAGAATGTTATTAAAACACCATATCATCAAATCATCTGGATTTACTACACCAGTATATAAAGTGACTGATTCACTCTCCTTCACTGGCACTGTCTTCTTTTGATCTGTAACAAAAACACCAGTTGACTGAAGGATCCTTTAGAGAGAAATCCTATCATTATCATTATGTACATATTAATTCCCTGGATCTTGACAAATTCAGTAGAAACAAAAGTAAGTGCAAAATAATTTTTCTGAGCTCCTCTCTGTTACAACAATTTTTATTGCATTAAATTCAATAATACAATTTTATTGAATATTACACCTTTTGTACTGCTTTACCAGATTATTATAAACTTCTGCATTCTGCATCATATAGCACTGACATATTTTGTTGTGATCATAAAAGTTCATAATAAAGAAATTCTGTGATTTAAACACATTTAGCTTGCTTTTAAACATGCGTTAAATGCCTAACCATTAACAGTAACACTGAATATTTGTTCACTGCTGGAACTGCCTAAAATCTTCAGTTTATAGTCCAGCATCTGAGGTCATTATGCTTGAGATGGTGTTTTTTGAACATCATGTCAACATATTCTTGTTACAATAATAACACAAAATAATGATCTTTAAAAAAAGCATCATATGACCCCTTAAATGATAAAAGTACAGTAATAATAATAATAGCAATGGTAATAATTTAATACATTAATTGGAAATGACCTGATGCTTTTTTGTTTTTAGATATCTCTCGTCCATATACACGGTGTCATCGTCTGCATAACTCGACTATTTCACACGTACAGTGTGAGCATGTAAATCGTGAGCTTTGACTTTACATCACATGTCAACTGCTCTAAAAGTGTGAGTTGGTACCTTGATGAAATCGCACAGTGTATGCCCGGCCTAAGACACTTTTCACTCCTCTCAGGGGCATAGGTTTGATTTTGGCGTTGGTGAGTCAAGTCAAGTCACCTTTATTTATATAGCGCTTTTTACAATGCAAATTGTGTCAAAGCACTGCACAATATCAAAAAAGGAACATAGTGTGTCAATAAGTTTAAATAGTGTCTTTGCAATCAGGTCGATGATATCGCTGGAAATGAAGCGTCCCCAACTAAGCAAGCCAGAGGCGACAGCGGCAAGGAACCAAAACTCCATCGGTGACAGAATGGAGAAAAAACCTTGGGAGAAACCAGGCTCAGTCGGGGGGCCAATTCTCCTCTGGCCAAACAAACCAGCAGTTCAGTTCCAAACTGCAGCAAGTCAGATTGAATGGGCTCAGCTGGTTCCAGTGGTCTTTTCCGATGGCTGTCTAAGTGGCGGGGTCCTCAATGGGGATCTGTCTCTGGCGTTCATCCAGGTGTCTGGCCTCTGCCTACGATCAGGGTCACATACGTCATCTCCCGGCGCTGATCCTCCATCTCAGGTGTTCGGTCATCTCAGATCATGTAATGGTTGGATCCAGACTGAGCACAGCAGACAACAGTCAAGAAAAGACCAGTTAAGGTAAACTCATGTGCTTCAGCTAGTGTCAAATGAGTCATTTTGCTCCGATTAGCCAAAGAACCAAAGTCTGCAATCCAAAGTCAGAGATCTCATTGTGAAACATTTGTCATGAAAGTTTCCCAAGACCAAATCTGACAAGTACAAATTGCAAATTTCTTTATAGACTAATAAGAGTTACATTTACAGTTTTACTCAAGAACTGTGCTTTAACAACACTTTGCACTAGTTTTCCTCTTTGTTTTATCTGCACATAAATGTGGTTTGATCTGTCGGGTGGATAAACTACTGCTGGATGTTTGTATGTGTCATTAGTTTGTCGGTGAAACTCCTGTGCACATTTTCACTGCGTGATGTAGCCTATTATAATGTAATCAGAATGACCGCAAAATTCAAGATATGAGGGGAAAATCTTGTACTTGTATCATATGACTGAGTTAAGCAATAACACACAAGCAAGACTGCTGTTTTTCCCGATAGTGATTGCAAATGTGATGATTATTTAACAACAAAATTCACACTGAGTTACATTTTAGACAATATTGTCTGTTTCACAGTGAATGAGCTTCAGTAATCTGTGCATCTAAATTAATCCTCAGATGCTGCTTCTGCCACTTCTGAGGTGCAAATATGGATTTTGTCAATACAAGATCTAAACAAATATTCAGATATTATATTTTGTAAATACTGCACAGCCTAGATATAGGTCACAACACTAAATAACACACCAGACCAGTAGATACGGATATCTAATCCAATATTTCACTCTTCTGCTATTAGTTTTTATACAGGGACAGAATTCATTTGAAAGATCAGCAAAAGCTTGTTGATTCTCATGATGTTGAAGGAGATGGACGTGTGAACGGAAACTGTGACTGGGGTCACAATCAGATAAATATCACTGCCAGATAAATGTGTTTTCACACATTTTAAGCATCACTGTTGTGGGCTCTTTGGTGAAGCGATGAAGAAAATGCTTCTCAAATTATTCTTGCTCTGTTTGTGGCATCTCGTTGGTGAGTTTTAAAAGAGTATTTATGGCTTTTGTCTTTGTGCTGCTGCTGAATGTTTTTCATATCACACTTAAATGAATAAGTATTTTAGAGAAGCCGACATCAAATGAACCGAAAGCTAAAACTCTGTTCTTCAGGAGTGTTTGGTGATGAAGTGAAGTCAGTGCGGGCGGGACGTTCAGTCACTCTAAACTCTGCTCTTACTGAAATAATGGATGGTGATCTGATTCAGTGGAGGTTTTTTAACACTTTAATTGCTGAAATCAGTAAACAGGCCGAGAGAATCACTGTATTTTATGACTTTCTTGATGGGAGATTCGGAAACAGACTGAAGCTGGACAATCAAACTGGATCTCTGACCATCACAAACACCATATCTGCACTCTCTGGACGTTATGAACTACAGATCAACAGTGTGAGCAAGATCTTCAATCTCACTGTCCTTTGTGAGTTCATTTTAGTTTAGCCTGTTTTCTTTGCTTTTTCATGTTTATTCTGTTGTTGTTTTTTGTTACTCATGCACAATGATGTTTTAAACGTTATTAATTTAGTAAACCATCCTAAAACCTCTTTCTGAGATGAACTCTATTTCTGTTTGTCCTTCAGCTGGGCTTGGTTTAAGAAATGCACGTGTTGCAGTGTTAGCGATGGCGGGAGATTCAGTCACTCTAAACGCTAAATTTATTCAAATGGCCGATAATGATCTGTTTCAGTGGACATGTTTAAATGAAAACACGTTATTAGCTGAAATCAATAAACAGGATGAAAGCTTCACTGTATATGATGATGTTCTTGATGGGAGATTCAGAGACAGACTGAAGCTGGACAATCAGACTGGATCTCTGACAATCACAAACATCACAACTGAACATGCTGGAGATTATAGACTACAGATCTACTATATACGGATTGATTACTTTCTCACGGTGTATGGTGAGTTAAATATCGGCTTCGCCGGTTTGTGACACAAAAATGAAATCCACATAACATTTTGCTTATTTACTGTCTGTTCTGTTCTTTTAGGATTATTTTTATTTAAATGTTTTCCTTATTACAGCATTAAAGTCAGTCTGAAAAGTATGTATATATATATATATATCATTAGTAGATGCTGTTTAATTCTTTAAATGACCAATCAGTTCTAGCATACAGATTTATATTCCAATTATTAGATTATTTTTATTTGCTCTACTTTTGATCAGTCTTGGTTTCTCTCAGTGTTTCTTCCTCATCTGCTTGAACATCTTCATTCATCCTCATTTCTGTTATTTTTCTCATGTTTTCAGCTCGTCTTCCTGTTCCTGTCATCAGCAGTAACTCTTCACAATGTTCATCATCATCATCATCATCACAGCAGAATTGTTCATTGTTGTGTTCAGTGTTGAATGTGAGTCATGTGACTCTCTCCTGGTACAAAGGAAACAGTTTATTGTCCAGCATCAGTGTGTCTGATCTCAGCATCAGTCTCTCTCTACCTCTGGAGGTGGAATATCAGGATAAAAACACCTACAGCTGTGTGCTCAACAATCCCATCAGAAACCAGACTCAACATCTGGACATCAGTCAACTCTGTCACACATGTTCAGGTATGGCAGCACTGATATTAGAGCTGATATTAGCGTTTATTGACTGAGCTGATCTCAGTTTGGTGTGTTTATTCCTCAGACTCTGAACACTGTTGTGGTTCTGCTGAAGCTGTGATCCGATTGGTCCTCTCTGCTCTGGTGGGCGTGGCTACTGTACTTATTCTGGTTTATGACGTCAGATCCAGAAGAGCTGAACAAGATCAAGCACATATTCACACATCAGGTATGTGATCGATATAATTTCTCATAAAACTGTTTAGTTTATTATTTATTAATCTTCATTTATTTCTAATGGTTTTGTATACTCACATACTGGTATATATGTTTATTTTAGGTGGCTCAGTTCTACTCTAGAAGATGATTTGAGAACAAACAGAAATGCCTTTTCTCATTAATGCTTAAAACTATGAGTGTTTATCACGATTACCAAATATTACATTGTTTATGCTAGATTAGTTAATATAGCATGCTTTCCTTTTCTTTTCTTTTTTTACAATCTAATGTTTCATGTTTGATTAGAGACTTTAAAAATCACCTCAAATTACATTTAAAGGTGTAGTGGTGTTAATATTATTGTATATACCAGAAGTCTCTAATACTGAAGCTCTTCTACTGGTTGAACATGAATACAATAATATATAAGCACTCTCTCCTTGCATTTTTAGTGTCAGATTTTTCAGAAATCCAGTTTGAAAAATGTATTGTTAATATTTTCTCAGATCACTCTTTACTACAGCTGTCCATTTGTCATCTGCATTTGCTTGCATTTATCAATAAAGTTCTCACTCTGAGGTTCAAGAGTCTCTCCATGTTTTATTACATTTATTACAGTATGTCGAGCACCTCCTGGCAACTTTAATAGTTTTGCAATGCGCCACATATAAATATTTACATTACTAAAACATGATTTGTAAGTGTTCACATTATTATTAAGCTCAGTAGTTTTCTTTATTGTTTTTCAATCCACAATATTAAACCAACAACATCTAATGTATCCTTTAACCATAATGATAATAATAATAATATACTTTGTTATATAATATATTAAAAATAAAATAGTTGTAATTGTTACAGGAGGAACAGAGGAAACGTGCGGATCCATCTGCAGAGCTTTATTAATTAGCATGGTCAAAACATGCGTGGTCAGTTCACAGCAAACAGACATAGAAGAGGTAAGAAAAGAACAATCCTAGAGCAAGCGGAAGTCTTCGATGGGCGAACAATATCCAACAGGGCAAGGCAAAGAGAAATAATCCAGGAACATGGCAATAGTCCAGGCAGGGGCTAACAGAGTCCAAAATGGCAAGGCAAAGGGTAGATCCAAGATACACAAGCTAGAGTCAAAACACAGGAAAATAACAAGCAAGACTATGACTAAGAATACTAAGACAGGTATCAGCTATCACAATGATAAAGACTGAACAATACTTGGCGATCTGAGTGGGTGTTATACAGTGTGTGTAATAGCTTTCAGGTGAGCGTGTGATTGGTGACAGCTGTGTGTAATCAGTGCAATAGATGATGGGAAATGCAGTCCAGGGTGATGTGTAACAGTCTGTGTGGTGTGAGAGTCAATATGAAGGAGAGGCGACCTCTTGTGGCAGTCGGACGGAAGACCGCGGACCGGATTCGTGACAATGATATACTTTGAGAACACAGTGAAAGTAAACACAACATATCAATGTTCCAATTCCTCCAACAGGCAGCGATGAAGTCTTTAAATGTCTGTAGTCTGATTTGTGTCTGTGTTTCATCCAACAATATCATCTAGTGTCTCAGTCTGAATCAGCTTGTTATCAGGAGTGATTCGCTAAGGATCCTCTGTCACTGACTCCACTAGTTCTGTCTGATTGCTTTTGCTGTTCAGCTGGGTGTCATTTGCTTTAGCACAAAATAATTTCTTAACAAACAAGGTATTATATTGTGAACATAGCATTTCCCTTTTTGGACACAATAGTGTATGCAATAGTGTGAAACCGTTCCTTTCTCAACATCATGAACTTTCAGTACATTCTGGCTGTTTGATGTGGGGAAGTGAGTGATTATTCCACTGGCTCTGCACAAACCAGTGCTGAAACCAGGAGCCAGGAGTTGCTTTTGGTGGCCAAATTGATGAAAAGACTAGGACATGTAGTTCATGCCAGAATATACGCAATGTGCCACAATCAGCATTGCTGCACCAGTGGGAGTATCCTGAGAAACCATGGCATTGTGTTCATGCTGATTTAGCAGGCCCAGTCGAGAACAGAATGCTGTTAATTGTTGTTGACGTGCACAGCAAGTGTCCTGAGGTGTCTGTCATGAGATCAAACTCAGCTGAAAGGACAGTTGAGAGACTGGGAGTCTATCCTCTTGTGATGTGACGTTCTGCGCAGAGGCTTCGAAGCTTGTATCAAAAATACGAAACATCTGGCAGTGAAGCAGTGTACCGGAGCTTGATTCGTTTTGCCATAATGATCAGTGACGTCCGAAAAGAGGATGGACATTTGGAAATAAACTGTGATGAAGGTTAGGGGAGGATTTACACACAACCAGATAAACATCACTCGTGTTTAAGACATTTTAAGGGCTACTATCGAGAGCTTTTCAGTGAATCAATGAGGAAAATGCCAATTTTGCTCTGTTTGTGGCATCTGGTTGGTGAGTTTAAAATGTGTTTTTATAGCTTCAGTTCTTTATTTGAAAGATTCACTGTTTGTTTTTCTAAACGGTTGTTCTTTAAAAACACTGAAGCTCAAACAGCAGCAGCTTTAGTTTCAGTTTGATGATTTTCATTCAGAATCACCACAAATTATTAATCGGTTTATATTAGTAATCCATCATATAGTTATTTAAAGGTATATCATTTAAACAGAAGAATCTTGTGTTTGTTCTTCAGGTGTGTTTGGTGATGAAGTGAAGTCAGTGTCAGTGATGGAGGGAGATTCAGTCACTCTAATCTCTGATCTTACTGGAACACAGACACATGATCTGATAACGTGGAGGTTTGGACATAGCGTGCTCATAGCTAGACTTAGAGCATCCATCTCTTTATATGATGGGAGATTCAGAGACAGACTGAAACTGGATCATACTGGTTCTCTGACATCACAAACACCAGAACCACAGACTCTGGACTTTATACAGTAACCATCAGCGGAAGTAGAGTACTGCTTAAAATATGTGATTTCTGTCATTTATATTCCCTAGAAGTGATCTTCCACTAATGAGTTTATTGTGATCCTGAATGCTAAATATTCTAGATTATCAAAGAACTCTTTAATAATTTGGTATAACGTTTTTTTTTTCTCCAAATGTATCTGCTTACCTTCATGAATAACGTTTTCTCAAAGCTTTATTACATTATGTCGAGCGCCCCATGGAGAAATACTCACTTTATATACACTGACCAAAATGATAAACGCAACACTTTTGTTTTTGCCCCCATTTTTCATGAGCTGAACTCAAAGATCTAAGACTTTTTCTATCTACATAAAAGGCCTATTTCTCTCAAATATTGTTCACAAATCTGTCTAAATCTGTGTTAGTGAGCACTTCTCCTTTGCCGTAATCCATCCACCTCACAGGTGTGGCATATCAAGATGCTGATTAGACAGCATGAGTATTACACAGGTGTGCCTTAGGCTGGCCACAATAAAAGGCCACTCTAAAATGTGCAGTTTTACTGTATTGGGGGGGGTCCCGAAAACCAGTCAGTATCTGGTGTGACCACCATTTGCCTCACGCAGTGCAACACATCCCCTTCGCATAGAGCTGATCAGGTTGTCAAGTCCTCTTCAATGGCTGTTCGAAGTTGCTGGATATTGGCAGGAACTGAAACACGCTGTCGTATACGCTGATCCAGAGCATCCCAAACATACTCAATGGGTGACATGTCCGGTGAATATGCTGGCCATGCAAGAACTGGGATGTTTTCAGCTTCCAGGAATTGTGTACAGATCCTTTCAACATGGGGCTGTGCATTATCAATAAAATGCACCTGTGTTCAACAATCTTAAGCAATAAAAAAAACAATGAATCACAATTGTTAGTTTATCTAAAGTCATTTTTTTGCTTATTAGTATGGTTGAACTGGATCATCAGAGGTTAGCAGCAAAGACATTGATTAATAGAATGGGATTAGATACATTTCTGTTATTTAACATTTAATTATTGCAGGTTTGCGTCATATTCTGAGTTTGCATTTCACTGTTTTAACTCATTTTGATAAAAACTAAATCTGTTTTTTGCGAGGTGGGATGAGTTAATGCACACTTAGTATAGTACTACATTAAAAGCATGTTCACACAGTGCACTGTCAGTAAATAAATGGGAAAAAAGTAACTGCCATTACTTTTTTGAAAAAGTAACTCAGATATTTTCTTGTAAATAAAAAAGTAATTTGTTACTTTACTAGTCACTTGAAAAAAGTAATAGTATTACGTAACTTGCGTTACTTGTAATGGGTTACCCCAACACTGGCCATAATATATTAGGTTTTGAATTTGGATATATATTTAGGCATTATTAAAGACTACTTTTTGTCAAAGCTGGCCCCACACCCACAACAGAAGCGTAAATGAAAACTCGGGAAGCGTATTTGTAAGTACAGATCAATGAATGAAAGAGGAGAAAACAGTAGCAAAACATGCAGTGTATTAGGGCTGGGCGATATGACCATATAATGATATATCGACAATGTCTCGTAAGTATCACGATGTCGATGTCAACAGTCAGGTAACAGACGATTATCGACATTATGGGGGAAAAAAATGACAAATGATAAACCTTGTAAGTTGCAAAAAAATATTTTACACAGCCCCATAGTCAGCATACAGGTCTTTTTGCATGCAGGTGGAGGTGGGGCTTAGGTAGACCATATTACCGGATATTGCAATATTTTTTAAGGCGATTATCGATAAGATATTTTTGACAAATCGACCAGCCCTACAGTGTATTAAAAACGAAGTCAAAAATGTTGCATGCAATTATTTATTTTTGCACCGATGAAGAGTCTCACTTGCTTCACCTGGATGCTGCCCTGGAGAGACTAAAAGAGTATGGACTAAGAGAGCGCAAGGACAAATGTGAATTTTTCAACCTTCAGTTGAGTACCTGGGCTATATCATTGATTCCTCTGGTCTGCTTACGTCTCCATCAAAGTTTAAGGCCATTGTGGATGCTCCAGTGCAGCTGTGATCTTTTCTTGGCTTGCTTAATTATTATCGGACTGTCCAGACTGTCTCTCGCTGACAAAAAGAAAACCCCATCTGTGGCTGAAATGTTCTACTTCAGTCAAGAGGAAAGAGCTCTTGTAACAGCTGCACAGGTATGTAAGGACACACACACAATGTCTCAGTTCCGTCCAGAATCATGGAAATCATCATGAGAGGCCAAGCTGAGAGCGAAGAGGTGAAACTATTCCTTTCTCAACGTCATGAACTTTCAGCTCCCAGAGAATAAGTTCTGTTGATATACTTAAGAAATTCAACAAGAAGGACTGAATTTTTCTGAATTTAATAGAAATGTTGATTAGGGAAACTGATATTATAACGTCTTGATTAAGGGTGGTACAGTGTAATTTGTAATCAAAGAAGGAAGGAAATGCTGTGTATTTTTGTTAATGTTATTAATTTAACTACACTTCCCATAATGCACAGTGTTACATTTTCTGTTAGGAGGGAGCCGTCACATCATGTGTCCTACTTACATGGACAAACATTTATATTACCCGTTCAAGATACAATACTCTCATATCGATATGTTGTGATTCTTCTGGACTGTGCTGTGAGCTCCATTTGATGGAAACCCATTTCAGATCTAGCTTACACAGTGGAGCCATTCTCAAGTTTTTGTTGTTTTCTTTTCAGTTTGAGAGGAGAAACAATTGAGACATTTGACAAGAAAGGAAGAACAAACAAGCTGAAGACAGTTATAGGAGAGAGCAGAGCCAAACACTCTCAGGATCTCATGAACAGATCAAACGCTGCTTTAAGACACTTTTAACTTCTCTAGTCACTGATCACACTATGGGTCAGTTTACTTCTGTTGAAAACATCAACACTGAATAGAAGAGGAAGCTGTGGCTAACTGGAGCTAAATCAGTCAAGTTAACATGTTGTGAAATGAGCAAAAAAAAAAAAGCTATGTTCAAACAGCTGACAGTATAGTTTCTCATGACTTTAAAACAGATCAGCTTCACATCAGACCATCTGTCATTTTATTCCTGAACCAGTTTTGAAGAGCTTGTCTTTTCATATTTGTGGACTGAAACTTTTGAAGATGTTTGACAGCTTTTGGTTCTGTTTCTGTTTGTGGCATCTAGCAGGTGAGTTTAAAATGTGTTTTTACTTTTTTTTACTTAAGGTCCTGCTTGGTGAACAGCGTGTAAATAAGTGTGAATGTGACACAAGTATGACAAAAAAATAAAAATAAGATGTAGCATTAATTAAGCTATACAGTATATGACTTTTTCTGATTATAATAACAACTTAAACTTCATTTCCAAACCATGTCCCTTAACCAATAATACACTTTAAATACACGTATAATCAATTTCAGAGAAATTTGCATACACTCGTCATTTGGCGTTTAGGATACAGAGAAAAGTTTACTGTGTCGACAAACGAGAAAAATGTTCACGAATCATTATCGAGTCAAAAACTGAAAGAAAGAAAAAAAAGAAAGCGTTATTTGTGTCCATCTGCTCTGATGAGATGTTCTGTATGTGTGCGTAAACCAGCTCCTTGAATCACATTCATCTGCTCAGAGAAGAAGAGCCAAAGCACAACCAAAACAATGGGTCTCATTCATTAACAATTGTGTAGATTATTCGTATTCATATGCATATTCGAACTTCTCATGAAAACCTTCCACCTGATTAACAACACATGTATGCACATGAATTTGTTCTTAACCTTGTCCTAATGGGTTTGTTCAGATATCACACTTCAGGTCGTCGCACGTGACCACTTATGTGACGTATTTCCTGTATTTGGCTTAAATGTTCAAGTGGGCGTTAAGATCAGAAGAGTGGACCAATTGTGTTTACAGAAGAAAAAATAAAGTTTACAGAGCTTTATTTTGATTTTCAATACTTTGCATTTTAAAATAAACTTTTAAATGTCTGTTTAGTGGTCTCTTTAACAGATGACTATAACAGTCATTTTGGTGCATCTAATTAAATGATAAAATACAGTTGCAAATGTTATACAGAATAAACACACACATCTTTGCATAATAAAATGTGCAACTCTTTATATTTTGCTACAAAACAATATGTAATATCTAATTATTATTAAGTTTTAACTTATAGTGGAAAGGTTTCCGGTACATCTCACGAGATCTCTGTAAAAAATCTCACAATTCATTTCCAGAACATGATGCATGATGGGATACACTTGGAGTGGATTAAGTGTGTGCTAGGGGTTTTTAAGACCTGGGACAGTCTTGAGCACTTACTTCCTGTTGCATGCATGTGCTCTCACGTGGCCAAGACCGCAAGTGTGGGTATTTGGACAGGCCCAATGTTAGTGAATTTGGACTGTTCTGGAAGAATGAAGAATTGTTTGTGAAAACCTTCGTATGCAGGGAAATGCTTAGTCAATGAGACCCCATGTTCTTCTGCAAGACGCATGCAGGTTTATTTCTAACCGCTAGAGGGTCAAAGGTTACACATAGACTAACTTTAATCATGTTTTCCCAGTCCTTATAAAAACACTGGAGCTCAAACAGCAGCAGCTGTAGTTTCAGTTGTGAAAAAAATCACTCTAAAATTCAATTATTCATCCACACATCAGTTTGCTTCTGTTGTGTCCATGTGATTGGTTTGAATATTATTCATTTCAAATGTAAATTTTATAACACTCACCCTTGTTCTCTGTTCTTCAGGTGTGTTTAGTGTTGATGTGAAGTCCGTGTCAGTGCTGGAGGGAGATTCAGTCACTCTACAGATTAATGTTACTGAAATACAGGCATATGATGAGATCCAGTGGAAATTTGGACCTAACAAGAGTCTTCTAGCTAAAATGAATGGAGTGACCAGTACGATCTTTAATGGTCCTGATGGGAGATTCAGAGACAGACTGAAGCTGGATCATCAGACTGGATCTCTGACCATCATGAACATCAGAACCACAGACTCTGGACTCTATGAAGTTGAGATCAGCCGCAGCAGCTTTGAGGATAAACACATATTCAGTCTTACTGTCTATGGTGAGTCACAATTACAGTGTCAATCTTCAAACAAATAATTGTTTATTAAGTATTTTTACACAAATAATTATTTAATAAGTATTTATAAAACAAACAAACCACACACAGAATAACTGAGGCACTTTCCTTTTACCTTATTATTCTTTCATTTGGTCCTTTTTTTATGTCTTTTTCTTTTCTGACAGTATAATCTCGTTAAACATAAATCTATTATAAATCTTGAGAAACAAATTAAGATGTGGACTAACAGTATCAGCATTAAACATCAACTCTGACGTGTTCAGATAAAACAACTATAAGATATGTGTTTATTTATTTAGCTGCTACAACACCAGACCCACAGACTTCTCCACATCCAGAGTTTGCTTCACATCCTCCAGTCTCAATGATAATAGTGCTGATCTCTGCTGCTGCTGCTGGATCTCTGCTGATTGTGGCTGTTATTGGGATGTTTTGTATCTGCAGGAAACACAGAGACGCAGGTCGAGTGAATCCACAGCTCACACATCTGTAAAAACAATGAGTCTTATTTGTGAACCAACAATATTCTCCATGTTTTGATTGAACGTGTCTGTCATTACAGTTCATGAAGATGAGACTCAAGCTGCTGCAAAACTCTACAAACACACTTGACTGATGACGGTACGAGTCTCTGTCGTTTCAATGAAATTGACATTTATTTATTATTATTTACATTTATTTATTTGCAGTTCAAAAGAACTGCAGAGCATATAGCAATAATATATTAAAATGTTTATAATGCGTATCACACTGCATACTACTTCACAAACGCATTACACATATTTGGCAGTGAGTGCTAGATTATGTGTTACATGTTTTATGTTTTCAACTGTCATGTTGCTTGGTTATACACGGAGACTCTCCATTACACACAAACACAAAACAGTAATTCAATGCAAGAAACACTAACTCATATCCTATAATATTCACTGATTCTATCCCATAATACTCCATTTGATGCTTCGGTCCAATGCATTATCAATCCTCATGATGAATTTAGAGCATGTTTCTGTCATTTATTTAATATGAATAATTGTATTCATGTGTGTTTGTGTTACAGGAATCTGACGTGACGGAGGTGATTTACACGTGTTTCAGAGCAATGATCAAACTCTCTGTTTCTTCACAAATCATGTATTGATCATAACTGCATCTGGCTTTAAATTATATATATATATGTATATATATATATATATATATATATATATATATTTCTGTTTGTCTGCCTTTATAAGTAAATTTTTCTCACTCTGAGGTTCAAGAGTCTCTCTATTTTTATTACGTGTTGAGTGTCTCCTGGAGAAATACAAACTGTGTATATTTTAAAGGGGTCATTGGATAGAAAATTCACTTTTACACGCTGTTTGATGTAGGGTATCAGAGCGAATCAGACAATTTAAGATTCGATCAGAACGTTGAAACATGAGGAGCCCAAAAGAGGCCCAAGACAACAGGATGTTCGTAAATCACATCCTAGTGCCAGCCAGTCTGAAGCAAGCCTAACCAACAAACTCTTTTGCAGAACAGCTTACAACATTAACACAAAATGACACTTATTGATAATACCAACTCAGGAAGGAGATTGTCACATTTGGGGCAAGTAACCAAGATTAACGGTCAAAGAGAAGCACAGCATGACTATCACATGTAAATCCATCACAGAAATCATGAGCTTCCTCAGATTGACTTTCCCACACCTAGAGGACAAGCACCAGACTGAAATTCCTTATGAGACCTTTTTAACCTCTTTGGTCTTCACAGAACACATTCTCACTTCACAGAATGGCCAGAAACTGCCTTTCCATGTATATAAGCAAGATAAATGATGCTAAAAGGACTTATGAACAACTAATCATTTCTATGCATAACTCCATATTATGTATGTAACCCACACATTTGACTATAATGCTCTAATCACTCATGTCTTTTGAATATCTATTGAATAGCTTAACACTAGAACTGCCAGAGGTCGCTGTATATCGAAAATCGCCAAATTTTACCCAAGCACAACTGTTTTTATATGGCTAAATAACATATTATTTCACTGTATTAAGCCACTGTCTTCACAAAGAAGTGTCTAGAGTCATGAAATGATTATGTCTAGTCATCAACTATATTTTTATCCTGTTGTTTTATGTTCAAGACTTTTTAATGCAAGCTACACTAATCCATAACTAAGCTAAAAAAAAAAAAGAAGGCCTGCACTGACAACGAAAATGAGAAGGTAGTAAATATTTAGGTGGTGTAATATTATAATATAATGTCATTAATCAATATATTAACCCTCATGTACTGTTCCAGGTCAATTTGACCCAGTTTGATTTTTGAGTTGTCGGAAATATCAGTTAACTTGTTTTTTTTCTTGAAATGTTGTGACTTTTCCTCATTTGGGGTCATGAACATGCATGCAAAGTTTCAAGACGCTGATGTGTTGTGAAATGTAAATACAGAAATTTTTATACGTTTGTGATGTTCACGGGTCAATTTGACCCGCATAGGCAGCCATTCAAAAGCAACTGTACAGATACAAAATAACAACAAATTAAAAACATTTTTATAAATCATAAATTCAGATATTCGTTCATGCCTCTGTAGCTGTCTCCTCTGTAACACTGTCGTTTTCACTGATCAATAGTCAAATCTAGCCTATAGTCAATGCAAAAATAATACATTCATTTATAATTAATCAACAGTGACAGATGGACACATATAACGGTGTCCTCACTGTCCTGTATGGAGAGATGTTACTCCAGCTGACAGTAATCCATTTTCACCTGTACAAGTGAACGCTGAGCATCGGCTGCTAATGAGGCACACTGGCGTGACATCACCACCCCTCTTCAACTGATTGGCTAGAGGAGGAGCTGTCAATCAAGAACTAGTGGAGCAATGATGACACTTCCCTGATTTACATGAAACTCTAACCGCAACATTTGGGAAAGCAAGTGCAGAATGTGGAAACAAGAGCGGAAGGAAAAACAGCATAAGTGCTTGGCCTGTAATGAGGTCCCAAAATTCTGGACTATTGATGAAATCATTTATCACAGTCCAAAAAATGAAGTAGAGCTTTTTGGTATTTTACTTTGAAATAGCCTTGCTGGTAATGTTTGAAGATTAAAATACATATTTTTAGCCAAGTATTCACACAACACATCTGATAACCTTGCAGTTATATGTGATGAAAGAAATAATCTTTTGTGTGAAATAATATGAACAGCAGCTATGCCAAACTTTCTCCTTTTGTTTTCCTGTTTCTATCTCAGGATGCCCAGCCCAAGATTACTACGCCAGCTCCAAACTGAATCCAAACTCACTTGTGAAGACTTCAGATGATGGCAACTGTACATGGACATACAAAACTGACAAATATCATCCTTATATTGCCTATGAGTGTGAGTTTGATGATTTTCAACCCGCTTTGTATTATTGCAATGTCTCTAATATCTGTAAATGAACAATATTTACTCTTTCTCTAGGTCATGTGTACCTATATGACAAATTGCCCTTTATAATAATGTTGAAGGATAGTGTTTAACTGAACACCTGTTACGGGGCTGACGAGACGTGAGACATGCGGATCCATGTGCAAAGCTTTATTAAAAAACATGGTCAGAAAACAGGCAGGGTCAGACAGTGGCAAACAGGTATGGCAGAGGCAAGACAGAGCAATCCGTGGAACAAGCGTGGGTCGATGATCGGCGAACAGTATCCAAGGGGGCAAGGCAGAGAGATAATCCAGAGACGAGAGCAATAATCCAAACAGGGAGCGAACAGAGTCCAAACGGCAGAGGCAAAGGGTAAATCCAGGAAACAAGAGCAGGGTCAAACACGGCAGGAAAACAAGGCAAGACTAAGGCTAATATAGTGGCTCTGTAAAGTGCTATCGCTAGGTGAGTGATAAATGCAACAATACTCGGCCCTGATGCTGAGGAAGTCCATGGTTTAAATAGTGTGTGTGATTGTGAAATGAGCATCAGGTGCGTGTGATGAGTGAATGGTGACAGCTGTGATCTGTGCAATGCATAGTGGGAAATGGAGTCCAGTGTGCTGTGTAGTGTGAGAGTCAATGTGGTGAACGGGTGACCTCTGGTGGTGGTAAAACAGGAGAGCATGGACCAGATTCGTGACAACACCTGCTAGAGACTTAAAATAAAAAATGTGAATTTTTATCATATAATTTAAAAAAAAAGTCTTGTAATATTGTAACTCAATAATAGCTGACTGACCACATGACTTGTATTATCTTTGAGCTGCTGTCAAATGGACATTACTTTGTTCCCCAGTGAGTCTCAGTCACCTCTGGCTGATTAAAGGATATTTTTAAATTGTAACCTTGAAAACATGCATTTTCTGTAAACCTACTTTGAAATGATAAGTATTGTGAAAAGTGCTATACTTATACAACATTTAACCATGGTTTTACTATAGTAAAACTGTAGCAACCAACTTTTTTTCTAACCCTTTCACCTCTTTAGTTACAGATTTGCCAGAATACCAAAGTCTGCAATCCAAAAATCTCATTATAAATTTCTCATAAAATTTGCCCAAAACAAAATATCACATCAAAATACTTATGTTACGTCTTATTTTGTTTCAGCTGAGTAAATCTGATTTACAGGCTGCTGTTAATTTTTTTTTTTTTTGTAGCAAGACTGCATTCACTGCATATAGTGTGAGCAGCTCAGTTTGTGTGTCAAAGTTAAACCTGCTGTGGTCTGAGTTATCTACATCTAATGTGGTTTGATCCATTGGTGGAGAAACAGCGTCTCTATTAGCCTGACTGTTATTAGATACATGAGGTCTGTGGTTTGTGGCTGGAGAGTTTCTTCCTTTTCTCTCCTACTTTTATGAACCAAACATTCTCACGTCTGCTCCATCATCAGGGTCGTCGCTAGGAATTCTGGGCCCTGTGCACTGCTATGGGGCCCCTCAAAATCACATTCAGTGGATCACAGGCCCGCAGGCCCACCAGTAACGTGCGGTGAAATCTTGTCATGGGTAGGCTGTGACCTATCAATGTGGCATATATGTTCATATATTCATTCAGTTAATGTAGCAACCCAAGTTCATATCAGGCATCATCACATCGCTGCCTGCATACAGCAAAGTCAGTCATATGTGAGGCTAATACACAATCAAATCTAATAATCAACTTAATGGACACATCAATCTTATGATGACTTCTACAACAAACAAATGTTTTGTGCGGGACACAGTAAGAGAGGGAGGCGGCGCGGTGTCAGCGAACCGACAAGCGGCCTAGTCACTCCTTCAAAATGCGCAAACGCGCACAGACAGCCACACACACGCTATTGGTCTGGTGACGGCGCACCAGGATTTGAATAGGCTACAGTCAGAAAACATTGTGTCAGCAGTACAGCTTTAAAGTACAAAAACAGCTTATTCGCTCCTACAAACTGCGCTAGGCGCACACACCGACACGCAATGAGCATCTGGCGACGGCGCACCAGGATTTAAAAAAGAGAACTACAAAACAGCATTTTAACCCTTACGAAATGCACCATAATCGCACAGATAGACATACAGTACAAATGTAGCAGAGGTGACGGCGCACCAGGGTATGGAAGAGAGAATATTTTGGTATCAGCGCACAGCAGGCCTATAGCCCACCATCAGACAACACACACAAGCCAATATAAGGGTTTTAAAAATAATAAATAAATTAATAGTTTACGTTTTAAAGGGGGTGCTTACTTTTATTTGTAGACGAAGTCCATGCGTCTATCCCTCTGGACAAAGATGTCAATTCCCAGACAGCAAGCAGTGTTGGCCCGGATCCGGCCCACATCTGGCCTGCATGGATTTCACACGGGCCAGATGTGGGCCGGATCTGGGCCAACACTATATGTTGCTGTCTGGGTTACTTTGTTGTAAAAGTCCTCTTTGTTGGGTGTATTTCTCAATTTCAAAAAAAGCTCTTTTTTCTTCATAGGACAATGTTGAAAATCTTTTTAAGTAATAAATATCCATAATATCCAAATATCCAACGGTTCACAGCCGTCGAACTAGGTTAACAGCCAACGCTAGGCGCCGCTAGATGCAAAGTATCGGGAAGCGCGGATTGAGTGAGAGCGAGTGGATCACGTGACATGAAGCAAACTCGGTCTCTGCCTCAATGGTGATAATTAAAGACAGCATGAGAACTGACTGCGCATGCGCAAATCTACGTAAACTACGTTCTATGGACCAAAGAGGCACTGCTAACATCTGCCTCAATGGCCATGGTCTTGAATTTCCTGCATGAAACAATGGTGTCACGGTTCACTCATTCATTGTTTCCTCCTTGTCCCAAGTATTGTCATGTGTGTGCGTGTAGTAAGTGTGTGGGCGTGGCCGAGCCATCACCATTCACTACATTCAGCTGAGCCTCGTTAGCAGCACCAGCTGCAGCTCCTTAACTCACCCATAAATACTCACCAGTTTCTCCTCTCCTTTGTCAGATCGTTGTGGATGTCTTCATGCATTGTTTCAGTTCCTGTTTCTACTCATCCGGTTTGCTGTTGGTGTCTAAGTCCGTCCTGTGTCGGTGTGCTGTGTACGTTTGTTCCTGTCTGGATTCCACGCTTCACCACGGATACTCTTCACCACCCTCCTGCCGTGTAGTCCATCCAGTTCCTGCGTCACCTGCCATCATTCCACTCCTGCACCTGTATTATCTGTTTTGGACAATAAATCTGACTTTCACCTGCAACTTGCTTCCTCTTCTCTGTTCGCCATGACAAATGGGTTTTAGGAGCAAACAATGGCAAAATGAGTATATTATGTGTATTCCTGACAATTTTTGTTACAAAAATTAATATTTGGAATAAAATAAATGCAATTAATAATGTGGTTTGTGGTGAATTAATAAAGATCTTGGAATTAATAAATCTAATGTCAACATTGGTGAGGCACTGCCTACCCTGCCTACCCTGACCGCACCTCCCTGAGGCCCACAGACCCTCTGGGCCCTATGTACTCTGTCACCCTTTCCCCCTGACAAGCAACGCCCCTGCTTATCATGCATCAGATGAAAATGTAAGATCAGTAAAATCTTGCTGGTATTCATGATGCTAAAAGAGACAGATGTGAGAACGGAAACTGAGGTTTGGGGAGGATTCAACCAGATACATATCACAGTTCAGTCGTGAGTATTTTCAGACATTTTAATTGTCGTTGACTTTTCAGAAAACAGATGAAGAAAATGTGGTAACACTTTAGTTTAGGGTTTCTTAACTAGTTGCTTATTAGCATGCATATTACTATAATATTAGCCATTTATTAGTAGTAATTAAACACATATTAATGCCTTATTCCACATCCCTATTCCTACCCGATACCTAAACTTAACAACTACCTTACTAATTATTAATGAGCAGCAAATTAGGAATTTATTGAGGGAAAAGTCGTAGTTAATAGTGAATATGTGTGCCCTATTCTAAAGTGTTACCGGAAATGTTTTTCAAATTAGGTTGGTGAGTTTGAAATATGTTTTTATGGCTTCAGTTGTTTCTGTTCTGGTACCATGTAATAAATTACTGGTTAAATTAATTAGAGAGGATTAACATTAACTGTTATTCTCAAGTAGACATAATTGAACTGTGATTTTACTTTGAAAACAAGTGTGTAAAAGCTTCCTCACTAAATATCTGTATTGAGATTGCATCAGAGAGCAGTGACGTACACTCTGACACTTCCTTGAGTAACCACTTTTATTTTTTTCATTGTGCTGAAGTCTAGAGTTTTTGCAGCGCTCTTTGACGAGTACACTTATTTGAGTCTCAAATGCATGGATTTTTGTCCATAATGAAGTTCATCATTTTCTTCATCTACGTACCTTTTGTTTACTCAGGTGAGATTTATTTCATAACATCATTTAAAGGTTAAATTCTCAGCTATATGGCATTAATTTCTCTGTCAGCAAAGTCTTTATTTACTTCCACGTGTTAAACCCTGTGTTGGTTTAGTTTTATTAATATGTTGAATAAGCTTTTATTTTTTTATGTTTAGTTTTCATGTACATTTTTAGTAATTTTGTTGTGTGATTTTGTCATTTTATTAGTAGTTTTTAATATTGTTTTTCAGTTTATATAAATATTGCTTTTTGTTTTTATTTCCAGTTCTTCAACTTAAGCTTAAGATTAAGAAACTTTATTAATCCCCATAAAGGGAAACTCATTTGCAATTGTACATTGCAGGCAACACAATAAATAATTGAGCAATGAACACAACAACAAGTACCTTCCCTTCGACGTGAAGGGAAGGTACCCCTTTAGCGTCACTTTTCGACGTGAAGGGAAGGTACCCCTTTAGCGTCACTTTTCGACGTGAAGGGAAGGTACCCCTTTAGCGTCACTTTTCGACGTGAAGGGAAGGTACCCCTTTAGCGTCACTTTTCGACGTGAAGGGAAGTTACCCATTTAGCGTCACTTTTCGACGTGAAGGGAAGGTACCCCTTTAGCGCCACTTTTCGACGTGAAGGGAAGGTACCCCTTTAGCGCCACTTTTCGACGTGAAGGGAAGGTACCCCTTTAGCGTCACTTTTCGACGTGAAGGGAAGGTACCCCTTTAGCGCCACTTTTCGACGTGAAGGGAAGGTACCCCTTTAGCGTCACTTTTCGACGTGAAGGGAAGGTACCCCTTTAGCGTCACTTTTCAACTTGAAGGGAAGGTACCCCTTTAGCGTCACTTTTCGACGTGAAGGGAAGGTACCCCTTTAGCGTCACTTTTCGACGTGAAGGGAAGGTACCCCTTTAGCGCCACTTTTCGACGTGAAGGGAAGGTACCCCTTTAGCGTCACTTTTCGACGTGAAGGGAAGGTACCCCTTTAGCGCCACTTTTCGACGTGAAGGGAAGGTACCCCTTTAGCGCCACTTTTCGACGTGAAGGGAAGGTACCCCTTTAGCGTCACTTTTCAACTTGAAGGGAAGGTACCCCTTTAGCGCCACTTTTCGACGTGAAGGGAAGGTACCCCTTTAGCATCACTTTTCGACGTGAAGGGAAGGTACCCCTTTAGCGCCACTTTTCGACGTGAAGGGAAGGTACCCCTTTAGCGTCACTTTTCGACGTGAAGGGAAGGTACCCCTTTAGCGTCACTTTTCAACGTGAAGGGAAGGTACCCCTTTAGCGTCACTTTTCAACGTGAAGGGAAGGAACCCCTTTAGCGTCACTTTTCGACGTGAAGGGAAGGTACCCCTTTAGCGTCACTTTTCGACGTGAAGGGAAGGTACCCCTTTAGCGTCACTTTTCGACGTGAAGGGAAGGTACCCCTTTAGCGTCACTTTTCAACGTGAAGGGAAGGTACCCCTTTAGCGTCACTTTTCAACGTGAAGGGAAGGAACCCCTTTAGCGTCACTTTTCGACGTGAAGGGAAGGTACCCCTTTAGCGTCACTTTTCGACGTGAAGGCAAGGTACCCCTTTAGCGTCACTTTTCGGCGTCGATATGCTAATGCGATATTGGGAATTTTATCGTCATAATAAGGTTGCCATTATTGCATATATGTAGGGGTGTGATTTTTCAATGTAAACAGTCAAAATAGTTTTATTTATATGATTTACCCAACCCCTGCCCCTAAACCTACCATCTGTGAACAAAACACAAGATATAGCAGGCAGATGCAACTACTGTCATAATTTATTTAAAAATTAAAAAATTATTAATATACGCTAAGTGTTTCCTATTTAAAACAATGGAGGACCCTTCACATCGAAAAGTGACGCTAAAGGGGTACCTTGAGCGTTAAAAAGCAACGCCGAAACCAAGCGTCAATATGTGATGAGTTGGGATGAGACTATGTTACACTGAAGCATTAAGGTACAACGGGGCTAAAAGCCCACCTTAAGAAATAATATGCTATTCATTGCGCCTAAAATGTTTAATTGCAGAAAAATATATACGTTGTATTGAACATTAATGGAGCAACAGATTTTGTGTGAAAATAAATCAAGTTTTTTATTTTGTTTAAAAATCTTATAAATGTATGAGGTGGCAAGAGGGTCCTTTTACTCCACACACAGTATTGATACAAATACTTCAGCTAAAATAATGCCTAAGTTAATACTTGTTCAAAACAATCACTTTAGCAAAGTCTGTACTGTTTTCTGCTTATTTTGAAAAATAACATAATTTTTGTTCAATAAATACTCTGTCATTAAAATATGTTAATATAAAAAATATATGTTTCAAAATACAAGAACAAAATCATTTTAATAAGTAAAGATTCTGAAAACAATGAAGGTGTCACGGCACAGCGAAGAAGCGCCACGAAAAGATGAGGTCAGGGTCCAAGTGCAGGGAAGGTGCTCTTTAATTTCAAAAAACAAAAAGCCAACACGGCAAAAAATTAAACAGAAAAGGTCTGGGATACCAGACGGCAACACAGTGCATGTATCCCAGACCAGAGCAAAACACAAGAAATGCAATCACTGCAACACATTACAAATTACAATTAACGAACCCAGGCAGAGTGGCGGGAGAGGGGAGACTATATAGTCTGTGGCAATGGGGAACAGGTGCGGGTGTAATGACTGTAATAATGTGACAGGTGTGTGTAATGTGGCAGCTGAGTGGAGTCAGGGGAATGAAGTCCTGGAGGAAGGGAGATGGTGACCTCTGGTGGAGAAAGGCAGAACTGCAGGGCCCGGACTCATGACAGAAGGAGATCAAATAATAATTGAATATATATCTACAGTAGTAACAACAAATGATATTTTATTATATGATATGATTAATGTCATGTTTTTAAATATGATGGTTTTATTCTAAACATGGTGATTATTTCTAATATGGACACCAAACATAATATATGATATTTATCATCTGAATCTAACCATGTCATGTCAACAAATGGAAAAGTGAGCGATCTATTAATTATCATGTTAATTACTGATTCCTTTAGCCCCAACAGCAGGAGCGCTTTTTTACCCCAAATACCATACTTTTACAAGAACCAGGTTCTTTACTGGATGTCTTTCATAGTAAAAATCATTTTCAATTTTGCCCTTGTTCTCTTATCCACAATAACCTCAAGAGAATCAGGAATAAAACCAGTAATTGAACCTTCCTTTCAGATCATTTCATTAATCCTGTTTTTATCATCCACAGTGATACCTCCCCAGCATAGCACTATATATATATATATAAAACAGTAATTTTAATGTGGTGTTTGAGAGCTTTATGTCTTTGTTTATTCAGAGTCACACACGTTCATGACCACATACACTGGAATAAATGGACAGACGACTGAAGGAATCCCAGAGTTTTCTGCTGTAACTACTCTGGATGGACGACAGATTGATTATTATGACAGTGAGATAAAGAAGCTGATTCCCAAACAAGACTGGATGAAGGAGTTTGCATCTGGAGACAGATGGAAAGAATACACTGAGATCAGAGAACGAGTGCAGCAGACCAACATAATCAACATCACTGTTCTAATGGAGCAATTCAATCACTCACATGGTTAAAATACTTTATACTACACTTTAGATTGTTATACAATAAAAAGAGCAGATCTTATGGTTTCCTCTTTCTCTCTTTAGGTGTTCATACGTATCAGAGGATGCATGGATGTGATTGGGATAATGAGACTGGATACTCACGTGGGTTTGATCAGTACGGTTATGATGGAGGGGATTTTATCTTACTAGACGTGGAGCAGCTCAGATACATCACACCTGTACCACAGGGAATAATAACAGCAGTCAAGTGGAATAATAACACAGCCCAGCTTGAATTTCTGAAACAATACTACCAACGTGATTGTGTTGACTGGTTAAAATATTTCTTGACGTTGAGAAAAGTGGATTTAGAGAGAAGAGGTAGCTTGTCTTTCAGAAATGTACTTTGTTCAACAAGTTGACAAGTGTTTTATTATAACTGAGTCATTTATGTCTCTTTTTTTCTCAAGAGTTGCTTCATTTAAACAAAATTTAGATGCATTTATTTTAAATGATTTGATCTGAAGTATTCATAATTTCTTCACATTTATCTCAATCATTTTTAGCTCCTGAAGTGTCTCTGTTAAAGAAGGAGCCCTCGTCTCAAGTGGAGTGTCATGCCACAGGTTTCTACCCATCAGCAGTCACTATCACCTGGTTAAGAAATGGAGAGGAGCATGATGAAGATGTGGATCTTGGAGAGCTACTACCAAATGAGGATGGGACCTTCCAGAAGACATCTACCCTCTATATTCTACCAGACGAGTGGAAGAAGAACCAGTATGTTTGTGTGGTGGAGCACAAGGAAAGGACCATCCAGAAGATTCTGACTGAGGATGAGATCAAGAGTAATACCAGTAAGTTTTTAATAGTTGTTTTTACGCATTTTTAATGCTTTTTATTCATATTTGATCTAAGTAGCTTACGTAAGATGTTAGAAGTTAAGGTCCCACTTTATATTAGGTGGCCTTAACTACTATGTACTTACATTTCAATTAATCATTTGATGCAATGTACTTATTGTGTAAATACATGTTTTTACATGGTACTTTTATTTTTAAAACTACCTATATGTAGTTACATCTGTAATTAATTTATGTAATTACATTTATAATTACACTGTTGACACATCCCTTACACCTTAACCCACCCTTAAACCCACCCAGACCACCAAACATGTCGCTAACCTTACCTGTATCCCACCTCAATAGCAGCAAAAATGTTTTATAATACAACATGACCACAATAAGTACATTGTACTAATTTGTTGATGTCAGTACATAGTCGTTAAGGCCACCTCTTATAAAGTGTGACCAAAGTTAATTATTACAACTAAAACTGAAATGTACGGAAGTTCTAAGCGGCCATGCATTATTATAATTTTTCTGTCTTGTTTTCCCGTTATCACGACTTAATTTTCTGGTGATCTCGACATAACGAAAGTTGTTTTGTCATTATCACGACTTAATTTTCTGGTGATCTCGACATAACGAAAGTTGTTTTGTCGTTATCACGACTTAATTTTCTCTGTGTATTCGGCATGAGAAAATTCTATAGAAGCAGCATCATCGCAGCATCATGGATGATCGTATTCGCTTTTACTTTGATCAGGGACTCACTCAAACTGAAATAATAAAAATAAAAATATGGTATAAGTACCATCCCAAATATTGAAGGTGTTGTGTGTGTGACCGACATATGTCATGCATATTCATACTCGGACATTTTAGCTCTGTGTCTGTCAGTGATTGAGGACTTACACATAAGTGTTCGACACTTGAGAAGGAGGCTGTCGGGTCTGCAACTTTATCGTCGAAGACAATATAGCGACCCTGATTTTCTCACGATAGCTACAATTACATCGTGAGAAAACGGTTTTTAGGTTGAGATCAACAACTTTCGTTATGTCCAGATAACCACAAAACAAATTTCGTTATGCCGAGATCACGAGAAAATTAAGTCGTGATAACGACAAAACAAATTTCGTTATGTCAAGATCACGAGAAAATTAAGTCGTGATAACGACAAAACAACTTTCGTTATGTCGAGATCACGAGAAAATTAAGTCGTGATAACGACAAAACAAATTTCGTTATGTCGAGATCACGAGAAAATTAAGTCGTGATAACGACAAAACAACTCGTTATGTCGTGATCACGAGAAAACAAGACAGAAAAATTATAATAATGCATGGCCGCTTAGAACTTCCGTAGAAATGACTAAAATATTTGATGTTATAGAGAGATGTTTATGTTACATTTAAGGGGGAAATAAATGCTGCTGCATGTGCAGTAAACAGAAACAACCAATGATATGGCGATAACTCAAAGTATTAGATGGGAATAACTAAGAATTAACTTGATGTTGCAGCATTTAAAAATTTACAATAATTAACCAGTTGCGTAAACTTAGCCACTATGTAAAGACAGTGGCTGTGTCTGAAATTGCCCCACATACCCTATATAGGGCACAACCATTTAGAAAGGGAACACTGTTTAGAAAGGAAACTCACATGTCTTCATCTTTGAATCAGTTCACAGTGCATGCACAAGTTCATCTCTGAATTTAATATGCATGAGCATAATTTCAAACATGTTTTGTGGAAAGAGGTGTGAGTCCACATTAAAGTCCAGGTACAAGTCAGTGCAAAAACTACTTACTCTGTTGGACACAGAAAATGTGTTGTAGCTCTTAATTTTGGGCTGTCCAAGTGGGAAACACGTAGCTCATGTTAAACAGTTTGTTATATTCTAATTACTGAACACACGCAGACACACTTTTAACAGAGCTTCAGTGTCCTCGTGTAATTCAGACACTCTTCTGCTATTAGTTTTCATACAGGCTCAGAATTAAAATATTCTAGATATTAATGTTTATTGACTGAGCTGATCTCAGTTTGATGTTTTTATTCCTCAGACTCTGTGCACTGTTGTGGTTCTACTGAAGCTGTGATCCGATTGGTCCTCTCTGCTCTGGTGGGCGTGGCTTCTGTCATTCTTCTGGTTTATGACATCAGATCCAGAAGAGCTGAACAAGATCAAGCCCAAATTCACACATCAGGAACATGATTGATAATGTCATTTCTCATCTGTTTTGCATTATACAGTACATGTATTTCACATTTAATTTATGGCTTTTATGTTTATCTTTTTCAGAAAGTATTGAAATCTAAAGCAGATGCTGAACTTTATAGGTTCCTCTTTCTTTCTTTTTTTCATTTTTTTGTTGTTGTTCTTGTTTTTGTCATAAGGATTGAGTTTGCGCTCTCTCTTTCAATATCAGATAAAGCCTTTTTAAAAATCCAGTTTGAAAGGCTGTATTGTTTATTTTCCCCAGATTCATAAAACTGATTAATAAAGAGACACAGATCTCACTTTACTACTGCTGCCCATTTGTTATCTGTATTTTCTCGCCTTTATCAATAAAGTTTTCTCAGTCTGAGCTTCAAGAGCCTCTCCTTGTTTTTTCTTCCATGTTTATTTTGATTTTGGGGTGAATTATAGAGATGTGATTGTGTTTAAAATTGTGTTAGAGATGGGTCTTTAATCTAGATTTAAATTGACAGCATGTGTCAAGATATTATCAGCTGGCCAGACTTTTGAGACCGTAATGAATGTGAAGGACTAATGCGATAGGAGTTCACTCAAGTTCTGAGGAGCTGAACCATTCAGGGCTTTATTAGTAATCAGCAGGGCTGTCAAATGTATGTGATGTTTAATAGAGAGCCGATGCAGTGCTGAGAGAAGCTGGCTAATATTGTCACACTTCCTGGTTCTAGGAAGAACTCGAGCTGCTGGACTTTGATTATTAAACCAGCAGAGCAAAAACCCAGTAAAGCATTATCTAGCCTTGAGCTCATGAATGCAGGAATGAACTTTTCTGTATGTGAGAGTGAGATGTTTTTAAGATGGAAAAATGTAGTTTTACAAATGCAAGAAATGTGGCTTTCTGAAGAGAGACTTCTATCAAGGAGCATCTCTGATAGCACCTACACATCGGTAGCAAATCTACACATCTCAGTTTCTCCAGACGACCAAAACTCACGTGTTTCAACTAAAGTTTCAAAATAAAGTAATCCATATATTAAAACACTTTTAATATGTTATGGGCGTGCTAATTTAGGTTGAAAATGATGTAATTGAGCTACAGGAAGCTGAGGCCTACAGGAGCTCAATGTGTGAAGTGTGAAAGATGCAAACTGCAAGACGGTCACGTGTATTAACACTTGTAGTTATTTTAGGTGTTGGTCACTTCATTTTACTACAGAGGAGCTTCACATCAGCACATCAGTCATTTTTTGAAGAGTTTGTAGATTAAAACCTTTGAAGATGTTTCACAGATTTTGGTTCTGTTTGTGTTTGTGGCGTCTGATTGGTGAGTTTAAATATATTTTTACGACTTCAGTTGTTTCTGTTCTAGGACCATATATGAAGCAAATTATAAACAGTAGGACAAATACAATACAACAAAAATGCAAATGAAATGAACAATGCTTCAAGAATTATAGGTAGGAGTACATCATTTTTATCTAGAATTCAGTAGAATTTCAGTAGAATTCAAATAAGAAATAAAACAAATTGAAAAATCAGTTGAATAAACATGACCAATTTTTATATGAATTCTCAGCAAGAGTGACATTTTGATGTAATTTTGTGGGCATTTGTCCACATAAGCTGCAGAGAACTGAATTTGGATCACATGCTGTCCTAGAGGCAACTTTGTTTCTAAGTGCATTGGGTTTATTTCCTCATATCATTGCACTTAATAACATTAAGCATGTCACATGTATTTAACAGTCGTGTCTAGTCTGTTCTCTGCTATCTAATCTAAAACATTAGGTGTGTGCTCTAGGCAGACCGTTCAGTGTATGAAAATAAAGTACTGCGAGAGCGATTTCAGTGCATTCGTCTGCAACTGTCTGTGCTAATCGCTATCACTGTGCTTTGATGTCCCCGATCAGTCTGTGCTGCGCCAATTGAAGTTGAGCACACCTCATGACTTCTCAAAACTTTTTGAAGGAGGTATATTAAAATCTAGCACTTATCAAAAGAAGTTCCGATTACGCATATTGCCATATGTACACAAATAATATTTTGATTAGATATATGGTGCAGCCCTACTTTCAAAAAAGGTGGACCCAATTGCCCACACTATTGTCTAGACATGGCAACAAAGTCTTTCAAGTGACCGGGCAGAGGGGAGAAAGAGTGCTGAAGTAGGGTTGAAGGGCCTGGACAGCCCGGGGTAATTATGGCTGGAAAATGGGGTGGGGAGAAAGAGGTATTGTCTGCCAACATGAGGTGTTTTGGTTTCCCATTCCAGTGGGGAGAAGGTATGGTGTACAGTAGATTCCCACTGTTTTGTGGGCAGACGCAGATACTTTGTGGAGAGACAGCTAGCATATGCCATCAGGTACCATCTTGTTCGACTTTCCACTTGCAAGACAGGTTAGGCAGTCTGAACAATTTCTCTGTCCATGCCTGGTCACCATACCTTGTCTCAGCAATGCTGTTTGAGCTTAGCTTAGGGCTGTGCGATTAATTGTAATTGATTTTAGATTTTGATTATGGATTCAAATAATTATGAAAACTAGAGAATTGAGGTAAATTATTTATTGTGCCACTGCAGCATTCCATCCTTTCTTTCCTTCACAATGGTGTGCTTTCATTCAGCCAAAGAGCCAAATAAGTGGCTGTTGTAAAATGCAGTCCACTCCTGCTAAACTGTGCTGCTTGGTATTAAACAGTGTTATTAAAAGCACATTAAGCAAAGTACTGTGGGCTTTGGATACAAGCCTAACCGGTAAAATAGCCTACACACTATAGGTGTAATTTGCAAGTGGGATGGGTGAGACATGTCCTCATAAGGTGGGGTGTTGATGGCGCAGTGGATAAGACACATGCCTTTGGTGTGAGAGACCCGGGTTCGAATCCACTGTGAGACACCAATGTGTCCCTGAGCAAGACTTAACCCCTAGTTGCTCCAGAGGCGTGCGACCTCTGACATGTATAGCAATTGTAAGTCGCTTTGGATATAAGCGTCAGCTAAATGAATAAATGTAAATGTAATGTACCTAACACAAAGGAAACATCTCTGGCTGACTAACAGAGTATTCTTTTTTTTTTTTTTTTTGATGGTGATCTGGTGCTGGAATGTGTAATTTCTGAAATCTTGCCGAGTGCTTCTTGCCACTGTGAATTAGTGAAGGAAGGGAACAGTGTTTTTCTCAAGCTCAGCATGCTTAACAAAAAAGTTGCCACTAGATTATTAGGGAATACAAACATATATAGGTTTATTTGAAGACTTACTTCAGTGGTATGAGATGAGTGGATGCTTTCAACTTATTTCCTATCCCAGATGAAAAAAGTGCGCTAAAATACACTTTATAATCTTCGGTCTTGCCTTACAGGAGTCACGGAGCAATGGACAGAGCGGAGGAGACACACACTGCAGTCACGGAGCTGAACCTGAGAAGTCACCGGAGCAGGCAGACGAGGAATCCTAGGAGCACACTCACAACAGGTAAGTGGGTAAACAGGTAAGTATCACAGATAGGTAGTAGAACTAGGCTTGGGGTAGCGCTAGCAGTCCTCTTCGGATTAACGAGACCGGACATTGAGTGGAGGCAGTGATGAGGGACATGATGAGGTGCAGGTGTTCGTGATCAAAACTCAGGTGAAGGTGTGCGTAGTGATTGGCTGGTGGCAGAGCCTGGCAGGTCTGTGACAGTAACTAAATACATGCTTTAAATACAGAGATAGTTAAAAGCGCATTTTAGTTCATATTCATTGTGTCTCAAAATAGCACAGATGAGTACATTAGATGTTCTTAAGACTGTCTTAAGAGGTACTAAGGAATACTTTTTTTAGTATGTTGGGTTACATTTTTAAATAAAAATTTTAACCCAACAATTGGGTTAGTCCATATTTGACCCAAAATTGGGTTGAAACAACCCAGCATTACTCTCCAGCTTAACCATTCAAGATCCCAAGTCAAGTACTCGCCTCAATTTCACCGTGTCTGCCTCACTGCTGGTCCAAATAAACAAACCTGTTAACCATCATTCTGTCTCCGTACCTCTTCTGTAACAGAAGACTGGACCAACACAGACGACCAGCAGCATGAGCACCACCGATCCCTTCCAGGAGCTCGTCGAGCTCATGAGACAAGCTCTCACCCTGGCACCATCACCAATCCCCACTGCACCTTCCGGCAACACTTATTCAACACCGATTTCCAGTCCCATGGCCCGACCAGTGCCCTACTCAGGCTCGGCGGAGGAGTGCAATGGATTTCTGCTGCAATGCTCTCTCGCATTCGAGATGCAACCCCAACAGTTCCCTAATGAAAATGCCAAGATTGCCTACATCATCTCCCTTCTCCAGGGGAAAGCCTTGCAGTGGGCTGCAACCATTTGGGCACAGGGTGGTTCTGTTACTCAGTCATCCCAAAATTTTATTCACCATTTCCGAGAGGTTTTTGGTAAACCTGCCCTAGACACTTCCATTAGTGACCAGTTATATAATTTACATCAAAACTCACTGCCTATTAAGGATTACGCCTTGCAGTAATGCACCCTCGCCGCAGCCACCCTCACCTGTTGGAACGAGCGTGCCCTCCTAACCGCCGACCGCCAAGGTTTGGAACCACATCTCCGTCTGCAATTGGCAGCATTTGACAATTCATTGGGCTTGGAAAATCTCTTTCAGCACTCCATCAGATGTTCCACCCGTATGCACTCCTGCCTGTCTGAATTATCTGCTGAAACTCGCCGCAATCCTTTCCTCCGCAGCCCTACCAACCTATACCCTCCTGAACCAGCGCAAGAACCCATGCAGCTTGATCACTCCCGTCTATCAAGCCAAGAAAGATCCAGACGATTTTCTCTCGGCCTGTGTCTATACTGTGTTGAGAGAGGACACCTACGCACCTCATGTCCCGTAAGGCCTCCACGCATAATGGTGAGTTCCATTCACCCCGACGTGCATAATCTAAAACCACTGACCACCGAAGTGCTTCTTACTGGCCCCAAATTCTCTGTTCCAGCCCTCGCCCTCCTCAACTACGGTTCCGCCGGGAACTTCATCTCGGGCACCCTCTGCCGTCAGGTCGGCCTCCCAACCACGATCACACAAAGGAACTACCAGATCCAGTCAGTAACCGGCACTCCCATCAGTCGCAGGTGCATAAATCGATTCTCTGGTCCTGTTCGCCTTAAGATTGGTCTACTACATGAAGAGGACATTAAGTTGCTGGTTCTAGAGGGTTCAACTGCGGATATCATCCTTGGACGCCCCTGGTTCATCCAACATGAACCAATCATCTCATGGCAGTCTGGCGAGGTTCTAAAGTGGGGAAAACTGTGCTTCCAGGGATGTTTTCCCAACGTGCCACGACCAATCACTCCACCCTCAGATTCCTTGACCCTGAATGCTTCTTCCATTGAAAGTCCAACAGAGAAACTTTCCACTGACATCCCTTCTTTTTATAGTCAGTTCCAAGACGTGTTCTGTCCCCAGAAAGCCTCCCAGCTGCCTCCTCATCGGCCATGGGACTGCGCAGTCGACCTTTTACCGAGTGAGCCAATGCCCCGTGGCAAGATTTATCCACTCTCCATTCCCAAGCAGAAGGCCATGGAGGAGTATATTGAGGAGGCTCTCAAACAAGGTTACATTCGCCCCTCAACGTCCCCTGCCTCGTTCAGTTTCTTCTTTGTGGCCAAGAAAGATGGCGGATTGAGGCCCTGCATCGATTATCGGGCATTAAACAAAATAACGGTGAAATTCCGTTACCCTCTTCCCCTCGTCCCGATGGCGTTAGAACACCTACATGGAGCCACCATGTTTACCAAGTTGGACCTCCGCAGCGCCTATAACCTCATCCGGATACGTGAGGGGGACGAATGGAAGACCGCATTTGTAACCCCTACTGGCCACTATGAGTACCTAGTCATGCCCTATGGACTTGTCAATGCCCCCTCCGTATTCCAGGATTTTATGCATGAGTTACTCCGGGAGTTTCTACACAAGTTTGTGTTAGTCTATATTGACGATATCCTCATTTACTCCCGGAGTATGGCAGAACATCGACGCCACGTTGCGGAGGTCCTGCAATGCCTGAGGGAGTATCAACTGCATCTCAAGGCTGAGAAGTGCTCTTTCCATCTCCCCTCAGTGCAGTTCCTTGGTTACAACATCAGCAGCGGTGGTATCCAGATGGACGAGGGGAAGGTCAAGGCGATCAGAGAATGGCCCACTCCTGACTCCATTAAGGGACTCCAACGTTTCCTGAGGTTCGTCAACTTCTACCGCCGCTTCATCCAGAACTACAGCACAATCACAAGCCCATTGACTAACCTGCTCCGAGACAAGCCCAAGGTCCTACATTGGACACCAGAAGTCACCCAGGCCCTTCAGCAATTGAAGGAAGCATTCACCCAAGCTCCCGGCCTCGTTCACCCCAACCCCAGGAAACCGTTCATAGTCGAGGTCGACGCATCCATGTCAGGAGTCGGAGCTGTTATCTCCCAACGACAGGGGACCCCAGCCAAGCTCCATCCATGCGCCTTCTTCTCTCGTAAGCTCAGCCCGGCGGAGAGGAACTACGACATCGGCAACAGGGAGCTTCTGGCCATAAAGCTAGCCCTTGAAGAGTGGAGGCATTGGCTGGAGGGTGCACAACATCCTTTCACTGTCCTTACCGATCATAAAAACTTGCAGTATCTCCGGGAAGCCAAAAGATTAAACCCCCGTCAAGCCTGATGGGCGGTTTTCTTCACGCGTTTCGATTTAACTATCTCCTATCGACCAGGTTCCAGGAATATCAAGGCTGATGCCCTCTCCCGCCTCTTTGACTCCCAAGATGAAAGCACCGAAGAACCAGAACCTGTTATTCCTGAGAAGTTGTCTGTCAACCCCATCCAGTGGGAATCTAATCCTGCCACCTCCTCCAATGCCTCCACGAACACCCCGCCGGGCTGTCCCCCAGGTCTACAATATATCCCCAGGTCCCAACGCCCACAGCTCATCCTCTCCGTGCATTCCTCTCTGGGCACTGGCCACCCAAGGGCCAACAATACCCTCTCGCTGCTGAGGGATCGCTTCTGGTGGCCTAATATGGCAGAGGATGTTCAGAGATTTGTCTGCGGATGCGCGGACTGCGCCATGGCCAAGAACCCTCGACGATTACCTGCAGGCAAGCTTCTTCCTCTGCCCGTTCCTAACCGCCCCTGGTCACATCTAGGAGTTGACTTCGTCACCGACCTACCCCCCTCGGACGGAATATACTTGCATCTTTGTGATAGTCGACCGCTTCTCCAAGGCTTGCCGCCTTCATCCTCTCAAAGGTTTGCCCATCGCTATGGAGGCTGCAGAATTAATGTTCAACCACGTCTTCCGGTACTTCGGAATTCCTGAAGACATCGTGTCTGACAGAGGACCCCAGTTCATTTCGAGAGTGTGGAGGGCCTTCTTCAAACTCCTAGGTGTGGCCATTAGTCTATCTTCTGGTTACCATCCCCAGACGAACGGGCAGACGGAAAGAAAGATTCAAGAGGTAACCCGTTTTTTCCGAACTTTCTACCATAGCCACCAGGACTCCTGGAACCAGTTTATTGGCTGGGCCGAGTATGCCCAGAATTCACTGCGCCAACCAGCCACCGGTATGACTCCCTTTCAGTGCATACTCGGCTACCAGCTACCCATGTTACCCTGGTCGGGTGAACCATCAGACTTACCATCGGTAGACCACTGGTTCCGGGAGAGCGTGAGGGTCTGGGACGCCGCTCACCACCACCTACAGCGAGCAGTGCGTAGACGTAAGATGACAGCCGACCTCTGCAGATCCGAAGCTCCCGAATACCAACCCGGTCAGAAGGTCTGGCTGTCAACCAGGGACATCCGGATGCGTCTACCCTGCAGGAAATTGAGTCCCAGATTTGTTGGCCCCTTCCCCATTGTAAGACAAATCAACCCAGTCACTTACCAGCTCCAGCTCCCCTCACAATACCGGATCTACCCGACTTTTCATGTCTCTCTACTTAAACCATACCACTCTCCTGTTTCTTCCCCTGTGTGGGCCGTGGATATTAAAGGGCCATACACATGTAAAAATTAAAGCAAGTGGAAGCACCTTTTTTAACCTGTTACCGTTCACCAGAGCGACGTCGCACTGAACGCTCTTTGTTTGCATGTGTCATTGTTTTCTAATAGAATAAATGAAACGGGACAAAGTTAATCTTGACAAACTATATATCATTCTGAGGGTCTAAGCCTCAAGCATCAACGACAGATCGCTGTTTTTCGATGGAAAGCTTATAAGGAATGAGTGGCACAAATTTGCTACATTTGTGTAAGCAGTACACATCCAAACACGCAGAGTAAAAAAGCCGTACGTACCTTTATCATTGTAATAACGAGCCACAAACGCGTCCACTGCTGAAATCCCAGTTTAGTTAGAGAGGTAAGGGTCCACAGAACAACATCCCAGCGAGCACTTTTAGTCCAGCGAAACAATAACGTTGTAATAAGGATGAATATTCCTTTGTTTACGTTTCATTTCTTCAGAGAGTTATTGTTCGCGTCCGTTATGGAATAAATTACGCTCAAAAACAGCGTCTTGGTGGTAAAAAAAAACAACACGGTGTTGCAGCATACGGTTTTACAAACATAATGAGACCGTCCACGGAAAAAAAAGTCTCAGAAAAGCGGAATATAGATTATTTGAATTTGGCGCTCCCTCCTGCCGGCAGTGACGCTTCTGTGACGCAACTGTCATCTGAGCGGGGCATAACTTAGCGATCTGCTTTATCCATAAAAAACTGTTTTTTTTCTTCTACATTTTTTATATGTGTGTGTATTGTGTGGGCAATGTGGCCGTGTCTGCATGATTATAATCTGTATGGACGCACATCAGCGTGTTTATTAGCGACTCTATGACGGCTATCATTGTGATTCATTGATCAGCTATTATTGATTATATGGCCCATCTGTTTGATTATCATCTGAATGGAAGCACATCAGCGTGTGATTACTGACTCTATGACCATGTCTGGCAATATCACTTCATGTCTGGCAATCAGAATACTTCAGTATACATACTATATACAAAGCATTCTTTTTCTATTTTTTTTATTACTCAAATAATTATTTTTGTATTTTTTAGTGCTCAAATAAATCTGTCTATTATTTTATAATTGAAAAACTATGCAGGAACATGTATAATGGCTAAAATAGCTTGTATAATTCTGCAATCCATTTGGTGGTTATTTTTCCTCAAACAGGGGGGTGGGGGGGGGGGGGGGGGGGGCTATAAATAGTTTCAGAAAAAATATTGCAGGAATCTCATTTTTCATGGTATCTTCTTCAAATTTGAAATATGAACTCATGAGACACATGGCTTTCGATCCATTACTTTTCTGGATTGCTCCAGGACTTATTTCATGGATTTGTATATGAAATAAAAAAAACATTCAGTGTGGAAAAATATTTTTCAAGGTACGTCAGTGCCTATAACTTTTTATGTTTTTGAGCATTATCAACTCTGGATGATAGATAGTAAAGCCCAGATTCTCTTCTTTCCAAAGATACCTAATTTGTTTGTGTAAGCACACTTTGTCACAAACTGTTACCATTTTAATTTAGGTAGGTTATTTTCACCTGCGAGGCCCCAAATGGGGGTGAAGGTTAACAGGTTAACCTGTTACACTAGCGCTACCCCAAGCCTAGTTCTACTACCTATCTGTGATACTTACCTGTTTACCCACTTACCTGTTGTGAGTGTGCTCCTAGGATTCCTCGTCTGCCTGCTCCGGTGACTTCTCAGGTTCAGCTCCGTGACTGCAGTGTGTGTCTCCTCCGCTCTGTCCATTGCTCCGTGACTCCTGTAAGGCAAGACCGAAGATTACTCTCCATCTTAACCATTCAAGATCCCAAGTCAAGTACTCACCTTAATTTCACCGTGTCTGCCTCACTGCTGGTCCAAATAAACAAACCTGTTAACCATCGTTCTGTCTCCGTACCTCTTCTGTAACAATTACCATTTGTTATTAATTAATTTATTATTAATTGATAATTATTTTTAAAAGTAGCCTGTTTTTACTGTATTATTTAATAAATGTAGCATTTTATATCAAAGTTTATATAAAATTAATATGAAAATGTAGCCATGTGCCGTAATATTGAAAATGGAGGATGAGACACATCGTGATGCATCATGATATCGAATTGAATCGTTGACATGATAACCGTAATCGAATCAAATTATGACATCAGTGACAATTCACACCCCTAGTCCCCAGCACAGTGTCTAACAGTGTATACAATCCAAGGGCCCTATCATACATCCGGTTTAATGTGTCGCCAAGTGTGTGGCAAGTGTTTTTTGCTAGTTTCATCCTGACACAGTTATCATTTTCACTTCCTGCACCACGTTGTTTAAACAGCAAATGCATTTTGTTTATTTAGGTATTTTGTATCGTTGTATCTAATGGTCTCTTGTAAGTTCAAGTTCAAGTTGAGCTTTATTGTCATTCTGCTACATGTGGGGACATACAGTGGAACGAAATGTTGTGTCTCGCAGGACCACGGTGCTACATAAATACAGACATACAACAATGAAGTAAAAAACACTATAAACCTATACACAACTAACCTACTGACAGATTTAACTATAAGTATACTATATATAAGTATTTACCCCATTCAAACTAAAAGAATAAAGGATAAAAAATACAAACTATACGAATGCTTCACATAAATATTTACCCTATACAAACTAAAAAAATAGAAGATAAAAAATACAGACTATACGAATGCTTCACATAAATATTTACCCTATACAAACTAAAAAATAGAAGATAAAAAATACAAACAATACGAATGCTTCACAAATACTGTACATGTGCAAAGAGAGACATTTGAGTCAGCAGCTGGTTGGGGAACAGTGCAGGATGATTTGTAGTGCATGAGCATGTAAACATACATATATTGCTGAGTCTTTTGTGAGATTGTGTACACGCAGCAGTGTGTGTAAAGTGTCCATAGTGCACATAGTGTAAAGTGTAAGTGTCCATAGTGTAAAGTGTCCATAGTGCACATATAGGAAAGTGTGTTACTACAGGTGGTTTGTACAGGCCCACTCACCTGTGTGTAGCACACTTCAAATTGCCCAAAAAAATAAAAAAAATGGATAGTAAAAAATGGATAGTAATGACTATCCATTATGACGTATGCATTTTTATATTTATTTAGCCTATGCAATAATAATCTTTTACATTGTAATCCTTTCATTTTTAATATTTGGCATGTTTGTGTGCTGCTGCACATCCCTGTGAGTGAAATAAGCAGAGTATCAGAATGAGGCTACCTATGTGCTCGTGCACGAGCAGCTCCATTTCCTCTCTGGAGACACGTTCAGTCTTTGCGCTTGCAAATTTTGCGGTGTAAATAGCGAATCCGCCATGTTAAAAGGGCAACTAGTTCTTAAAGGGAATGGGAGATGAGACTCTGATTGGTTTATTCCATGTTATGCCCAAAAGACACCCATTACTCATTAAGAGAATAGGAACAACCCTTTTAGACCATGTGCCAAGCGTGCTAACCGTTTTTCCTGTCGTTAAACTAGCAAAAGTGGATTGCGCTTTAGACCATGCGCTTAGATCGAGTGGGGTCCCAAGTGATCATCCAAATGCTTGGGTCTGGAAAGCTGCACAGTTCAGGATTGGTGATCACCAGCGTATTTGTTAGTGTTTGATTGCCATGCTGCCTCCTTAATGCTGCTTTAAGCCGGGCTCACACTGTGCGATTTTTAAAAGTCTTTTGCGATTGCTGCTTGTCACACTGTACGAACATGATCCCCATGTCAGACTGTAGGATCTCAGTTGTCTTAATGTCAGACTGTACGACAGTCAAGACGCGACAAAAACGGACGTACTCGAGAAGACTTGTCCGGAGTTTTACGTCATCAATACGTGACCCGCGTTCTCTCGCTATAATGGTAGCTAGCAAACAACAGCAACGTGTAGCGTTAGTTTTATTAATTACATGCCTTGATGTTGAAAAAAAAAAAAAACGAAAAAGACGACGTGTGTGGAGCAAGTCATGGCTGGGCAAAAGAGGACTTTATGGACTTCCAGTTCTACAGAGCGAACTTGAGGTAATTTTGTTATTCGAGTTTAAACATCCTGCCCCTTAATAAATAAACTTTAAGTAAACTTTACCTTGTACATGTACTGTTTTTACAAATAATGAATGGTTTGTTGTCGTCGCGCTAATTGCGTAATCAAGTTCAGTGCTCCTATTGGTTTGACGGTCGTCGTAGGAGATGTCACACTGCAGGAAACTTGAGGAAAGTGTCTGAAATCTTCTGACACTGCCAGAATTTAATCGGAGGAAAGAAATGATCGCAACGGCCATTAATCGGCTGTCGGTGAACATGTCAAACCAGCGATCTAGACAACCGATTTTAGCCTAGGATTATAGGAATCTTTTAGGATGTTAGGATTTTCAAAATTTGTCTCAGACGAACAAATCGTGGCCAAAATCGCACAGTGTGAGCCGGGCTTTACTTCCTAATTTGTGTCTTGCTCTAGGCTGAGCATTTTGGGCTTCTGTGATATGAGAGTGGGATCCATAATTAGCACAGGGTTGTTACTGATGTGGTTGCCTACGCTGCTGCATCTGCAGGAGGATCTGCAACCGCTTCTGGTGCGGTTTCCTAAGTGTCAGTTGGCTCTTTGTGGACTTATTTTAGCTTGAGAGACTAGCAGCACTTTCCACTTGAAAGTGTACTGATATTGCCCTAGATAGTGTTAATTTGTCTGTTCATACAGACACATACTGTTGCGTGTAACAGGGAAGTTGATAAACCATGCAGCAAAACACCAACATCAAGCTTTCCCTTACGAAAAAGAGGTTTATTAAAGTGGGCTATTAGTATACTTCTTTTAAACTTAAAACAGGAAACTACTTATACTTTTAGTCTACTTTGTATGTACTTATCAGAAATGGGCTTTATGTACTTCTCAGAAATCTATTAAAATGGCATTTAAGTATACTTGACTTATACTTAGAAAAAGTCTAAATATATTTGAGCTTTACTTGTGCTCCTAGAATGTTTTCATTGCTATATGGTAGGGGGCGCTAGTACACATCTTCTGTACAGAATTGTGAAGTGATGAAGAAACCGAAAGAACAGATGCTTCCACTTGTAATCTAACATGATCATCTGACATAAAGCAGCATCAAAACTGTGTAACGTAATGGAATAAAATGTCGACTGATGAGGAGGTAATAGTGAATAATAATCAAGCTTTGGGGTGTCGATCGACTCCATCTACATTTTGACTATCATTCTGAATCCAGTTCAAGTCTTTTTTTTAGCTTCTTGTTCAAAATGTTGTATGTTTATTTTTTTTTTATTTTTTTTTTTTAAACTTACCCACATTCAAGTGTTTAAAAAAGAATGCATGAAGCTAGAATAAAACATTATGGTAACACTTTAGAATAGGAAACACTTATTCACTATTAACTACAACTTTTACCTCAATAAATTCCTAATTTGTTGCTTATTAATAGTTAGTAAGGTATTTGTGAGGTTTAGGTATTGGTAGGATTAGGGATGTAGAATAAGGTCATATAGAATAAGACATTAATATGTGCTTAATTAGTACTAATAAATGGCTAATATTCTAGTAATATGAAAATGTCATTTTTGGAGTGTGTCTAAAAAAGAGTTTATTTGGAGAGTGCAGGTGCATCTAAAAAAATAGAATATTGTGAAAAATAATTTTTTATTGTAACTTTTCAAAAAGTGAAACTTTCATATATTCTAGATTCATTACATGTAAAGTAAAACATTTCAAAAGTTTTTTGTTTTAATTTAGATGATTAGAGCTTACAGCTCATGAAAGTCAAAAATCCAGTATCTCAAAATATTTGAATATTTACATTTGAGCTTCATTAAATGACCATATAAATTCTGGGTATCTCTTGTTCTTTGAAACCACAATAATGGGGAAGACTGCTGACTTGGCAATGGTCCAGAAGACAAACATTGACACCCTCCACAAAGAGGGTAAGTCACAGAGGGTCATTACTGAAAGGGGTGGCTGTTCACAGAGTGCTGTATCAAAGCATATTCAATGCAAAGTTGACTGGAAGGACGAAATTGAGTAGGAAAAGGTGCACAAGTAACAGGAATGACTGCAAGCTTGAGAATACTGTCAAGCAAAGCCAATTCAAACACTTGGGAGAGCTTCACAAGGAGTGGACTGAAGTCAGTGCATCAAGAGTCTCCACGCTCAGACGTCTTCAGGAAAAGGGCTACCAAGCCACTTCTGAAACAGAAACAATGTCAGAAGCATCTAACCTGGGCTAAAGAGAAAAAGAACTGGACTGTTGCTCAGTGGTCCAAAGTCCACTTTTCAGATAAAAGTAAATTTTGCATTTCATTTGTTAATCAAGGTCTGGAGTCTGGAGGAAGACTGGAGAGGCACAGCATCCAAACTGCTTGAAGTCCAATGTGAAGTTTCTAAAGTCAGAGATGATTTGGGCTGCCATGACGTCTGCTGGTGTTGGTCCATTGTGTTTTATCAAGTCCAAAGTCAATGCACCCGTCTACCAAGAGATGTTGGAGGACTTTATGCTTCCATCGGCTGACAAGCTTTATGGAGATGCTGATTTGCTTTTCTAGCAGGACTTTAGCACCTGCCCACAGTGCCAAAACCACTTCTAAGTGGTTTGCTGACCATGATATTACTGTGCTTGATTGGCCAGCCAACATGCCTGACTTTATCCCCATATGGAATCTATGGGATATTTTCAAGAGAAAGATGAGAAACAGTTGATCCAGCAATACAGACGAGCTGAAGGCTCAATAGTGCCGCTTCCATGCCACACCTCACTGATGCAGGAATTTTTGTGTTAAAGGAGCCCCGACCAAGTATTGAGTGCATAAATAAACATACTTTAAATAACTTGAACTTTTCTGTTTGGCAAATCCTTTTTTTGATTGATCTTAGGAAATATTCTAATATTTTGAGATACTGGATTTTTGGCTTTCATGAGCTGTAAGCTCTAATCATCAAAATTAAAACAAAAAATGTTTTAATGTAATGAATCTATAATATATGATACTTTTTGACATGTTACAATAAAAAAAAAATAACTTTTTCACGATATTCAAATTTTTTGAGATGCACCTGTATGGCTTTAATGCAAATGAGCTTCATATTCCCACCCCGTCGCCAGAAGAGGGCGTCACGTATACGTCTCTCTGCATTTCATACCTACAGCAATAAAGAGCCGGTAGATGAAACATAACTGAGAGCGAGAGAACCGCGGAGCAACTGACCGAGCCGCGCGAACGAATCTCGAGCTACGAACGGCACGAACTAATCTCACAAGCACGGCGCTGATCAGTTAAAAATACTTAATGTAAGCACACAAATACAGTTAAAATGCTAAGCACTATAAAGACATGACATTCACAAAGGAGTCTGGAGTGATACGTATTTAGGTAGATTTTGAGGTGCATTATCTTGAAAAATGAAAGTAATCCACAGCGTCCTCAGCAGCTCAGATGTTGGGAGAAAATGAAGACTTTAATGTTCTGTCTTACATCCAAACACAGAGCATTGGCATTGCTTGTGAGATATTGTTGATGTTACAGCTGCTCGAGCACAGAGAAAATGGATGGCTTACAACCGCTGCGGGGGGTGGAAGCTATGGCAATGCAGGGTTGTCAATCATCCCCCGTGGCCCAGCCCTCCGAAATGGCAGGCCTAGTTGGTTTAAAGCGGATTTAAAAATGAGGAGTGGGTGGATTTTTATCATTGTAGGGTGGTTGTGTTCACACACTGCCAACACACCATGTCCAAACACCATGTAAAAGTGGATTTTGCATAATAGGTGCCCTTTAATAAAATAAACTTGAAGTGTACAACTTTTGGTAAGGGTCAACCTGTGACAAACTGTTTTTCAGGTGTGCTCGGTGTTACTAATGAAATATCAGTGATGAAGGGAGGTTCAGTCACTCTGAACTCTGGTCTTACTGAAATGAAGGATGATGATCAGATTCAGTGGAGGTTTGGATATGAAAACACTTCAATAGCTGAAATCAACGTAACGGCCGGCAGCATGACTGTATATGATGATGTTCTTGATGGGAGATTCAGAGACAGACTGAAGCTGGACAATCAAACTGGATCTCTGACCATCACAAACATCACAACTCAGCATGCTGGAGATTATGAACTACAGATCAACAATGTGAGGAAGTGTTTCCTTGTCACTGTCTATGGTGAGTTAAATATTGCCTCCATGTGTTGTGTATTTTAATCAGTAAAAAAGATACAATTATTAATCCCAACTTCTTCTTTTCAACTATCAAATGACTGCCTGATTCTGTGATGAACCCTGTTTCTGTTTGTTCTGTACGTTTGCTGATTCAGGAAAGACGTTGGTGTCAGTGAAAATTGGAGATTCGGTCACTCTAAACTCTGGTCTTACTGAAATTATGGAGGATGATCAGATTCAGTGGAGGTTTTTTGATGATCCGAATCTATGGTGGTCTGGATATGAATACATTTTAATAGCTGAAATCAATAAACGGGCCAACAGCATGACTGATAATGTGAGATTCAGAGATAGACTGCAGCTGGACAAACAAACTGGATCTCTGACCATCAGAAATGTCAGAATCCAACATGCTGGGCATTATAAACTGCAGACCAAATATGCGAAGATCGATTTCTTATTCACTCTCTATGGTGAGTTAAAAAAACATGCTTTCCCCCGTTTTTTTATTTTATTTTATTTTTTTATGACAATTCATTCACCACTTTGATTCTTTTAGCTGTTTTATGATATCATTTCAGTTTTAAATGTGTAACTATGTAATGTAGTAAACCATTGTCATATTTAACAGTATTAATCTGTGTTGACCACTGTTGTTCTCCATGTGTGTGTTTGGTGATACAGATGAAATATCAGTGATGGAGGGAGATTCACTCACGCTAAACTCTACTCTTATTGAAATGATGGATGATGATGAGTTTTGGAGGATTCGGTCGAAGGTTTTGGATGATGATCAGATTCAGTGGAGGTTTTTTAAGACTTTAATAGCTAAAGTCAATAGACGGGTCAACATAAGCACTATATATGATGATGTTCTTGATGGGAGATTCAGAGACAGACTGAAGCTGAACAATCAAACTGGATCTCTGACCATCAGAAACACCACAACTGAACATGCTGGAGATTATAAACTAAAGATAACTGGAACAAAACCATCATCAATAACATTTATAGTTTCTGTCTGTAGTAAGTAGCAATTGTTATCCCTGTCCTTTAAATATTCTTGATATTAAAGTTTATTGACTGAGCTGATCTCAGTTTGATGTTTATATTCCTCAGACTCTGAACACTGTTGTGCTTCTACTGAAGCTGTGATCCGATTGGTCCTCTCTGCTCTGGTGGGCGTGGCTACTGTCATTCTTCTGTTTTATGACATCACATCCAGAAGAGTTGAACAAGATCAAGCACATATTTACACATCAGGTACATGACCGATGATGCAATTTATCGCAAATTACAGTATATTGATATTTGTGTGATTTATTAATTTAATACTACATATGTTCATGTTTTTCACAAAGTACAGAGGTGTGTGTTTTTGTCATAATACTGATGATTATTTCAGCTTGTGCTCTATTGTTCACTGTCAGATTTGTACAAATTAAATTTGAAAGAATTTATTGTATATAAACGGTTTCAACGGCAACACGTACAAAACGTTACTGCGCATGCAAACTTTTTTTTTAACAAACACAGACCGGAAGAAGCCAGGCGCGTGTGCCCGATGCAACTGTCTACTGTATATTTCCCAGACTTATATTTCTCGTCTATATTAGACACACAGATCTCTCTTTACTACTGCTGTCCATTTGTCATCTGTATTTGCTTGCCTTTATCAATAAAGTCTTCCCACTCTGAGGATCAAGTCTCTCCATGCTTTATTACATATGTTGTGTGACTCCTGGGTTGTGTATTTCAGTAGTGTGACACATAAGCTCTGCATCCAAATCTCTCACATGCTGCTGTGTCTCTAAGCTGTCAGGTATATGCATCTCCTAGATTCATAATTTAATTTAAAAAAAAAACTTTCTGACTACGAATGATGAATATGATGGGAGATTCAGAAACACTACATATGGGCGAGGAACATGGATCTCTGATTATCAGAAATGTCAGAATCACTCTCGATTTTATCATCTAGAGAACAACATCAGTCCCATTTCCAGTTTCTCAGAAGCGGAAGCCGTCGTAGATCGGTAAGCCTCGGTTGTGGCTAGAAGGGATAAAGTTCCAACCGGAAACGAACAATGAAATGAATTTTCTACCTGTTAGATTGTGTTTTATTAACATCTACATCTACACCTACCCCAACCCTAAACCTACCCCTTACAATAATGAAAAAAATAGCAATTATTGTTGTACAGTGTGACAAAAACTATGCTGTATTGATGTGCGCACACCCAGTAGCGCCATGCGTATCCCTTCTAGCCTTAACCAGAGATTGTCTTACTATAGGGAGATAAGAGGGTCTGTATTACTATCTACTATTACTTAATTACTATACTTACTACGTGTGCCATAGTAACCAATCACATTATAGCCTTGACGTCATTGAATTTCAGTCAAAGTTGCACGACACTCAGTCGCCGTTTACGGATCCCATAGGAATGAATGGGAAGTGCCGTAAGCTGAATCCCACCTCTCGCAAAAAGTCTGTGACTTCTCTTTTAAAATACTCTGCTACTGACTCGAAACTTTATATTTCTCTGCAATGAGGGGGTAAAATTGCTGTTTTTGAAGTAACTAAGCCTCATTGCTTGTAGAGAGAAACACGCAGATGTGGTTGTACACATGCAACTTTCATCCCTCTCTCTCTCGCTAAATCAAATAAATGATATAATGAATTAATTCAAATAAATGCGATCTTACCATACTACAAATCTGTGTCTGGTTTAAAGCAGGCCGAATGCTAACGAGCCGTAAAGCTGTAAAGGTTTTTCCTCTCGATGGTTCATCCAGCAGGCTTTTTATTTATTTGGTTGGCCTCGTTGGAGATGTTGGTTCACACTGAATGTTTAGAGTGTATTTTTTTCTAAGCCTTGTTACTAATCCAGGCCTCTACACTTCATTTTATCCAGAATAAAAGAGAAAGCTAAACTCATTTGTCAACTAGAATTTCAAAAGCGTTGTTTTGCCTAGATTTGCCAAAATCTGCAAAAAACAGAGATCGTGTTACAATTTCAAGTATTTCTCATCAGATTTTCTAAATCCTAAATCTCTCTGGTAAACAAATGCAAATTTCTCTAAATGAACAATTACTTTTATAGGTTACTAAGTGTTTTCTCTTTAACATTCAATTGATTCATTTTGTCGTAACAACATGCAAACATTACGGTTACGCGCTAAAGACATACCCTGCAGTATTTTTCCCATTTGTTTTGCACAGAATCTGTACAGAAATCTGGTTTGATCTGTCAGTGGATAAACAGCTTCTGCTGGATGTTTGCAGTTGCTGTGTATTCTCCTATAGTACGATAAACTCCTTGCATGCGCTTTCACTGGGTGATATAGCTTGTGCAATGCAAGTCAGAATGACCACAAAATTCAAGATTTGTGTATAAATTCTGTATGACCTTTAATATCTTTTTATACTTGCCTCGTATGACAGAATTAAGCAATATCACACGAGCAAGAGTGCTTTTTTCCTCAACATCAGCATGATTGCAAATGTGATACTGATTTTATGCAACAGTTCAACAAACACGAATTTAACATTGAGTTACCTTTTAGACATCATTGTGTTTGTTTTAACTTTAATGGAGAAGTTAGAATATGAAAAGCTTCGGGAGTCTAGCAACATTGTTGTTTACAAAATCTAAATACGGTAAAACATTTCACAACCCTTGTCTGAGGTCAAATATAATTGAAAGCTCACAACACTAAATAAAACACCATTAGATACTGATTTCTAGTCCAATATTTCACTCTTTTCTTAGTTTTCATTCAGGCCCAGAATTCATTTGAAAATGTAAGATCAGTAAAAGCGTGTTGATTTTTGTAATGATAAAGGAGACGGATGTGTGAGCAGAAACTAACTGAGGTCGAGGGAGGACACAACCAGATAAATATCACAGTTCAGTCGTGAGTGTTTTCAGACATTTTAAGCATCACTGTTGTGGGTTTTTCAGTGAACCGATGAAGAAAATGCTTCTCAAATTAGTTTTGTTCAGTTTGTGTTTGTGGCGTCTGGTTGGTGAGTTTGAAATGTGTTTTTATGGCTTCAGTTGTTTCTGTTCTGGTATCATGTCATAAATTACTGGTTGCATTAGTTAGAGATGATTAACATTAACTGTTATTCTCATATATAAATACACCCTGATATTGATCTGTGATCAAGTTTGAAGTTATTCAGGTTATTCAGTGATTGATTCAGTTAAATATGATGCTAAAACAAGCAACAGCATTAGTGTTAGTTGTATTCAAATTCATTCTAGTTCTCTTTCGTTCATCGTCTTTTATCTTTGTACTGCTGTAGATATTATTCATTTAAATTATAAAACAAATGTTCTTCAGGTGTGTTTGGTGATGAAGTGGAGTCAGTGTCAGTGATGGAGGGATATAAGGTCACTCTAAACTCTAGTCTTACTGAAATCAAGGATGATGATGTGATTCAGTGGAGGTTTGGATATGAAAACACTGTAATAGCTGAAATCAACGTAACGGCTGACAGCATGACTGTATATGATGATGTTCTTGATGGGAGATTCAGAGACAGACTGAAGCTGGACAATCAAACTGGATCTCTGACCATCAGAGACACCAGATATGAACACGCTGGGCTCTATAAACTACAGACCAACAGTGTGAGAAAGTGTTTCAAAATCACTGTATTTGATTGTAAGTATATATATTTCACCAATTTTATATTTGAATCAATACAAAGATGCAAATAATAATCCAACTACATTTGGCTTCTGTTGATTCATGATGATATTCATTTCAAATTAAAACTTCAAAGTATTTACTTTAGTAAACCACCACATAACCATATTTGCCCGTGATGAACCTTGTTTCTGATTGTTCTCTTTCTGTTTGGTGTTACAGTGAAGTCAGTGAAAGTGAAGAAGGGAGAATCAGTCACTCTAAACTCTGGTCTTACTGAAATAATACATGACGATGTGATTCAGTGGTGGTTTCACAGTGAAAACACTTTAATAGCTGAAATCAGTAAACGGGCCGACATCATGACTGTATATGATGATGTTCTTGATGGGAGATTCAGAAACAGACTGAAGCTGAACAAACAAACTGGATCTCTGACCATCACAAACCTCACAAACACAGACTTTGGAGTTTATGAACTACATAGCAATTATATTAAGGGGATTAAGTTCGTTCTCAATGTCCATAGTGAGTTAAATATGAATTACATTTTTTTGTTTAAAGATGCATTAATTAATCCACACAGCGTCTCTGTTCTGTTGCATAATATTATTAATTTTAAATTTAAATATCCATTTACTTTCATAAATCTTCAAGTTGTTTAACAGTATTAATCTGTGACAAACCCTGTTTGCTCTTTGTGTGTTACAGATGAACTATCAGTGGTGGAGGGAGATTCAGTCACTCTAAACAATCATCTTGCTGAAATGAGTGGTGATGATATTATGTGGTGGTTTGTACATACTAAAATAAATTTAATAGCTTTGATCAATAAACAGGCCAACATATTCGATATATATGAAGATCATGTTCTTGATGGGAGATTCAGAGGCAGACTGAAGCTGGACAATCAAACTGGATCTCTGACCATCACAAACATCACAACTCAACATGCTGGAGATTATGAACAAGTGACTAACAAAGTGTTTACGATTTTCAGTCTCACTGTCTATGGTGAGTGCATTATTGGTTTCATTTATTTATTGCAGCGCTAAAGTAAATTTAAGGAAGTATAATTACTTAGAATTACAATATAGCTTTATATTTAACTTTCTATTAAATTGTTTTTAAATGTTATACTTTTGATCAGTCTTGGTTCCTCTCAATGTTTCTTCCTCATCTGCTTGAATATCTTTATTTCTCTTTATTCTCTCATGTTTTCAGCTCGTCTGCCTGTTCCTGTCATCAGCAGTAGCTCTTCACAATGTTCTTCATCATCATCATCATCATCATCATATTGTTCATTGGTGTGTTCAGTGGTGAATGTGAGTCATGTGACTCTCTCCTGGTACAAAGGAAACAGTTTATTGTCCAGCATCAGTGTGTCTGATCTCAGCATCAGTCTCTCTCTACCTCTGGAGGTGGAATATCAGGATAAAAACACCTACAGCTGTGTGCTCAACAATCCCATCAGCAACCAGACTCAACATCTGGACATCAGTCAACTCTGTCAGCCATGTTCAGGTACAGCAGCGCTGATATTAGTTGATGATATTAACGTTTATTGACTGAGCTGATCTCAGTTTGATGTGTTTATTCCTCAGACTCTGAACACTGTTGTGGTTCTGCTGAAGCTGTGATCCTATTGGTCCTCTCTGCTCTGGTGGGCGTGGCTACTGTCATTCTCCTGGTTTATGGCATCACATCCAGAAGAGCTGAACAAGATCAAGCACATATTCACACATCAGAAATATGATTGATGTCATTTCTCACAAATTGTTTTGCATATGTAAATATTTGTGAGATTTATTCACTTATAGCTTCATATGTTCATCTTTTTTCAGGAAGTATTGAAATCTAAAGCAGAAAGCTGTGTTCGGTTTTCAGTGTCTGAGTTTTTAAAATGCAGTTTGAAAGGCATTATTGTTTATATTTTTCTCAGATAAGACACACGGATCTCACTGAATTACTGCTGTCCATTGCCATGTGTATCTGCTTGCCTTTATCAATAAAATGTTCTGTAATGTTCAAGAGTCTCTCCAGGTTTTATTACATTAATATTTTGAGCGCCTCCTGGAGAAATTCAGAAGTTTAGCAGAGCATGACTTATACAGCTTTACACTATTAAAACATAATTTGTAAATGTTTACATTATTAAGCACATTCTTCTACTATTACTACCAAATAAAATAATAATAATAAAGTTATTTGGTCTAACCTTAGATTTCTCATTCTGATATTCAAATTAGAATGACATTTAAACTAGTTCAATTACAAAACTGCATAATCGTTAATAGGAATACCATTTCCTAAAGAACGATGTATTCCAAATCTCTTTATACAAAACCACACTTAATCTCTTTTTATTTGGGAGAGAACACCAAATGTGATTCACTACTAGTCTCTGTAGTGAACTGGTAGTTGTATTACCCAGAAACAGGGTTTCATGGCTGATGCACACAATTCCTGTGTGGGTTGTGTTAGTGGTATTTGTGCGAAACTGTCCATGTCGGTCTTTACAGAATCAGTTCCTGTAGACCCCACCCACAGAAGGTGAGGTGTTGCGTCTGAGAATAGCTCCACTTTGTGTCTAGATCAGATAGGATGTTTATTGTACAGGCTGAATGTGAAAGTGTATGGTGTCCTACACTTGGAATTTGTGCTTTGTATTTAACCCATCCAAGTGTACACACACACACACACACACACAGCAGGGAGTAGTGAACACACAGCCCGAGCATGTTTGGTGCCTTGCTTAAAGGTGCTGTATGTAGGATTTTGACTCTACTAAAGCATAAAAGTACCATAATATGTTTGCAGATATTTAAGAAACATTCAGTAATTCTCCTTTGAAATGTGCATTCCGGGCCAGAATGTCTGTGTATGTTTTGAAATGCGAGTTTACCCAATTGTATTTCGGCACCCCGGGCTGCTAGTTGGTGGAAAACACAGCATATTGCATTTCATTCATCATCAGATGCGCTCATTCCTGTTGGTGTCCTTAATCTGGCAACCTGTGTGTGCGTCAAGTCTGAGGAGGAGGGGCCAGGTGAAAAAAACCCTCTCCAATATTTTCAATTTAGACTGCAATACCTAGTTCAACTGCTAGGTGTCAATCCAACATACAGCACCTTTAAGGTTTTCACCTCAGTCTTGGTATTGAAGGTGGAAGAGAGCACTGTTCATTCACTCTCCACATGATCCCTGTCGGTACAGACACTCGAAACCGCAACCTTTCGGTTACAAGTCTGACTCTCTTACCATTAGGCCACGACTGTCCTAAAACCAGTGCTGGCAGCAGTGCCAATGTTTTTTTTTTTTTTTTTTTTATGTAAGTACTTGTAAGCTCCTTTACCTTTTTTGTCCTTGTCAGCAAATTGCTGAGGACTGAAATTACACGGTTTCAAATTTCTCTCCAGGACGAGCAGTGTAGTGTGGATTTGGCATCCCAGGATTAGCTGAGTAGCAGCGATTCCAGTGGCTCTGTAACTCAACAGAGCCAATTGAGAGTCATGCTGATGCAGAATGAGCTTTGCTGTCAACAACAGCCCTCTCTACAGCCCCAGTTGACTGTGGGTATGGGGGCTGCTGGTAATGTGTTGGATGTCCCAGCTCTTACAAAAGTCTGCAACATCTATGCTATTGGACTGGGTACCATTATCTGAGTGGAGTTCTATTGGAATCCTCCATCTCCTGAACATCCCCTGCAATCGAACTATGACACCTGGAATGGAAACCCATACTCAGACAAATTCTGATGGGTTTTGCATTCCTGGTGTGATAGTTCCAAGCGTTAGATCCTCAGAGGGCATGTGGTGGAAACATTTACATGTTGAGAACAACAGCTCATCAGAGCCTCGCATGCAATGCAACACTGGCAATAAGCTAAATGTAATTCACTGAATGTAGTGTATGCAGCTCAGTTTGTGAGTTAAAGTTGAACCTGCTGTGGTCTGATTTATCTACATCTAATGTGGTTTGGTCTTTTGATGGACAAACAGCTTCTGTATTAGTCTGTCTATAGCATGGTTGAAAGAGGTCAGTGGTTTGTGGGTGAAGTGTTCTTTATGTTCTCTCCTGCTAAATATGAACCAATTTGTTTTTTTACTTCAACTGCATACAAAACATATTTATAGTTACATAAAATGAATCCATTAACAGTTAATTAAAAGTCAAAAGTCCAACATAATATTGTTATCATGCATCATTAATGAACTACACAGGTTGACAGCTGGTCGTCTCACAACATCATTAGAAACCAACATATAATAAATATACCAAAATATAACATAATATACCAAAATATAATCCAACGCTCCTTCAACACTTCACTCTGCCGCTGTTAGTTTTCCTACAGGACCAGAATTCACTTTAAAATATAATAAGTTTGATCATTTTCATGACTTCCTGTGTTAAAGGAAATAGTTGTGTGAGAATAAACTGGGGCAGAGGTTCAGTCTTGTTTGGGCAAGACCACAAACACACACAGTATCAGTACAATCGTGTTTCAGAGACGTTAAGCACTTCTATTGTAGGCTTTTCAGAGAACCGATGAAGAAAATGTTTCTCAAATTAGTTCTGTTCTGTTTGTGTTTGTGGCGTCTGGTTGGTGAGTTTGAAATCTGTTTTATGGCTTCAGTTGCTTCTGTTCTGGTACCATATAATACTTCCATGTAAAAAGTTTTATTTTGAAGCTTTAATCTGTGACCAACTCTGTTCTTCAGGTGTGTTTGGTGATGAAGTGAAGTCAGTGTCAGTGATGGAGGGAGATTCGGTCACTCTAAGCACTAGTCTGACTGAATTAATAGATGATGGTCTGATTCAGTGGAGGTTTGGGATTGAAATCACTTTATTGGCTGAAATTAATAAAAGGGCTGATAGAATAGCTGTATATGATGACGTTCTTGATGGGAGATTCAGAAACAGACTGAAGCTGGACAATCAAACTGGATCTCTGACCATCACAGACACCACACCTGAAGATACTGGACGTTATTTACTACTGATAAACCACATGAGCATAATTTTCACTCTCACTGTCTTTGGTAAGTTAAATATTTGTCTCACTTTTTTGTCACAAATACAACAACCACACAATATTTTTTTTTTTTTTTTTTACTATGCTTGTTTTTTGTATGTTCTATTGTTTTATGACAATTTATCCATGCATTATTCACTCAATTTAAAACTTTCTACTTTCAGAAACAGTCAAAGTTATTTAAAAGTCTTAATCTGTGACGAACCCTGTTTCTGTTTGTTCTCCGTGTGTTTGCTGATACAGAACTGAAGTTAGTGTCAGTGAAGAAGGGAGATTCAGTCACTCTAAACTCTGGTCTTACTGAAATGATGGATGATGATCTGATTGAGTGGAGGTTTGGACGTGTAAAGACTTTAATAGCTGAAATCAATAAACGGGGTGGCATCATGACAGTATATGAGGATGTTCTTGATGGGAGATTCAGAAACAGACTGAAGCTGGACAAACAAACTGGATCTCTGACCATCACAAACTTCAATATTGAACATGCTGGAGTTTATACATTACAGACGATCCATGTCAGGATTTATTTATATCTCATTGTCTATTGTGAGTTAAAAAAAACAATGTCACCTTTTTTTCTTCTGTTTTAATGACAAACATGAAATTAATTAATTCACCATTTTGTTTCTTTTTGTTGTTTTATTTAACAGTATTAATCTGTTTGTTGTCTTTGTGTGTTTGGTGATACAGATAAAATATCAGCGTTTGAGGGAGATTCAGTCACTCTAAACTCTGGTCTTACTGAAATGATGGATGATGATCTGATAATGTGGAAGCTTTGGATTGAAAGCACTTTAATAGCTGAACTTAATGTAACAGCTCAGGACATCAGTGTATATGATGATCACGTTTATGAGAGATTCAGAGGCAGACTGAAGGTGGACGTTCAAACTGGATCTCTGACCATCACAAGCACCAGATTTCAACATGCTGGACGTTATGAACTACTGATCAACCATATCACCATTAATTTTTATCTCACTGTCTTTCGTGAGTTAAAAAAGTCACCTTTTTATAACAAACTTCAATTAATTCATTTACTATTTTGTTTGTTTTTGTTGTTTTATTTAACAGTATTAATCTTTGACAAATCCTGTTTCTGTTTATTCTCTTTGTGTGTTTGATGATAAAGGTGAAATATCAGTGACGGAGGGAGATTCAGTCACTATAAACTCTGGTCTTACTGAAATGATGTATGATGATCGGATTCGGTGGAGGTTTTGGATTGAAGGCATTTTAAAAGCTGAAATCAGTAAAGAGGTCGACAGCATGACTGTATATGATGATGTTCCTGATGAGAGATTCAGAGGCAGACTGAAGCTGGACAAACAAACTGGATCTCTGATCATCACAAACATCACAACTGAACAAACTGGAATTTATGATCTGCAGATCAACATTTACAGCAGGTTTTTTTATCTCAATGTATATGGTGAGTTAAATATCAGTTTCACCTGTTTTATTTATTACAGGCTAAAAGTGGCTAATTTGTTAAAATTACTTATTTTTTATGTTTACAGCCAGGTTTATATTTAACTTTCTATATCACACTGTTTTAAACTATTTACTTTTGATCAGTCCTGGTCCCTCTTGATGTTTCTTCCTCGTCTATTTTAATATCTTCATTCATCCTCAATTGTCTTTGTTCTCTCATGTTTTAGCTCATCTGCCTGTTCCTGTCATCAGCAGAGACTGTTCCTCATCATCATCATCATCATATTGTTCATTTCTGTGTTCAGTGGTGAATGTGGGTCATGTGACTCTCTCCTGGTACAAAGGAAACAGTTTATTGTCCAGCATCAGTGTGTCTGATCTCAGCATCAGTCTCTCTCTACCTCTGGAGGTGGAATATCAGGATAAAAACACCTACAGCTGTGTGCTCAACAATCCCATCAGCACCCAGACTCAACATCTGGACATCAGTCAACTCTGTCAGCCATGTTCAGGTACAGCAGCGCTTATATTAGTTGATGTCTGCGGCTCTGTGCAGATATTAACGTTTATTGACTGAGCTGATCTGAGTTTGATGTGTTTATTCCTCAGACTCTGTCCACTGTTGTGGTTCTACGGAAGCTGTGATCCGATTGGTCATCTCTGCTCTGGTGGGCATGGCTACTGTCTTTTTTATGGTTTATGACATCAGATCCAGAAGAGCTGATCAAAATCAAGCACATATTCGCTCGTCACAAACCTAAATTATGAATGTAATTTCTCCTATAACAATTTTATCATTTATTATTCTTTTGTATTATGCTTTTGATGTTCATTTATTAGCAAATCATTTTCACCCTAAAAGATTATTTGAGAGCATAAAGTAGCGTTCACATATTAGTTCAAAGTTACAAAAGTGTGTGGTATGATAAATACTATGATTCATCAATATTACAATGCATTTTTTTTTTATTTTTTTTTTACAACCTTTTACAAACTTAATTTTGTTACAATGTTAGCTTTCATATTTGCTGGGGCTGTAAAGCACTTTAAAATGTACCTGTCTTATAATTTTATTGTTGTACAGATCAGACGGCTTTAATACTAGCAGAACATGAACACATAAAAAGTTGTTATATTTCCCAAATTATTAAAGAGTCACACAGATCTCACTTTACTACTGCTGTCCGGTTTTCATCTGTATTTGCTTGCCTTTATCAATAAAGTTTTCTCACTCTGAGCTTCAAGGGTCTCTCCATGCTTTATTACATTTATTATGTCGAGCGCCCTCTGGAGGAATACTAACTTGATGTATATTTGAACAGTTCAGCTCTGTGCAACATACACACAGATTTACATTATTAAATGTTTTAATTTTGTTTCTTTATTAGCAACAAAAAAAAAAAGTCAAGGTACCAGAGCGAAATAAGAACAGAGCAGTGTTCACTTTACAAAGTATTCTGATAATCTTTGCTAATATTGTTGAATCTTCGAATTACGCCTTTACTGTATGACCAAAATGACAGAGTATTTTATGTTTTAGCTGTTTGATCGCGCCGGCACCTCATGAACACTATATATTGACCTCAAACAGCACAGTCAGTTCATTATCAAAATAAAATACAGTCACCCAAACAGGCCTATCTAATATTTATCATTATATTACACAACTAATTATTTATCAAAATCAGCCAATAGGAATAATTACACATTACTAATTCAAGAAAGATTACTTTTACTTTTTATGCCTGCAACCCCGCCACCAGCAAGTTTCCTCCAGACATCTCGGTCCTGTGCCAATTGTTCCTGCCCCCACGTATGGTTCATTGGCTTCAAGTCTGCCTTCAGTTCACAGGAACCAGGCATTTTTTTGATTGGCCTCTTTTTCTCCTCCCTTGGGGTTTCAGGTGAGTCAGCCTTGTGATACTGTCTGCAGGCCTGAGGAGGATGTGTCCAATCCACCTCCAGCATCTTTGAAGAATGTCGTCTTCCACTGGTTGCTGTTTCATTCGTTGCCACAGTTTCTCATTTCTGATATTGTTTGGCCAACGGATTTTGAGGATCCTTCTGAGGCAGGTGTCAATGAAAACCTAGATTTTCTTTATGGTAGTGGTAGTAGTTCCCCAGGTCTCAGCTCCATACAGCAATACAGGCTTCACAATAGTGTTAAAAACCCTGATCTTGGTGTTGATGCCGATCTCTGAGAATCACCAGATGTTCTTCAGTTGGAGGAAAGCTGCTATTGCTTTGCTGATTTGATTGGGGGGGTGATGTCTAAGTTGCCACATCTAGCTACTGGGGTTCCTCAGGGCTCAGTGCTTGGACCACTTCTCATCTCAATCTACATATGATCACTAGGATCCATCATTCAGCTACATGGTTTTTCTTAACACTGCTATGCTGATGACAGACAACTCTACCTCTCATTCCAGCTAGATGATCCAACAGTAGCTGTTCGCATCTCAGCCTGCTGACTGGAGTAAAGATCACATTCACCTCAATCTTGCAAAAAAAAAAAAAAGTGAAAGTGACATGACGTGTGGCTAGTATGGTGTCCCATTCTCAGAATTTGTGCTCTGCATTTAACCCATCCAAGTGCACACACACACAGCAGTGAATAATGAACAAACACACACACACCCGGAGCAGCGGGAAGCCATTTTTGCAGTTAGAGGTTCAGTGCCTTGCTCAAGGGTACCTCAGTCGTCTATTGAAGGTGGAAGAAACTCTCTGACCATTACGCAATGACTGGTCTCAGCCAACCCAGTACTTCATCACAACTTAATGTATTAATTACCTAATAACTTATTTTATTAACTAATGAAGTTGATTACCACATTGGGTCGAAGCCATGCCTTTAAACTTCCAGTTGTCTGCTTTAATTAATCATTAGCTAATGATTTGCATGGGTATCAATATGGTTGAGGCACATGACAAACTAACTCACAATCTATGACCACAATGACATATTGCTTAACAATTAGTTAATACTTCTGTGCCTCAACAAGTAAAGTCATAACATAATGATACCTTAGCAAATCATTAGCTAATGATTAATTATTATTTAATGAATATTTGTGCACCCGTATTGTTAAGTGTTACGAACTATTGAAGCTTGTGTTCTGTAAATGAACAGCACCTTGTAGTCCCATCCCACAGGAGCACAAAATCCCTTTCATGGACCTTTACCTTGTCTGTTCCTTGCTGGTGGAATGACCTGCTTAACTCCATCTGTGCTACTCAGTCTTTAGCTATCTTTAAGAAACAGCTGAAGCGCATCTTCAACAGTAGACCCATTATTTCTATTTTCTATTCTATATGTCTATTTAAAAAAGAAAAAAAAAATCGGTGTGTTTGTTGCCCTTTTTTTATTTGATTGCTTTATTGTTCTCCTTGTTTGTAAATAGCATTGGATAAAAGTGTCTGCTAAATTATTACATTTCATTTTGCAAAACACCATTTAGATTTCCAAAATTTTAAGTTGGTCAGTGAACATTGAAAATTTTCTCTTTGTAGTTTTGTTAATTAAATAAAGGTTAAAGAGAATGAACAAGTCATATATTCTAGATTTTACTTCATAAAAAAAAAAAAAAAAAATCTCCTTTTTTTTTTTATTTGGGGTTTGGAGAATAAGTGCATGGTATTATCCATTACATTGTTCTCCAAAATTATTGGTTCTACATATGTTCAATTCAGCAAACCCTCCTCTGTTACTGGGTAAAATATACTTCAGCTTAATAAGTCATGAGGAACTTGACAGAACTCGACAGTTGTCGAGGCTGGTGTATATATTTAAATATACACAAAGCTAGACAACTGTCTAGTTCTGTTTCCTCTTTAGTTATTACAACACATCAACTTTGGCCCAAGTGTTGGAGACATTTAGTTTTTCAAAGCATATAAATATAATGCAAGGAAAAGGAATGTTATATATGATTAATTAAAGATTTCCTTCGCTCTACTTTTGACCAGTTGTGGTTCGTCTTGATGTTTCTTTCTCTCTGCTTGAATATTCATCCTCATTTATCTATTCGCTCATGTTTTCCAGCTCGTCTGCCTGTCACCGGGAAAATACAGAAACGCAAAGAGATTGTGAAGTTGGACAAGAAATGCTGTGATAGATGATGTTACTTTAAAGATATGCATATTGGTATAATACTTAGAAGATACTGAAGCTGGCTAGAGAAGCAAATGAGTAGCTTTAAAGCATGGGTCGTATAGCAAAACATGATTAGCATATTGGAGAATACTTGGAATGGCAATTTTGAGTGAGACCTGCGTACCAGATAGTCTTTACAAGCTTTTATTACAAATACACATAAGATGATTTAAGCATTTTCAGACTTTTGGAAAACACTTGAAAATGCTAGTGTGGACGGATACATATTACCATGCCTGTTTATTTCTGCTTAATTTCCACTGGTTTTGACTCAAACTTTGACTTACAGTTTATCGCTTCAGACAACCTGTTTGCGGATTGTCTGAACTTCCTGCTTTTGAGTTTGAAAATGTAAGAGATCAGCAAAATCTTGTTGATTTCCGTGATGTATAAGAGGATGGATGTCTGAAAATAAACTGTGATGAAAGTTAGGGGAGGATTTACACACAACCAGATAAATATCACAGTTCACTTATGTTTCAGACATTTTAAGGGTTTGCTATCGAGAGCTTTTCAGTGAACCAATGGCAATCAAATTAGTTTTGTTCTGTTTGTGTTTGTGGAATCTGGTTGGTGAGTTTGAAATGTGTTTTTATGACTGCATTTATTTTTGTGAAAGATTCACTGTTTGTTTTTCCAAACGGTGGTTTTATAAAAACACTGAAGCTCAAACATCAGTGGCGTGGTGTGTTCATGTTGTGTTGAGCTCAAATCAGCTCCATCAATAAATGAGTTTCATTCAGAATTGATTGGAAATTGAGTTTAATTGAAATTTCCAAACAGTTTATTTTAGTAAGCCATCATACGATTATTTAAAGGTCTATCATTTAAACAGAAGAATCTTGTGTTTGTTCTTCAGGTGTGTTTGGTGATAGAGATGAAGTGAAGTCAGTGTCAGTGTTTGAGGGAGATTCAGTCACTCTAAACTCTGATCTTACTGGAACACAGACACATGATCTGATAATGTGGACGTTTGGACCGAACTATGTGCTCATAGCTAAATACATTAGAGTATCCGGTAAGATCTCTATATATAATAATGTTCTTGATGGGAGATTCAGAGACAGACTGAAGCTGGATCATACTGGATCGCTGACCATCACAGACACCACGACCACAGACTCTGGACTTTATACAGTAACCATCAGCGGAAGTACCGAGATCAGATACAGATTCAATGTTATAGTCATTGCTGGTAAGTAACAGTTACAGTGTCGTTTGTGCTGCCAGCTTCATACTAATCATTTTCTTTAGGTGTATTTACACAAATAATTCTTTAATAAACATTTATAGAACAAATCATTTGAGAGTACATGCGCAGTCATTTATGTACTTTCTCCTTATGTTTTTAAATGCTCTTTCATTTTGCCATTTCCCTCCCTGACAGTGTAATCTTGTTAAATATGAATCTATTATAATTCTTGAGAAATTAATTAAGATGAAGAGTATCAGCATTAAACACTAATTCTCAATAAAAACATGCGGTAACACTTTATTTTAGGGTTTCTTAACTAGTTGCTTATTAGCATGCATATTACTAGAATATTAGTCATTTATTAGTAGTAATTAAGCACATATTAATACCTTATTCTACATCCCTAATCCTACCCAATACCTAAACATAACAACTACCTTACTAACTATTAATAAGCAGCAAATTAGGAATTTATTGAGGGAAAAGTTAATAGTGAATAAGTGTTCCCTATTTTAAAGTGCTACCAAACATGCATACACCGGCAAATAAAACAGCCTCTTAATTATTGTTACTTACTGTTCATTTATTCTCTCATGTTTTCAGCTCGTCTGCCTGTTCTTGTCATCAGCAGTAGCTCTTCACAATGTTCATCATCATCATCATCATCATATTGTTCATTGGTGTGTTCAGTGGTGAATGTGAGTCATGTGACTCTCTCCTGGTACAAAGGAAACAGTTTATTGTCCAGCATCAGTGTGTCTGATCTCAGCATCAGTCTCTCTCTACCTCTGAATGTGGAATATCAGGATAAAAACACCTACAGCTGTGTGCTCAACAATCCCATCAGCACCCAGACTCAACATCTGAACATCAGCAAACTCTGTCACACATGTGCAGGTATGGCAGCACTGATATTAGTGTTTATTATGTGGATATAAATAGAAGGTGCTTCTCAATAAGCACTGATAAGGTAAGAAATCCTTCCAGTAGTGAGGGACACTTTTGAAACAAGCTTTGAAACCTTTTGTGAATCATTTCTTTGGAGCCAGTGATTTGGAGTCATGCGATTTCATGCTACTGTTCCGTTCAAGATACTCATTTTAAATTTCCGACTGTTTATTAGTGATTTAATGGTCTTCATCTTGTTCTGTTTGTTCTTCAGGTGTGTTTGGTGATGAAGTGAAGTCAGTGTCAGTGTTTGAGGGAGATTCAGTCACTCTAAACTCTGGTCTTACTGGAACACAGACAGATGATCTGATAATGTGGAAGTTTGGACCAAACTATGTGCTCATAGCTGAATACATTAGAGTATCCGGTAAGATCTCTATATATAATAATGTTCTTGATGGGAGATTCAGAGACAGACTGAAGCTGGATCATACTGGATCTCTGACCATCACAGACACCAGGACCACAGACTCTGGACTTTATCAAATAATAATCAAAGGCACAAAACTGACCATAAACACATTTAATGTTACTGTCTATGGTGAGTCACAATTACACAACAATATTAAACAGTATTTTTACACAAACCCCTTACTCTTAAGATCATTTTCTGTTCACATTATTGTTTTTAATTAGTCTTTTATTTAGTCATTTTTGTATGACATTCTCCTCTCTGACAGTGTAATCTTGTTAAATTTGTTTATTGAGCTGATCTCTATCTTTTCTTGTAGATGAGACTGACACATTCACTCCAATGTCTCTTTTTAGCTGCTACAACAACAGATTTATATCCCATAATAATCACTGATTATATCCCATAATACTACATTTGCTGATTGTTTCTGAATGATCCAATGCATTATCAGTTCTCATGATAAATTTGAAGTAAATTTCTTTCACAACTGTCAGTATTGTTTTTGTTTTGTTCATTCTGTGTGTTTGTGTTTGTCTGATAGGAATCTAAGATGACAGCGGTGAAATACACGTGTTTCCGCTCAGAACAATGATCTGTGTTTCTGTTCACAAATGATGTTCTGACCACAACAACTGCATCTGCCTTCACAATCTGTTTCAAATATGAGATTATCATTTATATTTCCTCTTCCTCTAATGAGTTTATTGTGATCCTGAATGATAAATACTCTTTAATTTAGTATAAACAATTAGACATTTTTTCTCCAAATGTATCTGCCTGCCCTCATGAGTAAAGTTTTCTCAATGCTTTATTACATTATGCCGAGTGCCCCCTAGAGGAATACTAACTTTATATATATTTTAATTTTCAGAAAAGGCAACATATACAGCTTAACATTATTAAAACATAATTTTTAACTGTGCATTATTGTTCAGCTCATTATTTTTTTTTCTGAGATTTTTTTTTTTTTTTTAAATAGCTTACTATTACTATTTTTATTAATGTGTTGCCTAGGCGTATTTTTCATTGTGTTTTTGGAAAATAATAATAAATGTAAAATAAATTTTAAAAATGTGTATTATGTATTATTCGTTGTCCCATTTCTGGTTTTCTCAGAAGCGGAAGTTGGCATAGATCTGTAAACTTCAACAGTAGGGTGACTACCGTTCCCGTTTTGCGTTGTACCGCATGTGGAGTGGGGGATTCCCTGTCAGAAAACAAAACTACCCGTGTTCCCGGATAAGTAGCTATTTTACAATATGTCATAATGGCAACAAAAAAGAGAAAATGTCCTCATGTTAAGTTGCATTGTGGCATAATGGTGTTTTCTGGAAGGGACTAAAGGACAAAGTATTTTCACGAGCTGAATGGCAGAATACAAGTGTTTTTATTAAATTAGACAGACATTATGTAACCCAGGACCACATTGTTTACAAACTCACCAATTCAATTCAATTCAAGTTTATTTGTATAGCGCTTTTTACGATACAAATCATTGCAAAGCAGCTCTACAGGAATTTAAGTTTCCACAATATATTTATATATTGCAGAACCTTAATATATTTAACTTATGGCAAAATTTGTTGTCTGAGCGTTGGCATCCTCTGAGGTCCTCTGAGGGGTTGGCATCATCTCTTCTCAGGTGCTCGGTCATCTCAGATCATTTAAGGGTTGGAGACTGAAGCTTCTGTAATTCCTAGTTACCATGGCAGAAACAGAGAAACAAATAGAGACATAATTAGCGTAGCTGCTGTTCCATCTAAGCAAAAATGATTTGTTCAACCCAAGCTAAAGAATAATAATAATGTACATTTGATCAGATATAACTGCAGTACAAGATTATAAGATGCATTATGTGTATGCTTGGCTAAAGAGATGTGTCTTTAATCTAGATTTAAACAGAGAGAGTGTGTCTGAACCCCGAACGTTATCAGGAAGGCTATTCCAGAGTTTGGGAGCCAAATGTGAAAAAGCTCTACCTCCTTTAGTGGACTTTGCTATCCTAGGTACTACCAAAAGTCCAGAGTTTTGCGACCTTAGGGAGCGGGTTGGATTATAGCGTGGTAGAAGACAAGTTAGGTACGCAGGAGCTAAACCATTTAGGGCCTTATAGGCAAGTAATAATATTTTGTAAATGATACAGAACTTTATAGGTAGCCAGTGCAGAGACTGTAAAATTGGGGTAATATGATCATATTTTCTTGACCTGGTAAGAACTCTAGCCGCTGCATTTTGGACTATCTGTAGCTTGTTTATTGAAGATGCAGGACAACCACCTAACAGTGCATTACAATAGTCCAGTCTAGAGGTCATGAATGCATGAACTAGCTTTTCTGAATCAGAAACAGGTAGCATGCTTCGAAGCTTAGCAATGTTTCTAAGATGGAAGAATGCTGTTTTTTGTAACATGGGAAATATGATTTTCAAAGGACAAGTTGCTGTCTAATATAACACCCAGATTTTTGACTTTAGAGGACGTAACAGTACATCCGTCTAGTTGCAAATTGTAATCCAAGAGATTCTGTGTACTGTTTTTTGGTCCAATAAGTAATATCTCTGTCTTATCTGAATTTAATAGGAGGAAATTATTTGTCATCCAATCTTTTACATTTTTTACACAATCTATTAGCTTAGATAGTTTAGAAGTTTCATCTGGTCTTGTTGAGATATATAGTTGAGTATCATCAGCATAACAATGAAAACTAATCCCGTATTTTCTAATAATATTACCAAGAGGCAACATGTATATTGAAAATAGAAGATGACCTAGGACAGATCCTTGTGGTACTCCATACAACATTAATGGTCAAAACTGTTAAAAGCCATTTGTTTTCTGAAAATAAAATGACATCTTGTACTTGAAAATAGTACATTCTGTTAGAATTTTACAGTCAAATAAACAAAATATGTGAAAATGTATTTTATGTAACTAATGCAGTAGTGGCTCTTGACCATAAATTTAGGCCGGACAGAGTCTGACTGTTAGTGCAACTTTATGTTAATAAACTAGTTTCCCTCAAAACAAATGATGTCACTTCTAACAAGTCATGTGATTTAGGACATATGCTTAAGATTTTAAAAGGCAAGTAGCAGCAATGTAACAGAGTGGACTGGAGTTTAAGAGACATAAACTAATAGTACAATTTTTTTACAGTATATAGCACTTTTAAAGCTACAACGCTTTACACAAAGCGCTTTACAAAATATTGTACATGAATAATGGTTGTAACACTTGGACCAATCAGAAACACAAATATTTGTTATATTTAACAAATAATCTCTTATGCCCCCTCACCTAACCAAAAGGCCAACTATGAAGGACTGTTTGTATGTTGTTTGTTAGACTAGTCAGTGTTAGTGTTTAGTTAATAAAAGTTGTGTGCACAAATTACATGAGTTTCTGATTCTGCCTTGCATATTAAATGTCCCTTTACGATTTTGACCCTCGCTACATGCTCTAATGCATTAATAGGAAAGTATTTCCTGTGGCCAAGGAAATATCCTTTCTTAACGTTGATCCGAACTTACACTGAATGTTCGCTGGACAGGCAGATCAGCTGATGGCAATTTAATTCTGTGACGATATAAATCTGTCAGCTGATATAAATAATTGTAATTAATCATAATTAATCGTAATTATGTATATACAATTCCCTTTTGAGCTTATAAATTGCTTGATTAATTTGTGTCGGTAAACTGGCACTATTGGCCCTAAGTAAAGTAAATTACACATACTAAATGCATAACCTGAATCTGTGATCCCTGCTGACAAAACAGCTAAAACCGAGTTGACTTAGCTGGCCAAGCTGGTGTTCAGCTGGTTTTAGCTGGTCTAAACCAGCTAAAACCAGCCTGACCGCAGATAAGAAGAGTGTTCTAAAACCAGGCTGGGAAACCATCTAAAACCATCTTAGGCAGGGATCTGTCTATTTAAACTCTGCCTATGAAATAACAGACAAAGGACTAAGGCAAAGTTCATTTGGGTTGAGCAAAACACATTATATGCATTATTATAATGCAAGGCAAAAGGTTTTCAATATGCAAAGAAGTTTAGTCTGAGACTGAATTTGGTCCCTGACAAGGACAAAATTTGACATATTTCCCTGATTGACAATAGTGGGTGAAACAGGGTTTTTCTCTTTTCTTATCTCTGTTTTGGCAAGCTGGCGTACAAAGGTACTGTAGTTTACATCACATCATTACTGAGAGAAAAACATACTATAATGATGTTTGACGATGTATGTAACATGTAAAACACAGCTACTATTTCTGAATGCAATGCTTAAGTTATTTCCATTAAAATAGGTTCAAAATGAATTTGCACATTCCCTATATCTGTATATTTAACAGTAAGGTAAACTATTAAAAACAAAAAAACATGCTCACTTCCCAGACTAAACTGTTTCTCAAATATCCCTCTTGGCTCCATTCCATTGCAGTTAGACACAAAGGTCATTTTTCTAAGTGTAATTGAGAATTTATTAATTTTTCATGTCCACACAATGAGATCAATAAATCGACATTTATGAATTGTTTTATGACTGAGTCACATATTTGTGTATTTAGAGCAAATGGTTCTGGTTCTCAAACTGTGGCAGCCTAAATCATACCACTGTGGGAAAAAGAAAGAAACATTGTGTACATTGTACTGTAAACATTGTGTTGGGAAAAAGTACACTGGTTATATTGTGTTGGTGTGTATAAATAACTTGCCTGTACATTATGAAAAACGGTATGTATTACACGCTGAATAGAGCCTCACAGAGCTTCCTTTATTTTGTCTAATCATTTGTTCACTTCTAATTTCATTTCATTCATCTCAATCCCTGTTTCTGTTTTGAGCCTGTTTTCAGATTCTGAAACCAGTGTTTGTTTCTGTTTTGGTTTCTACTTTGTCTGCCTTTAAGTTAATAAAGACCTGCGTTTGAACCCAGACCCCTGTTTACACGGTGTGTTCCCTTACAATTATCACCAAAGATTGGATTCAATCTTTTTGTCAATATATATATATATATATATATATTACATTATACTTATATTATACAATATTATACTTGTAGATTAATGTTATATTTTTGTAATATCTGTAGAGACATTATTTCATGTATTAGTCCAATACATGGCTGGTTTTCGTCATTAACAGATTTGTATTTATTTTTTCAGTCATTTAATTTTAAATGTGTATTTCTATTATTTGTTTTCTGCCATTTTTAATTAATTAATTTATAAATTCATTTAAACAAAAAAAAAAAAAGAGTAATAAAGTGTACTATAAAGTACAATCAAAAGCTTTAATTATAATCACATTGCACTTGAATAAAGTTAAAGGTGTAATCTGCCGACTGTCCTGCAGGTGATCTCATCTTCTTACGGTCTTCTTAGGGATTTACGATTATTCCAGAGCACTCGTAGATCTACGAAGATTTTAAAGTACTACTTAAGTTACGATGCATTTGGGATACGGTCCACAAGTCTAAGATGATTTGTGCGATCGTTTTACGATCAATTTAAGCTTATGATGCTTTTGGGATATGCAGCCCTGATCAGTTCACTTCTGGTTGATCTGAAGTCATAAACCAGCATAGCAACGGTAGCATGCGACAACAGTGGGTGCAGTGTGTAAAGGGAACTGTGCATTGTGCATTTAGCTCCTTTTCAAGTAGACTTCTACAATAAATTCACAAGCTTTCAAGAAACCGCTTCCGTTCTCTGTTGCTCGGCTGCAGTCATATCTCGTAAATTCACACACACACACACACAAATGCGCCCTACCCCCTAAAAGCAATAAACTATAAATCCCAGGGAACAAATATTTCTGTAAGATCAGGGTTTGGAGTGACAGAATCTCCCCCCATCAGTTATTGTTGGACTAAATAAAACACATTTGATTGGTATAATTGGTGTGTGTGCACATGGATGAGAGAAATAGAGAGCACAATCTCTAAGAATGGGTTACCATGCTTGTCCAAGCATCACTTTTACTTTCACTTTACAATAGTCAGAGGCGGATAAAGTACACAGCTCCGTTACACTCTTAAAAATAAAGGTGCTTCACGATGCCATAGAAGAACCTTTTTGTCTAAATGGTTCCATAGAGAAGCTTTAACATCTGAAGAACCTATCTGTTTCACAAATGTTTTTTTGTGGTGAAAGAAGGTTCTTCAGATTATAAAAAGGTAAGGAAGAGATGGTTCTTTGAAGAACCTTTGACTGAATGGTTCTTTGTGGAACCAAAAATGGTTCTTCTATGGCATCGCTTGAAGAACCTTTATTTTTAAGAGTGTACTTGAGTGAACGTACAGATCCTGCTGGTCAAATATTGCTCAATTAACAAGTGAAAGTTGTAAAAACAGATTTTTACTTAAGTAAAAGTACAGAAGTACCAAAAGTAAATTTCCTTTTTTTATGTCAATGCACCGTTTTATTATTGCTGTATGTAATACTTGCAATACCTCTGAAGCAACTTGCAATAAATTACACCTACTGAATACACCGAGTAGCTTGTAGTATCTTTGGAATAAAGAGCTTTTAGAAAAGATACGGGTATGTATATATGTATAATATAAACAGTATATATTTAACACCCCTGCCCACCCCCATGAAAGCAGGATGGTAGTGATCTCACACAGCTCTGACAGTGTGTGCACACATCTATATGTAGCTATTCATCCACATTTGAACAGAGTGGACAGTGAAATTGCTGTAAATACAGAGTGATAAGAAAGAAGAAAAATGCTTTAAAACCCAACAACACACTTTACAACAGCAACACTGCTTTAACAAAAAAGCAAAACAGCAAGACTTATTTGACATCAAAACAAAAAAATTAAAAATGCTGTCTGATCGCTCTCGCTGTACTTTTATGTCACACACACAGAACGGTCTGTGCAGTGCTGCTTCAAGTCCAACACCTATTGTGTTTTATTAGGAGACACACAACAGTTCTTCTGCGGCTTTATATAATATTTTCACTAACACAATTTAGCAAAATCAGACAATGTTGTGTCTAATATATACCACATTATTAACTTATTATTAAATTGTTGTAAATAAATATCACATTTGCAACTGGTCAGTGTTAAAAAATCCAGGGAATTCACTTCATGTAGCCCTACAAGAGTGATAACTGATAAACTGTCTGAAAAGAAGAAAATCACGTTTTAGAGAAGAAAACAAATCTTAAAGTCATAAGTTTCCAGAAAAAAATAATACTCACGTAAAGTACTCAAAAAGTGTACTTAAGTAGTTACTGTCCACCTCTGACAATAGTCTACCACGGTATAAAGGGCGGGGCTATACGGATAAGGATATTAGATCACTCACATGTTAGAAAAACAACATCTCTGTGTTCAAGTTTAGTGTATTTTGTCAGACATTCAAAGTTTTAGCCACTTGGGAGCGGTTTATAAATGACGAGCACATGTGGAAATGAACCGAATTATAATCATTTCCATTGATTAGCTACATTCGGAATCTACACAGCTCTAGGATGTTACTTATGTTTCTTACGTTATTGCTTTTGGAAGGTAAGTGTATTTCGGTCTTGCAGGTTTGGTTTCATTTTAGATATCAGCTGCGCAACAAATGCGTGCGCTATTATGCTTTCCAATCATTCCCCGTCGACATCTGCGGGAAATTTCTCTAATAAATTCTTAAATAGTGTAATCTTCACCCTCAGCCCGTGTTGCATGCAGCAAGGTGAAAATGCATAACACGGTTTGAATTAAATCTATATACAGTCCACAGTCTGGATGCACAGACATGTGCTGTCAAAAAAACAGAAAAATAAAAAATAAACAGTGGAGATCCTAAAATCAGATTGACCACCCTCGAAACACAAGAAAATTTCATTCGCTGTTGATTGACATTTAATTTCACCGTTTGTTCAAAGAAGCTTGAAGTGCGGCGACGATAATGATTCATTTGATAAATATTCATTGTGTTGGACTTCAGCCATAAACGTGACGTGTCTGGTGCCTCGATTCTTTCTTTTTTGGAAGCAATCTATCAATAGATTTTAATCTCTTTGTATTAGCCTATGTATATTTATTTTTAGTCTATTTCTATGTACCAAGCACCTTACACAGAAGCTCTGGAATTTCGTTGCGTCTTGTGTAAATGACAATAAAGCATTCTAAAACATAAAATAAAATAAAACGCTTATCCACCATATGAACTTTTGCACAAAGTACGGGTGTAACTTCCTTTCGCTTATGAAATACGTTTTTTTTGTTGTTTTTATTAAGGCTGGGTTCGACGAAATGGCATCCAACCATCGAACATTAGACCACGGATTACCACAAAAACAAAGCAATTACAAACATTTACTTTTTTTTTACTACGAATAAAGCCAAAACAGTTTCCTTAACAAAGTAACTCTATTGTCAGACTTGTTTCCCTCTGTCTTGTGTTTCCATGTGCCCCCTGTGTTTCCTTATGCCCTTATTTGGTTTTGTTCCTGTTCCTGTCCCCGTTTTGGTTGATAGGTTTATTAGTCCCCATCCCTGTGTTATTAATGATCTAGTTAAGTCTCCCCTTCATAAGCCTTGTGTTCCCCTGCCTCTGTGTCCGGTCTTATCTTCATTCTATCTTCATTCCATGGTCATCTGTCTCCAGTGATCCCCGAGTTGGGTAAATAAAGAGCTGATTTAGTTTAGAAGTAGTTCCCTTCTCCAGAGTGTGTCGTGACATCTATAAGTCAACATAATATTTTGCTCTATTACGCGACTATTGGTCAGATAAGTGAAATAAGAGATTTCTAAATTAAAGTGGAAGTGAAGCAGTCAGTCAAGTATAAATGATTTCCATTTTAATTAAAAAAATATATATATATAACAAACACAATGTAACCGTTTTAAAGAAAATATGTTTTGTTTTAGGGTGGATTACTGTAATGTGGGACACCTAAGCTTCAGTGCATGTATCTCTTCCTTTACAACATTAAAGTGAACATGATTGTTGCTGAATTCAAGCAGTGGTGTCAAGTTATTGAAATCACTTGACTTTCTGGAAATTATGTCAGAAATGTGGCCATGAAAATCATCAAACACACTGTTAGACATTTCAAATGGCTTTTACAGTAACTTACTAGCAACACTGTTGTTAGTGTAATTAGGATTTACAGTAGCAAACTGTATTTGATTTACAGTTGCAAACTGTACTATTTTACAGTAAATTACTGTAAAAATCCAATCATTAGTATACTACTGTAATTCATTCATTTTAATATGGATTTCAATAGATTTGATTATTTTTAAACATAATTCATTTTATTTTTACTCTACATAGGTACTACTGGCATTCAATTACAACAGACACAATAATTACAAAATGTCAAATGCTTTAAAACATTGCATGTATAACACTTAAAAATACAGTCTTCCAACACTGGACCAGTGCATCTTCACCATGCATCTTCACCATTTCTCCTGTCTTAGGATGTTTTGCAGTGCATTACGTTGTGTCCTCTGGATTTAAAAATAAATAAAACAACCTCACTAGAATGGCGCTAAAGAGGCTGTTACAGCAAATACAGTAGTATACCGCAATTTAAAAAAAAATACAGTAAGTCTATGTATGTGGGGTCTGACGTCACAGAAAATTCCCATGATGCAAAGGGTATTACAGTTATTTACTGTAAAGGGAATTTGCAGTATTATACTGGGTGATATACAGTAAATAACTGCAGAAATTACATAAATATCTAACAGTGCAGGAAGTACCTCTAGTAAAGTTTACTGAAATGAAAGTGACATGATTTAAACTAAATTAATGTTAAGGATATAAATCTGTTATAAATAAAACAAACTGTTCTAAACTGTTATCAAATTATATTTGTGATGTATTTGTACATCAAATTTTGCAATAATATTGTTAAAATGTGTTATGAATATTTTCTATTTAAAGCAATCTTTGTCGTCCCACTTTGGAAAAGGATGTTTCAAAAGTGTGACAGCATGTTTTGACTAATGTGGGACAGTCAAATATACTATGTTATTAAATTGATCAAATGTGCATTAAGAAAGTTAAATGCTATATATGTAATTTATGACGCAGCAATATTACTTGTTTTAAGATCTGGATTCAACATTTAGAGACTAGAGGACAGTGGGATCCTGGACCACGATGTGTCCATGAGTGGCCAGAGCTGCTTATTTCTGTTATGAAGTCTTTTTACCATTACAATTTGCTTAACACGAGCTTTGAAAAAGAAATTTCGTATCTGTCTCACACAGTGTTTTCATTTGAAAGTAAGGTTACTAGTATGTTATTGTATTCAGCAATAGCTATATTTTTTTAATTTATGTTCTGCAGGTGTGTTTGGAGCAGAAAGAGTTGTGACGGTGATTGAGGGAGATTATGTTACTCTATACACAAATCTCACTGAAATACAGAACGATGATACCATACTGTGGCTTTTTGGACCTAAAGACTCTGTCATATCTCAAATAACGAGAAAGCATGACCTAACTTCATTTTTTGTCACTGATGATGGGAGATTCAGAGACAGATTGCAGGTGGATCAAAAGACTGGATCTCTCACCATTAGAAACACCAGAATCAGACACTTGGGACAATATAAACTCAGCATCTCTAGAGAAAAGACTATGACCGAGATATTTGAAGTTATTGTTATTGGTGAGTATCTCGCAACACTGCATATTGTATAAGCAGTATTAAAATACTCCAGCTCTGACCTGATTTTTATTCAGGTGTGGTTGGTGAGACGGATGGAGTGAAGTCATTGTCAGTGATGGAGGGAGAATCTGTTATTCTACAGAATGATGTTTCTGAAGTACAGAGAGATGATCTAATAGTGTGGAGGTTTGGAGATAAAGGCGTCCTCCTGGCTAAAATTGATGTGGAATCTAATGACACCTCATTAAACACCGCTGATGAGAGATTCAGAGACAGACTGAAGCTGGATCCGAATGGATCTCTAACCATCAAGAAGACCAGAACCACAGACTCTGGACTTTATGAACTACAGATCAGAGGCCGTGAGAGGTCACAGCAATTCCTGGTTTCTGTGAGTGGTGAGTCTTTATAAAGCAAGTCTTTTAATGTAGTCACAGACTCAGGTGAGCACTAGGAATAGATACTTGTGTAACAGACGTGAAATCTCAAAAATTTTGATCTCAAAAAGAGGCGCTTTGGCAACTGACGCTAGAGGCCGTGGCCTTTAGCCTCCTCGTTAGAGCGCCCGCCTCCCGCGCCGGAGACTGCGGTTCGAATCCCGCTCGGAGTGGATGGAGTAGAACCAGTTACATTTGGTGCCATGACCCGGATGGGAGTGAGGTTAGCGCCCGCCTCCCGCGCCGGAGACCGTGGTTCGAATCCCGCTCGGAGCGGGTGGAGTAGAACCGGTTACACTTGCACCAAATACTTGGTGTTTGATTAACTGATTCAACATTTACATGCATAGTAAATTGCACAAATGTTGACAGTCCATTTCAGTGTTGTCATTGTTAAATAAACCTAAAATTATTAAAAATGTTTTTTGTAGGTGAAAGAAGTTTAAACTGAAATGGATAGTTTGAAATGTTTGATAGTTTGAATGAAAATTACCCCATGATTTACTCACCCTCAAGCCATCCTAAGTGTATATGACTTTCTTTCAGACGAACACAATCAAAGTTATAATACAATTTATCATGGCTCTTCCAAGCTTTATAATGGCAGTGAATGGGAGATGAGATTTTGAAGCTCAAAAAAGTCCCCCCATTGTTACAGAGAAGGTTCCTGTACTGTCTCCCTGGCACCACCAGAGGGAGCCATCGCCCGAATATTAGTTTTCCCTTGAACTCCATTTCCCACAATGCCTCATACCTGGGACTGATTGCACTCACACCTGCACCTCATTACCACACACACATATAAGCTGCACTCACACGCGCACTCATTGCGAAGTCTTGATGTGCCCTGGCTGTCAGTTCTGAGCGGTACTACCCGTGTTTTGTTTGTACCTCTTGACCCTGGACTGTTTCACATTACTGTTCTCTGCCTGCCCCGATTTGGATTTGTTTACTGGAATTTGATTCTCGCTGCCTGCCTCGACATTCTGCCTGATTTTCCGACTCTGTCTCTGCCTTGCCCCTATTGCTCAGTTTGTTGTTGATTGACCCTGCCTGTTTGACTATCCTTAATAATGAGCTGCAAATGGATCAAACCTCGTCTGGTTCTTTGCAACACCCATAGCCATGTGGAGCAATTTTATGGTCGAATGATGGACTTTTTTGAGCTTCAAAATCCCATTATAAAGCTTGGAAGAGCCAGGATTAATTTTATTATAACTCAGGTTGTGTTCGTCTGAAAGACGAAAGTCATATACACCAAGGATGGCTTGAGGGTTAGTAAATTTCATTTTTGGGTGAACTAACCTCGTCTTAGTTTTAAAAACGACTAATCTGAAAACTAAAATAACTGCAAAAGCACATAACAAAGTTACTAAAAATTTAAATTGCAAATATAAAAATAAAAGCTTTACTGTAGTGTCCGAAGGACTTATTTTTTGACATTTATTTATGGTCAGTTCAGTGTTTTCAGATCATCACATCCACAGAATCAGAAAGAGCTTTATTGACAACTATGTTTTTTGTATTGTCAACTATGTATTTAGCTGTTCCAGATTCAGATCCGTCTCCAGGTCTTATAGCAGGAATTGTTGTTGCTGCTCTGATTTTGGCTGCAGCTGTTTTCTCTGTTGTGGTTCACTATCGCCGCAAGATCTCTGAACTAGAAAAAAAAATGGGTGAGTATTGCAGCTGATAGAACAGGACGAAAACTGTGAGCTATATGATTTTTACATATGAATGTTTTCATTTGATTCTAGATACAAATAATGGTAGATTTACCACATTGTCTCACTGCGTGTAATTGAACACTTTTTTTAAATTTAAAGGGATAGTTCACGCTAAATTTTTAATTACCCCATGATTTACTCACCCTCAAGCCATTCAAAGTGTATATGAATTCTTCTTTCAGATGAGCACAATCAGTTATATTAAAAATATCCTGGCTCTTCCGAGCTTTGTAACTGTAGTGGACGGGGCTTGAGATTTTGAAGCCCAAAATAGCGCATACATCCATCATAAAAGTGATCCACACAGCTACAAAGGGTTAATTAAGTGAAGCGATGGGTTTTTATAAGAAAAAAATATCCATATTTAAAACTTTATAAACTAATAGCCTGCTTCAGGCAAACAGTCATACACAAGTTGAGTTGTCGCATGCTTGACAAATTCGGAAGCGCAAAGCATAGAGCAAAACAAAACACCAGTCACAAATTAGAAGTCTAAACTGAGAATTTTTAAAGGGAAATGTTGGAGGATTTTTGCATAAGAGAGAAGGAACTTGAGTTTGCTGCCCAACCCTATTTGTTTTAACAGTGAGAGGACGTCTATTCTCACCTAAGCTCACGCTACTCCTACGTCCTCCATTCTGTGTCGGGTCAGAGGTCACTCTTCTGCCGGAACGCGACTTGTATACTGCTGTTTGGCAGAAGCTAATAGGTTTTAAATGTGGGTATTTTGTTTCGCAAAACCCCATCGGTTCGCTTCAGAAGGCCTTAATAAACCCTCTAGAATCATATGGATTACTTTTATGATGGATGGACCCAGGTGAAAAAAAGTGCACGTCCATAATGTACTTAAAGTGCTCTGTTTTCACTAATGTTGAACTTAATGTACAAAAAATTATTCTTTAGTACTTAAGCTAAACTTCATCTAAGTGTACTCAACTGTGCTATTTTGAGACACCATGAATATGAACTAAAATGTGATTTTTAACATACTATATCTGTATTTAAAAAACATAATAATAATTTAGTTACCACTTGTAGTACACTTGAACCCATCTTTTATACACAAGTGTACTAAAAGTAGTAACTAAATATTTTTTTTAATACAGAGATACTTTTTGAGCTTCATATTATCAAGCCCCATAATATCAAGCCTTCATAATATCAAGCCCTCAACTTGTGTATGGTGTATGTTCACTACTGTGTGTGTGTGTGCACTTGGATGGGTTAAATGCAGAGCACAAATAAAATAACTGAAAGAAGATATACATCTAGGATGGCTTGAGGGTGAGAAAATCATTGGATAATTGTAATTTTCAGGTATACTTTCCCTTTAAATATATTCATAATATTTCTTCTGCAATTGCAATTTTTGTATAAATGCATACTTCCTGTTTAGCTTTCAAGCCTACTTTATCATATGTGATACACACATAAGGACAAGAGAATAAATGCACCTTTTGTCACAAAGTGAAAATGATGTACGGTATAATCTCGTTGTAAAGTTTAGCTTGATCTCATGAACACATTTCACATTTCTCTTTGAAGAGAAGAACGTGTCAGTGGCAGACGGAGATTCTGTCACTCTGGAGACTGAAACTAACCTACAGGGAGATGATAAGGTACACTGGTGGTATCACGATGACCACGATCTCATCGCTGAAATCAATGGAGTGACCAAACAGACACATGGTGGTTTTGATGAAAGATTCAGAAGCAAACTGGTGCTGAATCATAAGACTGGATCTCTCACCATCAATAACACAATGATTATTCACTCTGGACTCTATATACTACAAATCGGCAGCAAAAGCACCAAGAAGAAAATCAACAAGCGATTCATTCTTACTGTCAAAAGTGAGTAGATCAATACCGCACTGTGTGAACAGATTATATTAGATTATTAGATTATAAAGTGCAATAAAATTTGTTTTTATTAGGTGTCTAAGCCAAAACACTACAACTAAAACAAACAACATGCAGACTAGGTTAATCTAAATGCATGTGATGTTGAAAATGCATACTTAATTCACATTCTGATTCTCCCCTGTATTTATTGTGTGTTGCTGTGACATGAAGTGAGAACAGTGCCAGTGAAGGAGGGAGAATATGTCACTCTTAAGACTGATACTGAAATACAGAGTGATGATGAGATACTGTGGACATTTGGACCTGAAAACCGTCTCGTTGTTAAAACTGCTTCAGAAAAGACTAGCATTGGTCAGAAATTCACAGGTAGAGTGGAGCTGAACACGTCGAATGGATCTCTCACCATCAGAAACATTGAAACCACAGACACTGGACATTTTAAACTACAGATAATCAACAGCAAACATACCACATTCAGAAGATTCAACGTGACTGTCACAGGTGAGTAGAACAACATTTATTCTCACAACTAAATGTGAAGACTTCCCATGCAAAAGCCTCTAAAAGCCACCAAATTTCGCACTAGAGAATTATAACACAATTAACTCAACAGAAACAGTTCACGTTTAGGTTGTCAATCAATAAAAAGACAAACCACCATAGAAACATTATAATTCAATAGTCCTTAAGTCTTAAAGTGCCCCTATTATGGGTTATGAAAGGTTAAAATTTTGGTTTTGGGAGTCCACAACAACAGGCTGACATGCATGCATGGTCAAAAAACACTTATATTATGCATTTATTTTTACCTTTACCTTGGTGTGTAGATGAACATGCATATTGTTTCTTTCTCTTTTTTCAGTTTCTGTGATTCTCTCTGTATTTTCATTCAGGTTCCACAGGAAAACGACTGAATGATTCATTGACTGTAGGGATGCCGCTGTTGAAATGAGGTATGAGTGAATGATTGATAAGTCACGCCCACCAATGTCAATCACTGTGACATCATCAGCATTGCAGCGCAACAACATATTTCTGATTTTACGAAAAGGAATAATGTGTGTTGTTGAGCTGCCAAACTCTTTCATTATTAACTTAGAAACTGGATGCACATCACACTTATTTCATTAAAGGGGTCATCGGATGCAAAATTCACTTTACAAGTTGTTTGAACATAAATGTGTGTTGGAAGTGTGTTTTTTTTTTTTTTTAATCCCCTTTCTCAAATCAGGCTGTTCTGCGATTCCTGTCAGAATGACGTAGTTCTGTACAGACCGCTCCCATGAGAGTTGATTGACAAGGCCGTCTTACCTTAGACCCACCCTGAGTGAACTGTAAACAGTCTGACCGACTCCGGTGCAGGGGAAGACAAGATGTCTCAGCGATTGAAGTGTTTAGTTGTTGGATGTAATAATGAATATATCAGTCGTCAGTTACTCCCGACATCTGAGCCGCTGAAGATGCAGAGGATTAACGTTACTTTCGCTTTGAAGTGACTGTGCCGATCCCGATCTGCCTAAATGCATCTATGTTCGCGCAAATCATTCGTGATCCAGCTTTATCTACAGAAGAAGTGCTATATGAATCTTTGCAAATCGCCTTTCCTAATAATATGCTAGTTAGCCAGTTTCGAGGCTGAAATTTAGCATGCTCCATAGATATATATACCTAGATGCCTCATTATGGACTGTTTCTATGGGCCGCCATTTTTGGAAAGGTCTGTGAATCTTTGAGCGCATTGACTGTGTGCGTCTACAACAGCAAGTTATACACTTGTATATCTTTGAATATTCATTGATTATTATGGTGAATGCGAGATGGCTGGCACGTCAATTTATCTGGAGCGGTCGAATAAGGATTCTACACATATCTATGGTCTCCTCGTCACTCCACAGAAGAGAGGGGTGGGGTCAACAGAGCTCACTAGGATTTAAAGAAACATGGATCAGCGTGCTGAAGACAGAGCTGATTTTGACAGGGTAAAGGTGGTGTTTTTTACAATACCATTGAGAAATTTTAACCAAAGTATGCTACAGACTTTTCATTAAGACCCTAAAGAATCATAGCAACTTGCGTAAAATGGGCATCCAATGACCCCTTTAAGCATTTTTATATGGAAGACAAACTACGGACACTCATCTCAGAAGCGATGTCTTGATCTTTTCACAAATGATATGGGGTGGGGGACTATATTATGACTTTTGTCTCTTAAAAATGGTTCTAAACAGTAGCAAATAGGGTTATTCGGCTTGTAACAATAGCAGAACCCTTTTCGATGCTAAATAGAACCCTTTATATAAGGTTCCATAAATAACCGTGCTTGTAGGACATGGTGTTATAAATACCCTTTTTAATAAGAGTTTATTTTTGTTCATCAGTATCTTTATATTATTAATATAATTTGAAAAGAACTGTTACTATGTGTAAAGAACCTAGAACAATCTATTTTTAGAGCGTAATAGTTGCTATGTTGCCTTTGAGAATGTAAAATAATGTCTAGGTTTATTGTGAAGCAGTGATTTTTCATTGCATGTGTTGTATATAAACTCTTGTCAAGAGAAATGGAGTGCTCTCTTCCAAACAATTCTAAAGATCTGAATGATAAGAAAAGATATTCAAAAATCTTGGAGATTCTCTAGAGGCCATGAAGTTTACATAAGGTGACAAAATCTCACTCACATGTCTACCACATCCTGTAAAGATGATGTATGTGTGTGTGTGAGTGAACACGGGTTCTGGGAGACAAGTGCATTGAGTGTAACTGTCAAATATGAAGACAGATGAAATGTCTAGAAAAAATGTGTATTGCTAAATGCCATTGATGCAAGTAAGAAATGTATTGAGGCAGGTAAACAAAGCAATGATGCAAGTAATGTAACAATTAATGCATTTTTTCAGTAAATGTATTTATTCAGATCTTTTGATATATGATGTAGAGGGGGGAAATTATATGTACTTTATACACATTGTTTTACTGCTTTGTCTTTTGTAGTGTGCTGTGTTGCCTTCAAGATAAGAGAATATAAAAGAATGTTTAGGTTTATTGTTAAGCAGTCATTTTTCATTGCATGAATTTTTGTATAATAAACTCTGATAAAAAAAAGAAATACCCCTAATATCCCACAATTATTAACTTTCTCTGTGAAATTTGATCTGAAATATTAATGATAATCATAACAAGTGCTGAACATTTTTAAAATGGCTATTATGGTTTTGTATTGTTACATTTTATGTTGAAAACTGTTGTCCATTTGTTGTAAGCCATGTTTAGTTATTATTATTATTATTATTGTCAAAATTTGACAAAATTGAGATTTGAAGAATGGAAACTTGTGCAAACACTGAAAGACAGCTTAGATAGCAAAAGTGATCTAATCTAGATATGAGAATAGTTTAGTGATAATAGCTGTAAAATGTCAATGGGAAATAGTTGAGAGTGATCATAATCCAATGATCTGCTAAATTAAGTGCAAAGGAGCATTGCAGGCTTGCAGAAAAAAAGGGGTGCCACTTCACGCATTTTCAATCGCTTTTGAGTACGCACATGCACTTTATTGCTTTCACTTTCGCTTTCGAATCCGCTCAGGTTCAGCTGGGAGGGAGGGAATATGCTGCGTTCAGGCCACCGCTTTTTAAAACATAAATATTACGAAATAACTGCTTATCTACATTTTACTACTGGGAGTGCTGCCACTTTCCTCTGGTTCCGCGTGAGATGCACGTCGTGCAAGCCTTAACTCTCAGAAAACTCCCAGCCTACAAGCTGTAATAATGAGATCTATGAGACTTGAACGCTTTTTAAAAGGTCGAATCTTGTCATTTCAGGCATTACGAGGTGATGTGAACGCACCTTCAGTCGACATGAGGAATGGTCCGCGAATGCCCCCCTTGACGCCGACCCTGCCTCAGCTTATAACATATATGTTACATCTTCTATAAAGATGCCACAGCAAGTCTCCACACAATGCTATTTGAATGTTGTATGGCATTATAAACGTACAGTAGAACCAATGTAAGAAAATGAGCACCACACTAATGTAAAACCAAATCTTTATTAAATAAATTCACCAAAAAATGTGCACCAACTGCCTCTGTGAGATTCATTTCAAGAATACAGCAGAACTGAGAGTTTAACCTATGAAATGCTTTTATGATCTCATTTGTCTTGCTAATTATTATTTTGTTTGGAGCAATTATGTTTAGAGTAATATACGAAATGCAATAGATCAGTCAATGAATGCAAATATAATCGGTTAATAAATAGGCCAAGCTGTGTAAGGAGCAAGAAAGGTTCAAGGCATTGATGTATGGTTTGCTTTACATATCAACAGGGCTGGACTGGGGCTCACGAGTTCCTCGTCAATGATTTACTGGGTTATAGGGCCTTAAATTGGAGTAAATAAATGAATAAATAAAACCGGACAGAAACAAATAATGATAGATATTACTGAATTCTTAATAACGAACTTAATAAAGCATTTTTGTCACATAGAAAGGAACTTGACAGTAAAGCAATGATTTTGAACTAAAATGCAGAAAAGTTACTGCTATTAAATTCTGTCATCATTTCCTCCCTCTCATGTATGACTTACTTTCTTCTGTGGAACACAAAAGAAGATAAGAAGATTGGTTACCCTTGATTTCTACTGATTCTACTGTTTGTATACTGTACAGAAATTTCTTGAAATTTTGAATGACATGATGGTGAGTAAATGATGACCATTTTCATTTTGGGGTGAACTACCCCTTTAAGAACTTTAACATTAGTAAATAGTGAACACCTAATTTATATAAGACACTATTTAAACATTTAAACTATTAACACTATTCTGTTAAATTATCCTTTGCCCTAATGGAATTTGATATAGTTCATAAAATCCATAGCCTGTAAAAAAAATAAAAAACAGTCCTAATATGGGGGAGGTCCTTCGCTTCCGCGATCGGCCCACTACTCAACCGGCCCACCGGGAATGTCCCGGTACTCAATACATCCCTGCATATCAACATATATGGAACTCATCCTTCTGCTCAATTCACACTGATGGTCTGATTTCCCAAGAGTCTGGTGGTAATCTTTAGTCTCTTCTGATCTATTCAGCTCACTTTTTGTAGATCTAATATAATAAACCAGCACAGCAACAGTAGCCACGCACACCAAAGCAGAAAGAGCCAATCGGATCACAGCTTCAGTATAACCACAACAGTGGATTTTGTCTGAAATAAAGAAAAATGTTGAATCAGAATCATTTAAGTCTCTTATGAATATAGGTGCCAGTTGTGTGGGTTATTATTAGGAGTGCAAGTATCCATTGGAAAGTCAATGTGTGCACATTGGAGTGTGTCTGCACATTTTCTTTAAATTAGCCAGATAACATAGGATTTTAGAACATGGGCAATTCTAAACTTTATTCACTTTATTCACTTTTGAATTTTTACTAAATCACACTGATTTACCTGAACTTATCTAACAAGAGTTCTAATATCATATCTAATATCATCAGCGACGTACCTGAACTTTGGTGATGGAGTTCAGTATTGTTGTTATTCTCAGTTTGATTGATGGTTGAATTGTTCACCACAAACGTCACAAAATTTGAGTCTGACGATGTTTCCAGTGATGCTGTAGTCGGTGGAGGTTCTGGTAATGACAGATGATACTGTGACATCAGTCTCATCACACACACACACAAATCTTTATTTACAGAAATGTATTTAAATGTTATGCCAATATCATAAAATGTGGATGCAAAGAAGAATTGAAATGAAGATTAGTGCAAATTGTGCCACAATGGCCTACTCACCATAGACTGTAACATTAAATCTTTTGTATTTGGTCTCTTCGCCGACAATTGTAAGTTTATAAAGTCCAGAATCTGTGGTTCTGGTGTTCATGATGGTGAGAGATCCAGTCTGATCCAGCTTCAGTCTGTCTCTGAATCTCCCATCAGCACTATCATAGGTTGAGCTGGTTCGGGTGAGCCTGTTCAATTCAGCTATTCTTGTACTTTCAAACATCCACTGTATCAACAAATATTGCTGTACTTCAGTAACATCAGGGTTTAGAATGACAGAATCTCCCTCCATCACTGATATTGTCTTCACTGCATCTGTCCCATCTGGAAAACAAATTTTGTCACGCACTAAAAGTCCATTCACAAGAATAATAACTATAAATATAACCATAATGATAACTACATTGCTACTACACATTAAAGCTCTTCAGTATAACTGAAACAAAACGTATATCGATACCTATAATACACCCATATACAAGATCTCATACACGGACAGTCAAAATGTTTTGGTTCTGAAATGATTTGTTCCTCATTAATGCGCCCGAGCAATTCTTCTTGCGAAATTTCTTCGGCGCTCGTTTTTTTGCGAGAAGTGAACAGAAGTGAAACAGCATCTGAAGATCAGCTGATTTATAGTTATTCAGTTGACAAGTTATAGTTACTGACTAGATAGACTAAATTATTTGTATACTGAAAAAATTAGCTACATGCCTGTTGAAAAGATGCTTATATTATAACACTGAAATCAGTGAATTTTCTAGTGTTTTACAACTAGATAATATTTGTTTTGATATATTTCTAATTGAATTCCTTCAGCAAAATTACACACCACACTCCTAAACTAATAACTAAAATGAGCCTATTTTTGAGTAATCACTTTTAAAGCACTGTTATGAAATCTTATGTATAGATTTATCTGTCGGCTTAATGCTTCTAAAAATGAAATTATTGTGGGTTTATCAAATATAAGGGTTAGTACGCGGTATCAGTCAAAGCTGTGGAGACACTGGTACTGGTGTATTTTGTAACTCTATATGTTTGTGATGGATTATATGGGTTGTATATGTTTTTTAAAATTTGGACTTTGAGTCTGTAATAAAGTTTGATTGATTTGTTAACACTTGAAAACCCCTTACGAAAATTAACCATGGTTTTACTACGAATAAAAAAAAATTAAACATGGTTATTGTAATTATTTCAATCACAAATTAACCATAGTTTTATTATTATTATTATTATTATTATTATTATTATCATTGTGGTTATACTAATGGTAAGTAACTGCAAAAAAAAATGCTTTTACTATAATAAAACCATGGTTATATGTCGGAACAGCAGTAAAACAATGCGTTAAATCATAAAACACATTCATAACTTACCAAGCAGACGACACAACCACAAACATAACAAAACAGAAACGTTAACCATATTCCCCGTCCGTTTGTCAGACACTAATAATGCTGTAAATGTCTGAAAATGTCCCGACTTTTAACGAGGCTTGCAGTCAGTGTCCAGGCGTTCTCACTACTGGCTGCCGTAAGGTTTATGAGCTGGCCCGGATTGGCTAATCGGGATTCGGGAGCACCGGGAGGATTTCCGGAGGGGCCGGTCTTGTCATGTCACTGGGGTTGAAATACAACCCAGTCTCACGGCAGTTCGTGATATAGTCACGAAATGTAATTTATTGATCCATATTTAAAGCAACAAAGAAGCGTCTCGTATGAAAGCTATAATGCAGTTACTCCATGCATACGCCATATGACCACCAGAAATATTAAGGGAGTAAATTAAAACTTAAATCAGCATGAAGTAGATTCGTCTCTCGTCGTCTCTGAGAGAATATGCACCGTTAATAAGAAGTCAGTTTTTACTTTCACTTTCTGTTGAATTGATTTACAGATTAAGACATTCACCCGCATAACTCGTTTGCGCGTTGCTTGTGTGATTGGCTATCCATTGGCTCGCCATATTTATAATATTGCGATGTAACCCACAACACCCCCCAGGCAGACATACATTATTGTACAATACAAGGGCCATTCCACTGAAAGGATTCCATTTCTGTCCCCGGGACATTATAGGTACAAACAATTAACTATAAAATACATTTTATTATTAAGCAAAGTGGCCTTGACTTCTCTTCAGTGTGACTTTCATTTTGTTTTTACGTATATTTTTATTCTATTTTTATTATTACTCATAATTCAATATAGAAATAACAATGAATAAAGAAATAAAATAAACATGACATAACTGAACACAAATAAATTATAGAATGAAAACGTACACTGCTGTATATGGACATTTCAAGGACAGTACAAATGCTGTATTTAACAGGTAAATGGTTAGTGTGCTTTCAAGATGAGAAAAATAAAGGAGGAACTCAAAAAACTTGCTGGAGTGCATGAAACCCAGCCTTGTATTGAACACGTCTTGGTTGAGGTCTCATGTCATCTTTATTCTCTTCCTCCTCCCGTTCGTCTTCGTCCCTGATGTCCAAGGGCACTCTTGCTTGCATTGCAATGTTGTGCAACATTAGCTGTTACTGTTATTACAGCACAGCACTTTTGTAGCACAAAGAAGACCACCACTGGACTTGTGAATAGCCCGAAAGTGTAGCTTCCACCTCCCTAAAGTGCGCTCCACAATACTTCGGGCAACACGGTGAGCCTCATTGAAATCTGCTTCCCTGTTATTGACAGGATTAGCAACAGGGGTGAACAGATATGGCCTCAGTGGATATCCGCTGTCCCCAAGCAGCCTCCATTGTCCCTGCAAGTGTTTGGCCTCTTGACCCACAGATGAGTTGCTAAAGATAAAGGAGTCATGCGTGCTCCCAGGCCACCTTGCAACAATGTCTGTGATCAAACACTTATGATCAAAGATCACCTGGCAGTTGATTGCTGGATAACCTATGCGGCATATATATATATATATATATATATATATATGTATGGCCATCCACAGATGGTGTAATGATGGGGATTAAAGTATCATCAATCACTCCAATAACTTGTGGTATATGGTAATGACTTAAAAATACTCCTGAATGACTGGCATGGCCTGTCTTGATGCTGGAAATTGGATGTGTTCAGCAGCAAGTGGAAACAATGCATAGGTGACTGCTTGTACAGCTTTTGAGACAGCTACTTAAATGTCCTAATTGAGCTATGGCCTAATCCTGGCCTTGTCTGTGAAACCAGTCCATAGGGCTTGCATGCTTATTTTTGAAAAGTACTACAAGTAGCCATTTAAATTTGAAACACTTATAATAAGAATACTTCTGCTGTAGTATTTCATTGAGCCTTAGGCTTTGAGTGGTTTATCCAACATCAAAACATAGCATTTAAACAGTTTTGTGGTTTGTTCCCCAGGATCTGCAAAAGACATTGCACAATGTGATGAGTACTAACTACATATGGAAAAGAATAGTTCATGTTGCACAACATATAATTAGTCATGATTAAACAACATTAAACAATGTTACCTGACTCATCTGGCAAGATAATTGGCACTGAAATGGAGGGCCTTGCAAATCTCATCTCCTCCAGTGCCAGTCTCCTCTCTTCCAAAGCCAGCTTGGCCTTCTTGAGTTCAATGATTTGCTTCTGAAAGTTGTTGTCCATCTCATTGGCCTCTAGATGTCTTTTTGAACATCTCTCGCTCCAGCTGCACTAAGTCCTGACTACAGCCACAGACATTCTCAAATCGCTGAGGTGTTGTGGCTGTAGCCTGAACAATTGAAGATGGAGTTGAAGATGGAGGCTGGGGAATGGATGGACTGTTGGGAGAACTTGGAGATAGGTGTCTGCAATAGGAGGTGAACCTGATTGCTCTTGCGAGCATGATGGACCTGGCTCAGGTTCAGGTTGACGCAACCCTACTCCTCCATGGAGGTCAAAACCACCATAAATCCCATCTGAGGCAGTTGTTCCAAGGATTGACAGTGCTTTTTCTTCTTCTGCTGTAAGAAGGGGGGTGTCATTAGGCCCACCACCTGTTTTATTAATTGTTGTCCTCTGCAGTGCCCTTTTTCTTTTCAGCAAGGCTTGAATAGTCCTGCCACTTCTTCCTGACCTCTTTTAATGCCCCTTGTTGCAGTAAGTTTTGAGGCAATATCATCCCAGATTTTTTGTTTTTCTTTATTTGTATGACTGCCCTTAAACCTGCTGAAAATTATATGTTTTTGTCGCTCCATCTCCTCTACAATAATATTAATTTCCTCTTTTTGAAAAATGTCTTTTCTTTGTTTTTTGGTTTCAGCCATTTTGCTAGTGTCTCCACCCCTTGGTATGTGCTTATATCAATTTTTCTCCTAGTAGCAAATGCACATCAGGTGAAGACAATTAGGCTAAACTTTTCAAAAATAAATGTAAGAGCCATAACGTATTTGTTTATTTATATAGATGTGAAATAAGCAATTGTGTGGATAAAGTACTTGATAAATAATTCTGCTTAAATAATTAATATCGGACCGTTAGAATTTATGTTATGCAAGATTGGAGCTATACAGTGTTTTGACAGTGCAACATTTCCAGTTAATTTTTGTTTGTAAACTTGCTCAAGAAGAAATTACAGGACTTTTTATGTTATTCGAGTTGAATACACGTTCACACAAGTAGAAGAAGAAACGGAAATCAGAAATTAGATGGATTGCTATCACAACAAGCATGTGCAACAATGACGAGCCATTCTATAACGTGACATTTCAGCACTTGACAAGCGGACAGCGACTCCTAAGTAGCACTTAAAGCACGGCTACATGCGATTGGGTTAAGTGCATTTTTGGGAAACGCATTGAAACAATAATGAACTTTCGTAAAATTACTCGTAGAAAACTCTCTTAAGCGCTAAGATCAATCGTTATGGAGAAACCTGGCCCTGCACATTAATCTAACTGCACATTTAAAATGCACATAAAAAATGACCTAAAACACTGAAAATATAGCATTTTTAAATCTAACGCTACTTTTTAACATGAAATATAATGTTTCAAATTCTTCAGAAATTCTTTTTATTTTGCATTTTTGTGTACCTCGATATCCCATCTGTGCTTTAAATACATTTATTTCATAATAAATGTATAATATTTTGGATGAAATACACATTTTATTCGTGTTCCCAGGTTTTCACTCAGTCCTGTTATCCTAACACATCCCCCTCTAAAAAACTGGGAAAATTCCACAAGACACATTTTCAACATAATATTGCAACAACTTCTGAAGGCAATGAAATGATCGAAAGCATGTGGTCTTATTTTATGTTCTGTATATTTGATGATATTGTAATGGAGGCTGGGGGTGTCATTATAAATATACTGTCCTGTTACCTAAATTATTTCTCAGATGTTACTTGTTTATTTAAAAACCTGTATATTAATATAATGTATACTCCTTCAAATTCATGTTACTAAATAGTTTTTTTCTTTAAAAAATAAAGTTAAACCACAATTTTTTAAATTAAGTTTGGTCCATAATTTATCCCATTGTTTAGAAAACTGATAAGCTTGAGGTTTGAGTCGCCTTTAAAATGAAGAAAATTAAAAAAAAAGCACCTTGTGTAGACAAAGTTTTTTTTTTTTTTGACCATGCAACCAACGATTTATTTAAAATAAACACCTGCCTGAGGGGCAAATGAATGAATTTGCTGACATATTTTTAAACATGCTTTTTAAAAGATGTTAGAGTTTTGGTAACAGGACTGAGAAAAATGCATCCATCTTACACTTAAAGAATGTGTAAAATAATCAAATAAATAAATAAATAAAGTTACCTGATATGGACCAATGCAGATTTTGAATAGTTAAATGTGTATAACTAGATTCAGTCTTTAAAAAGGGTTTTTTTTTAAGAGTTTTGGAAGCAAATGGCACCCATTCAGTGGAATGACCTACAAATATTTTGAGCATCCCTTTTTCTGTCCCTTATATTCTTGTAAAGAATTACAATTGTCCCTTGTTTTCCATTTCTGAAGTTATTGGCAAATATCTGCTGACAGTGGCACCTTGAAAAGTCAGTTGGAGATATGCGAGCAAAAAAAATGATATATAAAAAAAATGGATAATAGAAAGCAAAAAGACGGCGCTGAAAAGTTTCATATATATATACAGGGTGCGATTTGGATTCTGGATTTAGATATATATATATATATATATATATATATATATATATATACACTGTAAAAAGTTGACTTAACTTAAAAAAATTGAGGAAACCTCAATGTGTATATGTGTGTGTATATATATATATATATATACATACACACAAAAGCTCTAGAAAAATACAATGAATTACATTAGAACAGTGCACCATTGCAGACTTTTATACACTGGTTTTAATTCCATTATTTTAATAGATTATGATGTTAATAACTGTGGAAGCACATTATCACAGTCTGAGAATGTTTCCAATTTGTTCTTGAGAATGGTTCATCCAGCAGGAGGCGCTTCAGAGGCTTTTTTTGTCTTATTGGACATTAATGCACTATTTTAAATTTCTTGAGTGTATTTTTTTCGGGTACTCGTTACTGTTATATACCCAGAGAGATTATGAAGATTTTGTGTAAGTGGTGTTTTCAGGAAACATTGATCCAGATCTACACTTCTCAGTTTCTTCTTCAGAAGAAAAGACCAAGGTAAACTCACGTTTCAAATAGATTTTCTCCCATCATAAAGCCACATATCTTATTATTAACTTTCCAGGCCACTGTTCTCATTAGCATTCACAGCTTTGTATGTATGAATGTAGAGTGAGTAGCTGTGTTTGTGGGTCAAAATTAAACCTCTCTGCAGGAAAATAGTTGACCAGTGTGGTTTTTCTTGTGAAATTGTTTGACCACACAAGCAGTGTTTTTTTGCTTTTGTGTTTCTACATTGAATGTTGCAGCAATTTTGTGCTAACTTGTGTTGCATAAGGTTTCCTTAATCTTTATAGAATATAACTGACAACTCTGTTTATAACTATATCTACAGTTAAGCAGAGCTTGTGGACTCAGACACAACATATATTTCTATATTCCTCTTCCTCAAAGACTGAAATCTGAAGCTTCATCAGTAATGAATGGAGTCAGTTTGAGACTGAAGGTTGCTATTTTGAGTCTCAACACTGATCTGTTCCTGCTCCATAAAGCCATTAAACTCTGAAATCAGTCTCAGAGGAGAAACGATTGAGACATTTGATAATAAATGAAGAACATGGAGAGAGCAGAGCCAAACACTCTCAGGATCTCATGAGCAGATCAAACACTGCTTAAGACACTTTTAACTTCTCTGACACAACTGTTCTACAGGAAGCTGATGCTTTACTGGAGCTTGAAGCAACAGTGTTCATCGTGTGAATTAATCAGAAAGAAAAGAGGTGGATGGTCTCACTCATCATCACATAAAGAAGTGCAGTTATTCTGACAGTTTCTCATGACTTTACTACAGATCAGTCTCTCATCAGCTCATCAGTCATTTTATTACTGAACCAGTTTTGAAGAGTTTGCAAATGCTGAAGATGTTTCACAGATTTTGGTTCTGTTTGTGGCATCTGGTTGGTGAGTTTGAAATCTGTTTTTATGGTTTCAGTTTCTTGTAGAAATAACCAAACTTTGATTTTACTGTGTGATCAAGTTTCAATTCAGGTCTATACTCAGTTATTAGGGATGGATTGATTAAATAAATATGAAACTCAAACAGAATTAGTTTTTTTTTTAATGTGACATTACTGTTTTTTTACTTATTGTTCCATATTAAACTCTATGTATCCTTTCATTCAACATATTCAGTGTTTGTGCTGCTGAAGATATTACTCACTTTACATTCAAATAATTCAAAGTATTTTAATGAAAGCTTCATCAAACCAAAATCAAGCTTTAATCTAAAAAAAAAAAACTGTGTTCTTTAGGTGTGTTTAGTGATGATAAAGAGAAATCAGTGTTTGTGTTGGAGGGGGATTCAGTCACTCTCAACTCCAGTCTTACTGAGATAATGGATGATGATCGGATTCGTTGGAGATTTGAGAAATATTTAATAGCTGAGATCAATAAACGGACTGACAGCATGATTGTTTATGATGATGTTCTTGATGGGAGATTCAGAGACAGACTGAAGCTGGACAATCAAACAGGATCTCTGACCATCACAGACATTAGAATGAAACACGCTGGATTTTATAAAGTAGAAAACCACAACCTGAGCATAATTTTTATTCTCATTGTCTATGGTGAGTTCAATATTTGTTTCAACTGTTTTATTTCTTAATCACCACAGATGCAATATTAATCCACACACTATTTTGCTTCTTTAGTGTCTGTTCTGTTGTTTTATTATAGATTTGAAATGTGACTCTGACAACCCCTGCTTCTGTTTGTTCTCCTTGTGTCTGGTGATGCAGATGAGGTGACGTCAGTGTCGGTGATGGAGGGAGGTTCAGTGACTTTAAACTCTGGTCTTACTGAAATACTAGATGGTGATCATATTCGGTGGTGGTTTAGAAGTGAAAACACTTTAATAGCTGAGGTGAATGCAATTAATGACAGCCTGTTTGTATATGATGATGGTCCTGATGAGAGATTCAGAGACAGACTGAAGCTGGACACACAAACTGGATCTCTGACCATCACAAACACCACAACTCAGCATGATGGACGTTATTTAATACTGATATTTGGAGGAAAACTGTCATTAAAAGCTTTCAGTGTTTCTGTCTATGGTGAGTAGAGATAATTTGTCCTGTTCTTCATATATTCTTGATATTAGCGTTTATTGACTGAGCTGATCTCAGTTTGATGTGTTTATTCCTCAGACTCTGAACACTGTTGTGGTTCTACTGAAGCTGTGATCCGATTGGTCCTCTCTGCTCTGGTGGGCGTGGCTACTGTCATTCTTCTGGTTTATGACATCAGATCCAGAAGAGCTGAACAAGATCAAGCACATATTCACACATCAGGGACATGATTGATAATGTTATTCATCAGAAACAGTTTTTCCATATATTAATATTTGTGAGATTTATTAATTTATGCCTTTATATATTCATCCTTTTCAGATAGTATTGAAACCTAAAGCAGAATGCTGAACTTTAAAGGTTCTTCAAGTGTGGTTTTGTTCTTCTTTGTCATAATAAATACTGAGGATTATTTGAGCTTGCGCTTTGTTTCAGTGTCAGATTTTTAAAAATCCAGTTTAAAAGACTTTATTGTTTATATTGCCTTCAGATACATAAAACATTTACATTTACGCATTTAGCAGACACTTTTATCCAAAGCGACTTACATTGCATTCAAGTTACAGTTTTTACATTTTATCAGCTCTTGCTTTCCCTGGGAATCGAACCCATGACCTTGGCGTAGCTAGCGCCATGCTCTACTATTTGAGCTACAAGAAAGCCTAAAACAAATAAATAAAGAGACACACAGATCTCACTTTAATATTGCTGTCCATATGCTATATGGATTTGCTTTTATCAATATACATGACCAAAAAGAAAAAAAGTGCATAAAAAAGTCAAGTAAGTAAATAAATAAATGAAAATGTAAATATTTGTCACGAATCCGGTTCGTGGTCTTCCGTTCACTCGCCATCAGAGGTTGCTCTTCCATCATATTGACTCTCACACCACACAGACTGTTGCACGTCACACTGGACTACAGTTCCCATCATCCATTGCACTGATTACACATATACTACTGAATCCCATCAGACACGCTCACCTGAGAGCTATTACACACACTATATACTGTAACACCTACTCAGATCCTCTTCAGATTGCGGAGTATTGTCTAGCGTTTAGCACTCTCCTAGTGTTAGCTACTTTACCAAGCCATTCCGTGTTTATTTTCTGTTTAGTCTCTTGTATTGTTATGCATTTATCACTCTCCAAGTGATAGCTGCTTTACGGAGCCTTTTCCCTGTCTTAGTTTCTAGTTCTAGTCTTAGGCCCCGTCCACACGAAGACGCGTTTTGCTGTATACGCATACATTTTTTACCGTATAGGCGTTTCGTCCACACGAATCCGGCGTTTTTGAAGAGTGAAACCGATCATTTTTGAAACCGGGTCCCAGGGTGGATAAATTTGAAAACGTCGTTTTCACGTTTTCATGTGGACGGCGAATCCGTATATTTTCTGAAACGATGACGTCATCAGCCCACGTCTCGCCCCTAATCAGACACCGCTATGTCACATAACAGCGACAACAACAACAATCAGACTACGTGCCTGTGTTCGTGCTGTAGAACCTACTGAGCTCATTAGCTTTATTAAAGCAAAATCTTCTGCTTCTTTGCTACTACGGTGAGCAACAACATTTTGACTGACACGACTCCCAGTCAACATTTTCTTGGAGTTTAGTCGATTTGTAATTTAGTGTAACTCTGAGTAGAAGTTCTACTTCGTCGTCAGTCCACACAAACGACTCGAGTCTTGCTCTTGCCACATGCGCCATGTTGTGTGTCAGTTTGTATTCAGCGCGCAAGGTTTACGCACATGGTCCAAGTCTTCTTCTCTGTTTTTTGTGTATCTCTGTGGCAGAATTACAGCGCCACATATTGGTCTGGCATGTGTACTACATCGTTTTCAGTCGGTTTCAGTGATTCCGTGTACGCAGATATTTCCTGAGACGACTCCGTGTTTACGGAATTTTTTTTAGAGTGAGGCAAAAAAAAAAGATCGGATAGGGAGAGATCTGGCTTCGTGTGGTCGTAGAATTAGTCTAGTCTCGTTGTGTTTCCTGATTTCCTAGTTCCTGATTCTTGCCCACATATTGTGGATTTCCCCTTTGCTTGCTTTTTCTGACTGTGTCTGCTCCTCGCCTGGACTTTTGCTCACATTTACGGATTACCCCTCTTGTCTAACCCTCTGGATTACGTTTGCTGTCGTTTGACTCGAGCCCGTTTAGGATTACTCTTTTGTCTTGCCTGTGCCATACCCATTTGCTGTTGTTCAACCCTGTCTGCGTTTTGACCATGTTTCATAATAAAAGCTTGCACATGGATCTGCACGTCTCATGTCTCGTTTGCCATGTTACAATATTAGCATTGTGTTTTCCAGTGTACTATATAATACTTGTATTTTTAATATTCACTGTTTAATTTTTAAATATAGTAGCCTATTATAGCACTATTTATTATTTAATAAAAAGTAAAGAGTAATTTTATATTTATTTATATATTTAAAGGGTTAGTTCACCCAAAAATGAAAATTCTGACCCGTAAGACCTTCATTCATCTTCGGAACAAAAATTAAGATAATTGTTTAAGGTTTTATGGGTTTGGAACAACTTGAGGGTGAGTAATTAATGACAGAATTACATTTTTTTGGGTGAACTAACTATTTAATGAGTCGCAATATGTGCAGTATTTGAGGCTAAGCGTATCCCATCATGCATCATGTCCTGGAAATAAAGTGTGAGGCTTATCTTGCGAGATATCACAGAAACATTTTCAGTGTAAGTTAAGTATAAATTATAGTTAGATATTACATATAATTTGGTAGTAAAACGTAAATATGAGTATGTTTATTTTGTACAACATTTGCAACTGCTTTTATCACTTAATTAGAAGCAGCACAATTACTAAACTGTCATATTTTATAGAGACAAGTGAACAGGCATTTAGAAGTTTATTTTAAGTGCAAAGTATTATAATATTAATAAAATATATACAATCAGAGCTCTGTAAACACTAACGCTATAAGCATGTCTCATGGGGTGATGAAAAGCGTGACACACGCTTGTAGTCTCCATGCTCACTTGAACTCTTGGGCCAAATGCAGGAAAAACATCATGTAATAGTCAAGTGGTCAAATGCAAAGACCACAAGTGTGGTATTTGGGCAAGGCCACAGTGTTTAAATCTCTGTAGTCTGATTTGTGTCTGTGTTTCATCTGCGGATCAACAACATCATCTAGTGGCTCAGTCTGAATCAGCATGTTATCAGGAGTGATTTGCTTAAGGATCCTCTGTCACTGACTCCACTAGTTCTGTCTGATTGCTTTTGTGATTCAGCTGGGTGTCATGTGACTCGCACCAACAAAGGTATTCACAAACAAGGTATTACTTTTATATTGTGAACACAGAATTTCCTTTTTTGGACATGAGTGTCTGGGTTTTGGCTGATGGAGTTTGTTGGTCTTATACCAGATCTGGGTCCTCGAGCAGTGAATCTCTTGAGTTTTTCATATTGAAAATAGGGGAGGAAATGCTGTGTATTATTGTTAATGCTGTTAGTTTAAATTGCATGAAACTCTAGATGGCACAGTCCAATAGTTTTAACTCAATCTGACCTAATGACTTTACTATCACATGGCACAGCTGATTGGTTCTCTCCTGGTTCTCTCCATAGAGCTTGTGGTAGCAGATGCAGTGCACTTCAGAAACCCTCCACCTTCCCCAGCTCCACCTGTATAGATCTGCTACGGGGTGATCATGTATGCTATGGGGGTTATTCATGTATGTTATGTGCAGCAGCAGTATTTCCTACATGCTCACAGCAGCATATTGTGGATGTATTGGCAGTAGCAAGTCTCGGTACTCGCTTTGCTGCAGATCTATTCAGCCAAGACCAAACACATTAACATTGTCATGTACATTACCATGCCAATCCCTCTTGAGAGTTGTCATGACAGAAATACACTTACCATATTTCAAAGTGATACGTTTTCTGTTGTTACACCCGTGAATACAGAAGGGAGTAAAAGAGCCATCACGCCATATGTCTGAATGTGTGTCATACTTACATTTACAAACAGTTATATTACCCTCCAACACACAATACTCTCATATCGATGTGTGCCATTGTGTAGATCAGATGTTGTGATTCCTCTGGACTGTGCTGTGAGATCCAGTTGATGGAAACCCATTTTAGATCAAGCTGACTGAACACAGTGGTTGAGAGCATTCGGGAACTGCAAATTATTGTTTTATTTGCTACCTCATATCAAAGCATTTGCTCAAAATGACATCTTATAACAGCTGTGCTAAAAGTTTTTTTTTTTGCACGACCATCTCGCTAATGCAGTGTTCACTTTGAACAAATTAAACATTTATAGCAGTCGAATATTAATCATATTTTCATATCAGAGAAGATTTTTATCCACACAATTCTGTTACTGCTCCATAAAGCCATCAGAGAAACTTTGAAATCAGTCTGAGAGGAGAAACAATTCAACAAACGAGCTGAAGAGCACAGCCAAACAAACAAGCAGATCAAACGCTGCTTTAAGACACTTTTAACTTCTCTAGTCACTGATCATGTTATGGGTCAGTTCACTTCTGTTGAAAACAACACCATTTATCTACAGGAAGTTGAGGTGGACTTGAGCTTAAAGCGACAATGTTCAGAGTTTGATTTTTTTTTAGAATGAAGGGGCTGGATGGTCAGAGGCAGTAACACTGAATAAATAGGTGGTTGTTCTGACAGTAGAGTTTCACATCACTTTAATACAGATCAGCCTCATGAGAGTTTATCTGTCATTTTATTACTGAACCAGTTTTGAAGTTTGTCTTTTCATATAATTTGTAGACTGAAACCGTTGAAGATGTTTTGGACTGTTTTGTTCTGTTTGTGGCGTCTGGTTGGTGAGTCTGAAATGTGTTTTTTATGCTTTCAGTTGTTTCTGTTCAGTTACTATGTAATAAATTATTGGTTAAATTAGAGGATTACTATTCACTGTTATTCTCATATAGAAATAACTAAACTGTGAGATCAAGTTTGAATTCAGATCTATACTTTTTAGTGATTAAGCCCTGAGCGTTGCTCCGGAATTGATCTTCCTTTTCTGCATGTCATCCACATCAGCTGATGCAAAGCTAGGGCTTTTAAAGGGATCCCTGAGTATTAAGACTTGTATTGCTTAATATAAATGATGTCTCTTACTGAGATATGTAGTAGAAAACCCATGAAAGATTTCTGTTATTTAAAAAATTCACATCATTTTATACATATTTTGGACTATGGGGTTCGCCATTATTTTGATTACGTAAAATGGTTGCACTATGTGAGCTACTAGCGCTACCTGTTGCTATTTTTGCCACAACACATCTCGGAGTACACAACTCGAAAATAAAATACTGATATGATGACCACAGCTACTGAAAGAGCTTACAGGCAGAGATGGATATAAACATAGGCTTGAATCAAATGCCGTACCATCAGTTTTTCCCCATAAGGAGTCTAAACGCATGCTGAAAAACTCCTCTAGCAGCCGCGGCGTCATGATAAGCATCAGCATGTTTACATCCTAACAGGATGACATAGCGTTTCTTATCTCAGCCGTTTATAAGCTCTTTCAGTAGCTGTGGTCTACTAAAAGCCTCAAAAGCATTAGGGCTAAATTAGACAGAACAAAGAAGCAGTTCTTTAGGAAGTTTTATTCATCCACAGGCATCTTTCCATTCTTTTCTACTCTTCTTATTGCTAGGAAAGCTGTGAAGTCTTACATCACTTCAACTGAAAATTACAACCAAAAGCCACACAATGTGGTATCGGATAATTCATTTCTCCCTCTTGTAGCATTTGAACGCAATCAAGATGTTCGATCGGGTTTTAGGCATCATAACTTTCCCTCCTCCCTTGTTGTAATGAAATTACAAATTACAGATGCATGTCTAACGTCCACTTCTGGTTCAAAGGGCGTTATCACCTCCAACGCTATCAGAGACAGTCGTCAACTTTCTCTTTGAGCTTCAAAGAGATTCCGGGGGGGTTGATTCCCCCATCCCCACGAGGAGGCCCAGACACACTCAAAAGCTGCAATACACATAGGAAAGGACATTGGCTCCATTTATCCACAATCAAACTGTTCCAAAATGTATATAGTGTATGCCTGTGTTGTATGCATGCTCCTAGGTTATAGTAGCTTAGTTACAACTCTGTAGTACTGTAGTGAAGCTCCAATTACTTAGATCTAGACATATGAATGTATCACTGCTTCAATGTTTTCCAAACCGTTGCATATTAGGCATCAAAATGACTGTCTTCTGATTCCCAGATTAATGGTTTATATTATGTCACCATAACTTGCACCATACTCTTTGTACCATACTTTGACTTAATATTGGACAAATCCTGCAGACCACCATAAACCATGCAAATAAGGTGTTGAGTGAGACAAAGGAACCCAGTTATTATTAATTATAAATATTTCCCTTTTGAGCTAATTTGCTACACTCTACTGCATGCGTTTTGATGGTACATGATAAAAAATTATTCCACATCATTTTTTTGGTTTATTTGGGAACATTTTATTGATAAAACATTTGTTTTTACCACCCCTCACCCCCCCATCCCAAAATATTTATTTGTTGCCAACATTGCGCAACAATGGTACAGAATTACGGAGGAAATTCTCCATTCACATATCATAAGGCAAAGTTCAGAGAGCAATTCAAAATCACAAATCTGTCAAGAAGTCATTAAATGAAAAGGGAAAAACACTTGAAACACATTGATATATTGCATTTGATTAGGTTTGTGTCGTGGTGCGAGGCTGGGAATCTCCAGTCCTGGAGGGCCACTGTCCTGCAGAGTTTAGCTCCGACCCTAATCAAACACACATGCCTGTAGCTTTCTAGTGATCTTAAAATACATTCATTAGCTTGTTCTGTTGTGTTTGATTAGGGTTGGAGCTAACTCTGCAGGACAGTGGCCCTCCAGGACCGAAGTTTCCCAGCCCTGATGTAGTGTGTCGTGTCATATCATGTACTTCATCAAATGAGATTAAACTTCAAGAAGCACTTCTTCTTTGCTGTGAAACAAAGTTGCACATTACACATTTTGCACATCACTTTGGGTGTTCCTTTGCACCCAGGAACCTTGCATCTTCCCTTTTTGTCACACATAATGGGGAATCCTGGTTAGGGATGGGAGCTGTGGACCCCTGCTTCCTTACCCCTTACTGCGCAATGTTGCCCCCGAGGCAACGAAAAGAAAAACTGAATTTCTGAACATGCAAAATAAATAAAATCATAAAACCTGACAAAAGTCTTCTCTACACCTTCATACACACACAAATATATTTTTTTTTATGTACAGTTCATGTCATTTTAAATACTAAAGCAAATAATCTTGCCTTCTTCTCACACCATGTGCTCCTGTGACCATGTGTCAGAACAGGATGTCTCACCTTAAATTGGTGCTTGATAGTGACTCCCACACCTTATTGGACTGTTCTTTGATACTATTCAGACATTTAAATTGGTTGCAATCATTTAAAAAAATCATGCACTTAACATGGGGCATAAGAAAAACTTTCCGATGCCTGAGGGCAACACTATGCAGTAGAGGGTTATTTTCTGAGTTGTGCTGCGGAAAAAATGCCAGTAGCTCACCCAGTACAACCATTTGACGTCATCAATTCAGAATGTACTGTGCACACAAAATAATGGCACCCCCCCCCCCCCCCCCCCCCCCCCCCCATAAGTCCAAAAACGTTGTTGATTTTATTTTAAAATAACATATATCTTTCATGGGTTTTCTACTACATATTTCAGTAAGCGACATAATTTACCTTATATTAAGCTATACATGTCTTAATACTCAGGGATCCCTTTAAAATTCTTAAAGACTCAACCCACCCTGGAAATTCACTGTGCAGCCTGCTACAATACACTTCCGCAGGCCAATAGCTAGAGCATAGAGGCTCAGGAGGAGCTTCTTCAAGCCATCAGACTCTTGAAGTGAAGTGAAGTGACATACTGCCAAGTATGGTGACCCATACTCGGAATTCGTGCTCTGCATTTAACCCATCCAACGTGCACACACACAGCAGTGAACACACACACACACACCGTGAACACACACCCGGAGCAGTGGGCAGCCATTTATGCTGCGGCGCCCGGGGAGCAGTTGGGGGTTCGGTGCCTTGCTCAAGGGCACCTCAGTCGTGGTATTGAGGGTGGAGAGAGCGCTGGACATTAACTGCCCCCACCTACAATCCCTGCCGGCCCGAGACTCGAACCCGCAACCTTTGGATTACGAGTCCGACTCTCTAACATTAGGCCAGACTTCCCCACTCTTAAACACAGACATGAAAACACATGGCGAATTAGGGGCTCTGGGGCCAGATTCACCAACATCTTCTTAAGAAATAAGTTAAGATTAGAAAATAAATGTCTTAAGATAAATTCCACAAAGTTCATAAGAATGTTCTTAAGTGCAAAAATTCTTAATAAGTTCCCAAATATGTTCTTAAGAACATCGTCGTTTTTTTCTTAAGAAGTCTTTATCTGACTGAATACATGACTGAAGACGCACTGATAAACTCGCACTTCAAGGATTGTCGTGTTGGGCTTCCTGCAGTTTACCAAAAAATCTAAATAAGCATGCACACTTTTTCATCATGACCAGCTTGACTGGCCCTTGTCTTCGTGATTTTAATGCGCTGCGTTAACAGTTACTTTTAAAGAGCCTGTCTCAAGCTGCAGCAATCAATTTCATTCATTTTTGTGCTTTGTTTTTGCGCTTTCTTCCAAGTGAACATTTCCAGTATGTGTGTCTGCGCTGCTACAGTAAATGCATATTGGTGCATTCTCATGCAATGAATACTGCCAAAGATTATGTCGTATTTATAGGCTAAAATTAAAATCGAGCTCCGTATCTGACTCATTTTTGTAGAGTTGTTACTGAATTTTGAGTTCAGTAAAACGGCGCATTACACATAATCATGACCTGTCATTGTTCGCATTATCAGTCATCGCTGTCACTTCAGAAAACTCATGCACATCCCTATTAATAGTCCTATGTATTGTGCACTGTAAAAAAAAAAAAAAATCCGTAAAATTTACGGGGGAAAAAAACGGCAGCTGTAGTTGCCAGAACTTTACCATAAAAAAATACAGTAGCAGCATTTTAGGTTTTAACATAAATTTACATTTAAATACCGTAATTTCATTAACTAATATAATGTTAGTATACGAACCTATTAAAGTACTAAAATCTGTTTTGTACCTTTGTAATACACTGATAACCACCAAAAGCAGGCCGTGATGAGAAAGTCCCATGATGAACCAAATCCCATCTCAAGTAGCTTTAACATATTATAGAAGGTTCACAGTGTCATTCACACAAACACTAAACACCATCATGGTAACTGAAATAATGCAATAAACATTAATTTAACAATATTAGATTTAACATACATTCCTAATGTACACAACGTATATGAAGAAAAAAAAAAAACTAAGAAGGAATTTCGTTATTTCAACAAAAAAAAAAAAACATCAAATTTGAAATGTTCACTTCCAAAAACAGTATCCTACCGTAAAATTACATGTAATGTCCAATACAGTTTTTCACTTTATATATTAGGAGAACTTACCGTTAACCACTTAACAGGTTTTTACTGTATCATTTTTACAGCCTTCACGGTAATTCACGGTCATTTTTTATGTGTACGTGGTGTTGTTGTAATTCTTATATATAACTTTAATGAGGGGACGTGACAACGGAGATGTGTATCCAAATGCACGCTTTAATAGGAAAAAAAATAATCAGGCCAGTAACAGCAAACAGTAAAATATATGGTAATCCAAAAGGGTAATCCAGTAACAGGTGAAGGTCAGGGCAGGTAGCAAACAATCATAAAAACAGATAAACCAGATAAAAATAAAAAAAAATCAGGCAAGGCAAGGAAACATGGATTGGAAACAGAAGACAAGAAACGTAACAGGCTAACAATACTCAGCGAAGTACTGTAAGTATGTGTGAGGGTATCTTTCATAGTCCTCCTGATAGGAAACAGCTGGAGTCCGATAACGAGTACCATTCAAAGGGTTCTGAGAAATGGAGCCCAGGGTATGGTGGCAAGGGCCTGGGATGGAGTGACCTCTAGTGGAGCTCATGGGCACTCCAGCTGGTAACTGCAGCAATAACAATTCATTTGAAATAACCCAATAAATTAATTAATTCATTCTTACTATTTGGGATTTAACACAAGCTTAGGGCTATCCTAACTTTAAGAAGTTATTTACAATGATTTTTAATAAGAAGAATTCAAATTCTTGAAAAGAATCTTAAGTTTTGTCTTAAGAACAATCTTATGGAAAAATTCAAAATATGCATACATAGGAATATATTAAAATTTTCTTTGTTCTTTGTTCTTTTATATATATATATATATATATATATATATATATATATATATATATATATATATATAGTACTGGGTATGGCGAAGCTACATTCTGCTTCTTGTTGTATAATAATCTAACTAGTACTGCATGTGACAAATAAAAACCTTGAAAAACAAAACAAAAAATCAATACAGCTACAGATTTTATTTTCTTATGAAAAAAGAAAACATCAAAAAGCAAAAAGCTCACAGGAAAAAAAAAACACATGACTTCTACATAATAATCAGTTATTAATATTTAGTCGGTTCTGTCTTGTTTTTACATGTATATCTTTCTATGACAGCCTTTCCAGAAATTAGGCCCACAAAATTTGACATGTTTCATTGCATTTAATAAAATCATTGACTATACAACGTGCTTCCAAAATCACATTTTTAAGAATTAGAATAAAGGTTGATGTCATTTTTTATAGACCTGACATCACTTTTGGGCACGACTGTAGTTATTGTTCCATATAAACTTAAAAAAATTAAATGGTTAAAAGCATTTTAGTGAAGCTCCATCAAACTAAAGCTTTATTCTGTGAAACACTATTTTTCAGGTATGTTTGGTGAAATGAAGTTAGTGAAAACAGGAGATTCAGTCACTCTGAACTCTGGTGTTACTGAAATAATGGATGATGATCTGATTCAGTGGAGGTTTGGAGATGAAAACACTTTAATAGCTGAAATCAATAAACGGGGTGACATCATGACTGTATATGATGATGTTCTTGATGGGAGATTCAGAGACAGACTGAAGCTGGACAAACAAACTGGATCTCTGACCATCACAAATATAAGAATGAAACATGCTGGAGTTTATAAAAAGGACTGCAAGAGGCTGAGGAAGGCGTTCAATCTCAATGTGATTGGTGAGTTAAATATTTGTTTCAATTGTTTTAGATTTTAATTGTAAGACCAACATTTCTGATAAGACTGAACACAAGAACATTCAGAAAAACAACAATCAAGCTATAAAGCTACAAATGATGAGAAGAGATCATGAATCAGGAACACAGAGCATCATTTGACTAATCTGCTCACCCCTCAGTCTGCTCATGACTGAATCCTTCAGACTGAAGGACCACGAATAAATCATCTGGGGGCCTAATTGAACAAAAAATCTAAGTACAAAGGAATACTAGAATAATCGAATATCTAAACTAATAACAACAATAAAATTAATGATATAATTATGTGTTTTAAAGTCATTTGTCACTGGCTTCATATTAAATACATACCTAGTCAAACTGAAATTATTAAAAATTAAGTGAACTTAAATGGCAGAAGTTCAAGTAAAAGACCTACATGCAGAATAATGTTGGTTACTGTTGTTGGGCCAATCAGGGTGCGAACTACGGGGGAGCTAGGGGTTTGCTCGGCTCCCCTTAATAAGACACGGGCTCCCCTGAAAACGTGATTTGTGAAATTTTGGGGGGTCTCAAAAAATATTGACAATGTGTTATTTTGACGTGCAATTTCAGTTTTGTGTAATGTGATCATCGTGGATTATTATGTGAAAAATTGCAAAAATATCATTCATTCATGCATGACGGAGATTTAAACCTAATTATTTTCATTAAAAATAACTTTACATGCTATCTTGTCATGAGCATGAAGGTGTGGGGGCACTGCGGTGCAAATTCCACTCATGTTTACTACATGTAAAAAAAAAACAAGTGGGCTCCCCTAAAGTCCATGGTATAGTTTGAACACTGGGGCCAATGATTTATCCTTACAGAATCAGCACAAACACACAGTTATTAATCCAAACACCACTTCAGTTCTTTTATAGCATTCATTTCAAATTTACACGTCAAACTTTTGACTTTGGTAAACCATCAAATAGCATACTCAATCTGTGATGAACTCTGTTTCTGTTGTTCTCCGTGTGTTTGGTGATACAGATGAAATATCAATGAAGGAGGGAGATTCAGTCACTCTAAACTCTGGTCTTACTGAAATAATGGATGATGATGTGATTCAGTGGAGGTTTGGAAATGAAATGATTTTAATAGCTGAAATCAATAAACGGGGTGACATCATGACTGTATATGATGATGGTCTTGATGGGAGATTCAGAGACAGACTGAAGCTGGACAAACAAACTGGATCTCTGACCATCACAAACATTAGAATGAAACATGCTGGAGTTTATAAAGTAGAGATCAACTATATGAGCATATCTTTTATTCTTGCTGTTTATGGTGAGTTAAATATTTATTCCACCTGTTTTATTTTTTCATCACCAGATACTATATTAATCCACACACTATTTTGCTTCTTTTGTCTGTTCTGTTGTTTTACAGTTGTGGTCAGAATTATTGGAACCCTTGGTAAATATGATCAAAGAATGCTGTGAAAATTAACCTGCTTTGTTAATCCTTTTGATCTTTTATTTAAAAAAATCACAAAAAGCTAACCTTTCATTGGATAATAAGAATTTAAAATGGGGGGAAATATCATTATGAAATAAATGTTTTTTCTCAAACACACGTTGGACACAATTATTGGCACCCCTAGAAATTCTTAAGAGTAAAATATCTCTGAAGTATACTCCCATTCATATTCACAATTTTGAGCACTCTAGGGTGATTATGAACATGAAATTATCCAGCCATGGCTTCCTGTTTCACAGAAATATAAATAGGAGGGAAAACAAAGCCCAAATTCCCTTAATCATCCATCACAATGAGAAAAACCAAAGAATATATTTCTGATGTGCAGCAAAAGATAATTGAGCTTCACAAATTAGTGAAGTGGCTTTAAGAAAAGAGCTAGAGCAGTGAAAATCCCCATTTCCACCATCAGGGCAATAATTAAGAATTTCCAATCAACAGAAAATGTAATGAAACTGCCTGGAAGAGGACGTGTGTCTATATCGTCCTAATGCACGATGAGGAGGAGAGTTTGAGTGGCTAAAGACTCTTCAAGGATCACAGCTGGAGAATTGCAGAAAATAGTTGAGTCTCGGGGTCAGAAAACCTTTAAAAAAAATGGTCAAACAGCCCCTACATCACCACATGTTGTTTGGGAGGATTTCAAGAAAAATTCTCCTAGCTCATCCAAAAACAATCTCCAGCATATTCAGTTATCAGACAGGACTGGCACTTCAAATGGGACTGGCTTCTATGGTCAGATGAAACTAAAAAATGAGCTTTTTAGCAGCAAACACTCAAGATGGGTTTGGTGAACACAGGGATAAAAAGTACCCCATGTGTACAATGAAATATACTGCTGTATTTGTGATGTTGTGGGCCTATATTTCTGCTGGAAGTCCTGGACATCTTGTTCAGACACATGGCATCATGGATTCTATCAAATACCAACAGATAAAAAATCAATAAGTGACTGATTCTATTAGAAATCTTATAATGGGCCATGTTTGGATCTTCCAACCGTACAATAATCCAAACACAAACCTCAAAAACAACACAAACATGGGTCACTGAGCACAAAACCAAACTTCTGCTGGCCATTCCAGTCCTCTGACCTGAACCCTGTAGAAAATGAGTGAGGTGAACTGAAGAGAAGAAGCACCGTCATGGAGCTGTGAATCTAAAGGATCTGGAGTGATTCTGGATGAAGGAATGGTCTCTGATCTCTTGTCAGGTGTTCTCTAACCTCATCAGGCATTATAGGAGAAAACTCAGAGCTGTTAAACTGGCAAATGGAGGTTTCAAAAAGTATTGAATAAAAAGGTGCCAATAATTGTGTCCAACGTGTGTTTGAGAAAAACATTTATTTCATAATGATATTTCCCCCCATTTTAAATTCTTATTATCCAATGAAAGGTTAGCTTTTTGTGATTTTTTTAAATAAAAGATCAAAAGGATTAACAAAGCAGGTTAATTTTCACAGCATTCTTTGATCATATTTACCAAGGGTTCCAATAATTCTGACCACAACTGTATATTATTATTCATTTGAAAGTTGTTTAACAGTGCTGATTTGTAACAAACTCAGTTTGTTCTCCGTGTGTTTGGTGATACAGATGAAATATCAGTGACAGAGGGAGATTCAGTCACTCTAAACTCTGGTCTTACTGAAATAATGGATGATGATCAGATTGAGTGGAGGTTTGGAAAAGAAATCACTTTAATAGCTGAAATCAATAAACAGACCGACAGCATGACTGTATATGAGGATGTTCTTGATGAGAGATTCAGAAACAGACTGAAGCTGGATCATCAAACTGGATCTCTGAACATCACAAACATTACAGCTGAACATGCTGGACGTTATTTAATACTGATATTTGGAGCAAAACATTCATCAAAAGCTTTCAGTGTTTCTGTAAATGGTGAGTACAGATAATTTGTCCTGTACTTCAGATATTCTTGATATTAGTGTTTATTGACTGAGCTGATCTCAGTTTGATGTGTTTATTCCTCAGACTCTGTTCACTGTTGTGCTTCTACTGAAGCTGTGATCCGATTGGTCCTCTCTGCTCTGGTGGGCGTGGCTACTGTCATTCTTCTGGTTTATGACATCAGATCCAGAAGAGCTCAACAAGAGCAAGCACATATGCACACATCAGGCACATGATTGATGCCATTTCTCACATAACAATTTTTAGCCCCCCTTTTTTTTTTTTCAAGGATTTATATATTCTTTATAAATCCATCTGCTGGTATCAATGTAGCCTTTAATAATTGTTTCAGGGGTTTTTAAAAATGTACCTGTCTTGTAGTGTTATTGTAGAAATCAAGTCTGTCTGAAAGTTTTATTGTTTATATTTCTCTCAGATAAAACACACATATCTTACTTTATTACTGCTGTCCATATACCATCTGCATCTGCTTTATCAATAGAGTTTTCTCACTCTGAGCTTCAAGAGTCTCTCCTTGTTTTATTTTTATTTAATTTATTATGTTGAGCGCCTCCTGGAGGAATACAAAGGTTCAGCATATACAGCTATACGACATTGTTTTAAATATTATTTGTAAATATTCACATTATAAATAAGCGTTTTCTTCTTCATACACTAAAAGAAAATGGTGCTATATAGCACTAAAAGTGGTTCTTGGCTCGTAATCATAGGGGAACCACTTTTGGTGCTATATAGCACCATATCTTTAAAGGTGCTATACAGCACCTTTGTCAAATGGTGCTATGCAGAACCATAAGAGGTGCCATATTGCATTGTGTTTCTTCTACAAAAATGGTGCTAAACAGTTCTTTGGCTCGTTAAGAACCTTTAAAGGGGCTTAACAGGTTCTTTGTACGGCAGTGGTGCTATATAGCGCCTTAATCACCCCAAAGAACCACTGAAGAACCACACAGGAGCTTAACAGGTTCTGTATATGGTAGCGGTGCTATATAGCACCTCAGTCATGCCAAAGAACCGGAGAAGAACCGCTGAAGAACCACTGAAGCACCAAAATATGGTGCTATACAGCACCAAAAGTGGTTCTCCTATGATTACGAGCCAAAGAACCACTTTTAGTGCTATATAGCACCCTTTTTTTTTTTGAGTGTATTCCGATAGACAACGTATTTTACTTTTACTTTTTTACTATTCAATTATTTTTGTTCCTCCACAATATTTTCAAGAGAAAATGATTAATGTGTATAATGTACATTCATGTAATGAGTTTGTTTTCTCATATGGACACTTTTCACGCACGGTTCTCAAAAGCAGAAGTCGTCATAGATAGGTAAACTTATAGAGAGGTGAATGTGTAATGTGTAATGCAATATGTAGGCTATGTGTGTTATGTATGTGTATGTGTAACATACCACACAGATCTCAGTTCTCACTTTACTACTGCTGTCCATTTGCCATCTGTATTTGCCTTTATCAATAAAGTTTTATCACTCGGAGGTTTAAGAGTCTCTCCATTATTTGTATTTATTTTTTTTATTAGTTAAAGGACCTCCAGACGGGACTCGAACTCTGGTCGGCATGAGCGCAGTTGCGCTGTATGTCGACGCACTAACGCAAAATTAGTTTTCCACACTAACCATAACCACAGTCTCTCTGATTTATTACATTTATTATGTCGAGCGCCTCCTGGAGGAAAACTAACCTTGTGTATTTTAACAATTGCAGCAGTGCGATCCATATAAAACTATTAAAACGTTATTTAAAATAAAATATTAGTTGTAAATCTTTACATTATAATTAAGCTAATTCATTTCAGTTTGCTTTCAATCCACAATAATAAACAAACAACTTCCCGCAGTGTCTCATTTAACTTGACAAAATACTAATCTGTGAGATGTAATAATATACTGTATTACTTTGAGCAGAGCCACGTGCCCCCTCAGATTTTTGAGCCAAGTGGATTTTGAATGCATCTTCCAAAAGACAAAAAATAGCCGATTAATATTTTCTATATTCAATACAATCACACCGGCATCATTAGATCGTTCAGTGCATTATATCAATCACGCACCATTCTGTTGAGCTTATGAATGCCAATTAGAAGCGTTCAGATGAGGGTTTTCTTTACTTGCTCAATACCTCTTTCTGGCGAATTCTCTCGTTAGAAACAATAAAGTGCAAAAGTGTGTACGAATATGTAAGATATTAATTCCATAGTATAGCTTCAGTGATTTTAATGGGAGTTTTTGAGAGTGCTTGAACTCTGTCAGGAAAAATGTTGTACACACATTTGCTGATATTAGTTGATGTACATATCTGATAACTCAGACTCAGTCAGAACTTCCCCTGCTGATTTGTGTCTGTTTTATCTGCGGATCAACATCATCTAGTGGCTCTGAATCAGCATGTTATCAGGAGTGATTTGCTCAGGATCCTCTGTCACTGACTCTACTAGTTCTGTCTGATTGATTCAGCTGGGTGACATTTTCACCAACGGATTTCTTCACAAATAAGGTATTACTTTTATATTATGAACACAGAATTTCCCATTTTGAGCCACCATCTGTAGTGGTTGAATATGACCCAGAATTGTTTGGTCATTTTGTTTTAAATGAATCCATTATGAATCTAGACAGATTAATTAAAATGAAGATGAACAGTATCAGCATGAAACACTCAACTCAGAAATTCAAACACTGGCTAGCCTATATAATATAACAGTTTCAGCAGCGTGCCACATATGTCACAAATAGAGCCGGAAACAACAGGTAAGTAACACATTGGAATATTTATTAAAGTGAAAGCAGGATGTGAGGAGAGTGACGAGCAGGTGAGTATCTTGTGAGTACAGATATTAAAGAGATCCGTGCAAGAACTGATATCCTTATCGTGATATCCTTATGAACCACAGACCAGACGGTGAGTGTCAGAGAGCGTGTGGAGTTTATAGGGGTGCTTATATGTTTATAGAAGTTTCTTCTGCTCAGCAAGCCTGCATTTATTTGATCCAAACCAGGCCTACAGCAAAACAGTAACATTTTGAAATATTTTCACTATTTAAAATAACTGTTTTCTATTTTTTTAAAACATAATTTATTGTGATTTCGACTAGAATTTATTATCATCATTACTCCAGTCACATGATCCTTCAGAAATCATTCTGATTCGCTGCTCAAAAAAACATTTATTATTATTATTATTATGATGTTGAAAACAGTTTCTTTGATGAATAGAAAGTTCAGAAGAACAGCATTTGTTTATTATAAATGTATTTATCATCATTTTTGATCAATTTAAATTGTCCTTGCTAAATAAAAGTTTAAATTTTTATCATTTATTTTCCAAAAAAATAACAAATAATAATAATAATTATACTGACTCTAAGCTTTTGAATAGAATAGCGTATGTTAAAAAAGCTTTTAATTTCAGATAAATGCTGATCTTTGAATCTTTCTATTCATCAAATAAAGGACTCAACTGTTTTAAATATTAATAATAATAATTAAAAAGGTTGCTTGAGCAGCAAATCAGCCTACCAGAATTATTTCCGAAGAATCATGTGACACAAACCTGGTTTAATTAAATTACATTTTACAATATATTCAAATAGAAAGCAGTTGTTTTACATGATAAACTGTATTTTGGATCAAATAAATGCAGGCTTGGTGAGCAGAAGAGACTTCTTTAATATATATATATATATATATATATATATATTAAAAATCTTACTGTTCAAAAACTTTTGACTGGTAGGTTTTATATATATATTACAGAAATGTTATATTGTAATGCTGTCTATATATATAATTTCTTTTTTTTTTTACATTTCTGTCCCCCTCACTTCTGAAATGATGGCTCCGCCCCTGCACTCATATAATGTAATCTTTCATATTTGATTTAGGGGTTAATTTGATTTAAGAGCTTTTAAAAATGTACTTGTCTCGCTGTGTTATTATTGTACACATTCAGTTCGAAAGGCTTCGTTTATATGTCTGTCAGATAAGACACACAGATCTCACTTTTCTGTCCATTTGTCATCTGCATTTGCTTGCCTTTATCAATAAAGTCTCATCATGTTTTATTACATTCATTATGTCGGGCACCTCCAGGAGGAATACAAAAGTTCATATAATAATATACATTAATATAATGAGTTTTTCCCATATGGACACTTTTCACAAGCAAAGTTGTCATAGACTGGTATGCAGTGGTGAACGGGAGATACAGCAATTTACTCAAGTATCAAAAGAAACCCCCACGATAGCCTAGCATTTCCACGACTTTCCAAAACGGTATCGAGGGATTGATTTTGGCGACTGTATTACAAACACACTGCAGTGTTTATTAGCTTTTCCTTTGTCATGTAACGCCTATAACACAATGTATAGTGTATAGTACATAATGTATAAATGTACTTATAAAAAACTTAGATGTAGTTTGTTAATAACAATGGAAGCGTATCTTCACAGTCTGTAAATGTTTCTCCTCTCGACGGTTCATTTAGCAAGAGGCACTTACTGGAGATGTTCGTGCACTAAAATGTTGTGTAATATTTTGAGTGTATTTTCTCAGGCCCCCATTACTGTTATATGCCTAGTGGACATTTGGAATAAAATATGAGGAATTTTTCTTGAATTTCAGGATGCCTCTATACTTCTCAGTTTATCCGGAAGAAAAGACCAAGGTAAACTCATATGTGGTTTTTCTTGTGCAAGCAGTGTTACGGAGACAAGCATTTCTTTCTTTTGTGTTTCTACATTTAATGTTGCTGCAATTTTGTCTTTCTTGTGCAAACTTGTGTTGCATACATTTTTCTCAATCTTCATAGATTCTTAGAATATAACTGATAACTGTGTTTTACATGCACATAGTGCACAATGTTTTACACAAAGAAAGTGTTTTAAAACTATATTTACAGTTAAACAGAGCTTGTGGACTCTATCTTTATTCCTCTTCCTCAAAGACTAAAATCTGAAGCTCCATCAGTGCTGAATGAAGTCAGTTTGAAAGTATTGCAGGTTGTTAGTTTGGATCTTAACATTAAAGTGTTTGATGTTCATCTCACATATTCAATATCCAGCAGCAGGTAATCCGTTCCTGCTCCATAAAGCCATTAGAGAAACTCTGAAATCTGTGAGGAGAAACAATTAAGGCATTTGATAGGAAATGAACAACAAAGGAGCTGAAGACAGTTACAGGAGAGAGCAGGGTCTCATGAGCAGATCATATGGCTGCTGTAAAACACTTTTAACTTCAAGTCACTGATCATGTTATGGGTCAGTTTATTTCTGTTGACAACAACACCATTGATCTACAGGATGTTGAGGCCCACAAGCTCAAAGCAGAAAAGGTAACATTGTGAAATGAGCAAAAAAAGAGCCGGATGTTCTCATGCATTCTGACTGACAGAAGAGTTTCTCGTGATTTCAGTACAGATCAGCCTCGCATCAGTGCAGCTGTCATTGTATTACTGATCCAGTCTTGAAGAGTTTGTCTTTTGAAGATGTTTCACAGATTTTGGTTCTGTTTGTGTTTGTGGCATCTGAATGGTGAGTTTGAAATGTGTTTTTATGGCTTCTGTTCTGGTAGCATGTAATAAATTACTGGTTTAATTCATCAGAGAGGATTAACATTCACTGTTATTCTCATACGGAAATAATTTAATATCAAGTTTGAATTTAGGTTTACTCAGGTTTATAAGGGATTGATTAAAATAATTATGAAGCTCAGATACCGCATTAGTTTTAGTGTGACATCAACGTAAAAGTGTCTTTTTTATCTACACTAGTGGCCAAAAGAGATGTCCAGAGGGGAGTGGATTGGTTTGTTTTTAATGACTGTACAAGTTTGATTTAAACCATCAAAATATGAGTAAAATATTACATTTTTTTTTATATTTGGCATCAAATATAAAAACATAAGAAGAACAAAAACATAAAATTTGGTTAAGATATACAGTTTTGTGCAAAAGTCTTAGTTTTTCACCACTAGTATTTTGACCAACAGAATATGGTTTTAAGTCAGTTATTTCTATCTTTTGCTGTAGTGTGTCAGTAGGAAATATCAGTTTACATTTCCAAACATTATTTTTGCCATTATTCGTAACAATCCACTGAGATTTTTGTTTGCAAAAGAAGTCTGACAGCAGCCAGTGCTCCCCACAGAGATCTGATCTCACCATCATCCAGTCTTGGCCACACGTCACTTCAAAATTCAAATTAAAAAAAAATAAATATAACTTAAATTTTTGTATTAAGTAGAGCATGATCTCATAAATTGTGGATATATTTTTAATGTGATGAGAACTTTTAAAATATTTTTTAAAAATGTGTGTGGTGATGGAAATGACAGGGGGTTGTGGAAATGATAATGAATTAACATGAATTTGGAGAAACAATAGAGATATTTATTAGAAAAATGTCATGACAATAATGGAGGAAGCAATACTGCGAGTGATCAGTCTCTTTGAGTAAGCAATGGGTAAGGGCAAACAAGCAGCAAGACGATGACAACGAGTGGCACAGGGACCTCAATGAACTGGACAGAAGAATGGTGGTGAAGAGATTATCCGCTGGTGAGTAGTGATGTAATCCAGACACAGAAAGAGGAACACAGCAACACCGAACGGAACTCCGACTCACGAACAAGACAGCAGCAATGATCAGGAACACCAACAGGAACATAGATCCAGAGACAGCACGCGAAGACATCAAACAACGATCTGACAAAGGAGGGAAGAAACTGGTGAGCGAGTGTATGTATGTATATATATATATATATATATATATATATATATATATATATATATATATATATATATATATAGATAGATAGGTGTGTTGATGAGCTGCAGCTGGCGCTGCCAACGAGACTCAGCTGAGATGCTGATCAGCGGTAATTGGCCCACGTAGTTCTGGGGGAGGTCAAGGCAGTCAGAGGCGTGGCTAGTTGGCTGAAGTTGCGAATAAAACGCCAGTAGAAGTTGGCGAACCCCAGAAACCTCTGTAGGGCCTTACGGGAATCTGGACTTGGCCTTGACCTTCTCAGGATCCATGCGCACTCCCTATTCAAAATGCCCCCTGGGGGTGTTAAAAGCAGTCTTCCACTCATCCCCCTTCCTTATGCGGACCAAATGATAGGCATTACGTAAATCCAATTTTGTGAAAACTGACGCTCCCTGCAACCTCTCGAAAGCTGAAGACATCAACGGCAAAGGATAAGTAATCTTTACCGTGATGTTGTTCAACCCCCGGTAATCAATGCAAGGACGCAGAGACCCGTCCTTCTTCCCCACAAAAAAGAACCCCGCCCCTGCTGGAGAAGAGGAAGGGCGGATGAACTTAGATGCTAGAGAATCAGAAATGTATTTCTCCATAGCCTCCCTTTCAGGAACAGAAAGCGAATATAACTTGCCCTTAGGCGGAGACGTACCTGGCAGTAAATCTATGGCACAGTCGCAAGGACGATGCGGAGGAAGAGAAGCTGCTCGAGACTTACTGAACACTTCCCTCAGGTCCTGGTACTCTGCGGACACGTTAGACAAATCCACCGCCTCCTCCTGAAAAACAGAAACAGAAACAGACGAACAGGCAGACACTAGACAGGACTCATAACATCTATTGCTCCAAGCCACGATGGATTTCTGATGCCAGTCTATTTTGGGGTTGTGACGGATGAGCCAGGGGTGACTGAGAACGACAGGTGCAAGGGGAGAGTCCATGATCAAGAAGGAGATGGTCTCAGTGTGATTGCCTGACGTGATGAGGGTGATGGGTCCAGTAGTGAAGGAAATGGTGGGAAGTTCACAACCGTTGAGGGCGTGGACCAAAATCTTGTGTGAGAGAGGATTGATGGGGATCTGAAGCTTATGTGCAAATTAACTGTCCAGGAAATTACCCTCCGCCCCAGAGTTCAGTAGAGCCTGACAGTCAAATGAATGTCTCTCCATCTGAATGTTGTCCATCTCAGTCTTACCGGAAGGAGGGTCGATGATGTTGATGAGGTCTTCTCGGCGGAGATTCCACCCGATAGTAGCCTCATAGTTACTATCGTGCTTGGCCTTTTACTGGGCAGTTGTTCAGATAATGTCCCGCCCCTCCACAATATAGGCAGAGGCCCTGGGATCTCCGCCTCTCCCTCTCCTCCCGGGAAAGCCGAGCCCGCCCTACCTGCATGGGTTCGTGATCGTAGGTGGGACTGACCACATCCCCGTCGCTGAACCGCTGACTCACAGCTCCTCCAGGGACTCGACTGGCAGGTGCGCGTCGTTCTGCTCTGGAGAGTTGTGCATCTACCCTTAGTGCCAGATCGACGAGCCCATTGAGTGTAGTAGGGAGGTCCAGGACGTAGATCTCCTTCTGGACGCGGTCAGCCAGCCCATGCAGGAACATGTCCCACTGCGCCTCCTCGTTCCAGCGACACTCAGCCGCCAGGGTCCGGAACTCGATGGAATAGTCCGATACCGATCTTTCACCCTGACGGAGATCGGCGAGTATTCTGGCCGCCTCCCTCCCGGCAACGGCACAATTGAATACCCGCTTCATTTCATCGGACAGTGCCTGGAACGAGGCGCATCATGGATTCTGGTTCTCCCACACCACCGTTCCCCATAGTGCCGCTCTCCCAGTCAATAGCGTCAGTACGAACGCCACCTTGTTCTGTTCGGCACCAAATGTTCTTGGTTGGAGAGCAAAGTGCATGGAGCACTGTGTGAGGAATGCTCTGCAAAAACTGGGCTCTCCAGAGTATGACTCGGGAACAGGCAAACGCGGTTCCAACTGGAAGAGGGTCTCAGGTGGTGTGGGGGGAACGGGCGGCGTGGATGGCGCAGTGGGAGCTCGCAGATGTTAGAATTGCTGGGTGAGCTCGGACACCTGCGCCACTAGAGCCTGAATAGCACGACCCGTGTTATTCAGACTCTCTTCCTGGGAATCCATCCTGTTAATACTCTGGGTGATGAATGCCTCCAGGTAATTAGCTGAGACACTCGCTGCTTCCATAGCTTGGTCAGATCGTTCTGTCATGACAATAATGGAGGAAGCAATACTGCGAGTGATCAGTCTCTTTATTGAGTAAGCAATGGGTGAGGGCAAACAAGTAGCAAGACGATGACAACGAGTGGCGCAGGGACCTCGACGAACTGGACAGAAGAATGGTGGTGAAGAGATAATCCGCTGGTGAGTAGTGATGTAATCCAGACACAGAACGAGGAACACAGCAACACCGAACGGAACTCCGACTCACGAACAAGACAGCAGCAATGATCAGGAACAGGAACATAGATCCAGAGAAGCCATCAAACAACGATCTGACAAAGGAGGGAAGAAACTGGTGAGTATATATAGGTGTGTTGATGAGCTGCAGCTGGCGCTGCCAACGAGACTCAGCTGAGACGCTGATCAGCGGTTATTGGCCCGGTCACGCCCACACGACCTACACACACACACACCCACAACACATATCAACAGTAACACGAGACGAGAAGGAAACAATGAATTAGTGAACCGTGACAAAAAAGTCTTTAACTCATCACACTCATTAAACTCACTTCACAAAGTCATTAAACATATCAATTGTACTTTGTAACCATAAATGTCATGATTGTTACAATTAATGGCAAATAGAATGTTTGGAAATGTAAACTGATATTTCCTACTGACACACTACTACTGAATTAAAACCATTTTTTGTTGTTGTTGTTGTCAGAAATACTAGTGGGCTAAGACTTTTGCACAGTAATGTATATCTGATACAATTATTTGGGCAAAAAAAAAAAAAAAGCAATACAGCTACAGGCTTTATTTTATGATTGAAAAACATAAGCTCAGAGGGAAAAACCATACATTGACTAGACCATAATCAGTCATTAATATTTTGTTGGCTCTCTCTTGCTTTTGCATGTATACATAATTTCTTTATATGACAGTCTCGCCAAAAATTATATCTGCCCAATTTGGCATGTTTCGTTGCATTATCATTAATAAAATGATTAACTCCAAGCACACCTATGCAATATGCTTACAAAATGTGTAACAAATTTTAAATAATTTGAATAAAGTTTGAAGATGTAAATTTTTGTAGGCCTGACATCACTTTTGGCCACCACTGTAGTTATTGTTCCATATATAAATCTATTTTTTTTTTCTTTTCATTCGTCATGTTTTGTCTTTTGCTGCAGAATATTATAAACTTAATAAGCTTCATCAAACCAATATCAAGTGATTCTAAAGCTTTATTCAGTGATAAACTGTGTTCTTTAGGAGTGTTTGGTGATGATGAACTGAAGTCAGTGTCAGTGCTGGAGGGAGATTCAGTCACTCTAGACTCTGGTCTTAATGAAATAATGGATGATGATCTGATTCAGTGGACATTTTGGATTAAAAACACTGTAATAGCTGAAATCAATGTAACGGCTGACAACATGACTATATATGAGGATGTTCTTGACGGGAGATTCAGAGACAGACTGAAGCTGGACAATCAAACTGGATCTCTGACCATCACAAACTTCACAACTGATCATAATGGAGTTTATAATAGAGAGGTGTTCAACCGTATGCGCAAAACTTTCTTTCTCGCTGTCTATGGTGAGTTCCTCCATTATTTATTATTTTTTATTCACGAGATACAGTATTAATCCACACTCTATTTTGCTTCTTTGGTGTCTGTTCTGTTGTTTTATATTATTTTTAATTTTTAATTTTAAACTAATTATGTAAACAAAGTATTTAAACAGTATTAATTTGTAACAAACCCCGTTTCTGTTTGTTCTGTTTGTGTTTGGTGATACAGAAGAAATATCAGTGAAGAAGGGAGATTCAGTCACTCTAAACTCTGATCTTACTGAAATAATTGAGGGTGATCAGATTCAGTGGATGTATATGAATGAAAATGCTTTAATAATTGTGATCAGTCAACGGGCCGGCAGGATTACTGTAACTGAGGATGTTCTTGATGGGAGATTCAGAGACAGACTGAAGCTGAACAATCAAACTGGATCTCTGACCATCACAGACACCACAACTCAACATTCTGGACGTTATGTACTATTTAAATTTGGACCAAAAGATTCATTAAACGCTTTCAGTGTTTCTGTCTATTGTGAGTACAGATCATTTGTTTTGTCCTTCATTTATTCTTGATATTAACGTTTATTGACTGAGCTGATCTCAGTTTGATGTGTTTATTCCTCAGACTCTGTTCACTGTTGTGGTTCTACTGAAGCTGTGATCCGATTGGTCCTCTCTGCTCTGGTGGGCGTGGCTATTGTCGTTATTCTGGTTTATGACATCAGATCCAGAAGAGCTGAACAAGCACATAAGACAGAATGAAAGACACCAAATGTCAAAATTTGATTGTTTGCCCTGTCGTAAAAATTTAAAAGTGCCATAGATGATCCATGAATAATCAAAATATCTTTTTACAATGACCACAAATTAAAGGGGTCATGTGATGCTTTTTTAAAGATCATTATTTTGTGTATTTGGTGCTACAGAATATGTTGACATGCTTTAATGTTCAAAAAACACATTATTTTTCAAATACTGTACATTATTGTAGGTCCTCGATGCCCCGCCTCTCTCAAACGCATCGTTTTCAACAAGGCCCCTCCTTCCGACAAGGACAGTGTGCTCTGATTGGCCAGCTGACCCAGTGCATTGTGATTGGCCGAACACCACAAGCGTGCATCGGAAATGTAACGCCCCTTACCATAAACGCGAGCTTCAGCTTTATAAAGACAGTTAATAATGTCATTACTTTTACCATCAGTTCAAGCCCGAAAGAGGAACAGAGTGGCGTGACAGACACAGTGATGATGCTATATTTGCACACAAGCCACGGTTAAGACAGCTGACTCCACTGTGATGTGACCCTGTCTCTCTCTCTCACACACACAACGCAAAACTCCGCATTTGAACAGTCAATTGCAAATACTTAAACTAATAACAAAGCATACTTACAGTTGCTGATTCAGAAGTGCCAGATTGTCATAGCAAAGTTGGAACTGACCCATTTTTTTAAATAAATATCCTTTGTGCACAGTCAGCCTTGTACTCTCCTAGGTTCACGAAACTGTCGTCCATAAAATGCGTTGCACAAATTCGAACATCTGGGTTGTGCTGTTGTGTTGTAAGTAATCTTAATGATTCCTAACTGCATTTACTTTCAGAAAGCCAAATAAAGTGCTTTTGCGTTTGCACAGAAACACACAGCGGCTGTGTCTCAATTCCAAGAATGCAGAGAACGGACTTGTGTTCTCGTGGAGACCTGTCTTGCAAGGCTTCCTTGGAAGAACGAAGGATGCGAGAACACAGAATGCATCCTTGTGAGGATTTAGATGTACTGCGTTCTTGCTTAACTGACCGCATAGTCTCAGCATAAGCAGTGGCCAATGAACAATAAATATAACATAACATTACAAACAAATGTCATAACTTATTATAACATTTCATACTATTATAGATATTATTTTCATATAATTGTATATCGTTTTATTTTACAGCGTTATATGTTTAACTATGACTATGTTAAGATTCATTTTAATATGCCAATAAAAATACTGCAGACTTTCTCCGGTTCTTACCACTTTATTAAAATTAAGCAAAATAAACGATAAATGTTTACTTTCAAGAGCGCGTTTAAAGCTTCCGTACACCAGCCACCTGCAGCGTCTTCTGGGATTTCTAACGGCTCGATTCTCTCAAGTCTGCACTTATATCAAGAGTTATATTATAAACTTGTATTACGTGACGTAGTGGTGTCTGACTAGGGGCGAGACGTGGGCTGATGACATCATCGTTTCACAGAATATACGGATTTGCGGTCCACACGAAAACGCAAGGGCGGCGTTTTCAGATTTATCCATTTCTGGGAAAAAATTGCGGTTTCACTCTCCCAAAACGCCAGATGCGTGTGGACGGAACGCCAATACGATACAAAATTTTTCTGTATACAGTTAAATGCGTCTGCATGTGGACGGGGCCTGAGTAAGTCCTTAGACCTTGATTAGCTTGTTCAGGTGTGTTTGATTTGGGTTGGAGCTGAACTCTGCAGGACTTTGGCTCTCCAGGACCGAGCTTGGCCACCCCTGGTTTAGGCAATGAGGGTGGTTCATTCAGCACATTGTACCACAGAACCATGGGCCACCTCCATTTTAAACAATTTTTATTCAATGTATTGGTCCTCTTAGAGGACTCATCAGACAAGTCTTCACTGTCATCACAGAGTGTCTTCTTCATCTAGGAGAGACTCCAGATTTAACTTGTGGCACATAGTCTAGGTCATTCGGGGGCAGTCGTGGCGTAATGGATAGAGAGTTGGACTTGTAACCCGAAGGTCGTGGGTTTGAGTCTCAGGTCCAGCAGGGATTGTAGGTGGGGGAAGTGAATAACCAACACTCTCTCCACCCTCAATACCATGACTGAGGTGAGACCCTTGAGCAAAGCACTGAACCCCCAACTGCTCCCCAGGCGCTGCAGCATTGGCTGCCCACTGCTCCGGGTGTATGTTCACTACTGCGTGTACTCTTGGATGGGTTAAATGCAGAGCACAAATTACTCGGCCACACACCCCTTTCATCAGCATCAGATATTTCAGACTCTGAATCAGGACTAAGAATTGCCTCATCTTCCTCATCATGCAGCATCTCTACAAACATTTCAGCCATTAATCTAGAATGTCTGAGATCAGCCAAACTAACACTCTGGAAAAAAGAGTGCACAACAACTGATTATATATTGTCACTGACAAAACCATTACTTTTAAGGAACACTGACAGACATAAAGGGTGACCAATAGTGTTGATTTATGACAAAAAGTAAAAATTATGAAATGTGGAGATACGACGTTTCCGCCTGACAGCAATGATATACTTGTATGTAATAACGTATTATTTTGACTTTTATTTTGTTAACCTAGCTAACCTTAGCTAGCTAAAATAGATTATGTCAACAACAAGCTAGCTAATAGTATTGGACATGTTTCTCTTTTTCACTAATAATGGATTTCAAGGTCAAGGTAACTTTAGCCTCACATTCAAATATTATATACAGTTATCTTTCACAATATATTCTATGTTAATAAATGATAAAATAAGACTAAATGCATCAATTATACAAAAGCAGCCATATTGAGTTGTAAAATGTGGGGCAGGTGAATAGTTTTCTGCATTAAATATGTTCCTACTTGCAAACAATTAGCACATATCAAAGGTTTCTTTATCCTTTTTTGACCCATGTGTGTAAAATTGATGTAGAAATACAAAAAGTAATACTTTATAAAGTAAAGAAAGGACAAATAAACAATGATTTGAGGAAATCAAAAACAAGATATTTAAAGGTGCCATAGATGATTGTCTTCAGAAACATTTTTTGTTATTCTAGTTGAAAGTCTCTTCACATCCCAATAGCAATCATTAAAGCTAAGTGGTCTAAATTTATTTATCTGAATTTATATATTCTGTGGAAGGTGTAGAACCAAGAAATGTTCGTCCAATCAAAACGCTCGGTCCGAATTCAGAAATGTCATTGTCTAGATCAGTTTAGTTTAAATAGTATCTGCTAAATCAAATTGACGATAATCACTAGAAAGTGTCCCCAACTGAGTGGCAAGGAACCAAAACTCCCTCTTTGACAGAATGGATTCGTGTGTTGAGACAGTTATTGTTAGATTTCTTTGGCGATTTTAATGACGATGTTTAGTCAGAGACTTGGTGATAACCTTTGATGGAATGGTGTTTCCCCATTCAAGGATAGAGAAGCTGAGCTGCCTTACATTTACATTTACATTTAGTCATTTGGCAGACGCTTTTATCCAAAGCGACTTACAATTGGGGAATACAAAAAGCGATTAATCTTGAAGAGGCAATCAGACAGAGGAAGTGCTCGTAACACCAAGTCTCAGTCATTGTTCAAATATGTGCAAGCTAGTAGGTGGAGAGAAAGATAGAGGGAAAGTTTTTTTTTTTTTTTTAGGATGAAGTCAAGTACTGCCGAAAGAGATGAGTTTTCAGTTGTTGCTTGAATATTACCAGGGATCCGGCGTTCCGGATAGGGGTGGGAAGAATATTCCACCAGCCAGGAATGGTGAACGAGAATGTTCTGGAGAGTGATTTTGAGCCTCTCTGTGATGGTACCACAAGGCGTCGCTCACTAGCAGATCTCAGACTTCTGGAGGGGATGTAGGTTCGTAATAGTGAGTGGAAGTAGGAGGGTGCTGAGTCTGTGGTAGTTCTGTACGCAAGCATCAGTGTCTTAAACTGGATGCGAGCTGACACTGGTAGCCAGTGAGCTTTAAGATACTAAATATACTGTAAAGTGTATTCTGAAAATACTTGTATTTGGTTTTATTTTAAAATGATTTCAAATAATTGATTGTTAATGTATACTGCCTGATTTTGCCTAATACTATCATAAAATAAATGTGTATATCTTTATTAACAAAGTATGACATTTATAATGCATAAAATAAATATACATTTTAATCTTCAGTTTTAAGAGTGAAATTGAAACCTGTTATGGTTTGCCACTTTGTTTTATCTGTACAGGAATCTGTAGTTCTAGCTAGATCGGTAGACAGAAACAGCTTCATCTGGATGTTATTGGTTGGGTTGGGGGGGGGGTTCTAGTAAGAGTTTTCTATGAAGAACCGCACAATCCTGTCTCTAAGCAAAATATCTTTACATTGAAATAAAACTATTCCATTAATAGTCAAATAAGAGTCGGATGCTGAACAGGATTGAATCTATTGAAGCCAGTATCTGATTCAGCACTCATGCAACATTCACTTTTCTGCTGTTTTCAGAACTAATTTAAAAATGTAAGACTAACAACAGCTGAAGGAGATTTTAGAGAGAAACACTCTCAGGATCTCTTGACCACATGAAATGGCTCCTTTAAGATATTTTTTAACATCTCCAGTCTGTGAGAAATTTATGGGGCCCTTGTGAAAATAACACTATCGAAAATATTGTATCAGGACGTTGCGGCTGACTGGAGTTCAGATGCTGTAAAATTATCAGTAAAACACATCAAAACGGTTAAATATGATTGACTGATAGTAGATTTTCTCATGACTTTACTACAGATCAGCCTGACATCAGTGCATCTGTGAATTTAATCGAAGAGTTTGTCTTTTCATATTTGTGGACTGATTCCGTTGAAGATGTTTGACAGATTTTGGTTCTGTTTGTGCATGTGGCGTCTGGTTGGTGAGTTTGAAATGTGATTTTATGATTTCAATTCTTTCTTCAGATTCAGTTTTTATTTTTCTAAATGTCCTTTATATTAAACACTAAAGCTCAAACAGCAGCAGCTTTAGTTTCAGTCGTGACGTGATTCTCATCTGAATTAAAAGTGTTTTCTGTGTATGATGTTGTGTGGAGCTCAAATCAACTTCAGTTCCTGCATCAGGAAATCAGTTTATATTCAAAATCACCACAAACATAATCTACACACCAGTTTGCTTCTGCTATGTCATTAATTTTTGAAATGTAAATTCCAAGTTATTTACTTTAGTAAAGCATCAAGTTATTTAAGTCTTAATCTTTTTATGTTTGTTCTTCAGGTGTGTTCGGTGAGTCGGTGACGGAGGGAGAACCAGTAACTCTACACAACGATCTTCATAAAAGGATGAATAATGATGTGATTCGGTGGATGTTCGGATATAAAAGCATAGCTAAAATTTGTGTAACGGATGGAAGAATCACTGTAAATTATGTCCTTAATGGGAGATTCAGAGACAGACTGGAGCTGGACAAACAAACTGGATCTCTGACCATCAGAAACACCAGACCTGAACACGCTGGAGTTTATGAACTACACACCAACTGTTTGACAAAGAGTTTCGTTCTCACTGTACAACGTGAGTTAACTGTTCATTTCTCCTGATTCATATTTTATTCACCACAAAGGTTAAATTCTTAATCAACACACCATTTTGCATCTGTTTCCATGTGAGTTTATTTAAAAGTTTTCATTTGTGATCTGTTTCAGGTTGTTCTTCATGCATGGTCGGTGATTTCGACGATATATCAGTGGTGGAGGGATATAAATTCACTTTATTCCCTGATAGTACTGAAATGATGGCAAGTAATGTGATTCAGTGGAGGTTTGTACCTCCAAACGCTTTATTAGCTGAAATCAATAAACAGACCAACAGACTTGCTGTATATGATGATGTTCTTGATGGGAGATTCAGAAACAGACTGAAGCTGGACAATCAAACTGGATCTCTGACCATCATGAACATGAGAACTGAACACACTGGAGTTCTTGAACTAAGGACCAAAAATGTGAAAAAGAGTTATATTTTCACTGTCTATGGTGAGATATTTGAGTTATATTTATTCCAGCTTTAACTTAAATCTAAATGAATACCTTATCATTTAAATGTTGTTTTATTTGTTAAATACATTTTAAAAATAATTTTTTAAATACAGATTAAATATAAATAATTTTTACTCTACATATAAGATTGCTTTAAATGCTCCCTCAGTGTTTCTTCCTCATCTGCTTGAATCTTCATTCATTCTCTTCTGTATTTATTCTTTCATGTTTTCAGGTCGTCTGCCTGATCCTGTCATCAGCAGTAACTGTCCATCATCATCATCACCATCACCATCATCATCATCAACAACATCATCATCATCATCATCATCAGGATCTCATCCCAATCCCATCAGAAACCAGACTCAACATCTGGACATCAGCAAACTCTGTCACACATGTTCAGGTACAGCAGCGCTGATATTAAAGCTGATATTAACGTTTATTGACTGAGCTGATCTCAGTTTGATGTGTTTATTCCTCAGACTCTGAACACTGTTGTGGTTCTACTGAAGCTGTGATCCGATTGGTCCTCTCTGCTCTGGTGGGCGTGGCTACTGTTATTCTCCTGGTTTATGACATCAGATCCAGAAGAGCGCAACAAGATCAAGCACATATTCACACATCAGAAACCTAAATGTCATCATTTCTCAGATATAACTATTTTGTATATTATTTTTATAGGCTTACTTTCATCTGCTGCTGGTATTGATGCAGCTCAAAATATGTGTGTGTGTGTTTATACATATATATATTAGTGCTGTCAGTCAATTAAAAAATGTAATCGCGTTAATCACAGTCCAGGACTGTGATTAATCACGATTAATCGCAAATTTTAAATACTAGGATTTAACTGTAAATGTGTTGAAATAAAGAAAAGCATGACAAACTAGTTTAAGGAAACAGAACCTTTCACATCTCCGCAAAGTATAAGACATCATCCTTATTATTCTTTTGTTGTTTTTTTCAGCCATTATCAGCCTTTATATTGGCAGTAAAACGTTTTCCAAGCCACATCGCTTCAATCCCAGTATACATTTACCCAACTATTATCAAAAGTATTTCTAAATAAATACAACAAAACATTTTCTTGCGACCTTACATGAAGTAATATGACAAAATGCATTATGAAGAAGAATTGGACCTGTTCTGCAGGAGCATTAAAGCTAACATTAGCATCATGCTACATAATACAATTTATGAGATTAATAGTACACTTTTAATCAGAACTCACTTTAAATCACCATCGAGTGTTTTTAATAACTTACTTTTGCGATCACATGTGTATACACTTTGGGCGGTCGCAGTACATTATAAAAGTAGCCCAAAACCACAACCCACGGCTCTGTAATTTTTCCCGCGGCTGTATTTTCAAAATAGCCCAATTGTGTGGTAAAACCGCATCCCTGGCAACACTGGTTCACTGTACCCTTATCACATGTGAGTATACATATCTGTCACGCACTGTCGCTTTCTCTCTCTCTCGGACACACTCGGGCTGTATCCGAAATCGCCCCCTATACCCCCAAATTGTGCACTATTTGAGGGGACAGCCATTTTAAGTGGTGTTCGAAACCATAGTGGATGTTCTCGAGTGCACTCATTCAATCCCACAATGCACTGCAAAAACGAGTGTACAACCGATGTACACTGAGTGGCTAGAGAATCCCCAGAATGCACTGTGAAAGTTGCGCGCGTAATCATCCATTCATTAATTTTAGAAGCGCTCGTCCACGGCGTAATACAACAAAGGTACAAAATTAGTTGTAAATTGACTATTAGGGTTTATACATAATTTCCGTGACAGAGTTCAAGATAAATCCTTCAATCTTACTACTGGAGCTGCCCATTTCAAATGATTATTGAAAGTGAAAAAGTGAAAGTGAAGTGACATACTGCCAAGTATGGTGACCCATACTCGGAATTTGTGCTCTGCATTTAACCCATCCATCGTGCACACACACACAGCAGTGAACACACACACACCGTGAACACACACCCGGAGCAGTGGGCAGCCATTTATGCTGCGGCGCCCGGGGAGCAGTTGGGGGTTCGGTGCCTTGCTCAAGGGCACCTCAGTCGTAGTATTGAGGGTGGAGAGAGCGCTGGACATTCACTCCCCCCACCTACAATTCCTGCCGGCCCAAGACTCGAACCCACAACCTTTGGAATACGAGTCCGACTCTCTAACCATTAGGCCACCCCTTCCCCCCTATTAAACAGCAAGCAAACTTTGCAAAAGCGGCAGTCCTTCCGGTGCACTCAGTGTCCGAATTCACTCACTCGTTTTCATTCACTCCTTGAAGTGAACTGTATGAGTGGACTAAAGTAGGGAATAGTGAATGAGGGTAAAGGGGGCGATTTCGGATACAGCCTCGCTCTCTCTCTCCGCATTCGCTTCACTTTCGTCTAGCCCAGCGTCCCAGTGTGTATCCTAGCCACCCTATCTGCCCTAAATAGTACTGAAAATTACTAATATCACATATAATTTAGGATGGATAGTATGCACATTGCTGGGCACATTGGGACACAGACAATGATAGATTTCCTTCCGTACTGCGATGACGGCAAGAAGTTGAAGAAGTCAAACTATTAATTTGCGTTAAAAAAATATTAATGCATTAAAATTTTTAGATTAATCACATACGTTACAGCCCTAATATATATATATATATATATATATATATATATACGCACACACATTTTGAGCCACTGTCTTGCAGTGTTGTTGTTGTACAGATCCAATTTGAAGGCTTTGTTTATCTGTCAGACAAGACTCACAGATGTCGCTGTTCTGTCCATTTGTCATCTGTATCAAGAAGGTCTCCATCCTCTTTAGCCTGGAGGACACGGCGTTCGTGATTTCCAACAAGAATGTCAAATTTGGACTCGTCTGACCATAGGGCACTTTTACACTTTGAAACAGTCTATTTTAAATGAGCCTTGGCCCACAGGACACAACAGCGCTTCTGGACCTTGTTCACATATGACTTCCTTTTTGCATGATAGAGATTTAGTTGGCATCTGCAGATGGCATGGCGGATTGTGTTTACCGACAGTGGTTTCTGGAAGTATTCCTGAGCCCATTTATTAATGTCAATGACAGAATCATGCTGATGAGTGATGCAGTGTCGTCTGAGGGCCCGAAGACCACAGGTATCCAACAAAGACCTTCGCACTTGTCCCTTACGCACAGAGATTTCTCCAGTTTCTCTGAATCTTTTGATGATGTTATGCAATGTAGATGATTAGATTTGCAAAGCCTTTGCAATTTGACATTGAGGAACGTTGTTTTTAAAGTATTGCACAATCTTTTTACGCACTCTTTCACAGACCTCTGCCCATCTTTTCTTCTGAGAGACTCTGCCTCTCTAAGACATCCCTTTTATAACTAATCATGTTACAGACCTGATGTCAATTAACTTCTAACTTCTAACCCTCTACTGCACACATTATGATAGACCTAGAAAAAAAAAAAGTTTGACTCCTTTTCTTTTCTTGGAATGGCTTAACTTAAAGTGCTGTAGAAAAATTAAAATAAAATTGGGAAAAAATATTATTTTAAGGTACTTTATGAAATGTTGCCATATGGCAACAACATACAATAGTGGATCTAACTTAGAATAAGTGTAAGTTTACTTATAGTTAATATTTTTCCCCAGAAATGTTTGTGGTGATTCAGTTGGTGTAATTATAAGCTTTAACACAGTACTTCTAAACTTACACACTTTACATACATACATACTTTCCAACAACATCTGCTTTTATTTATTCCATTCTTTTTAGCTGAATAATGCTTTATATTCTTTGCATTTCATTACATTTTTCATGAATATTATTTAAATTTCTAATTTATACAGTTAAAACAAATATAATACTGTACATCATGTATCATAAAACACTGACATAAAGCCAAAAACCCTGTATTTCATGAAAATTCTATATTACACAATCTTATGATAGGACCACTATGAACTTGAGGCGCCCTCAAGCCTTGGCAACACATACATTTGATTGATTTACCAAAAACATTTGATTGACATTCACATACATTTGATTGATTTACTTGAGTATGACAAGAGATTAAGGTGTTGCTGCACTGAGTGGAGTGCGTGTGCATTCTGGGTAATGTAGTTCATGGACATTACTTGGGATAAGAAAAGGTTAAACCAACTTGTGAAGTGTGATTTTTGTGGTTTTGGTTGTTTCTTGCATGTTAGAGTGATGGGACAATGTACTAACGCAAAGATGTATTTGCAGATTGTAAACAGAACAGAGACAATTGTTGTAATACTGTCCCATTCTGTGCTTGCAGGTATGTATTATTGTATTTCTATTGTCTTATTATTGTTACATTAATTTTCAAAGTTCACAATTTTCTTGTTCTATATAAAACATGTCTTTGGTGTTGTTATGCACTTTATTGAATGGAACCATTTAAAATTGGGCAGAAAATTGAGCGGTGCACATCCGGGCCCCGCAGGAATAGCAGTAGAGCACCGATGCATGATCTCCAGCTGATGTCAGCCGCTCACCAGCAGGTGGCGCAAGCGGCTGTCGTTGAAGGTCATATGTGGATCAAGTCATTCTTTTACAAAAACTGACTTGCAGAAATGAAGCAAGTGCCAAGTATAAATTTGGATTATCGGGGCCAGTTCAAACATGTGGAAAAGCTGATTGTGTGTATGTTTAATTCAACATCTTCACTGTTTCCCTTAGCCTACATGTAAGCAGCTTTCTCTACCACAAAGGAGATTATAATGCTCTTTTACCCAACGCTGAAGTACAGAACTAACATTACATCTGAGGAAGACATATATTGCTTTCGGTTGCTTCATTTCTGTAATTTTATATCTTGGCTTGTATGACGCTGTGCTGTAATACTGGGCTTCCCCTCATACGTCAAACTCCTGCAATCAAGTTTTAGTCACAACTTGTGTGCCATTTCAGCTAATTTCTGTGGCATTATTGCAAAAGTGGGCACTTCAAAATACCTCAAACAACAAAAACAAATTCTAACCTTTGAGAGAAATACTGTTTTTTATGTATTTTATAATGTTTCAATATATATTTACAAAATATATATAAGAAAAGTTGTGGGAGGAGCAGTTGGCTACTTCCAGAAAATGAATGGCTCTCTATGGGCCTCTGCTGGATATATATGGTCATTACACTATTCTTTCAAAAACTCTCATTTCTACAAGTTTTTCTCTAACTAGCAGATGGCAGAATTCTACACCTAACACCTAGATCAATATCCAGAAACAAATCAAATTTAGATAATAATTTGTGTTTTATATATATATATATGCAAGCTAATGGTGTAGATGAGGTAAATAGGTACAAAAGTACTTCATATCTCCCAAAACACAGCTTTAATGTATAGATGAGAAGTAAAAAAAAAAAGATATATTATTTGTATGATTAAAAATGTATATAGTTTTGGGGTCATATTGACCAGATTTGTAAACATGGCATTTGAGGGTTAAATGATTATTTGTTTAGAAATACTTACTATACAATTGTTATTATGTATCTGGCATCACAACTGTAATTGTGACTCACCATAGACAGTAACTCTGTGTATGCGGTCTTTCAGCTGCTGCTGATGGTCACTTCATAAAGCCCGGGGTATATGTATATTTAGTATTCAAATGATGAAAAACTGGTTTGTATTAATGATTCAAAGACTCACTCATACCTCACTTGTTTCATTAATGGATGAATCAGTGTTTTTGAACGAATCTTGAATGAATGATTCAATGACAAATACATTTTTTAACAGTCACTTGTCGCCACCTAGTGAAGAAACGATGCAATCGACACAAACGTTATTTGAAGCACCACTTACTTTCAAAAATATGAGTGGCTCTATTTTGATCGCTACCATAGACATCAATGTTTGTAGCCGAACTATAAACTGTATCCCAGTATTTCTATGAATGACTGTAAGACAGAAATTATAAGAGCAAAAGTCATACAGATTTCAAACTCACCAACCAGACGCCACAAACAGAACAAAACAGTGTGAAACATCTTCAAAAGGATTCAGTTCACAAATATGAAAACACAAGCTCTTCAAAACTGGTTCAGTAATGAAACGACAGATGAGCTGATGTGAAGCTGATCTGTTTTAAAGTCATGAGAAGCTCTACTGTCAGCTAAAATAACCGGACATCTATAAGTGTTGATGCATGTTGTTTTTGTTTTTTTCACAACATGTTAAGTTGACTGCTTTTAGCTCCTGTTAGCCACAGCTTCTTCTTCTGTTCAGTGCAGATGTTTTCAGCAGAAATAATCTGATCCATAACATGATCAGTGACTACAGCAGTTAAAAGTAACTTAAAGCAATGCTTGTTTTTGGCTTTATGGAGCAGGAATCTGCTATAGCTCTGTGCTGAAATGTCTTCTCTGATATGAAAATATGATTAATATTCATATAAACACATCCACAGTGTGGTAACTTGGCATGAATAATCACACTGAAGGCAAGACTGCAGTATGCTCGTTTTTACTAATAGCTATCTGTGCATACAGAATAAACACAAAATATATCAATTTAATAATTAAGCAAAATATTGTATTAGCAGTATTATAAGCTTTATAATAATGTAAACCTTCATATGCACTAATGAACCTTTGTATTCCTCCAGGGGGCGCTCGACATGTAATCAAACATGGAGAGACTCTTGAACCTCAGAGTGAGAAAACTTTATTGATAAAGGCAAGAAAATACAGATGACAACTAGACTGAACAGCGAGATCTGTGTGTCTTATCTGACAGACATATAAACAAATCCTTCAAACTGAATCTTTACAGTAATAACACCGAAAGACAGGTACAGTTTCAAAACCCATTAAACCTCTAAATCAAACATGAAAGATTAATCTAATGTGAGCATTTTTGGTAATCTTCAATATTTATCAAGACAAACACTTGCATTTGATATTTATATGAACGTTTGAAAATGAGCCACATCAATACCAGCAGATGAATATAAAGCATGTAAAAATAAAAGATTATTAAATGATACATATAAGGTAGTTGCATGAGAAAATACATCAATCATGTTTCTGATGTGTAAATATGTGCTTGATCTTGTTCAGATGTTCTGGAGCTGATGTCATAAACCAGAAGAATGACAGTAGCCACGCCCACCAGAGCAGAGAGAACCAATCGGATCACAGCTTCAGTAGAAGCACAACAGTGTTCAGAATCTGAGGAATAAACACATCAAACTGAGATCAGCTCAGTCAATAAACGCTAATATCAGCTCTAATATCAGTGCTGCCGTACCTGAACATGTGTGACAGAGTTGACTGATGTCCAGATGTTGAGTCTGGTTTCTGATGGGATTGTTGAGCACACAGCTGTAGGTGTTTTTATCCTGATATTCCACCTCCAGAGGTAGAGAGAGACTGATGCTGAGATCAGACACACTGATGCTGGACAATAAACTGTTTCCTTTGTACCAGGAGAGAGTCACATCACTCACATTCACCACTGAACACAGAAATGAACAATTCTGCTGTGATGATGATGATGATGAACATTGTGAAGAGTTACTGCTGATGACAGGAACAGGCAGACGAGCTGAAAACATGAGAGAATAATTTAACAGTAAGTAACAATAATTAAGAGTTTGTTTTATCAGTCAGTGTTTGAATGTTTTGAGTCGAGTGTTTCATGCTGATACTGTTCATATGTCAAGATTAATAGATTAATTTAAAACAAAATGACCAAAAAAAAAATAAAACTTAAAACACAAGTTGAAAAGACAGTGTCTCAATAATTATTTTAGTGATCTTAAATGACTAAGTGGTTTGTTTGTTTAATAAATATTTATTGAATACTCAAACAATTATTCATATAAAGACTGGCAGCACAAATGACACTGTGTTTGTGACTCACCAAAGACAGTAAAACTGAATGTATTTGTGGTCTGTTTGATGCCTTTGATCATGGTTATTTGATAAAGCCCAGAGTCTGTGGTTGTGGTGTTTGTGACGGTAAGAGATCCAGTCTGATGTTCCAGCTCCAGTCTGTCTCTGAATCTCCCGTCATATGTGGAGAAGATTCCAGCCTCTTTCTTGATTAGAGCTATAACGGTCCGTCCAAACCTCCACGTTATCAGATCATGTGTCTGTATTTCAGTAAGACCAGAGTTTAGAGTGACTGAATCTCCCTCCATCACTGACACCACTTCATCTGTAACACCAGAGAGAACAAACAGAAAAACATTAAGACTTTTAAATAACTTAAGGATAGTTTACTTAACAATCTGAAACTGAAAATGAATAATATCCAAATATCAAAACTGATTAATAATAACTATGTTTGTGGTGATTTTGTATAAAACTCTTATTTCCTGATGCAGGAACTGAAGTTGATTTGAGCTCCACACAACATCATACACAGAAAACACTTTTAACTCAGATGAGAATCACGTCACGACTGAAACTAAAGCTGCTGCTGTTTGAGCTTTAGTGTTTTATATAAAGGGCATTTAGAAAAAGGCTAATCGGAATCAATGATGCATTTATATAGCGCTTTATTGTGTATTGCTGTACACCCAAAGCGCTTTACAATCATGTGGGGGTCTCTCCTCAACCACCACTAGTGTGCCGCATCCACTTGGATGATGCGACGGCAGCCACAGTACAACGGCGCCAGTGTGCTCACCACACACCAGATACAGGTGGAGAGGAGAGAAAGTCATTGAGACAATCAAGTGTATAATATATCAGCGCAGACATCAACTAATATCAGTGCTGCTGTACCTGAACATGTGTGACAGAGTTTACTGACGTTGAGATGTGTGGTCTGGTCGGTGAATGAATAAGCCACAACACAGCTGTAGAAATCAGGACAAATGATCTCTACTCACCATAGACAGAAACACGGAAAGTTTTTAGTGATGGTTTTGATCCAATTATCAGTAGTTTATAATATCCAGCATCTTCTATTCTTATATTTGTGATGGTCAGAGATCCAGTTTGTTTGTTCAGCTTCAGTCTGTCTCTGAATCTCCCATCAAGAACATCATCTTTTACAGTCCTTCTGTTGGCCAGTTTATTGATTTCAGCTATTAAAGTGATTTCACGTCCAAACCGCCACTGAATCTGATCATCATCCATTATTTCAGTAAGATCAGAGTTTAAAGTGACTGAATCTCCCTCCAGCACTGATATTTCATCTGTATCACCAAACACAGAGAGAAGAAACAGAATAGCATTTGTCACAAACGAAAACTGTTTAAATACTTCATGTTTGTTTACTTAATTACTGAAATGTAATTTTCAAATGAATAATAATATAAAACAACAGAACAGATACAAAAGAAGCAAAATAGTGTGTGGATTGATATTGTATCTGGTGATGAAAAAATAAAACAGGTGGAATAAATATACTCACCATAAACAGTGGGAAAGAAAAATATTCTCAAATGGTTGATCTCTACTTCATAAACTCCATTATGATCAGTTGTGATGTTCGTGATGGTCAGAGATCCAGTTTGATTGTCCAGCTTCAGTCTGTCTCTGAATCTCCCATCAAGAACATCATCATATACAGTCATGCTGTCAGACGTTACATTGATTTCAGCTATTACAGTGTTTTCATATCCAAACCTCCACTGAATCACATCATCATCCATCATTTCAGTAAGACCAGAGTTTAGAGTGACTGAATCTCCCATTTTCACAAACTTCAGTCCATCACCAAACACACCTGAAAAACACAGATTAAAGCTTCAATTTAATTTTTATTTTATGCTGGTTTAAGAAAGCCGTCACTAACACTAGATCTAGTTTAAAATATTTGAATATTCTTCAGTGGTACAGAAACAAAAAATGCCAAATGAAAGGAGAAATCGATACATATATGTAACTGGATCTGTGTGGTGTTTTTTTATTTTTTTTTAATAAAGTTTCAAAAGTTTCAAACAGCGAAAAACAGGCTGAATGAGTCTATCGCTAGAATGCACCACACTCAACAGAGATGAATTCAAACTTGATCTCACAGTAAAATCACAGTTCAGTTATTTCTGTATGAGAACAACAGTGAATGTTAATCCTCTCTGACTAATTTAACCAGTAATTTATGACATGATACCAGAACAGAAGCCGTAAAAACAGATTTCAAACTCACCAACCAGACGCCACAAACAGAACAGAACTAATTTGAGAAGCATTTTCTTCATCTGTTCACTGAAAAGTCCAGTAATGCTTAAAATGTCTCACGACTGAACTGTTATATTTATCTGGTTGAATCCTCCCCCAACCTCAGTTAGTTTCCGTTCACATGCCCGTCTCCTTCAACATCATGAAAATCAACAAGCTTTTACTGATTTTACCTTTCCAACTGATGCATGATAAGAATAACGACTGATTTCATAATCGACCATTGATTATTTTTTTTACTGTAAATGTGTTTTGTATGGAGTGAAAGTCTGATTGTTTGATTCATATAAGTAGAAGAAAATAGAGAAACACTCCAGCCACAAACCACAGACCTCACTCAAATAATAATAAGACAGGCTAATGCAGACGCTATTTGTCCATCAAACCACATTAGATGTAGAAAAATCAGACCAGGTTTATTTTCGACACAAACTGAGCTGCTCACAGCAGTCAAGTGGGATAATGACAGAGTCCAGCTTGAATTACTCAGACAATGTGTATGTGTTAACTGGTTAAAATATTAAAAGTGGATTTAGAGAGAAGAGGTAGCTTGTCTTTGAGAAATTTACTTTGAGGAACCCTGTTATAGAGGGATGATTGTGTAACGTAAGGGAGGTATAAGTGCTCCTGCATGTGCAACAAACAGAAGCCACCAATGAGATGGGAAAAACTTGACGTGTTAAGAATTAACTTGATGTAGCAATTTAAATATTCTAGATATTAACGTTTATTGACTGAGCTGATCTCAGTTTAATGTGTTTATTCCTCAGACTCTGAACACTGTTGTGGTTCTACTGAAGCTGTGATCCGATTGGTCCTCTCTGGTCTGGTGGGCGTGGCTACTGTCGTTATTCTGGTTCAGTGATACTCAAATCTGGCTCGTGAGATCCACTTTCCTGCAGAGTTTAGCTCCAACCCTGATCAAACTCACCTACCTGTGATTTTCTAATGATCCTGAAGACATTAGCAAGCTCAGGTGTGTTTGATTAGGGTTAGAGCTAAACTCTGCAGGAAAGTGGATCTCGCCAGCCAGATTTGAGTATCACTGTTCTGGTTAATGACACCAGATCCAGAGGAGCTGAACAAGATCAAGCACTTATTCACACATCAGGGACATGATTGATAATGTAATTTCTTGCATATTGTTGCTTTGGGGGCTTAAGCCCCTGATCTCTTTGAAGATGGATCATTCACTTAATTTGGATATTTAAACAGATTCAATCACCCACGCAATCTTATTCATAAATGACAATGATTCATTCTATTGGACCCTTTGACAAATATGCACTGACCAAGAAACAGCAGTTAATCCTAAATATTAAACATCTTTACAAAGTTTTCTGTATGGTTTACAATCATTCAAATAATCACAGAAGTACTGGGATTAAAGTCTATGGTTCAGCAGCAATCAAAAAATAATCTTTTTGAAAGTGACGTCACACTTCAAATAAAGACAACTTAGTGCCAGCAGATGGCGCAAGGGACTTAAAAAAGAGTTCAATTCATTACAAACATTATGAGCAAATCATTGAATAATCCCTTCAGCTTGATTTATGGGGATTTATTCAACTTTAATATATTTTATAAATAGACTGCACAAATTTGCATTTAAAAAAAAAAAAATAATTTCAGATAAAGCATCTGGTCATTTCTTCACAAACAAGATATTACTTTTATATTGTGAACACAGAATTTCCCTTTTTGTGTCGTAATCTGTAGCAGTTGAATATTAATCATATTTACATATCAGAGATCACTTTTCTACACACAGTTCCTGCTCCATAAAGCCATCAGAGAAACTCTGAAATCAGTCTGAGAGGAGAAACAATTGAGACATTTGATAAGAAATGAAGAAGAAATGAGCTGAAGAGTTACAGGAGAGAGCAGAGCCAAACACTCTCAGATCAAACACTGCTTAAGACACTTTTAACTTCTCTAATATCAGCAACCAGACTCAACATCTGGACATCACTGAACTCTGTCACACATGTTCAGGTACAGCAGCGCTGATATTAGAGCTGATATTAGTGTTTAATGACTGATCTGATCTCAGTTTGATGTGTTTATTCCTCAGACTCTGAACACTGTTGTGCTTCTACTGGAGCTGTGATCCGATTGGTTCTCTCTGCTCTGGTGGGCGTGGCTACTGTCATTATTCTGGTTTATGACATCACATCCAGAAGAGCTCAACAAGATCAAGCACATATTCACACATCAGTTGACTAATATCATGTATCTTTTTTAATCATCATTTATTTTTCCAATGCTTTATTATAATAGTCATCTGCTGGTATTGATGCTGCTAAAAATTGCTTTGCTCACATTAGATTTAGTAGAATTTATTTGATCATTTATCTTAATTTTTTTCTTAATATGGTCATTTTTATTTTGACTGTGGGATTTAAAAGACTTAAAAATGTATACCTGTCATATTATTTAAATGTAGCAGGTATTGTTATATGCTAAGAACAGTTAGTCTTCTGCATTCACCTAAACTAGCTTGCATTGCAAAATAGATAGTGTTTGTTATTGAACAGATCAGACTTCTCTCCTAATACTAAAGCTCCTAGATAGTTAGGCTAGGCTACTGGCTAAACATAAACTCTCCAAATTACAAATGCATTTTTAGCACACATTTAAAAAAATAAAAACAGTTTGAAAGACTTTAAAATATTTCCCTCAGAAATTTTATATTTCTTTAACTTCATGACTACGACCGCTAGGATTATAATTAATAATATAATTGGTAGTAAGCAGCATGTATCTAAGCTAAACACACACACATGTTAACATTATCACATTAACGTCCTTAACAAACTCATTTTTCTAGTTTACTTAGTATCGCGACAAGAATCTCACTAAACTTGTTTTTATTCCTACACACTTCCTTTCGCAGAAGCCCCGCCCACTGCGCTGACTCCTCACTCGTGGTCTCCTCTGATTGGCTGCGCGTCCGGCCAATGGTTCTCAGCCATCTGTGCAGGAACACAACCGAGCCATATTTCACTGAGCCTTAGCTCCAGCGCCATTCATTATTACATCGGGATCTTCATCTAATATAGCTTCTTGAACAGCGCAGAGATGCGGATCGCTGTTGCAGTGTGCTTTATATCTGCTCTGGCATTTGCTGCATATGCAGAGGTGTATTTTAAAGAACAATTTCTGGACGGAGGTAATTTCACTTCTTTGATCGTGCGTGTCTTTCGATACATTGTTTCATTGAGATGAAAATGTCAGAATAATGGGTCTTAATGTCTTTTTGTGATGTATTGAGTATGTTTATTTTAGCCTGTTGTGTTATCTCGTCAGTGTCACTTTCATTTACTGTATTTGCATACTAAACTGTGTTATACAACTTAAGTCATGCTAAGAATCCATGATTTGTGAAAATGATTCCTATTTTTGTCTAAATCACTCATTCATGGATTATAACAAACGAGAAATATATTTTATGAGTCAGTGTTAGGTTTTGCTTTCAGTTAACTTTTTAGACCATTAAACTGTTGTTGTCGTATAAACAATTTGTTTCATATCTGTTGTTTTTAACTTACAATATGTGCATAATTGAAGTTCTTTTATATTTGACTTTGTTATATACACACATACATGTAGGCCTGTAAAATAAAATAAAATAAACTGCACAAAGTAAATTCAATATCAATTAATATGATATTCTTATATTTTTGCTTTGTCTCTCCAGATGGTTGGAAAAGCCGATGGTTGGAATCCAAACACAAATCCGACTACGGCCAGTGGAAATTGACCTCAGGGAAATTCTATGGCGATGCTGAGCTTGACAAAGGTCAGAGGTCACGCCTTCTTTCACTGGCTTATGCAAATGTCTTCATCTGAAAAGTCGATGTGAGATGACTTTAAATAATAATGCAATGGTTTTTTCCCCCTTCAAGGTTTGCAGACAAGTCAGGATGCTCGGTTTTACGCTCTATCCAGTCGCTTTGACTCATTTAGTAATGAGGGTAAACCACTTGTCATCCAGTTCAGTGTGAAACATGAGCAGAAAATCGACTGTGGTGGCGGGTATGTGAAAATCTTCCCCGCCGACCTGGACCAGACCGGTATGCACGGTGAATCGCAGTACTACATTATGTTCGGTAAGTCATGATTGGTGGCTTAAACTGTTGCGTCTTCCACCAAGAAAACTAGCAAAACGTCAACAACATTGACGAAGTGCAATGTGAAATCCATTTACTTTCACTTTCAGTATTTTTGTGTCATTTTCACTTTGATCTTCCTCGTAGGACCCGACATCTGTGGCTACAGCACCAAGAAAGTTCACGTCATTTTCAACTACAAAGGGCAGAACCACCTAATCAAGAAGGACATCAAATGCAAAGTATGTTTTATCAATGTAATTAAAATCTCTCGATTTAATCAAGTTGTTGTAATTTAGTTCTTCCGCTTGCACCCGTCAGGATGATGAACTCACGCACCTGTATACGCTGATCCTGCGGCCAGACCAGACGTACGAAGTCAAAATCGACAACGAGAAAGTAGAATCGGGCTCTCTGGAGGAAGACTGGGATTTCCTTCCTCCAAAAAAGATCAAGGATCCCGAGGCCAAGAAGCCAGAGGATTGGGACGACCGGGCGAAAATCGACGATCCTGAAGACACAAAACCTGAGGTGTGTTTTCAATTGACAAAGCTGTAGTGTGCAGATATCTTTGCAATATTTTTAAAAAAAGTTGTTCTTAGACTTGAATTCAATGGTGTTTTAACTTTTTATTTAGGATTGGGACAAACCTGAGAACATTCCCGACCCTGATGCCAAGAAACCCGACGATTGGGATGAAGACATGGATGGAGAATGGGAACCTGCCATGATCCCGAACCCAGAGTACAAGGTACACAATGACAGTCCTAACATAGAAGATCCTGATATTTCAAGATCTATCAAACATGAAGCTATGAGGTGCTCTGAAGTGATCGGATTGGTCTAGTTTGGAGGTTTTATGTCCGTTTTGGGCACTTGGGAGACCAGTTAAAACCACTTTAGACTGGTCTTTTCTGCACAGTAAGCTGCCAGAAGAAGGTTTAGGGTTCACTACCAGGTAGGCCTGGACTTTCCAGGAGTTTTTGAGTGATTACTGTTATCTTCTTGTTATCAGAGATATCCTCACAAAGTAGATCCAAATATTTTAATATCTACCAAACATAAAGCCATCAAGTGCTTCAAAGTAGTCTGATTGGTCTAGTTGATTGTTGTAGACCACTTGGGAGACCACCTGAAACCACTATAGAGTGGTCTTTTCTGCAGGGTAGGCTGTCAGAAGAAGGTTTAGGGTCCAAGTAGGTTTGGACTTATCATGTCATTATTAGATGTCCACATATAGAAGATCCTAATATTTTAAGATCTACCAAACAAGCCATAAAGTGCTTCAAACTGGTTGGTTTGGTCTAGTTTTGGACCTTGGGAGACCAGCTAAAACCACTTTAGATTGGTTTCAATCCCAAATAGGTTTGGACTTTCTAGGAGTTTCTGATAGAAATTAATACTCAAGGTTGTTACTCACATGGACCATTTTTACTGTATTTTCAAAACTATCTTCTCAATCAGAGTGATTGTTAATTGTGCAGGATCCAGTTTTACCAACTGGCTAACAAAGCTGTGTTTATGTAGGGCGAGTGGAAACCAAAACAGATCGACAACCCCAACTACAAAGGCACCTGGATTCACCCCGAAATTGACAACCCTGAATACACTCCAGACGACTCCATTTACAAATTTGACAACATTGGCATTCTGGGACTGGATCTTTGGCAGGTATGGTTTAGATTGGGCGTACTGCTAAACTAAGTTAAAGTTCATTTGTAGGTTTTCAACAAATTTGGTTTGGCTATCTTTGGTGACATTAACCTGTCCACCAGGTTAAAAAAATGTTTTCCAGAATTTTGTGGAATACCATATTTACATTAGATATACAATAGTTGTACATTGCATTTTTGGCATTTACAATTTTGGTGTTTTACAAAATTCTGACACACAACATAGTTATTTTTGTTATTGTATTTTTGGTATAACAAATAAAGTAAATTTTAATGGAGCACACAAGTACAGCATTGATTTATTTTTTGCAACTTAATTTAAGATTAGGAACATATTTTTTTGGTTAAATGGCACATTATGCAGGATCGCAAAAACTTTTGTTTTAATGTTTTGTTCCGCAAAAAATGAAGAACCACAAAGGAAATTAAGAGTTGCGCAAGTACCTCATTGAGTTCTTTTATTGCTACTTTTTCTCATTCATACGTTGTCACACCAACATATCAATAACTTTATGTAGTACTGCAGGTTTTTTTTTTGCAATGATTTTGTTGTTAAATGGCAATTTATGCAAGATTGCAAAATTTTGATGATTTATCCATAGTTTAGTGATCTTTTGATCTTTCTTACAGGTGAAAACTGGAACGATCTTTGATAACTTCCTGATCACTGATGATGTTGAGGAGGCCGAAAAATTTGGTACAGAAACGTGGGGCGCAACAAAGGTAATTATGTCAGTTGACAACATATTAGAATTAATAACTTAGTTATTTGATTTCAGTGATCAGTTCTTACATTTAAGCAACATTGTTAATTAAACATAAAAACTGATGGCCTGATGTTATTTTTACGTATCAGGGACCAGAAAAGAAAATGAAGGACCAGCAGGAAGAGGAAGAACGGAAAAAGGGTGAAGAGGAGGAAAAGAGCAAGAAGGATGATGATAATGAGGAAGATGAGGAGGATGAAGATGAGGATGAGCCAGAGGGGGAAGAGCACACAGAAGAAGCTCCTGAGGAGGAGGAAGAGGAGAGTGAGGACGATACGCTCCCTAAAGACGAGTTGTGAAGAGGAGTTTCCTTCTGAATGAGCAGATCTGATGTGTTTTTGATGTCTTTTTCTTTATACATGTGGTGTGAATTTTTGGCCCTGCCCCTTTCTACAAACATGTCGCATCCCGTAACTCTGATTTCTTTTGGTTTTGCTGCTAGAAGCCCCCCCTCCAACACATTTATAGTATGACCTGATAAACTTTAGATTAATTAATGTATGGGTTTCTGTTCTGTCTCGAGTCGCGCAAGGGGAAAATTCGAATGTATCATTTGTTGGATTTGCACTTTTTTAAAATAAATGATTTAATTTTAAATGCTTGTCTGGCTCATATTTTGTGGATGTTAATTGTCCTAATTTTTGGCTGAAAGTAAATGTTTACTGAATGTAAGCATTTTAAATAATTGAACAATTGATAATTGAATCCCCAAGATTACATTTGGGTTTTTTTTGTTAATATTTTTTTTTTAATTGTTATATTTTCTGGTTTTAAAATAATTTTGTATTTTTGACGTTTTTAATTGTTTCTGTTTTAATTGTCTATATAGTTTTTGTTTGTTTCAGTTTTTTTAATACATTAAGATAAAGTACACGAAAATGAGAAATTAGTTTAAATAAGAATTTTAATTTATTTCAGTTAACAATGTTTTTTATGGTTTTTGTTTTAGTTAACTATAATAACTATTTATTTGATATCATAATGACAGAAAACGTTCCATTAAATGGTTAAAAAATGTATAACCTCTTTAAAATAAAGTAGTTAAAGGGATACTCCACCCAAAAATGAAAATTTTGTCATTAATCACTTCGCTTGTCTTAGGAACCCAATTTAAGATATTTTGGATGAAATCCGGGAGGTTTGTCCCATTGACTGCATAGTAAATTGCACTGTCAAGGTCCAGAAAAGCATCGTCAGAATAGACCATCTGCCGTCTGTGGTTCAGTCTGAATTTAATGAAGCAACGAGAACATTTTTTTTTCTGTGCAAAGACTTTATTCAACAATTAATCTCCTTTGGTTCAGCGTAGCGCCATTTTGGAGAATATCCGCTGGACGCAAGATGCGTACGCTCCGCACGGATATGTCTTCTATGTTTGTTTACGCTTTGATTTGAATGAAAACGGCACATCGGCTGACACAGAAGAGCATACGTGTCCAGCGTTCTTGCATCCAGCAGATATTCTCCAAAATGGCGCTACGCTGAACCAGAGACATGGGGTAAGTAATTAATAACAAAAGTTTGGGGTGGAGTATCCCTTTAAATTTTTAAATATTAATAATACGTATAAATATATAATAAGATTGTTTTGAAATATAGTAGTTTACATTTCAATAATGTCATAAATGTGTCATAAAGAATATTCAGGGAGCCATTTTGTTGTCAAGTGACAAGAAACCCATAAAAGGGACCCTTGTAGACTGAGACTCTTAACAATATCAGAAAATGATACTTTTTTCATGACAAGACAATGCTATTTGAAGGTATTAAATGGTTAAACATCAAGAAAACTTGATTCTAATCTTGATTTACAATAAGCAATGATGTGTCCTCACTACTTGAGTCAATTAAATCAAGACTTTTGTTTGAAAATGCTGTAAATTTCTGTGTTTTAAAATAGATGAGTCTTTTTTTGTGGTCTTGTTTATCACTGACGGACCCAGTGAAGCTAGTTCTGAGGAAAGCTCGTGTTACTTTGGTATTTTATCTCAAATAATGCCAGCCAGATATTCATAAGACTCTTAGGGGTTACTGTACGTCCACGTGTCTTGTCCAATTCAGCAAGTAGATGGCGTCTTCCCAACACAGGCGCCTCATCCCTCCTGAAGATAGCTGAGTCACATCTCCACGCGCGTTCATTGAAGACACTTCGCGGGGTCTCGCGCTCAAACACAATGCTGACGATCACTCTGAAGACCCTCCAGCAGCAGACGTTCAAAGTGCAGATAGACGAGGAGCTGACGGTGAGTGTGACCGTGTAAACATGCCAGCGAGCGGGCATGAACGCGCTGGGAAACGCCGCGGCCTCCCTGCGGCTGGTGCGCGTGAAACAGTCGCTGTCATTGACCAATATTACATTATAACGGATGACGTCACATTCTAACGGCTGTTAATTTGAAAGTAACGGTCGCTTTGTTCACTTTAACGGTCTGTTTACACTCTGGTGGTGTGGCAAGCCCTCTTAACACCTATTCGAGTAAACATGCTAATGTTATTTATTACTTATCTTAATTGCTAGCAAGTAGTCCAATAGTGATAAGTACAAACTGTCTATTTCACTGATAACTATTCATTAGTTATTCTAGAATGCTAGTTATCCCAGAAGCTAGTCACTAATGCTTATTCATTAGACGCTAGGACTTGACACTATTATTGGGTTGTTACTAATTAAATATGCTAATTTATGACCCTAAACTCTTTTGGGAGTTGTTAACAACTATACACTACCAATTACTTTTTATTAGAGCCAACTATGTAACTCTTATTTATACCAGTAGTTACTAGTGTTTATTCCAGCTTTATTCATCTGTATTCAATAGATACTAAATTAAAAATTCATATGCATGCCTACTGTGACTAGTAGAATTTATTAATATATAATGAATGGGTTCTTTATAGTTCGATAAATCTTACTAGAATGGTTAAAAATGCTACTAATAACTGGATTTTGTTTTTATGAATAAATATTAAAGCAGCTTGCCATGCATCTTGTTTTCCTAGAATGACAATGCATTACTGTTATGGATTGTATTTATGTTATGATCCGTTATTGTTTAAAGTTTATTTTTATGCCTGTCAGATGAATGTGTCTTGGTCATTTAAATGGCTAATTTTTCTAAATGTGTTCTTCTGTAATGACTATTTGAATTAATTTAGGGTGAAAATTATAATTTTTTATGTGTCCAGATAATGCAGCATTATTCTGACTGTGTTTGAGCAAAGCAACGAGCTGAAATGACTTCATAATTCAGCAAATTCCCATATGAATCCATTGCTCTTTAAGATAGTTTGGGAAGCACATGACCATTAGTTGCCTGCTTTCATAATCATACAGTTCTTGAGTCTTATTTTGTCTTTGAAAGCACAATCTTGAATTGTGAAGATGTTTCTAATAAAATTCTGTCCTTGTATATTGTAAATACAGGTAAAGGCTCTTAAAGAGAAGATAGAGGAAGAAAAGGGGCAAGATGCTTTTCCAGCTGTCGGTCAAAAACTAATCTATGCAGGTCTGTTTCTTTGGACATTTGTTAGTTCTGCCATTGCAAATAATTACTGCCAAATATGACTTTTTGCCGTATCCTTCCTCAGTTTTAATAAGACGCTCTTAGATTTATGAAATTGCATTTGTGTTTTTCTCCATAAAATGCAGGCAAAATTTTGAATGACGATATACCTCTAAAAGAATATAAGATAGATGAGAAGAACTTTGTCGTGGTGATGGTTACAAAGGTAAAGCTTCTTTCATTGCCTTCTTCATAATAAGCTCATTGCATGTATATATGCAAGTTTCAGTCCAATTATAGCCTTTAAAAATGATTTTCCTTCCATGTGTTCTTTCAAATTTTGGATGTTGCATAAAAAAGCGCTGGATGGAAATGCATAAAATCTTAAAAATGCACATAAATCAACCAATGAACATAAAACAATTAAAAACACTTTTTTGAGGCGAGTATTTTTTTTATTCGATAAGAAAATCTTTCCAAAAACTATGTTGGAATCACATTTAGGGGGTGTATTCTTGAAAGTTTTCATCTAAAAACAAAAGCTGCTTTTTATGCCTTTTGGCCGTTCATTCGTACCACTATCATCTCTGTGTAGACTATCTCACGGGCAATGCGTACATATTTTATGAAGTGGCTAATTCGTATGATTTCTGTGACAGGAAATCCTTTGTATGAATTTGCCACCTCGTAAAATACGTAGGAATTGCAATGAGATTAGGTTGGTAAACTACGAAAATGCAAATTTGTGAAAAGGTACGATATCTGTGACGGGTAGGTTTAGGGGCGGGGTTAGGGGTGGTCCTTTGTAGGAATTACTACGAATTTATGGCCTGGTATGCATTATTCTATGTATTAACTAATTTTCATGGATCCGTGTTAACGAGGATCTTGTCAAAAACACAAAGAAAAAACTTTTCTGTTTTTAGTACAAACGTTTTTTTTGTGTAAACGTACCCTTACGGAATAAATTCCCACAACATTGTCACAAGATTGCATTCACAAATATCAGACATACAAACGCAAGATAACATGACTTGCGTTTCATCTACGCAATTTCCCAGGAAGTGACGTTTTTGTTCTCTTGTTGAGCACGTTTCTTTATCCGCATATGTTTTATGTGAAATTTAATTTCAAGTTATTCGAAGCTTTGCATAGAAACGGTGTTAAAGTTCATTAGCAGGTTTCTATAGTTCTGTGTGCAGTTGTGTTTCTTTTTCTACAGCCCAAACCTGCAGCACCTCCACAAGCTCCTGCTCCTGCTCCCGCGCCGGCAGCTGCCGCTACCATTACCGCAACTGTCGACGAAACCCCTGCACATCCACCTTCAACTCCTGCTGCGCCTCCTGCTGTCTCCACAGTGCCTGTATCGACCCCTACTCCCGCTCCCATAGAACCAGCGACATCAGCGGAGCCGCCCGCGCCACCCATCATAGCGCCCCCTGCTGCCTCGGAGGCTGCTGCGGAAAAGCCTGAGCCTGTTAGCGCGACTCCCGCTCCGATCTCAGAAGAGGAGAACCAGGAAGCCCAAGAGGAGCAGGCCATCGCCCAATCAGAGGCCAGGTATGGCCACACCCACCAAAAAAAAAAACTTTTTATTGCTCAAAGAATGAAAATTCCTCAATTTGTCATACGTTTTGTTCAGCATTATAGATGAATTGGGTCTTTTAGAAGCAGCTGCGTCCATACTAGGTATGTTTGGGTTTTCGGTCTTGTTATAATCCAGGTAAAGAGAAAAGAACTTGACTTTAACATCTGTCGCCTTTCGTTTCTTTAGTTACAGGTCAAGCGTATGAGAATTTGGTGACAGAAATCATGTCAATGGGTTATGAGAGAGAACCGGTGATTGCCGCCTTACGAGCAAGTTTTAACAATCCAGACAGAGCCGTGGAGTATCTGCTTATGGTGAGTTACTAATGTACTTACTATAGTAAAGCTGCAGATGTTTTATTTCCCAATAACCCCCCGCCCCCCCCAATAGAATTAATAGAACTAGTTTTGTTCGAAGTCAACATGAAATTATATTTGTAACCTATTTTACTTTGTAATGTGACTAATTTCTGAGTGAAACAGGAAACAGGGACTTTTATTGATATTTGCACTTTGCAAATCTTTTATATTGTCTATTTCCTTGGTAAAGTAATCTTACTTAATATATTGTTTGTATAATTTCTCATCTTCTAAAATCGCTTTTTAAAGACATATCCCAAAAAAAAGGTAAGAAAAAACAAAAACTGCAACCATTTAGATCATCAAACCAACTTTTTCCAAACTTTGTATATATATATATATATATATATATATATATATATATATATATATATAATGAGTACTAATACTAAAATATATTTTAATGTTAAATTAAGTATTAAATGACATATTGCAAACATTTAATTATTTTATATCAGTTATCAATAATGAATCAATTATTTCAAATTATTTAAATACATTTTAAATTAATACTATTAACACATGAAAAGATAATCAAATATTGAAATCCATTGTAATCACCAAACAAAGTTGCATAAATATATAAAAAAGCATAAACCAGTAGATAAATTATTTAAATACATATTAAGTTAATAATTTTAATGCTGTAATACACTTATTTCATTTTTTTATTGATGCTAATGATCATGTATAAAATTATAAAATTACAAAAATTAAATATTATAAATATGTTTATTAATTGTATTATAGTTTATGATTAATTACAAATTTTAATTAATAATGAAAAATAACACTGTTGAATTTATTTTAATTCTTTAATTTAATTTTATTTGTCTTTTTAGTTAGAATATCACCAATGAATTGTGCCCATAATTAATGAATATTAATAAAGACAATGTGGTCAACCTTGCTTTCATGTTGACTTGGAAAAGTGCCTTGTTTAAACCGCACAAATGACATCTGTTAATGTCTGTTCCTCAGGGTATCCCCACAGAATCTGAGCAGCCGCCGCAGGAAGTAGTGCGGCCCACGCCGGTGTCCAACCCCACCCCTCCAGCACCACAGCGACCTCAGCCGCCACCCGCCGCAGCCGGTGAGTGGCCATTTGTTCATGACGTGTGGAAATAGACGCCCATTTGCCCTGCAGCTGCCGCCTTCTTGCCGTTATTTCGGTAGCACAGCTGATGGTGGCGTCTCTATTTACGCTCATGGGCATCGCTGACGTTCTGTTCATTAGGAAGCATAAAAGTTAATATCCCAATCAAATCTGCATTAATGAGTTGTGAATGTGAACTTTGGACTTAAAAGTGATGTGCATGAATTTTACAATGTTTTTTAAACGTAACTTTCTTTATGTGTTGACAGTCACATTGACCCACATTGGATTTCTAAACAGTTTGAAACATTGGTTTAACTGTTTTACTTGTTGGAATTTGGTGGCTTTTTCTCATTTTGGGTTATGAATGTGTGTGCTAAGTTTTGAAACATAGATGTGTTTTGGAAAGGCTGTACAAATTTTGGTGGTGTTGGGGTCAAATTGACTCTCATTGGTTTCCATTCACTTTGCAAAAAAAAAACCCCAGCAAAGAATCAGAGAAATTAATGTAGCTTGTCAGACTAAAATATGAGATGCATGAAAATATTTACTCAAAATTGAAGACTCTTCATTATGAGTTTCAGTCAAATGTTCTGTGAAATTATGTTTTGGGGTGTTTATTTTTTGGATCTCAATTATTAGTTGGTTGCTGCACTAAAACAGAAAGGAAGTGTTAGAAACCTATTTTACCCTTAAAAAAAATGACAATGACAAAAACACACAACAAACCTACTAAAACTTTGACTAAAATTTAAATGAAAATTCAAAATATTCATAAAAACTTTAGTTTAATTTCACTAATTTACACTACAGTACAAACAATTTAGTTAATAATTATACTTAAGTGTATTGTCACTTGCACCATTATAGAACTAGTCAAAAGATTAAAATAAAAAATTAATTCACTGAATTTTTTTGTCTGTGCTGCAAATTTTGAATATAATTTTTTTTAGTCAGTGCCAAGCTACAATTAGTGTTTTTTGTATGATTAATATATTATTATAGTTTTTGTTAATATTTTGAATTAGGTTTTTCTTTATATTTTCCAATTTTATTTTTAAGTTCTACTTTGAAAAATAAAAAAAAACACAGCAAGATTACTTAATAAAGGTTTTAGTGTAAATGTAAATACTTACAAAACATGGTGTTATTTGTGTTGTATTTTTACTTTCATTAAAACTTAAAAACTGAAAATAGACAATATAAAATAAAATCTAATTCAAATATGAAAGGAATGCATAATAGTATATCAATGATGCTAAAATAACACTGCAAAAATTATTATAAAAAATAAATTATGTTGGGTATATATATATATATATTTTATTCATATTGTAAAAAAAAAATCTATTAATTAAAATTTACAATTTAATATTTAAATAAATAGTAAATTATTTACATTAATACTATTTGCATAATTAATGTATTTATAATGTTGATTTTTGGCTAATTTTGTGAGGGTCAACATGCGACAAAAAGTAGACACGTTGTCTTTATGTTTACTTTCTCATTTGGAGGCACAGAAAAGACAGTGTTGCATAATACAGTGCAGAAGGAAACAAAGAAAATGGTTTTCTTTTCGCTTTTCCTCGATGGCGGTCCACAGGCGGCCCGGGCCAGACTCCTCTACAGCGCTTTCTGTCCTGTGAACAGGTGCGGAGTCGGGACCGGCGCAGGCCTCGGCGAACCCGCTGGAGTTCCTGAGGAACCAGCCACAGTTTCACCAGATGCGTCAGATCATCCAGCAGAACCCGGCACTGCTGCCAGCGCTCCTGCAGCAGCTCGGTCGAGACAACCCACAGCTCCTGCAGGTGGGTGGAGCTTAGCGCAGAGCCGCTGCGATTGGACGCACAATGCTGAATCTGCGCTTATTTTTCTGTGCAGCAAATCACGCAGCATCATGAGAGATTCGTGCAGATGTTGAAGGAGCCGCACGGAGGCGAGGCCGGAGCTGCTGAAGCTCCCAGCGCACCACAGACCAACTACATCCAGGTCACGCCGCAGGAGAAGGAGGCCATCGAGAGGGTACGCTCAGACCAATGTGAAATTTACTTTAACTAGCCATTTGGACACGCTAGTGTCATGGAAATTACACAAAAATAAAAAATGAGAATTTTTTATTTAGTTTTTAAATAAAATACTAATAAACCTATTCACTTTTGCTTAAAGTCAGCATGGAATGACATTTGCTTTTCATTTTATTTGACATAATTCAAAGTATAACAAATATATACATATACATACATATTTTACATATACATACTTTTGTCTTTTTTTTTAGTTTACGTTAAATACAAATAAATAAAAAGTAATGAAACTTATTTAAACGTATTTAAAAAAAAAACTTAATTGCTAAAAGTTTATCTAAAAGTGAAAATATGGAAAAAAAAAACTACAAGGTAACAAATATGAAATTTTTTTATATAAAAATAAAATATTAACAAACATTAATAATATATATATATATATATATATATATATATGTATATATATTTGTGTGTGTGTGTATAAATAATTCAATTAATTAAAAACATTAAGATTATTTAAATACATTTAAATAAACATAAAATTATTTATAATTTTTTTTACAAAAATTTCCATAATTCATGTTTTTATTGTTGCATTTTAATGGTTATGTAGTAATTTGTGAATTGAAAATCATTTATTATTATAATGTCGTGTTTACTAATTATTTTGTATTTTAATATATAATTCAAATAACTATGATATTTTCATGGAATGTTTATTTTTATAATTACTCAGCTTTTTCGTCATTCGTGAATAAAATAAATGAAATTTTACAATGATACAATGTAATTTCATCTAATACAAAATGTCAGGGTTAACAAAAATACTTACTTGAAATAAAATAAACCCAATTTTTGTAGTATTTTAATTAAAAGTGATCGAACAGTCATTTCAAACAACATGTTATAAAATTGCGTTATGTTTTCTAGTTAAAAGCTCTGGGGTTTCCAGAGGGACTCGTCATCCAAGCCTACTTCGCCTGCGAGAAGAACGAAAACCTCGCCGCGAACTTCCTGCTCCAGCAGAACTTTGACGATGAGTGAGCGTTAACCGTTTAGACGCGACGACACTCGGAGGACGGCAACAGAGAGAATGCAAGCGCTAGACCGCATGTTGCGCGCGTGTGTGTGAATGTGTGCGTTAAAGCGAATAGAACGTCGACTGGTCTTCCATGATGATTTTCATGGAATTTAAACTGAAGCCATGATGTGACGTTATTATCAGCACAGCTAAAATAATTTTTAGATAGATATAGCCGATCCTTTACGATGAGGTGTCTGTTGTCTGGTTTCTGCTGCTATCTCTGCTGTGTGCATTGAGTGAGGTTTTATTTATCACAGTTAAAACCCTGCCAAAAAAACTGTCAAGGTCATCGCTCATTTCTCGCAATTGTTTTTCAGTATTAATAATGAGATGTTTCAGTCGAAGTAGATGCCAAATTTAATTTGTCGCCAATGAAAACAAGCCTTTGATGGATGGACATGCGTCTTTTCAACAAGTTGTACCATTTTTGTTTGTTGCGTTTTCTCCACTGGAACATTTTTGGAAATATTTTAAATTAAATATGGTGTCTACTTGTGCCATGTTATGTCATTTTTAGTGTTTACTTTTCTTCCATTATGAGCCTCTACTGTGTAAAATACAATATTTATGCAGTGGACGTCACCAAACTACTTTTCAACTCATCTGTTCCCCTACATTAAACCATACGTTAAAAATAAACCAAATTTTCTGCACTACATGGGTATGTTAGTATCTCTAAACCCATGTTTAAAATAAGAACTGTCGATAACGTCTACAATCATGAGTTTTTGTTAAAAAAACAGCACTGATAGTTGATATGTGGCTAATTAACTCGATTTTATTTTCAGGTTTATTTCTGTTATTTGATGGGGCATGTTTAACAAAAATTAAAATTGTCATCATTTACCCACCCTCAATTTCTTTCTTCTGATGAACACAAAATAAGACATTTGAAGAATGTTGGTAACCAAAAAGGTAACGGTAACCATTGCTTTCCATAGTATAGAGAAAAAAAAAGGACTATGAAAGTCAATGGCTACCGTCAACTGTTACCAAACAGGTGATGTTAGCCATTGACTTCAATAGTGTTTTTATTTTTCATGCTATGGAAGACAATGGCTACCGTCAACTGTAACCAAAACGGTGATGGTAGCCATTGGCTTCCATAGTGTTTTTCCATACTATGGAGGGTAATGTCTACCAGTTGACGGTAGCCATTGGCTTCCATAGATTTATTTTTTTATTTTTCCCATACTATGGAGGGCAATGCCTACCATCAACTGTAACCAAAAACGTGATAGTAGCCATTGACTTCCATAGATTATTATTTTTTTTCTCCATACTATGGAGGCCAATGCCTACCGTCAACTGTAACCAAAAAGGTGATAGTAGCCATTGGTTTCCATAGTGTTTTTCCCACACTATGGAAGTCAACGGCTACCGTCAACTATTTGGTTACAGCTGACAGTAGTATATTATAGTTTCCATTGTATAGTATGGAAAAAAATACTATGGAAACCAATGGCTACTGTCATGTCAACTGTAATCAAACAGCTGATGGTAGCCATTGACTTCTATAGTATGGAACCAAATACTATGGAAGTCAATGGCTACCGTCAACTGTTTCGTTACCAACATTCTTTTTTATTTCATTCTTAATTTTCATTTATTGGTGAACTATCCCTTTATTAACTCTAAAGTTCCCACTAGAACCAGTTCAGTATGCAGTAGAAACTGAATGAGCAGTTTTGAATGGAGCCCGAAATGCTGCAACAATCATAGGTATTTTATGTGGTGAAGCTACTGAATGTGGTCGAGTGTCTCAGCGGGTCTCAAAAACCTCATAAAAATATGCATTGTATTGCATTTGAATATTTGTACATATTCGAGTGAAGGACAAAAACAATGTTGTCTTGGTCTCTGTTGCACACAAAGGAACACTCCACATTTTTTCTCATTTTCCAACTCCCCTAGAGATAAACAGTTGAGTTGTACCATTTTTTAATCCATTCAGCCGATCTCCGGGTCTAGCGGTAGCACTTTTAGCTTAGCTTAGCATAAATCATTGAATCGGATTAGACCATTAGCCTCTCGCGCAAAAATGACCAAAGAGTTTCGATAATTTTGGCGTAATGATATGACGCAGCGCCTGAAAGTAGTCCCCAGCTAGGTAACTAGTTATGATATAGCTGGGGACTACTTTCAGGCGCTGCATAATATCACTGCGTCTGCTGCACCCATGGTACGGCAGCAAAGTTCCTTGATTATTACGCCGGAACGAAAGTATAGTTCCTAGCCATATATGCCTAGAAAATTGCAACTTTTCATTTTCCGTCGACTTAGTGCACGATGTAACTACAGAAGAGTCAAGCTTTAAATAGGAAAATTATCGAAACTCTTTGGTCATTTTTGAGCTAGATGCTAATGGTCAAATCTGATTCGATGATCTAATCGGATTTGCTAAAATTTGCTAAGCTAAGCTAAAATTGCTAGCGCCAGACCCGGAGATCGGCTGAATGGATTCAAAAATGGTAAAATTCAACTGTTTAACTCTTGAGGAGTTGGAAAATGCAGAAAATGGAGCCTATTTCCCAAATAAGTGGAGTGTCCCTTTAAGACAGTGCCAAACATAATTAGAAACTGGAAATGGATGAAATTACAGAGATAGCTGCAATGCTTGAAGTGGATGCAGAATGCATATATTTTTATATAAATTATGTGTCCTGCTCCTATAGCCTAGTTTTGAGTTAAAAATGTTGGAAGGGCATTTTTATCGAGTATGTTAAAAAATCTATAGGTGTTCTGACAGATACAGGCAAGACTAAGCGTCCTGTTTACACTAGGTGATGCAGTTTTGGTTTTTCATTTCAGCATTTTATATTCTTTTTTCGTCTTAGGGGATTTGATGTGTGGAGAATGTGAACATGGAGGAGTTTGGTCTTAAATGCAACAGCACATAAGGGTTTGCTGAGTGATTTATGAATGTATTGTTTCAGTGGTGTGTGAAATAAATTGCTTTTAAAAAACTTCAATGAAGTCTCCAAATGGATATAGTTTCATTCATTAGCAATGGATCCATAATCAGAGTGCATATATGCTTCTAAATAACCCAAAAAGTATACTTTTAAAAAATACTACAGTATTAAGAGATTCATACACAAACTGTAGTTTTTGCACTGGACTTCAATGACTTCTATATTACTATAAAAACCATGATAATCAGATTTAAAAAAAAAAATTAGTAGTCATTCCAGTCTCTGTTGTGAGAACTCAAGTGTAAGTTTATGAAACCATCTACTAGTTGCAAGCCCGGCTCACTCCTCGTTAGTATAGTGGTAAGTATCCCTGTCTGTCACGCGGGAGACCGGGGTTCGATTGCCCGAAGGGGAGAATAGCAATTTTTTGAAAAACCATTTGATTTTCAATGGGTTTGAGACTTTTTTTTTTATCAAGCAAGTAATAGGTACTTCTGTTAGGACCACTGAAGTCAAAGATGACAATTAGCATAGAGGTTTGGATTGCAGTATGGTTCTGTTCTGGGCAAGCACTCCCTGCACATCCATGCAGCCTAGCATGGGTAAGAGCAGGGAGAGCAGCAGTAACCCCCAGGGTAAACAGAACAGAACCAACATAAATGTCTTGCAGATATCATAAAAGTGCAATAATTTAATGTAACATTTTAGAAATCAGTCTGATTCAAAGGAGAATCAGAAGGCCGAATCCTGACTGACGAGAGGAGAAGTTGGGGATGGAGAAGGTTAACTAGCTATCGAGCAATGCGAAAGCTGGTGATAATACTGAATCTTATATATGGGTGCTGTGATAGGTGTCGCCTCCCTATAGGTAGATGTGGATCAGCTGAGAGTCAGCTGATGCGAGCTTGATTAATGTGACCTGCTGGAACTAACGCTAAACTTGATTTATGGCCCGAGCTTAAGAACAGAGAAAGATTAAGTTTGGGTTAGGTGAAAAATCAGGTTTTTCCCCACCTAACATAGCGCTCCATATTAAAAGAGGTGGGCTGCAAACATAAAATCATGCTTTGTTTTTTGTTAGTTGTAACACTCAAGCCATAGAGTATTATTTCATAATAAATTGACTTTTAGTTCTGAGACATACTTAAACTTTAAATGCTTCAAAAAAGACACTTATTAAAACTACAACACTTCTGCAAGAGGGTGGGAACGCAATGGCATTTAACCATAATCCTTTGCAATATGAACAGCCAATCAGAACTGTTTACACAGTTATACTGTAGTTATATTGAAAGTCAAACATTTGAGCTTCAAATTTCATTATATGACAAGATCACAACACACAATTCTCAAAAGCAATAAAACTCACAAAATAATATACCCTACATTTACCCCTTGTGGTTTGTTGTGGTATTGACTTGGACAAGACAAGAAGTTGGACCAGAGCTTAGGAACTGAGAAAGATTTAGAGGAGGATCAGGTTTCTGTCATTATTGCTCCTGACATAGTGCTCCAGATGGATCGAGTGTTGTTTTTTGTGAACCATGAGCATTTAGCCCAGCTGTCCTTTTTTTTGGCGGTGGTCAGCAGAACACCAGGAAGCATGTTGAGATTAAGGGCCTTGGACCACAGCAGTTCCACACACTAATTGAGTTACAAAAAAACAACAACAAAAAAAAAATCCAGTCAATGTTATGTAAACTCAAGTATATGATGCCATCTACTGGCCACATGTGCAGCTCACTCCTCATTTGTATAGTGGTAAGTATCCCTGCCTATCACGTGGGAGACTGGGATTCGATTCCCTGACTGGGAGAAATGCAATCTTTTGAAAACTCATTTAATTTTCAATGGGTTTGAGACAACAAATGATTTTTATTCAACAAGAAGTAGGTACTTATGACCTTAGCTTAGGCACAGAGAAATATTTTGTTGAGAAAGATCAGAATGGTGTCTACGTCAGACCTGACGTAGTGCTTCAGGTGGAGAGAGAGTTGTTGTTTGTTAACCATGGGCATTTGGTCCAGCTGAGTCCCTACTTCCAAGCCTTGGTTTTTGGTAGTTGTCAGGAGAGCACCAAGACACGTATCAGGATTAAGGAAGTTGGACCACAAACACAAAACCACAGCCAAGATTTTTTGGTTGCAATGCTCTGGATGTATAGGAGTGACAAGTCAAGTTCTGAGACGTACACAGAACTTAAACTTAGCTGCTTCACCAAAAAAAGTTCATGAGAATTTCCCAAAGTAGAATACACTATATATAGGTTAAAGATGTTTGGTTGTCCAATATCTACCCCTGGAGGTTTGTTGTGGTATTGACTTGACAAAACTTGCATACACACACATTATAAGCCCTGATGTTTAGACTAATCCCAGCCGTATATAATTTAACAATCCTTGAAAGATACTGCCCTAAATATTCACAAAAGCTTTTTTGCATACTTTTTGAAATTGGGTCCCTGTAGCACTTTAACTGTGATATATTTAGCCCTTGTTTTTATTTTTCTTGCTGACCCCATTCCCATGGAGAGTGACAGGCTAGAGCAAAAATAAAATTGTCACATGACACACTTCAGTAGAGAAGTGAGAGTTGGGAGGGGGAGTGCACAGTCATGGCTTGTGCAAAGCAAGATATAGGTACTTTTGACCAGAGTTTAGGAACCGAGAAAGATTTAGTTGAGGAAGATCAGGATGCCGTCAATGTTGCTCCTGACACAGTGCTCCAAGTGGAGGGGGAGTTGTTCTTTGTGAACCGTGAGCAATTGGCCCATCTGAGTCCCTACTTCCGAGCCTTGTTTTTTGGCGGTGGTCGGGAGAGCACCAGGAAGCACATTGAGATTAAGGGAGTTGGACTGCAGCAGTTCCACACACTAATGGAGTTTACAAAGAACTTGAAGCTGAACCTAGATTGCAAGAATGTCCTTGACATTCTGGAGGCTGCTGACTTCCTCCAGTTGGACAGGGCTCGATTACTCTGCTGTAAGTTCTTGGAAAGACAATTGCATCTTAGTAACTGCTTGGGAATGATGGCCTATGCTTGGCAGCTTGGCTGTCTGGACCTCTACGCGGCAGCAAGGGATGTAGTCTTGACACACCTGCCTGCCTTAGCCTCCGAGCAGGACTTTATGTTCCTTCCGAAGGAAAGCATTGCTGACCTCCTTGCTAGTGACAACTTAAGCATTCCCAAGGAAGACTTGGCTCTTGATGTGGCCCTTCGCTGGGCAACATTTGACCCAAGTCGGGAAGAGAACTTCATGGAACTGGTGAGTCTGGTTAGGCCCGAGTGCTTAAGTCTATCCTACATTACTGATCTTCTGGCCAAGATAAACAGTTCAGACCCACGTGCTAAGCTCATTTGTAGACTGTACGATAACTTGCCCAGCAATTGGACTATGGGCAGGTCCATGCCTAGAACTCGCTCAAGGGAAACCCTGTTTGTTCTCGGTGGACCGCATGAGCAAGAAACACAGCTGCTGTATCAGTTTCACCCCTACAGTGGAAGGTGGCAATCCCATCCACCCCTGCAAAAGAAGTGTCTCACACAGTACTCCGTGGCTGCAGTAGGTAACAACCTCATCTGATCCTATACATTTTAACCTTCCACAATATGTTAGCATAAGGCGCTTTTGCACCAGAGGAACCTCTTCATAGTTCCTAGAACTATTGGCAGAAGAACCAGCTTTTTGGTATGTTCGCACCACAGGAACTAGTAACGTATTTGTTCTAGGAACTCCGTTTGCAGGAAATAAATGGGTTCCTACTTCAGAGTAGGGTCTACAACAGTTCTATAGGAACTACCAGTGATGTAAGCGTATGCTCATTGGCCAAACGCATACGAAACACCGGCTACCCGGCATTTTTAAAAAGCCATGTAAAAATATTTACTCCATGAACATGGAAAACAGCTATAATGGCACTTACCTGTTGTCTGCAATGTGTTCTTTTCTCAGCCTCAATGATAACACTGCAAGTTGTTTTAGGATATTTTGTCTGATTTTCATGCTCTTTCTATCGTGTAAATTGTGCATTTACATTAAATCTCTGTTATCACGATACCCACGACACACAACAAAAACAGCTCAGATCACATTCACATTCGATCCTGTCACATCACATTTACCGGTTGTTGATGTTTGTAAATGCCATGAATAAAGACGTCGCTGTTGGTCGCTTCAGAGTTCCTGCTGTCAGTGCTAATGCAACCAGGGAAATGGCCCTAGGGGGGAAATTGGTTCTCTAGGAACGACCCTGCTGGCTAGTTCCTACAACTATGAGGTGCAAAAGCGCCTAATGATCTACCTGGAACCTGTCCGATCAGGTGGTACATGCCTTTTCCAAAACAAAACTTTTAAGTCAGGAGTGCCGAATCCTGTTTCTGGAGATCTAAATTCAGTGCTCCAATATATTGCTTGAACTGAGTTCTTAGAACACCATGGTGTGTGAACCCCGTTAATGAGCTTGTTCAGGTGTGTTTGATTAGGATTGGAATTGACCTTTGCATGAAAGTAGATCTCCAGAAACAGAATTGGTAATTTTGTCTTTGTTGTCTAACTGTCCACATCATCTAAAATATTATTTCTTGCTCTAAGGGGACAACATAGTAGTGACTGGAGGCTACTTCCGGGATGTGTTATGGTATAGTGTAGACTGGGTGAGCATTTACGAGCATGGCAACAAGCGATGGGTGGACGGCCCGGCAATGCAGAAGTCCAGACACAGCCACTGCTCAGCGGCACTGGAGTTCAAGCTGTTTGTGTTTGGCGGTAGCATGGATGAGGGGCCTGTGGCTGACGTTGAGAGGCTGGTTTTGGGAGCTGAGGAATGGGACACTGTCAGCCCCATGGTGCGGGTTGTGGAAAGGGCAGCCATTGTCACTTTGGGAACTAGTATTTACGTGGCCTGTGGTCTAGATGAGAATGGGGATGTTTACAGTGGGATTCAGAGGTACAGGCCAGAGGTTGATCAATGGGATGTGGTGTCCTATTCTCCATTCCCACGGTGAGTAGACACAAATCTTGCCCTCAAGGTCAACTGCCCTGCAGATTTTACCTCCAACCCCAAACACATCTAAAACATCTAACAGGATTATTTGAAAATTGCACAGGTGTGATTGATGAGGGTTGGAGCTAAACTCAAGAGCCAATGTTGTCCACCCTTTTTAAGGCAATACTTTTCAAAGATGCCACCACAAATAGTTCTGTATCAGTTCTATACACTTTGGTAAACCAAAGTGAATTCTTATTGGACACGTGTACTTCTTTTCCAGTTACGATCTTCTTGCAACTGATCTCAATGGAGCCCTCTATCTACTGGGAGGACAGGCTCTGCGCTTAGACATTGACACGGATGAGTGGACCGTTCTTAAAGAGGACTGTCTGGACAGCAAATTCTTCACAGGTTGTGCCACAGTTAACGGGCAGATTTACATACTAAGCGAGAGGAAGATAAACAAAACATATCCAAACATGATTCTACTGGACCCATACATTGACACTTGCTTGGAAGTTGATGATAAAATACCCTGTCCTGTCCCCATAAGAGGTTGTATCGCAATGCATGTCAATCCTTTCTAAACACCTTCTAAACCTTTCTACACTATTCCTTTTTTAAGTCAGAGGACAAGTATTAAACCAATGCAGGAACATTTTGTTCAGCAATAGGATAATCATATTCTAAAACATTTTTATTTTTAATCAAAAGGTCACAGAGAGAAATGTTGAATGAGATGCAACATTAATAGTATTTAAGATTATAAGAATATATCCCTCTTCTGTCATTGTTACAAGTAATATAACAGCTACAAAATATTGCGTTAACAAACTCAGAACACGGTAAAGCCCAATAAAAAAGAGGAAAATTCATACAAAAACAATCACAGGTTTTTTTAAAACATAAGTTAAACAGTGAAAGACATGCACAGCTTTAGAATGAAAGGTCAGTTATGGCTACTGTGCAAATAAACTTTCTAGAACCATCTAGAACAACAAAAACATTTTGCCTTTAGCCCTTGGAGCAGATTCAATACATCAAGGGGCCTAAATAGGCATCCTCAAATTCAACAACCCCCTTTGACTTTTAAGATCTCGAGGCACATGCTCCAGTGAGAAATCATCTGATTCCTCATTTGGTAAGGCAATGTATAACCAAAGTGCCATCTAACAAAACACAACAAACTCCAGTGGTTTCTTGCAACAAAATCTTTCAGTAGCAGAATCACTAAGACAAGGGGACATTTTCACCACCAGATGGTGCCACAAGTATTTCCCAGTGGTCCACCAAAGCCCATTTTGAAAACAACAGCCACTGCAGAAAATTCACACATTTCCACACAACTTAGAAGAATACGTATACAAATACAAAAGTATTTAAAAAGAATGCATCTAAATGTTGTGGGTCTCTCTAGTTAGGAGAGCTGACTCATTTGTTTTTTCCATAATGAACAGTTGCAGAATTAGTAAACTAATCAACAAATAAATACTTAAGATATCTGTTTATGAACCATTTTTATGTATGCAAAGTTTTTAGTCCGAGTTGAAATGCTACTCAGCCAATGTACTATAATTAATTTGACTAACTTTAAACAAATTAATTCAAGTTGAACCTTTTTCCAATATACTCCAATGGTAATGTTATAATACAAACTAGTAGTATTTTTTGTTTTACGCAATCTACTGACTACGCATTACATTTTCACTAAAACAAACCATCAGTGGTCTGAAATTACAGTAGGACTTTGACAAACAAGATAAGCCAAGAAAGTTGGAGATTATTTAACACGTTTAAATACATTAAGTAGCATTACTATCTGGCTTTCGGCATTCTGCTATTAATTTTTCGCCTCTGATTCGTTAAATTGTTCAGAACACAGTTATTGGCCAACGATGCCAATTTAGAGTTAAGGGCACCCTTTTTCTGCTCCCAGCTGTGTTCTTCTTCTCCACCTTCATCTTCTTCTTCATCAGCCTCACTCTCTTCATCGCTCCGTTCATCACGTTCCACCTTAACAACACGTTTGTTAGAAAATTGAGGGATAGCCTTATTTATAAACTTAAGATACTCACTTTGCCTAAAAAGACAAATTTGTGAACCATTCGAAGAATCAGCCAAGCCCAGAAGATGTGAAGAGCTTGAAGAACCAGCAACAGGCCGTTCAAGAAATAATAACCAGGGTACGGAGGAAAGACGTCCAACGAATCCACCACAGCTGTGTAGACGATTCTGGAAATGAATCAAAATACAGTTTATAAATCGTAAAAAGATTTTAGCCATCGGAAAGTCTTAGATTTAAGAAGAACCCATTCAAAATTATTTGAAATCAGCATTATAGGAAAAATTAAGTAGGGCTTACCTGCATGGGAAAACCACAAGACGAGTTACCAGGAACACGGCAGCGAACACGACAAACAAGGCGTCGCAGGTCTTTGTCCATCGAGCATAATTGAACATTTTAGCAGACTGCAAATCAAGCAAAAACAAAACATTAGTTATTTCTTTATATATCTTCATTATTTGTTTAAATACTGACTATTGATATTGTACAAGTCAAAGTCATTTATGTGCTTTATTCTGTTTCAAGAAGATACATTTTCTATATATATATGTACATAATGCATTTTCTGGTATTTATTAGCCACTTAAGCCAAAAGAACATGATATCTTCTAAAATAAATACTCTCAGAATCCTGTTTTTCAGTACTGAAGTGTTAAAAACTTCTGCAATGAACTCCAATTACTAGGGATGCACCGATACCACTTTTTCCAGTACTCGCCCGATACCGATACTTTATTTTTGGTACTTGTCGATACCGATATTTTCATTGTATTTGTACATTTTTTAAATATTGGGTACAGAAACCAAAAGAGTATGTATAATGTTACTGTGTTAACTTCATTTATCAAATAGATACAGTCAAACCAAAATTTATTCAGACACCTCCAACATTTCTCCCATTATCACAGTTTATTCGCTATAGTTTAGAAAATGGTAATAAAATATGACAAGAACGCAGAGTTAAACTGTGTCAGAACAAATTCAGCTTGATAATATCATAATGTCAGAATATTTACAAAACTATCAATACCTTGTCAAGCCACCCTTAGCCTTAATGACAGCCTGGGCATGCTGTCAACCAGGTTCATGCAAACCTGAACTTCAATTTTTTTGTGAACGAACATCAATAAAGATCACACAACAGAAATGTGCGCGCGCTCTCTCTCTCTCTCCCTCCCTCCCTACAGTTAAGTTATTTGTGCATTGTTTTACTTACTTGTTTTTGACATTAAATCGAAGTACTAACTTTCCAGTGATGTGTGTGAGAAAGGGATGTTCACGCGACAAGCTCGCACATCTGCGCCGCCGCGTGCTCAATCTACTCAGCATGCTTTGCTTATCAGCTCACGCAAATCAGATGTACAGGCGTTAATAATGGATGTTTAACATTATTCATTGCATACATCTGCTTCGCAGACATCCTTAATCTCTAATAACTCCATTCTGCTGTCTGTTGTCGGTGTTTCTTTGTTTGAATATGGCACTTATCACATGCTGTTTGGTATCGGGGCATTTTAACGAGTACGAGTACATGAGCTTAGTATCGGGCCCGATACCGATACCAGTATCGATGCATCCCTACCAATTACCTTAGGTGGACTTTGCAAATTAGAGATAGCAGACATGACTATAAAATTGTTGCCATTAAAACTGTTGTTATTAAAACTTTTTTTATTAAAGGAATAATCACAATTTTCATCCATGTTTTAATTTTAACAATAATCCTCTGTCGTGCAGCACTTTTGTTTGCCAAAAAAAGAGAAAAGGTTTGTTTTAAATTTCATTTGATTAAAGGATAAAAGAAATTAATGTTTTATGCCGTCATTTATTTACCAGAAATTCATTTATTAAAATAATTCACAAAAGATTCCATAGTGCCCTATTAAAAATAATTTATCTAAATTGTTTTTTTATTTACTTAATTTGACATGCTTTTTTATTAATAATCTTTATTTAAACCATTAAAAGGTCATCCAAAAAATTTAAAAACACAATTTGTTAAATATAAACAGAATTTGTAAGGGAAAATTGTGTATTTCATATTCTTCAAATGTATTTCATAGAGCCCTAAAAATGTAATGCTTGTAAAACTTTTAATAAATTGTTCTTAAATTGTATAGGTTTCATGATTTCAATTGATTAGACATGCATTAACGGAGTCCAGAAAGATTAAAACAAGGAAAAACAAAAACAAAACGGACTCCAGAAAAATGAACACAGAAAAAATAAATTTGTGAATAAAACATATTTCATTGAAACATATGGAAGCTGACAGAGCAGCCAATCAGATTCTGAGATTTACCTCCAACAGGAAGTCAGAAGAGTCGTGTACGAGCATCACCAGGGTTCCCACGCGCACGTAGTTCGCACAGTAAGAGAACGCGATGAGGAAAATGGTGGCGATGTGGTGAATGATCTGCTCTTTGAAGTCCTACACAACCCAAAACAAACATATAATAAGCACAATTCATGGATTTTAAGATCTTTTGAAGGAAATTTCACAGAACTTCAGGAAACTTACTTTGCGCTTTATGTCCACCGATACGCAGAGCAGAAGTGAGAGGTAGAAGGACAACTCCACGATGTAATACCAGTACTGAGCTTCTGCTACGGCCTGCAGACACAATCACAAATAACAGCATCTGGAAAAGCCTAACTGTGGATTTTATGTCTCTTATTTCAGAATTAACACACCAATATTCAAGTGAAAGGTACAAATATCTACTTAACAGAAACAGTTCATCCCTAAAATTCACTTGTTTCTGAGAACAAATGAAACATGTTTTTATTGTAATATTTTGCAGATGATTCTGGCTCTCGTGAGATAAGTCTTGACTGTTTTGATCAGATCGTGGGGTGCGGCGCTCACTAGTTCCTCCGATTTCTGCCTAATCTCAAGTTCCTGGGATTGTTCAGCAGGAAGTGAATGTGTGTGGAGAGCCATTTGTTACGGACCTGTCTTGGGTATCTGCGCCAGCATTCCCGATGATCCCAAAACCATGGAGTCTGAAAAACACCATTTGACAAATTATTATATGTGAATGTATATGTTTGAATGGGTAAGTGGAATTTTTTTAGCAGTGACGGAAAAATCTGAGGGCCGTCCGTCACTTTGGCAGATAACACTGAGGGTGATCTATTGTAATTTAAACTGTAATTCCTCTAGGCCTGTCCAGTTGGTGGTGAGTGTGGTCCAGTGAGACAGCAGAGTGAGCGATCGTCTCCAGAACAAAAATAAAGTCTAACGCAACCTCTGATATATATATATATATTTTTCACTTTGGAGTAACATGTACCCATTTTTCATTCATTATATGACCACTAATTTGTGTGTATGAAGTGTATTAAACATTAAAAAAAAAATTAAATCAAAAATATGATCAAATACTTTTTTTACGTTTTAGTGTATTGCTTAGAAAAGTGTATTAGATATTATTAAGAATTAATAAAAATCTATTTTATTATTTTTAATATTTATATCCTCATAGACATTTTATTTTAAATAAAATAAACATTTATGCAATTTTTTTTATATAAATACAGGACTGCAAATCTTTGTGTATTAAGTGTATTAGATATAAATAATTATTTTAATAATTATTAAATTATTATATTTCTAAATATTTTATTAAAAACATTTCAGCAAAAAATGACATAAAACAAATAATAATTATTATTATCTTATGGAAGTTCTAAGCGGCCATGCATTATTATAATTTTCTTGTTTTCTCGTGATCTCGACATAACGAAAGTTGTTTTGTCGTTATCATGACTTAATTTTCTCGTGATCTCGACATAACGAAAGTTGTTTTGTCGTTATCATGACTTAATTTTCTCGTGATCTCGACATAACGAAAGTTGTTTTGTCGTTATCATGACTTAATTTTCTCATGATCTCGACATAACGAAATTTGTTTTGTGGTTATCTGGACATAACGAAAGTTGTTGATCTCAACCTAAAAACCGTTTTCTCACGACGTAATTGTAGCTATAGTGAGAAAATCAGGGTCGCTATATTGTCTTCGACGATAAAGTTGCAGACCCGACAGCCTCCTTCTCAAGTGTCGAACACTTATGTGTAAGTCCTCAATCACTGACAGACACAGAGCTAAAATGTCAGAGTATGAATATGCATGACATATGTCGGTCACAAACACAACACCTTCAATATTTGGGATGGTACTTATACCATATTTTTATTTTTATTATTTCAGTTTGAGTGAGTCCCTGATCAAAGTAAAAGCAAATACGATCATCCATGATGCTGCGATGATGCTGCTTCTATAGCATTTTCTCATGCCGAATACACAGAGAAAATTAAGTCGTGATAACGACAAAACAACTTTCGTTATGTCGAGATCACGAGAAAATTAAGTCGTGATAACGAGAAAACAACTTTCGTTACGTCGAGATCACGAGAAAATTAAGTCGTGACAACGAGAAAACAACTTTCGTTACGTCGAGATCACGAGAAAATTAAGTCGTGATAACGAGAAAACAACTTTCGTTACGTCGAGATCACGAGAAAATTAAGTCGTGATAACGAGAAAACAACTTTCGTTACGTCGAGATCACGAGAAAATTAAGTCGTGATAACGAGAAAACAACTTTCGTTACGTCGAGATCACGAGAAAATTAAGTCGTGATAACGAGAAAACAAATTTCGTTACGTCGAGATCACGAGAAAATTAAGTCGTGATAACGAGAAAACAACTTTCGTTACGTCGAGATCACGAGAAAATTAAGTCGTGATAACGAGAAAACAACTTTCGTTACGTCGAGATCACGAGAAAATTAAGTCGTGATCACGAGAAAACAAGACAGAAAAATTATAATAATGCATGGCCGCTTAGAACTTCCGTATTATCTTTATTACTTTGGAGTAAATTATAGAACTGCAAATTTTTGTGAAACATTACCAAACATTAACCAATTTGTAATTATTAACATTAAATAACATTACCAAATTATTATTATTATTATATAATAATTATTATTATTTTACGTTGGAGTAACAAGTACCAATTTTTCATTTATAATAAAACTAATAGGACTAAGTTTTTGTGTATTAAATATTTTAGATAATATTAAGAAATCACAAAAGTCTATTAAATATTTTCTATAAATATTTTATTTTAAATAAAATACATATTTACACCAAATATTATAATCACACAAATATATTAATATTCTTCTCTTTTTGTTATTATTAAAATAATATTAAATGAAAGGGAAAAAATTAAATATTTTCTGAAATTTTTAGTCACAAATGGCAACTTTTTTCCCGAGAACGTCTCATATTTGACTACATTTCCAAACGCGAGCATGATGCTGAGGAGAGAACCGAGAAACCCCAGCATTATGGAGATACTCACGTTAATAAGCGAGACGAGACCAGCTGAGAACGCGATGAGATAAAACACAAACCTCCACCTGAGGAAGCACACAGGAAATCTCATGTTAATCAGATGCAAACACAGTCAATCACAGACATCTGCTGTGGGTTATTTCCTTACGAGGCTTCACAGAACTTCCTGGTGTTTCCGGGCTGGTCCTGGATTCGGCGGTGACGCAGCCAGGTCTGGATCTGACGCTGAGAGAGTCCGCAGTGCTTCTCCAGAACCAGCCAATCATTCTGAACAAACAAACACAGACACGGGAAAACAAAAATGAGCATTTCTTTGTTTTATATCTTATTTGTTGATATATCAAAATTGGCTGGTATGTCAAAAAAAAAAAAATAATAATTTTGGCACATTTTCTAACTATTATATTGGATTTTATATTATAAATAAACTGCAATATAACCATACAATTTTAAATAATATTGTAATTAGATGATTACTAAGTAAACAGTCCCATTTAATTAAAAAGGCCATTTTACCCAGTGTTTTTGTGCTCAGCAGCTGGATGTGGATGTCCAGTATTAAATCACAGGTCACAGACGGCCAGCCCTCATGTGACTCACTAACCTGTGACGGCTGCTGCTTCTTCTGCAGGTAAAAGACCTCCAGCTTCGGGACGGGTGTGACGCGCACCCGAACCCTGTCCCGGACGCCCAACCACCGGCTGAGCGGCAGAGCCACAACCCTGTAACACACAGACAGCAACAAACGTGACTCAACGCGCCGGCACTCGAGGGCGCGACACTCACCGAAACCCAACACCGTCTGTGACTCAAGATCTTTAATCAAGTGCGAGATGCTGTACAGCGAGAACTGGGCGGCTTTTGATGAGTTAACGTCAAGAAAGGGAGTGACGTGAGAAACAGCTGGCGTTGTAAGCCAGAGGCAATCGCACCCTTTCTGCAATATATTTATATATATATATACGGCAGGTCTGCACTTGACTCGCTCTTCCAGACCGGCAGAGTAGCTTCACCACTCTGTAAATGGCCAAGAGGTCAGATTTCATCACATAACCAACTGAAATAAGACAGAAATTAATATATGTGACAGGAGGTTTGGTTGATACGCATAATGCTATGTAGCCCCGCCCACCAGAGAATTCGACTGGTCTATAATAGCGCTTCTCTTAACTGTGCATTAAATATTTAATAGCTTCTGATTGGCTGCCATTGTGTCACGATGCACAGCAGTTTTGCGTTTATTGCATTACACTGCGCCAGCTTAAAAAATGTATTCTCATTACTGTAATGCAAAAAAGTATATTTTATTTATTTTTTAATAATACTACTAATAATAATAATGCATTTGAAATTATGTTACATATAAACAATATACTATAAAAAACAACTTACATTATATTTTTTAATTATAATATACTGAAATATGATATAAGTGTAACCCTGCAAATATATAATCTCAAGAAGGATAAACCATGCATTAATGGGGTTGTTCACTCAAAAATGAGGCTTCTGTCATCATTTACTCACCCCCGAGTAGTTCCAAACCTGTATGAATGTCTAAGCTACTTAAAATATCAAGATTGTACTTAAGTGTACTAGTAGCTGTGTAACAGACTCGGTTTGTTACATATGTGTAACAGTAGCTGCCTATTACATCTACATAATTACAAACTGGACAAACTTACTAGTACTTAATTAGGTAATTACTCTGTATTATAACACCTTAAAATAAAGTGTTACCGTATTTTTTTTTCCTACAATGGAAGTCAACGGTGCCCCAAACCAGCCTGGTTACAAACGATTCTTCAAAATATCTTCCTTTGTGTTCGGCAGAACAAAGACATTCATACAGGTTTGGAACTACTTAAGGGTGAGTAAATGATGACAGAAATTTTATTTTTGGGTGAACTATCCCTTTAAGAGCCGGGGGGTGAAAACTTTTGAACAAAATGAAGATGTGTACATTTTCCTTATTTTGCCTAAATGGCCTATTTTTTTCCATTTAGTACTGGCCTTCAGAAGCTACAGAAGATACTTACATGTTTCCCAAAAGACAAAATAAGTTAAATTTACCCTGATCTTCAAATTAAAAAAGTTTTCACCCCCCGGCTTTTAATGCATGGTTTTTCCTTCTGGAGCATCAGTGAGCGTTTGAACCTTCTGTAATAGATGCATATGAGTCCCTCAGTTGTCCTCAGTGTGAAAAGATGGATCTCAAAATCATACAGTCATTGTTGCAAAGGGTTCAAATACACAAAAATGCTGGAAAACCATATAATTTGTGGGAGCTGGGGGATTTTTCTGAAGAACAGCAGGCAGTTTAACTGTTCAGGACAAACAAGGGACTCATGACAATTATCACTAAACAAAAAACACAGCTGGGGATAATTCAGGTAACAACACAGTATTAAGAATCAATGAACGGGTCATTTTTATGAATTAAAGTATTATTTTCTCTTGTGGACTATATGTAAACATCTTTTACATGAAATATCTTATTTAGGTCAGTATTAAATAAACAATAGCATGCATTTTGTATGATCCCTCTTATTTTGGTAAAATAGTTAACATTTTGCAGATTCTGTAAAAACTCTATAAAACACATACACAAACACACACACACATATATACGCACATACACATGTTTTATACATGCACACACACATACAAAACCTTTAAAAAAAATGTGCAATGTACATTGTATAATATCCTACATAGAGATTTTTGCCCATAATAAATGAACACAGAATAAACAAACAGTTCTCTAGTAGAAAAATAAACAAGTGCATTGAGCATCCAGTCACTGCAAAAACACAATGGCATCAGTGTAAAAATAGCAGCCTGCACCAGTGGTTTTTGTTACAAGGAAATATTGACAACAAAACCAAAGGAAAACAATGCTCCACTTTCATTCTGTCACAACTGACACTAAACTACAGCCTGATATCCTCATTTCAATCATTCAGAGGCAAACTGTTGAATAAATACATCCTGGTTAAACTTAGAAAGGAGAGAAAACCCTTAGGAGAAACCAAACCGTGAATTAGTAACCCAATCCGCTAGTGTTTACATTAATGATACGCCAACATCCATCCTTGAAGGACCAATCAAAGTTTGTGCCTGTTAATGTTAAAACTCACTTATAAGGTGAATATAGATGTAATACTGATATTCACCTTTCGAAAACGAATCGCAGTGCGATGAAACCCAGGGCCAAGGGCAGGGAGATGAGCAGGTCGCGGGGTAAGGGATGCCGACTTTCGTCCGCCGTCCCTTCAGCGATGTCTTTCCATGTGACACCAGGAGGAAGCCAGAAATCCTGCCGCCAAATCCACTCATTTACAAGTTCCTCTAATCTACAGACGCCAAAAGAGAACATTAGAGAGGGCTGCTAGCTTATTACAGCAGATAAAATATCTATAGATAAAATTCGGTCAGCAGTAGATAACTCATAATAATAACATAATGACAGAATTGTCCATATTGGCTGAACTAATGCTTTAAAATGATGATTTTGAGCACTTGCTATGTAAAAATACAACTCTCTGACAGGTGCGTCTATTGGACATCTAAAAGGAAACGTCCTATTACAGATGAGCAAACACCCTCTTGCAGATGTCTCCGAGATGTATATGTGCTATCAGGATAATGACAGAATTTTAATTTTGGGATGAACTACTGCTTTAAAATATAAATTTTGAGCACTTGCTATGCTAGAAATACAGCACTCTGACAGGTGACTTTAAATAAAATAAAGTAAAAAATCAATAAATTTACATTTAGTAATTTAGCATACGCTTTTATCCAAAGCAACTTACAAATGAGGGCAATGGAAGCAATCAAAATCAACAAAAGAGCAATGATATGCAAGTGCTATAACAAGTCTCAGCTAGCTGAATAAATAGACAGACAGACAGACAGATGATAGATAGTTGAAAGATAGACAGAGACAGACAGACAGACAGACAGACAGACAGACAGATAGATGATAGATAGATAGATAGATAGATAGATAGATAGATAGATAGATAGATAGATAGATAGATAGATAGATAGATAGATAGATAGATAGATAGATGAAAGACAGACAGACAGACAGACAGACAGACAGACAGACAGACAGATAGACAGATAGATAGATAGATAGATAGATAGATAGATAGATAGATGATGAAAGACAGACAGACAGACAGACAGACAGATAGATAGATAGATAGATAGATAGATAGATAGATAGATAGATAGATAGATAGATAGATGAAAGACAGACAGACAGACAGACAGACAGACAGACAGATAGATAGATAGATAGATAGATAGATAGATAGATAGATAGATAGATAGATAGATAGATAGATAGATGAAAGACAGACAGACAGACAGACAGATAGATAGATAGATAGATAGATAGATAGATAGATAGATAGATAGATAGATAGACAGATGAAAGACAGACAGACAGACAGACAGATAGACAGATAGATAGATAGATAGATAGATGATGAAAGACAGACAGACAGACAGACAGACAGACAGACAGACAGACAGATAGATAGATAGATAGATAGATAGATAGATAGATAGATAGATAGATAGATAGATAGATAGATAGATAGATAGATAGATGATGAAAGACAGACAGACAGACAGACAGACAGACAGACAGATAGATAGATAGATAGATAGATAGATAGATAGATAGATAGATAGATAGATAGATAGATAGATAGATAGATAGATAGATAGATAGATAGATGAAAGACAGACAGACAGACAGATAGACAGATAGATAGATAGATAGATAGATAGATAGATAGATAGATGAAAGACAGACAGACAGACAGACAGATAGACAGATAGATAGATAGATAGATAGATAGATAGATGATGAAAGACAGACAGACAGACAGACAGACAGATAGATAGATAGATAGATAGATAGATAGATAGATAGATAGATAGATAGATAGATAGATAGATAGATAGATAGATAGATAGATAGATGAAAGACAGACAGACAGACAGACAGACAGATAGACAGATAGACAGATAGACAGATAGATAGATAGATAGATAGATAGATAGATAGATAGATGATGAAAGACAGACAGACAGACAGATAGATAGATAGATAGATAGATAGATAGATAGATAGATAGATAGATAGATAGATAGATAGATAGATAGATAGATGAAAGACAGACAGACAGACAGACAGACAGATAGACAGATAGACAGATAGATAGATAGATAGATAGATAGATGAAAGACAGACAGACAGACAGATAGACAGATAGATAGATAGATAGATAGATAGATAGATAGATCGATAGATAGATAGATAGATAGATAGATAGATAGATAGATAGATAGATAGATAGATAGATAGATGAAAGACAGACAGACAGACAGACAGATAGACAGATAGATAGATAGATAGATAGATGAAAGACAGACAGACAGACAGACAGACAGACAGACAGACAGACAGATAGATAGATAGATAGATAGATAGATAGATAGATAGATAGATAGATAGATAGATAGATAGATGAAAGACAGACAGACAGACAGACAGACAGATAGATAGATAGATAGATAGATAGATAGATAGATAGATAGATAGATAGATAGATGAAAGACAGACAGACAGACAGACAGACAGACAGACAGACAGACAGATAGATAGATAGATAGATAGATAGATAGATAGATAGATAGATAGATAGATAGAAAGAAAGAAAGAAAGAAAGAAAGAAAGAAAGAAAGAAAGAGAGAAAGAAAGACAGACAGACAGACAGACAGATAGATAAGACAGACAGGTAGGTAGGTAGATAGATAGATAGATAGATAGATAGATAGATAGATAGATAGATAGATAGATAGATAGATAGATAGATAGATAGATAGATAGATAGATAGACAGACAGACAGACAGACAGACAGATAGATAGATAGATAGATAATAAAACTATATGCATGGACACCATAATATTAGTGGTAAAACAACATGAAAATAAACTCTGTTATTAATCTAGAAAATACGTCAAAATTGTAAATTATATCTAAAATAAAAATATATACATTAATAATCATCTAAAGACAGCTTGTCAATATTGACAAAACACATTTTGAGCACTTGCTATGTGAGAAATACAGCTCTGACAGATGAGTTTAAATAAAATAAATAAAACAGAACTGTGTTTTGGAAACTTTAATTGAGGCTCGTGAAAGGGTTACCGGGCCTCCGTGGCATGATTAGCCGATTTCAGGCTGAACATTTTCATTTAAAAAATCGCAATAAAATTATGGATAGATGCCACAAATTGATCTTAAAACAAAATGTACGTTAAACAAATAGCCTAAGCTCACTCATAAATCTAGAAAAGACGATTGACAACATCATTAATTATGTATGATTCGTTACCATTATTTAGTAAGAACCATAATAAGAGCGTTCAGTGCATTTTGTTATATTAGGGGTGACAATAACGAGAAAAATACCGCGCGTGCACCAACCTAAATAACCCAATCGTTATGTTAGCGATTATAGTTATAATTTAAAACGTCGTTATTACCTATCCATGCTTGAGTGATGGACACAGGCCTCTTCTGTCCGTTTGTTACTCCCGCTCTTCGCTATGAACAGCATCCAGCATCATCATCGCTCAAAATCTAAACAAACGCTCGCGCTGATTCTTCGAAGGAATGCGCGCGACCCGCTTCTGATGTCGACATCAACTCACATCCAGCGCATCAACCTCTGTTTACAAGTCCTTTGATGGCTTCCAACAGTAAAACAGGTCTTGCATTTGTTAAATTATCCCAGAGCCGAGAGAATCCACGAAAACACCGGAGAAACGGACGCTTTCGGCAGCAGCATCTCCTCCGTCTTTCTCTCCATCAGGGAATCATGTTGTAAGGTGCTTTGCTTTCCACAAATCCTAGTATAGTAGTCGCCCCCTATTGACCATTAGTTGCACATATAACTATCTATCTATCTATCTATCTATCTATCTATCTATCTATCTATCTATCTAAAGTTTTATGTATTTTAATTGCATATACAATTTTTCTTCATTTGGATTACACAGTTGTACCATAAATAATAAGCTTCAAAATCTGTCAGTCAAATATAAATGAAACAAGATTTATATAATAATAATAATAATAATAATAATAATAATAATAATAAACTTTATTTTATAAAGCGCCTTTAAAAGCAGCTTCTCAAAGCGCTGATGTGTATGTATGCACAAGCAGGTATTTTGAAATCAAAAGTCTCAATGGCACATATTACTTTGCCCTTTTCCTGTTCTATGTTTTTGCCAAGAAAAATGACTGACAGGTGTTTAGAAGGTCTGCCAACTTCCAGCGCCATTTAAGAGAGGAGTGTACGTCAGTCCTGTCCGTCTGGCTCCTTACAATGAATCTATTGTCTGTTTTCATGTCAGCTGAGATTTCAAAGAGAAGAAAACAAACCTTATGTTTATTAATTGTTCTTGACTTTCTGTTGACGATCTCATCTCTTGGCTAATTCAGGATATTGTGCACCGCACACGAAAACACAATTTACATGGGTCATTTCTTCTTGTCTATGTTCCATCTAATGACAGTCCTGTAAAATGCATAGCATGTGTTTTATTTGGCTTTTAGCATGCATGTTTTCCCAGACTGCAGAGCATTAAATTTAAATGCAATATATGTGGCTAAAAGCCAATGTATGCATTGCAAACATTCGGGACAGCCTTATTATGTTGTACATAATATATTCACTGTATGTGAGTTTCCATGTTGCCAGCAGTTAAGCTTCATAATGCCAAACACTGCATATTCTCTCTACTGTTCTAAACTTAAATATCTGATTTATCAATTGTATTTAAATCAACCCTAGCAACTGCCTAGCAACCACCCAAAACACTCTAGCAACTCCCTAGCAACCAGTCAAAACAGCCAAGAAATCACTTAGAACATAGCAAGCCAAAGCTCTTTAGCAACTCCTTAGCAGCTGGATAATACACTCTAGCAACTGTCTTGCAACCAGCCAAAACGACCAAGAAACCACCTAGAAGAACCTAGAAGCCGGCCAAAGCACTTTAGCAGCTGCCTAGTGACCAATTCAAAACACTCTAGCAACCAGCCAAAACAACAACAAACACTTAAAACAATCTAGAAACCAACCAAAGCACTTTAGCCTAGCCTAGAAAAAACACTCCAGCAACTGCCTAGCAACCAGACAAAACACGTTACCAAAGTCCCTTTAAGCCAAGTCATCGACGGCCATCTTTGAAACGCCTCTCGGGCATGCAAGTGCAGCTCCTATCTCTTTGAATGGGGAAAGATCAAATTCTCCAAAACTGGTCGCCAAGCTTACGATTAAATTTCATATTTGAAATCACCACTGAAATCTGACAACAACTGTACCCTAAATGTTGTTTATTTTGCTCAAATCACGTTTAAAAAAAAAGCTTATTTCTCAGGCTAGACCCACCAGTGCGCATGCACAGTCCTAGGCGCATATCTCAGAATGCTGACTGTTTCTGTAGCAACCGGGACTTCTAATGGCGGATGCATTGAGACGCTGACTTTACCAATTAGCTATTGGCTCTTTGGCTCAGAAGGGGATTCGTTCGATAGAGCGGCCATATTGAGTGTTGCATTTGTCCCCATTCAAAACTATATGAGTGACACGTCTTGGTTATTCTATTCTATAGTCTTTGACGATACCAACTGTCCAGCAACCAGACAAAATATTCAACCAACTTCTTAGCAACCAGTGAAAACTCTCTAGGAACTCCCTAGCAAACAGTTAAAACGGCTAAGAAATCACCTAGAACAACCTAGCAACTGCCTCATGAACATTCTAAAACACTCTGCAAACTGCCTAGCAACCAGCCAAAACATTCAAGCAAGTGCCTAGCAACCAGCCAAAAAGCAGCCATTTAGCAACTGCTTAGCAACCAGTCAAAAACTAGCTATTTAGCAACTGCCTAGTGACCAATTCAAAACACTCTCACAAGTACCTAGCAACCAGTCAAAAACCAGCTATTTAGCAACTACCTAGTGACCAATCCAAAACACTCTAAAACTGCCAACCAGTCGAAACACTCTCACAAGATCCTAGCAACCAGCAAAAAAACAGCCATTCAGCAACTGCCTAGCAACCAGCCAAAACATTCAAGCAGCATCTAACCGCCACTAAGAACAACTTAGCATCCAACACCATAAAACCCAGCAACCACCTAGCAACACCACAGCAACCAGCCAGTAACATTCCTAGCAAGTGCATAGCAACCACTCAGAATACCCTAGCAACTGCTTAGATATATGATAAGATCTCAAAACCACCCTAGACCCTAGGTTTAAAGAGGTGAATCTGGTTTGTTGGATAGTTCAGTATATACTTGCAAAGTATAAGCTGCAGCTATGAGTTTACAAAATTAAAATTATGGTCACAGTGTAAAGGTACAAAGCATATGGGCCTTTTGTTTTTTCCGTTCTGTCAATCCCACCTCAGTTCAGCTCACATGTCTGCGCTATAATTGAGAGAATGAGAGATAAAGTGTGTTAAAGAAGTCACGAGTGCTGTAAAGCAGGGAGCTGGACATATGCCAGGCTGAACCTCTAATAGTGCCAGCAATCCGACCACTGAGGCCAAAGCGCTCGGCTGTGGTCTCCCTAACAGTGCCCCTGTCACAGCCAATAGAAGCAGGGCAGCAGGGAACACGGGCAGGGACACCGTATTTCACAGCGTATCGAGGGACCGTGCAAGAGCTTTTCCCATGGGATTCACTCATGAAATAACATTTGACCCCATTTATTTTCTCAATGCATTACTGATTCAGAATGAGCTGAAAAAGTGGTTTAATTTCACATGTTTGGTCGTAGAAACCAGCTACAACAACCTAGCAACCAGCCAAAACACTCTAGCAACTGCCTGGAAACCAATCAAAGCACTCTAAAAATTGTTTCTGGGTTGTTCTGTCTGGTTACTTGGTAGTTGCTAGAGTGTTTTAGTTGGTTGCTAGCTGGTTGCTAGGCAGTTGCTAGTGTGTTGTGGCTTGTTGTTCTGAGTGGTTTCTAGGTATTTTTGTCTGGTTTCTAGGATCTGTCTAGCATGTTTGACTACCGTAGTTGCTAGAGTGTTTTGGTTGGTTGCTAGGTTGTTGTAGCTGGTTTCTTTGGTTCTCTGGCTGGTTGCTCGGTAGTTGCTAGGTTATTTCAGCTGGTCACTATGTTGTTCCAGGCGGTTTCTAAGGTTTTCTCATCTGGTTTCATGTTTGACTACAGCAGTTACTATAGTGGTTTGTCTGGTTGCTAGGTGGTTCAAAATAGGTTACTGTGGTGTTCTGAGTGGATGCTATGTTGTTCTAGGTGGTTTATATGGTGCTCTGGCTCTTTACTGGGGAGTTGCTAGAAAGTTTTGACTGGTTGCTAAGTTGTTCTAGGTAGTTTCTAGAGTTCTCGGGTTGGTTGCTAGCTTGTTAGGGTGTTTTGACTGGTTACTAGGTTGTTCTAGGTGGTTTCTAGGCTGTCTCTGGAATGTTTGACTACAGTTGCTAGAGTGTTTTGTCTGGTTGCTAAGTGTTTCAAATGGTTTCTGGGTGGTTGCTAGGTTGTTTCTATGGTGTTCTGGCAGTTTCTACAGTGCTTTGGCTGGTTGCTAGATTGTTCTTGGTAGTTGTTAGGGTAATGCTAGATTGTTGTCAGCAGCTTTATCATTTTTAGCTGCTTATTTCCATTTTATCATTTGACATCAAATTATTTCAGCATGCTTTACTTTATCGGTGTCATACAGAAACGTAGCTTGCTTTGCCCAGTAAATGCACAGAGTACATGCTTTTCAGAAGAAAGCCACACCACAGATTGTTTTTTTTAGGTCTGCTTTAGTGTCAGCAGAGGGCGCAATGTCACATTTGTTAAGTCACGTTTCTTTGTTGGCCGTTGCAATCACAGCATGAAGGGTTTGAAAGGACCTTGTTGTTTGGCTGTTTAGTTTATGATGTTGGTGTATAACACAAAAACAAACAATCTTTCGGCGGTGAGCTGTGTATTTATCTGTAATGTCATGCCAAAGCCATGTCTCTGATTGTGTGACTTATTTGGTTTGTAAAAAACAAAGAGACCAAAGAGGAGAAATCAATTTCATATTTTTTTGTTCTTCCTTCATCAAGAAATTAATTTGGACAATCTAAACTGATATGACCCAGTTTGTCTTGAATAAAAGCCCTTTCAGACTGGTCCACCCTCTCACGTTTCCAGCAAATATTTCCATGTCGTATCCTCTCTGCGGAGGCACCAAATGTCTTGTGGAGGTGTTGAAGAAAACAACCTAGCAACCCGACAAAACTATAGCAACTGCCTAGCAGTAAATGCCTACTAACCAGCTAACGGAACATTCTCAAACTTTCTTTAAAGTTTTATTTTTTTTATTATTATTATATAAATGTTAGGACAAAATGTTGTTAAAGTAAAGTTTATGCAACATTCTTATAACCTTATTCATATTTTATATACATCAATGCTGAGAGAAAATGTTCTGAGATCAACATTCTAGGAATGTTCTTATGATGTTATTTGTAATTGAACATTATAAGAAATGTTCTTTGTAACCTTTAAACAGCATTCTTATCACGATGACAAAACTGGACATTTTAACGTTCTTAGAATATTAAAAATAAACATTCAAATAATGTTATATTTTGGGTGAAAATAAAGTTATTAGAATAGTAGAAAGCAGTTAGTATACGTTAGTAGAAAACCAACATTTTTGTAGCCTTTAAATAACATTATAATCACAACAAGAACTTGGTCGACATTTCATTTCAAAATTTGAAACATTTCAAAACAATGTTCCCACAACGCTTTTCTAAACTAAATTTGTTGCAACTTTGCAAATTTGTTGTTCCACTCTTGCAACTAGAAACCACTCTTGCCATAGAAACCACCTAGAACAACCTTGGAAGAAACCAGCCTAAAACACTCTAGCAGCTGCCTAGCAACCAGCCAGAACACCCTAGAAACCACCTAAAAGAACCTGCAGTAGCAATCACCCACAATAACCAGCCAAAGCACTTAGCAACTGCCTAGTAACTAGCCAAAATATTATAGCAACTAACTAGCAATCACTCAAAATGCCCTAACGACTACTTAGAACAACATAGCAACCAAAGTAACACTCTAGCAAGTGCCTAGCAACCAGGCAGGATGCTCTAGAAACTACCTAGGACAACCTAGCAGGCAACCTGCCTAAAACACTCTAGCAATCAGCCAGAAAGCCCTAGAAACCAGCCAAAACATTCTAGCAACTGCATAGCAACCAGCCAGAACACCCTAGAAACCAGCCAAAACAGAGACAACCAGCAACCATTGTTATAGCAACAAGCCAGAAAAGACTCTTGTGAGTCACGGTATTTGAGGATAATATTTGTTTTCTTCCACCTTTCTAACTTTTTTCAGCTTTGGGGCTGTCCGTTTATGGGTTTAATTAACAAGTAAACATTAGCACGAATCACATACGTCATATCTACTGTTGAGGCATAATAAACTTTCTGGTGGTCGAGCACTTGATTCTCACTCAGCTAATGTTTAGAAGGCTGTCCTGCATCGAATTTACAAGGAACATTGTAATTATGTTAAATAACAAACATCAGCTCACTTTGAAATCCTTACAGACAACAGAGATTCACTTTAAACGCTGAGAAACAGCAGTTCATGTGGCAGGTCAGGTCACCCGGCGGCCATCTTGCTAACACCTCTCGACAGCTGTTTATTTATGGGCGTTCAAGTATAGTTCCTAAAAGAGAGACAGCAAGACTGTGTTTCTATAATACATTTCAAATCAGCAATTCAACTAAACAACAATGCTACTATCAATTTACAAACTTAAATAATGTAATTCTGTCACCCAGAACCCTTAGCAACCACAGAACAACATACTAAACCCCGTCTTAATACCCTAGTAACCGCATAGAAACATGTAAGGACCACTCTAAACACCTAGCAACCACATAGCAACATACTAAACCACTCTAAACACCCTAGCAACCGCACAGCAACATGTTAAACCATAGCATTTTTTTGTTTTTTATTTAATGAATTGAAAATGTGTCACCCCACATAGTGATTCAGAAACACATGCCGTTCAGACATGCGGTGCTTAGGTTTTGTCATAAATGTTCGCTGGTTTGCTCATAGAGAGACCTCACGCGGTTTCCCAAGTCTGTCATTGTCCTAAGATGATCTAAGGTCTGCTCTGCATGAGATCATTTCATGAATGATTATCATTATCAAAGGCCGGTAATTCTGTTCCAACTGCATCATCTAAGGACACGCGGGTCTATGGATAACAGCCACCATGTGTGGAAACGCACTTGTGTTACGAGGATGATGCACAGAAGAATGATTGCAGTCATGCAGCGGCTTTCTGGCACAAAGTCTTTTGGGTCAACATTCAATGTATTTCTCCCTTAATACAACGAATGAAGACACTTTTGTAGAATTAATCCACATAGCAGTATGCTAAAACCACTCTAAACACCCTAGTAACCACACAACATGCTAAAACCACTCTAAGCACACTAGTAACCACACAACATGCTAAAACCACTCTAAGCACACTAGTAACCACATTGCAACGTTATAACCATCTAGCAACTGCATAGCAACATTGTTAAAACCACTCTAAATTCACTGGTAACTGCATAGCAACATGCTTAAACCACTCTAAATACCCTAGTAACCACATTGCATTGCAACATATTAAAAATACATTGCAACTGCATAGCAACATGCTTAAACCACTCTAAACTCTCTGGCAACCACATAGCAACATGTTAAAACCACTCTAAACACCCCAGTAACCACATAGCAACATGTTAAAACTTGTCACGAATCTGGTCCATGCTCTTCCGGACAATCACCACCAGATGTCACTCACTCACCACATTGACTCTCACACCACACTTCTCTGGACTGCAATACCCACAATCCATTGCACTGACGACACGCAGCTGATTACACTGATCACACAGCTGAATTCACTGATCACCCCATCACACACACTATTTAACCTGGGACTTGCTCTAGCTCAGGGCCGAGTATTGTTAGCGTTTATCACTTATCTAGAGATAGCAACCTTACAGAGCCATTGTTATAGCCTTGCCTTGCCTTGTTTATCTTGCCGTGTCTGACCCTGCCCGTGTTTCCTGGATTTACCCCTTTGCCTTGACGTTTGGACTGTGTTCGCTCCCTGTTTGGATTATTGCTCTCGACTCTGGATTATCTCTCTGCCTTGCCCCTTTGGATACTGTTCGCTGATCATTGACCCACGCTTGCTCCACGGATTGCTGTGTCTTGCCTCTGCCATACCTGTTTGCCACTGTCTGACCCTGCCTGTTTTCTGACCATGTTTTTTAATAAAGCTTTGCATATGGATCCGCACGTCTCACGTCTCGTCAGCCCCGTAACAGAATACTCGGCCAAAAGAGGATCCAGCGGCTTTTCTAATAGACATTGGCCAGGTATGGACACTGCACGACTGTTGTTAACCCTCGAGCAGGGCTCGCGACCGCTCGAGGATTATATTCAGGAGTATTTAGACCTCGCCTATTTTTCTGATCTGCCGGACTACGCACTCATAGACTTTTTCTGTGAGGGCATTAATCAGCCGCTCAAGGCTCAGTTAATCCGTGAGGGTCCCCGTTCATCTCTTAGTCAGTTCATGGATTATGCTTTGAGGTGTGTGGGCTCTCCGTTCACTGTGGGTGTCGCGGAGGAACGCGGCACTGCACTCACTCACAAAATGGCGGCAGCAACAGCACCCCTTCACGTCTCCGCTGTCAAGCCAGAGTCTGCTCACGTCTCCGCTGTCAAGCCAGAGTCTGCTCACGTCTCCGCTGTCAAGCCAGAGTCTGCTCACGTCTCCGCTGTCAAGCCAGAGTCTGCTCACGTCTCCGCTGTCAAGCCAGAGTCTGCTCACGTCTCCGCTGTCAAGCCAGAGTCTGCTCACGTCTCCGCTGTCAAGCCAGAGTCACACCACGTCTCAGTGCTCCAGCCAGAGTCACACCACGCCTCCGCCGAATTGCCAGAGGCTGATACCACAGATTCAATGTCAGTCCTTCGAGTTCTGATATCCAGTGTAATGGACCCACCACTGATGTCGGTGCGAGTGGCTGGCATTCCCAGGGCCTCAACCCTGGCTGTTACAGAGACCGTTCCCCTGACCTCAGTGCTTCCCATTATGGCGGTTGCCATTTTGAGTGTGTGGGCTGCACACTGTGCTCCTGAGGCCTCTCCTGTCCACGAGTCTGCTCCTGAGACCTCTTCAGTCCACGAGTCTGTCCTAGAACCTCCAGAGGAGGCGGCGTCCACTGCAGAACCACCAGAGGTGGCAGCTTCCGCTGCAGAACCTCCCGAGGTGGTGGCACCCACTCATGAACTCACTGTCTGCCCTGTCACGGCCACGGAGGCCGTCCCTGAACTCACTGTCTGCCCTGTTACGGCCACGGAGGCCGTTCCTGACCTCATGGTCTGCCCGGTCATGGCCATGGAGGCTGTTCCTGAACTCACTGTCTGCCCTGTCACGGCCATGGAGGCCGTTCCTGAACTCACTGTCTGCCCTGTCACGGCCATGGAGGCCGTTCCTGAACTCACTGTCTGCCCTGTCACGGCCATGGAGGCCGTTCCTGAACTCACTGTCTGCCCTGTCACGGCCATGGAGGCCGTTCCTGAACTCACTGTCTGCCCTGTCACGGCCACGGAGGCCGTTCCTGAACTCACTGTCTGCCCTGTCACGGCCATGGAGGCCGTTCCTGAACTCACTCTCTGTCCTGTCACGGCTAAAGAGGCCGTCTGTGAGCTCTCGCCCTGTCCTGTCACGGCTAAAGAGGCCGTCTGTGAGCTCTCGCTCTGTCCTGTCACGGCTAAAGAGGCCGTCTGTGAGCTCTCGCCCTGTCCTGTCACGGCTAAAAAGGCCGTCTGTGAGCTCTCGCCCTGTCCTGTCACGGCTAAAGAGGCCGTCTGTGAACCCTCGCCCTGTCCTGTCACGGCTAAAGAGGCCGTCTGTGAGCTCTCGCTCTGTCCTGTCACGGCTAAAGAGGCCGTCTATGAATCCTCGTCCTGCCCTGCCACGCCCTCTGTGATCATGCATGCTCTCCCTGTATTGTCTGTCTCTGCTCTCCCTGTGTTGTCTGTCTCTGTTTCTCCCAGATCTCAGACTCTGCCATGGTTTCCTGCCCTGTCTGCCTCCCTGTGGCGGTCTTCTGCTCGGGTCTGGTGGTCGTCTGCTCCGCCATGGGGGTCTTCTGCCCGGGTCTGGTGGTCGTCTGCCCCACCGTGGTGGTCTTCTGCTCGGGTCTGGTGGTCATCTACTCCGCCGTGGTGGTCCTCTGCTCTGGTCTGGTGGTTATCTGCCCCGCCGTGGTGGTCTTCTGCTCGAGTCTGGTGGTCTTCTGCTCCGCCCTGGTGGGCTCTGGTCCCGTCTGCTCCGCCCTGGTGGGCTCTGGTCCCGTCTGCTCCGCCCTGGTGGGCTCTGGTCCCGTCTGCTCCGCCCTGGTGGGCTCTGGTCCCGTCTGCTCCGCCCTGGTGGGCTCTGGTCCCGTCTGCTCCGCCCTGGTGGGCTCTGGTCCCGTCTGCTCCGCCCTGGTGGGCTCTGGTCCCGTCTGCTCCGCCCTGGTGGGCTCCGGTCCCGTCTGCTCCGCCCTGGTGGGCCTCTGCGCTGTCGGTCCTGACCTGGGCTCTTGCTCTGTCCTGGTCTCCGGTTCCGCCTGGGTGTCCTGCTCTGCCGGTTCTGCCTCAGTCCCCGGTCTTCCCACTTCCTCACGGACCTGGCCCTCCGTCCCTCCCCCTGTTCCGCCTCCGCTCCACCGCCCTCCTGGATTATTTGGAAGCGTCTGGAAGCCGCTCCTTGGGGGGGGGCTATGTCACGAATCTGGTCCATGCTCTTCCGGACAATCACCACCAGATGTCACTCACTCACCACATTGACTCTCACACCACACTTCTCTGGACTGCAATACCCACAATCCATTGCACTGACGACACGCAGCTGATTACACTGATCACACAGCTGAATTCACTGATCACCCCATCACACACACTATTTAACCTGGGACTTGCTCTAGCTCAGGGCCGAGTATTGTTAGCGTTTATCACTTATCTAGAGATAGCAACCTTACAGAGCCATTGTTATAGCCTTGCCTTGCCTTGTTTATCTTGCCGTGTCTGACCCTGCCCGTGTTTCCTGGATTTACCCCTTTGCCTTGACGTTTGGACTGTGTTCGCTCCCTGTTTGGATTATTGCTCTCGACTCTGGATTATCTCTCTGCCTTGCCCCTTTGGATACTGTTCGCTGATCATTGACCCACGCTTGCTCCACGGATTGCTGTGTCTTGCCTCTGCCATACCTGTTTGCCACTGTCTGACCCTGCCTGTTTTCTGACCATGTTTTTTAATAAAGCTTTGCATATGGATCCGCACGTCTCACGTCTCGTCAGCCCCGTAACAAAACTACCTAGCCCTAGTAACCGCATAGTAACATGCTAAAGCCACTCTAAACGCCTCAGCAACCACATAGCAACATGCTAAAACCACACTAAATGCCTTGGTAATCACATAGCATTTATAGGGGTTTCATATTTAAATTTGCAACAGAAATTTACCTCTATATTATTTTGCAAGCACATCTTTGTTGAACTCATCGTTACTAGTTGGAAACTAGTTGGTAATTTCGACAGGGCATGAAAATAATAAATATATTTTAAAAAAATTATAAAATCTAAAATATTTTTCACATCACTAAATCTTTAAATTATTTGCAAATAATTTTAAAAAATCATGTTTTATGGGACAGTTTTTTTTATTGTTAAGATCTGCAGTTTCATTATGAACAGCTGCGCTGAACTCTAGTTGGGAAAACCCTGCTGTATGGGGTGAGTTGGGTGACTCAAGAATATTTGGAAATTGCATTTGATAGTTTATTGTGCTAAGTTAATTTGGCTGCCCTTGGCTTTTTGCAGGGGGTGGATTACCTCAGCTGTTATTGAAAGGTGCTAATCATTTCCTCATTAGCGGGTACACAAAATATTGAGATACTGCCCTGCAACAAAAGGTCCAATTGCCAACTCCCTAGCTCACAGGAAAACCTCAAATTGATGGCATAGCAGCAGGACGCAGCATCTATATCCTGTCCCATCTAACCTGCAACCCCCCACTCTTCTTTGCGGATCATTATGCCTTCCACTAGCTTCCAGAACGTGCCTGGTCGCGGTTAGGAATTCACCTCACTAGCAGTAGACTGTAAATATCATGAGGGCCAAGACTGAAATGTAACTTTTATATTCTGTTTATAGATAGATAGATAGATAATAATTTTAAGATATTAAGTAACAACTGTGAGATACATTGTAATTAGAAAATAAGCCACACTTACGAGAAATAAAAATCGCAATTGCGAGAAATAGTCACAATGCTGAGATAAAAAATTGCACTTTTAAAATAAGCGCAACTACGAGAAATAAAGTTGCAATTAAAAAAAGGAGTCACAAATGCTTAGATAAAAGTTGCACTTTTAAAATATTACATCACAGTTGTGGGTTAAAAAAGTTGCAATTAGAAACTTGCGAAAAAAATTCAAAGTCACAATTATGAGAATTAAAATCACATTTACGTGAAAGTCACATTGTGCCATAAAAAGTTGCAATTCAAAAATAAGTCAAATACATGAAAAACTGGTAACAATTTAGAATAGGGAACACTTATTCACTATTACCTTCTGTTACGGGGTTGACGAGACGTGAGACGTGCGGATCCATTCGCAAGGCTTTATTATAAAACATGGTCAAGACAGGCAGGGTCAGAGATCGGCAAACAGGTATGGCAAGGGCAAGACAGAGCAATCCGTGGAGCAAGCGTGGGTCAACGATCAGCGAACAGTATCCAAAGGGGCAAGGCAGAGAGATAATCCAGAGTCGAGAGCAATAATCCAAACGGGGAGCAAACAGAGTCCAAACGGCAGAGGCTAAGGGTAAATCCAGGAAACACGGGCAGGGTCAGACACGGCAGGAAAACAAGGCAAGACTAAGGCTAAGAAAATGGCTCTGTAAAGTTGCTATCGCTATGCGAGTGATAAACGCTAACAATACAGGAACACAACAGAAACACGGAATGGCACGGTAAAGCAGCTAGCGCTAAGTGAGCACTAAACGCAGATCAATACTCGGCCCTGAGCAAGAGCAAGTCCCAGGCTTATATGGTGTGTGGTGGTGATTGGAAAATGGTGATCAGGTGTGTGTGATGTGTGAATGGTGACAGCTGTGATCTGTGCAATGGATTGTGGGAAATGGAGTCCAATGTGCTGTGAGTGTAAAAGTCACTGTGGTGAACGGGTGACCTCTAGTGGTGGTTGACAGGGAGAGCATGGACCAGATTCGTGACATAGCCCCCCCCCAAGGAGCGGCTTCCAGACGCTCTTATATAGTCCAGGAGGGCGGTGGAGCGGAGGCGGAACAGGGGGAGGGACGGAGGGCCAGGTCCATGAGGAAGTGGGAAGACCGGGGACTGAGGCAGAACCGGCAGAGCAGGACACCCAGGCGGAACCGGAGACCAGGACAGAGCAAGAGCCCACCAGGGCGGAGCAGACGGACCAGGAGCCCACCAGGGCGGAGTAGATGACCACCAGACCGGAGTAGAAGACCACCACGGCGGAGCAGACGACCACCAGACCCGAGCAGAAGACCCCCACAGCGGAGCAGACGACCACCAGACCCGAGCTAGAGCCCACCAGGGCGGAGTAGACAGACCAGGAGCCCACCAGACCGGAGTAGAAGACCACCACGGCGGAGCAGACGACCACCAGACCCGAGCAGAAGACCACCATGGCGGGGCAGAGGACCACCAGACCTGAGCAGAAGACCCTCGCCAGGAAGCAGACTGGGCAGGAAACCATGGCAGAGTCTGAGATCTGGGGGAAACAGAGACAGACAACACAGGGAGAGCAGAGACAGACAACACTGGGAGAGTCTTCATGGTCACAGGAGCCGTGACCGAGCAGGTCGAGAGTTCATGGACGGTCTCTATGGCTGTGGCAGGACAGGGCGAGAGCTCACGGACGGCCTCTTTAGCCGTGACAGGACAGGGCGAGAGCTCACAGACGGCCTCTTTAGCCGTGACAGGACAGGGTGAGAGCTCACAGACGGCCTCTTTAGCCGTGACAGGACAGGGCGTGAGCTCACAGACGGCCTCTTTAGCCGTGACAGGACAGGGCGCGAGCTCACAGACGGCCTCTTTGGCCGTGACAGGACAGACAGTGAGTTCAGGGACGGCCTCCATGGCCGTGACAGGGTAGACAGTGAGTTCAGGAACGGCCTCCATGGCCGTGACAGGGCAGACAGTGAGTTCAGGAACGGCCTCCATGGCCGTGACAGGGCAGACAGTGAGTTCAAGAACGGCCTCCGTGGCCGTGACAGGGCAGACCGTAAGTTCAGGAACGGCCTCCATGGCCGTGACAGGGCAGACCATGAGGTCAGGAACGGCCTCCGTGGCCGTGACAAGGCAGACCGTGAGTTCAGGAACGGTCTCCATGGCCGTGACAGGGCAAACAGCGAGTTCAGGGACGGGTGCCACCACTTCGGGAGGTTCTGCAGCGGAAGCCGCCACCTCTGGAGGCACTGGAGCAGACTCGTGGACAGGAGAGGCCTCAGGAGCACAGTGTGCAGCCCACACACTCAAAATGGCAACCGCCATAACGGGAAGTACTGAGGTCAGGGGAACAGTCTCTGTAACAGACAGGGTTGAGGCCCTGGGAATGCCAGCTACTCGCACCGACATCAGTTGTGGGTCCATCATACTGGATATCAGAAATCGAAGGACTGACCTTGAATCCTTGGGTGTGACAGACTCTGGCTGGAGCACTGAGACGTGGTGTGACTCTGGCTTGACAGCGGAGACGTGGTGTGACTCTGGCTTGACAGCGGAGACGTGGGCAGACTCTGGCTTGACAGCGGAGACGTGGGCAGACTCTGGCTTGACAGCGGAGACGTGGGCAGACTCTGGCTTGACAGCGGAGACGTGGGCAGACTCTGGCTTGACAGCGGAGACGTGGGCAGACTCTGGCTTGACAGCGGAGACGTGGGCAGACTCTGGCTTGACAGCGGAGACGTGGGCAGACTCTGGCTTGACAGCGGAGACGTGGGCAGACTCTGGCTTGACAGCGGAGACGTGGGCAGACTCTGGCTTGACAGCGGAGACGTGGGCAGACTCTGGCTTGACAGCGACGACGTGAGCAGACTCTGGCTTGACAGCGACGACGTGAGCAGACTCTGGCTTGACAGCGACGACGTGAGCAGACTCTGGCTTGACAGCGACGACGTGAGCAGACTCTGGCTTGGCAGGCATGACGTGAGCAGACTCTGGCTTGGTAGGCTTGACGTGAGCAGACTCTGGCTTGACGGCGACGACGTGAAGGGGTGCTGTTGCTGCCGCCATTTTGTGAGTGAGTGAGGTGTCGTGTTCCTCCGCGACACCCACAGTAAAAGAGGAGCCCACACACAGTAAAGCATAGTCCATAAATTGACTGAGTGACGCACGGGGACCCTCACGGATTAACTGTCGTTTGAGCGGCTGATTGATGCCCTCACAAAAAAAGTCTATTAGTGCATAGTCCGGCAGATCAGAAAAATAGGCGAGATCTAAGTACTCCTGTATGTATTCCTCGAGCGGTCTCAAACCCTGCTCGAGGGTTAACAACAGTCGTGCAGTGTCCATACCTGGCCAATGTCCTCTGGAAAAGCCGCTGGATCCTTGTGGGTCCGAGTATTCTGTTACGGGGTTGACGAGACGTGAGACGTGCGGATCCATTCGCAAGGCTTTATTATAAAACATGGTCAAGACAGGCAGGGTCAGAGATCGGCAAACAGGTATGGCAAGGGCAAGACAGAGCAATCCGTGGAGCAAGCGTGGGTCAACGATCAGCGAACAGTATCCAAAGGGGCAAGGCAGAGAGATAATCCAGAGTCGAGAGCAATAATCCAAACGGGGAGCAAACAGAGTCCAAACGGCAGAGGCTAAGGGTAAATCCAGGAAACACGGGCAGGGTCAGACACGGCAGGAAAACAAGGCAAGACTAAGGCTAAGAAAATGGCTCTGTAAAGTTGCTATCGCTATGCGAGTGATAAACGCTAACAATACAGGAACACAACAGAAACACGGAATGGCACGGTAAAGCAGCTAGCGCTAAGTGAGCACTAAACGCAGATCAATACTCGGCCCTGAGCAAGAGCAAGTCCCAGGCTTATATGGTGTGTGGTGGTGATTGGAAAATGGTGATCAGGTGTGTGTGATGTGTGAATGGTGACAGCTGTGATCTGTGCAATGGATTGTGGGAAATGGAGTCCAATGTGCTGTGAGTGTAAAAGTCACTGTGGTGAACGGGTGACCTCTAGTGGTGGTTGACAGGGAGAGCATGGACCAGATTCGTGACACCTACGACTTTTCCCTCAATAAATTCCTAATTATTAGTTAGTAAGGTAGTTGTTATGTTTAGGTATTGGGTAGGATTAGGGATGTAGAATAAGGCATTAATATGTGCTTAATTCCTACTAATAAATGGCTAATATTCTAGTAATATGCATTCTAATAAACAACTAGTTAAGAGACCCTAAAATAAAGTGTTACCGAAAAACTTGCAAGTCAAAATTGTGAGAGATATAAAGTCACAGTCACCCACAAATATACATGCATTAACAGAAAATACATCAACAATCACCAGTGACAAAGTAATATTTAACTACAGTATGCATTTCACTACAGAAGCGGTGCCACTACTATGCAGTCATACGCGTAGGCCATTCAAACTCATCTGAATTTTCAAACCCATTCAATAGCACGTCTTTCTTTGGAATTCGGTCATTTGAACACAAGCCACACTTAAACTCAACAGAGCAAGAAGTCTGTTTAGGCATCTGTTTGAAAAATCACCTCTCTATGCCAGCCAAGAGTGAATTTAGCTGAGGAAGAGTGCATTCCACTCCCATCTTAAGTGGCCGTGCCCTGCTAAATGTATCCCATGCTGCACTGGGCCTGCTGTGGCTTCCAGAGCCAGCAGAGTGCAATCAAAAGCCAAACTTCAACAACTACCAGATGGCCGAGAGCATGTTTGAATGAGACTTCCCTTTCATGGACCACACACCTTCTAAAACAATGGTTATTTTCCTAATGTTGTTAATATTAATGCCGGGAACAAGTCGAAAATCTCCCAGAAGAACATGTTACTGGTTAGAAGTTGCTCTTTTGGAACTTGGATTTAAAGGAGATCTCAGTTATGTTTCAACTTAAACCAAGCGAATTCAACCCAAACATACCAAGTACAAACAAGGAAAGCAGATTCTTTTACATTTCAAACTCTTCTCAGATGTTTCTCCTAAAATGACCTTCTAGGAGATGGAAAAGTGTTTAGCGAAATAAAATTAATGTGGATAGCAGCTCAGATCATTTGGTCTTGAGAGAATTTGGTGAGAAATGCTTGAGTTCAAATTGAGATCTAAGACTACAGACTTGATTTTGGAAATTTGAGCACTTTGAGAAGTTGGAATATCTGAAACTCTAGATGAGATGCATTTGGGGCATCTCACTGCCATCAGAATGAATTGCAATATTGAGATTTCATCTGTGATTTTTCTTTCAAGGGTGCAATTAACATAATATCCCAAAAACAATACAAATGACCTGTTAGTGTGAATATATGATGCTATAACAATGGCCTAGCAGATATTGGAAGGTGATGAACTTCATAATGATCCCAGCGTGGGGCATCTAACAGCTGGTTGGCTTCACCTGTCAGTGGAGGAATGGATCCACCCCCATCTGCAAACTCCCAAACGCTGACTTCAAAGCAGCCGCCTGGGAGTCCCATGGAGGTGCCGTTCCTCCACGGCCCTGCCTGACAGGATCGCACTTGCTAATGCTAAGCAAACAGATGTTTGACTTTGTCTTTGGAGCAGTGTCCGCTCCTGAGGCCTACAGGATAGAAAAGTCACAAAGCACTGGAGAGCTCTTCAAGTCAAGATATCAATTTCTCCCAGACACCGAATGAAAAAGCAATTGGACACTTTTGGAGACCGAAGTTGCTTGCTTTCGCAGGAATTTTTCGCACAGGAAGTCGTTATTGCTTCTCAGATGTTCCTCCTAAGAAAAAGATCTCAATGTTTCTTCTTTAGCATTTCAAAAGATAACATCTCAAGCCACATTCAGTATGATGAGCTCAAACATTTCTCATCATTATCTGGCAACTCTTGACTCATTTGTGTCACCAAACACCAAAAGTTGATATTCATTAAGTCTTCTAAGTAACAAACCTTTCCTCTAGGAGCCAGTGATTCTTTACAGACAAAGGACTATGTATGTCAATTACGTAGAATACAACAACAAAATCTCTGGTTGTATATTTCAAGCTATTTGCTCACTTTATTTCCCTGTGACTGTGTTTGTGCTTACTCGTTCTACGTGTGTTTGCACAAGGGTGTTAGTGGTTTTGATGCACTGGGTTTCCTGCATAGTTGTCAAGAAGCAAGCAAACACAGCTGGCCACCTGACTGACTCTTAGCAAAACTGACCCTCTACGAAATGGCGCCAAACGTGACCACACAAGTAAAAATCTAGAGGGAGGAGGCGGTGAATGGTTTTTGGACCCGTTTTGATGTCTGGAGCATATTATTGTTGTTCTTACATGGGCAATCAGTATCACTCGGAGCTATTCATTCTAGTACAGGTATGTGAAAAAGTACAGATTCCTAGACTAAAGTGCCAAAATTGTGAATCAACAAGCTCTGACCTTTCATTCCTGTGCTATGAGGCACGTTGCGTTAAAAACAGCTGCAGGAAATGCTGTAGACCGTGGGCACAGGTAGGATGTTCTGGTTACCGAGCTATCGAGCATCTGTTCTTCCCGTCCATAATGATATTCCAGGCTGTCCATCCATTTGTCCAGGGTACACCTGCTTTACTTGATTTTCACACCCATAAAAGAGGCTGTTTGGTGCCATTCCCCCAGCGGTTTGTTGACTTTTGCTGGAACTAGTCATTTAGGACCAATAACTATTATCTATCAAGGGTGCTATTAGAAAATGTTGAGTTTCAAGTTTATGCTATTGTTACTTAAAGCAGTAGTTAAAACAAGTTTTTCCTAAAAATACTATTAGAAAAGATTCAAATTAGACAAATTTGCTGACATATGAGGTGTAGAGATCAGATAATTTGATTGGAAAGTTTGTTCATTTTTACCCCCAAAATGTTTTAATATTTAATTTTTTAATGTTTCTTTTTAATAAATTAATTAAAAACTTGATTTTGAAATGAAACATTATTTTGTAAAAAAAAATAGTGAAATATTTAACAAATAGTATTCAGCATTCAAAACTGTTACTTCAGTTCACTTTGGAAAGTGTATAATAATGTTATATGTTTTAAACATTTAGGGTCAGATTTGGTGGGAAATTTCCTCATCCTTGAGTTTTTTATTTTTATTATTATTAATGTACATAAACGGAGAAAACTATGACAGTAAAGCATAACTGGTGTAAAACGTTTATGCTTCAATCACAGGTGGTGATAAAGAGGCCATGGCACACCTTTAAAAATCAGATGAGAAATGTTTGCAATTAAGTACTTTTCATTGTGAATATTGGTATCTTGGGAAATCTAAACACAGTTTGAGAAAATGTTAAGATCTTTCCTGAAACTCAAGAGCTATGTCACTAGATTAGCATGGTATTTTTTTTCTCAGCAGGAGCAGGAGACATCTGCAAATGTGTCTCAATTTTATCTCACTAACATCTATGCAAAACATACTCTTTCCTATAGGAGGTTCATACTTTCAGACCCCGACTATGCTACACACATTAAAGAAATTCCTCCAGTGGCATTATATAACCCACTTAGTTCACAATATATCTCACAGCTTTAGCTTCGTATGTTGGAAAAGAAAGTCTCTATGTTTGCTTATAACAGCTCTTTGCATGAATTGTGACGCCATTTTCACCTCAGCCAAATGGGGGTCTGGTGACCACTGGTTGGGCCATATTTTCTGGGTCATTTTCAGTGTAAATAACCAGTTCTGTAGTGACTGAGATGGGGGACTGCTGTGCAAATAATCTGAGATCTGGAGCACATCCAGGTTTATTATTGCTGAGCTGAATGTCTCCATGGCTCTGTCTTTCTAAGAAAAGAAAGAAAGAATGAGTTGATATCTCAAGCAAGTGAGAGGTAGACATTGTTGATGTTCCACTAATATCATTAAATACAAGGTGTGAACTCACAGCTGTGCTTCCAAATACTGAAGCATTTGACAAAAGCCTCCCAACAAAGAGTTAATAGACATTCAAGACATGCTATCACTCTGGACTTAAGAGAGGAAATGGGTGGTAAACTATGGTCAAAACATATCAGGGTTCTTCTGTTACACAACTTAAAACCAAAAATGGGCCTCCAAAACCTTACCTGAAACCTGATATCCACTTTTGCGCACAAGTTTGCCCAGGTTTTGGGGACTGCACACTGAGGGTGCTTCTACCACATGCTGACAAAACCGTTTCACAAAAAGAACCAGGTGTTTCAAGGCCGAAACGTTGCAAAAACATTGCAGACATTTATGAATTATCACAAGAACAAACTTACATGACAAGTTTACAGTCGAGTTAAACCAAAAACGGAGACAAGTTGGTTCCCTGGAGCACAAATCGTTGTTTTAGCAAGGCCCCCTGTTCACTCGCGCTACGGCATGGATTTGCGTTATCAAGACGAAGCCACAGAGATCAGCGTTCCCCACTTTTCGTAATTAACCACAGATGCGAACGTTTCATCCGAACCTGGAAGTGCACATCCGATCTGCAAAAGATTAATGACCATATTAAGTGAGCAGTCAAAGTGGTTTTTCATTCTCTGCATGAATGGCGTTTATCTGAATGAATCTGCGGTTTTTCCGAGGGCGAGGGGTGAGAATGGATGCGTTTTCTCTTGGGTGGCGATCTGGACAGGGGATAGACTGTGAAAAACTGCTGATGCAGAGTATTTCTAATCAAGAGCGGATATTTAGCAACCTCATGACCTTCCACGGATGTTTCCGAAACAGAAGGCAGCTGTCGATGGTTTAGCAAGGTGCGTCTTGAGTAAACCAGCTCAGATGGGCTTCCAAGACGTCATTACATCACATTTGATGACCTAGAACAAATTCAAATGGGTATTAGTGCATATTTAAAGGCACAGTACAACCACAAATGCTTAAAATCATCATACACTCAGCAGTATCTTCAAGAGGAAATATTCTGTAGATGTCAACAGAATGAAAGCCAAGAGAAAGGGAGCTTTGGAGTTTCCAAAGGACAAAAACCACCATAAAACTATTTTTATTCCCCTCCGCCATAGGTTTCTCATTTGTGTATATCCAACTATTGGAGAACATGTGTTGCACCAAGTTTGACATCAACAAGTGGTATAACTTATTTTTGTGATTCATATAACCTGATGCAACTAATTTTGATGGGTCATTTTTGAATGCACATGTGCGGTAGAGGTAGCAAAGGACCCTTTTTGAAAAACTCACCAACTTGAGGCCTCTTATTATAGAGGTTGCCAGGATTCCTTCCTACCTGCAGATACTGCGTTATTTGAACACTGTTTATTTCTATAGTACAGCACCACTTGGAATGAGCAATGTATTTAAATGTATATGAGTTCAAGTCTTTAATTTCCACAAAATAGCATCAGAATGTACACATCTTAAGGTTTCGCTACGAATGTGTGCAGTAAATTCCTGCCGTTTCTTAGATTCCCATACAACAGAATGTTTTATGCGTGCTTGAGAATGCACGGTACATCTGAAATCCATTAGCAAGGGGTGCAGTTCACAAGCAGACGCTCCTTGCAGCTCTATTGGAATTCCTTCTCCTTGCCAATTCCCCTCTTTCTTTATTCGACATTTCTAGCTTTGTGAGTTGCATTCTGGGAACTTTCTACATGCCCCAGTGATTCTGCTACTCACTCATTTCAGTCTCTTACTCACCTTCTCCTGGTAATAAACATCACATTTAACATGCACTATCAATGTAGGAGATGTTCTCACGTGTGTAATTCCCACTTTAATTTCTCAAAGGTACGTGATGTTGTTTGGCATTGGTGCACATTTTTATTTTCCTTGTTTTATGGGATGACAAAGTTTTGCAGGTTGAAAACAGCTTGCATTTGTCCTCCCTTCTGCCTTTGAAGTTGTGCATTCTTACCTCGCTACATCACTGGAGGTCTACAGCTGCCTCGGAGGAAGGTGAGGTTAGCATTACTGAAATATATATATATATAAAGAACAAGGTGTTTAAAAGAACAAAGAGTTATCTAGGTGTAAAAGCACCAGAAATTAGAGTGACGGAAGAGTGGCTTCCCAAAATAGCGTTGAGTTTAGTGCTCCTCTGATGTTTGGGGAAATGAACAGAATGAAACTCAAGAACTTTATGGGAGATTTAATGATGGATTCTTTCAACTGATGACCACAGATTTCCTCATTTACTTGCCCTTGTTTCGCTCCAAACCCTTATTACTTTTGTGGAGCACACAATAAAATGTTTAGTAAAATATGTTTATGTTGATCTTTTCTATACAAGTAACACATATACTTAAAGATGCATTAATTTCTTCTGTCACATCGATTCTTTCAAGGTCGTTTTCACGCCAGACCGCAGGAAGCATCTCAAAACTGAGTCACGCTCCACCCTGACCCCTGTGGGTCGCCACCACAAACCCAGATCTGAAACCTCATTTAGTGACTCAATATTTTACAAGATAGGGAATTTTATACATCCGTTCCTTGCATCAAGGCTACGATGTCAAATTGCAAGGCATTCATTATCATTACCCAATATATAAGGAGCATTCCCATTTTTCTTGAAGAAACTTTCAGGAACCTGAAGATATGTGCATGCTTATAGTTTGCACAGAACTAATGTGTATAACATTCCCCATGTGGCTTGCATCAAACATCTCTCCAAAATAAATGACAGGGGTGTCTCGCTACGGATGCTCTGAGACGGACCGATAACAGATTTCAGCTGAGATTCTTCATATATCAGGACCTATAGAAGTATCTAATTTCCTAACAGATGAACTTCATCAAGATTTCATCAAGCTCAAGGAAGCTTTTGATATATGAATTTTACAGAGTTGCTAGTTTCAAAGTTATGATTTATTCTGTATCTCCTAAAAAAGTAAACTGTTGGTGAAACTGCATGGACAAAGTCTCATTTACACAATCAAAAGCAAAATATCCTGTTTAACAAATGATCAATTAATTTTCATTTTTAAACTTAATATTTGCCTCTGAAGAAAATGTCTTGCACAGATATTATACTGTGTAATGTATACATGCATTCAAAAGTTTTGGGTTAAGATTTTTTTTTTAAAGAAATTAATACTTTTATTAAGCAAGGAGGCATTACATTGATCAAAAGTGACAGTAAAGACATTTACAATGTAAAAATATATTTATGTTTCAAATAAATGCTGTTCTTTTGAACTTCCTATTCAACAATGAATCCTGAAAAATAAAATGTATCGCGGTTTCCACAAAAATATGAAGCAGCACAACATTGATAATAATCAGAAATGTTTCTTGAGCAGCAAATAATCATATTAGAATGATTTCTGAAGGTTCATGTGACACTGAAGACTGGATTAATGATCCTGAAAATTCAGCGTATCACAGGAATAAATTACATTTTACAATATAGTCTAAAAGAGAGCAGTTATTTTAAAATGTAATAATATTTCACAATATTACTATTTTTGATCAAATAAATGCAGCATTGGTGAGCAGAAGAGACATTTTTCAAATACATTAAAAAAATCTTACCAACCCCAAACTGTAGATGCACACAACAGACAAACATCAAAAACAATAAAGAGCAATAGGATAAAAACAGCAACAACAGCACAAATAAAGTCAGCAAACCAACAATAAATGATCCTATAGCAATAACTGCATCATTTATCACACTGTAATGCATGCTGGGAGATCATAAAATCCAAACAAACTAACTGTTTTGGAACACATTTATTGTTATAGAACTTGTTTTTACAAAAAGCCTCATATAAAATGCAGTTCCTGTTTTTATAATGCACAGTGTTCCCGAAACAAAACATGGTGTTGTTTTAAAAAAAGAAGACAGAGATGCAGATCTGAACCCAATCGAAGCGGCATCGACATGATTAATGGAGGAGTGAAACAGAGGCTTCTCGACGAGACCAGAACCACATTAAAAACAACTGCATCGTCATCTGGTTTACGCAGGATTTGTCATCTCTCATTATGAAACCATCTCTAGGACAAACTCCAGCAGTAGTGGAACACCATCTCGAATCCTGCTTGTAATTATTGCCTTTTTAACAAACAATCCAGGAAAAACATGCACATTTAATTAAGTGTTCTTTATAGTATATTGAGAGCATGTACTGACAAATATTTTGTATGTTTTCAAATATTCTGGCCTCTAAACATGACTCTGTCAAGCAAAAAAAAAGGCAAGTTTGAATAGTTAGAAAAACAATAAAGTACATAATTTAAAGCTGCAGTCCGTAACTTTTTTGTGTTCAAAATTTATATAATAAGCGAGTACACAACCGTGTTTGTGGCTTGTCCTGAATCACTACGGTACACCTATAATAAGTGTTTATAGTTGGAATATTTTGGACTGGATCGGGTAGGTACTGCTGCGGAGTACCTGCGTGATTAATCATAGACATAAACAGAGAGAAGTGGCTCCAGCTACTATGTTCTTCCACAAGACGCATGCAGTTCTGTTTATTAAAGAGGTCATCGGATGCCCATTTTACACAAGTTGATATGATTCTTTAGGGTCTTAATGAAAAGTCTATAGCATACCTTGGTTAAAATTTCTCAATGGTAGTGTAAAAAAACACCCTTTTTACCTCGTCAAAATCAGCTCTGTTTTCAGCAAGCTGTTTTTTAGTCCATGTTGCTTTAAATGCTAATGGCTCTGCTGACCCCGCCCCTCTCTTTGGTGAGGTGATGAGCATACTGTAAACTTCAGCCACGAAACTTGCTAACTAGTACATTATTAGGAAAGGTGATTTTCAAAGATTCATAAAAACCCTTATACTCACTTCTTCTGTAGATGAAGCTGGATCACTAATGATTCGCGCAAACATAGACACATTTAGGCAGATCGGGATCGGCGCATTCCCTTCAAAACGAAAGAAACGTTAATCCTCTGCATCTTCAGCGGCTCAGATGTCGGGAGTAAATGACGACTGCTATATTCATTATTACATCCAACAACAAAACACCTCAATCACTTAATCGGAGACATCGAGTCTTCCCCTGCACCAGAATGACAGACAGCTTTCAGTTCACTCAGGGCAGGTCTAAGGTAAGACGGTCTTGTCAATCAACTATGGTGGGAGGGGCCTGTACAGAACTAAGTCATACTGCCAGGAATCTCAGAACAGCCTGATTTGAGAAAGGAGATTTAAAAAAAAAAACTGGGTGGATTTTTATCATTATAGGATGGATGTGTACACACACTTCCAACACACATTTATGTTCAAACAACCCCTTTAACTGCTACAGTGCCAAAAGTTACGGACTGCAGCTTTAAGGAGTCATTAAAGGAATAGTTTGCCAAAAAAATAAGATTTACTGTAAATATGCTCAACCTCAGGCTATTTGAGATGTAGATGAGTTTGTTTCTTCATCAGATTTGGAGAAATGTAGCATTCCATCACTTGCTCACCAATGGATGTGAATGGGTGCCGTCAGAATGAGAGTCCAAACAGATGAAAAAAACATCACAAGTAATAATCCACACCACTCCAGTCCATCAATTAACATCTTGTGACACTCAAAAGCTCCATGTTTGTAAGAAACAAATCCATCTTCTCAAGATGTTAACTGATGATTGGTGTGGACTCTCATTCTGATCACTGCAGAGCATCCATTGGTGAGCAAGTGACGTAATGCTACATTGCTCCAAATCTGATGAAGAAACTCATCTACCTCTTGGATGGACTGAGGGTGAGGACATTTTCAGCAGATTAACCATTCCTTTAATGTCTGGAGCACAAGATGTTTGTTCCAGTTACTATGAGCAAAAATAGTAGTGATGCTTGCTAAGCAAACGCCGCTAATAAGGAAAGTATTACATCAATCGAAAGCAGTCCATGTTTACAATTTTCAGAAAAGAAAGTCACAAGATTAGTCAGAAATGTCTCTTTTTTATCATCTTCCTGGAAAGACTCTGGATGTCGCATCCTCTTTGGACGCAAACATACTGTTCGACACAACCTGTCAGATGTTGAGGGGGAGTCAAAAGGAAAGGAAAAGCGGGTTCAGCGCACAATGTGGTTCTGTTTAGGGGCGAGCCGCGTGGGTCTCAGAGAAAGACATCTCTGCCAAGAACATTGCTCCAATCTCATTCCATTGCATTCGCTCCAAGGACGAGGGGGATTGGAAAACACGCCGCAAATCATAGCACATAGCACTAATTTAATCATGGGACGTGCTATGCGCTGGTTTCTTCAATTAACTTTTATGACATTGGGAACTAACATATTTTTACCGAATCTCCCACGTTTTTGATTTACTGAGGGATAAAACGAGCACAATAAATGCGAGGTTGATGGAGGCCATTCTTGAAACTGCTCAGGAAACAAAGGCATCTATGTTTTTTAAACCTGCTGACTCAGTTTGGCCTTTTCAAAAACGTTGTCGCTCGCATTTGGGTTGCGCTCAGCTGTTCGACCACCCAGGTGGCGTGTCAACCCTAACAGCCAATTAAAATCAGGCAAGCTAAGCAGCAGTAAAGAAACTGAGTGAGAAAACAAAGCTTTGTTAACACTGAATTATTCACCCTTTAAATATGATGACAACGTGTTGAACCCGAATGACCTTCCATTAGTTTTACTTTTTAGTCATAGCAATGTAATAAGTTTTACTTTAATTGTAAAAGTCAGCTTTTTGTTGTTTTTGCATGTGCTGTGGTAATAAAGTTGTTATAACTCATACCAAAGCATTCAGATCAAGATAAATCACACCAAATACTAAGACATTTTGAATGTTCGATTAAACTTTTCTCTCAAATTGCTATGTTGACAATATAATGGTAAATGTTTGTGTGCAAAAACATGCTAAATAAAGTCAACATATACAAAGACAATTTACTTTTTCAGTTTAACTTTTTACCTGGATCGTTGTGATAAAATAAACTGAAAAATTTGAATATTTTGTTTACGAAAATGCAAAAAAAAAAAAGCTACACAAATGCTACAGCAAAACAAAAACTTTTGTAGTAAAAATGCATTTATTTTGCATTTATGTTCCATTTAAAAATATATACTACATATATTAAATTATATAACGAACTTTTTATTTGCATTTTATGTCAGTACTTTACATTTACACTGTCAAAAATAGAATTATATTTAATAATATAATTGTCAACAATTGAAAGTTTTAGATTGTCTATATAATATATATTTTGTCTTAGTATATTCTGACAAAGTTTTTTTTTTCTGCATGTGCAAAACATATATATATATATATATAAACATTCTATGTTTGAACTCTCTCTATCTCTCTATATATATAGTTCATAATGTACATATATGGCTTTTGCAAAAACGAAAGGTGCTACAAACATATGAAATACTATGGTTATATATTATTTTATATGTCAGGTAAAATGTTGCATCGTGATTGTTGTGGATTTCATTTGAGCAAATCACTTTATCGGTCAACTTCATTACTACATCAATCACTGGTTCCAAAGAATAGAGAGGAGAAATTTGACAAAAGATCTAAATCACATACTTAGCTTTCTCTTTCATTCAGTCTTTCAGTGTAAATAATGGTTGGTTGCAGTGCATGGGAGCAGTCAGCGGGTTCAAACCCCCTCCTCTACGGTTCCAAAGCACCTCCCCTCGACCCATCAGGGTAATTCACTTACTTTTCTCTTTCTCACAAGGGCTCCAGTGCAGTTTTCCATTCAGGGGAACATATCCCGTGACAATAACGGACTCCTCCAAGCGCTCCGAGACATCTGAGGTATTTCTGCTTCAACATCCTGATTATTTATGCATGGTTTATTTGCATCAATTTCAACGAAGCGCTTACAATATGCACCGCGATTTTCATTTCAAATGTAGGAAAGAACGAATTTAAGGCGATCAAGAAGTTTCTAAAATTTAATTTGAAGAAAAAAGTCCTTGGTGAGGAAAACCGGCGTTTCTTTCCTTGCAGTTCAGATAAAACTATTATTCTGGTACATGACTGCATAGAAGTAAATGATAAAGATTAGAAAAGTTGTAAAGTTTAGAAACATGAAAAAAAGTAACTTTAAGAGAGATTAAACTTTTAAGTTAAACAGTTGGTTAAATACATCTTAAACATCTGCAAATATTCAATTGATATTCGTTCAAATAGACTAAAACGCAACAAGTACGGAATATTGGACGAAATATGCCGTTGTTTATCAAGCGCGTTTACCTCAGCAAACTCAACTCTTTTTTCTTCACAAAGGAAACGCTCACGTACTGTCTTTTTAACGTCATAAATAAAGTACAAGATGTTGAATTGTGTCACGGTGTCTGTTGTAATTAAGAGCTGAAAAGCAGACGATGTAGTTCATAATAATACCTCGGAAAGATGATTGTTGTCATCGATTTTTCTTCTTCTTTGTTCGCGCCGCGTTTAGCTCCGCCCACTAGAAAACTCCTCAAACTTTCCCTCTCAGATATGCCAGGCCTGTCAAATTCAAATGAACTGTGATTTAATTACATTTACCATTAAACTAATGACAAGCTGACGCTGTTTTTAAGTTAAATAATATTTTAATTAATTACTTTTGCAAATGCTTTTATCAAAGCTGCATTCATGCTTTATCAGAATGTAAATAAAAAACTGCCATTCCTTATTGATGCTTTTTTTTTCTGTTCACATCTCAATTAGACCCACCTACTTGAAAACTCTTCAAACTTTCCTTCTCAGACCTACTAGACCTGTCATCTTAGATGGTGTACTGTAATTTAACTAACTTTATTATCACAAGCTTCTCATTAAACCAACTTTTTAAGCCTTTGATGTTAAACTATTCATTTTGCAAATGCTTTTATCAGAAGCAGCTTGCAGTAAAATAAAGTTAATGCATAACCAGATTACCTCTGTTAAAGAATGTTCTTATTAAGCAGTACGTCCACTTTGCAGAGGTTTAACACAAATATATCATGCTGAAAAGAAAAGTATGTTGATTTGCCCCCCCTCTGAAGTTGAAACCCATTTTTGCCATTATTTACCCTAAAATCTTACTTTTAATGAGCCGGTTGAGGACAAAACCGGGAGTCCAGTCTTGGCCAAGAGTTGATTATTTCTACACGCCAAGAAAAGTCTAAGTGGGCCTGTAAAAGGATGCAGGCTGGTGCTTAAAGAGCCACACGATTTGTCTGGAATAATACTACACTTTATAAAAAAACTGGTGGGCGATTTAATGGCTAAATTTATGAGGGGACACATTTGCTCGTATGTTCACTGTATATGCCAAATAGGCTAAGCAGTAAAGCTATGCATTTTATCTTTCTTTTTTAGCCTTCAGTCTGGAGTGCACAAGCTTGAAGTTTGCATCTGAAGAGCTCACTGGAAAGGAAGAGTTTTATTGCGGGTGAGGCACGTTTAACTGCGCTTCACGAGTCGCACAGCAGGGGCCAATGGGAGTCTGGAAGCTGGCCAAGGTGGTGCTCGGATGGGCCGCGATCTGGTGGGCCACGGTCCATTCGGCACAGGCGCAAGGAGATGGAGACATCCAGGCCAGTCGATTCACTGGAAAACCTGAGGGGGAGGTGCAACAGAGGGTCCGTCGGAGAGGCCAGGAGTCCCTCAGGGGGTAAGAGTTGTTTCAGTCATGTCCTGCTCCTGTTCTCTGTCAGTTTCATACTTGAAGTGGACACTCTAATGGCTTAACCATATGAAGCGGAGGGTTTAACTCAACTTTTATTACCAGAAGTACAGTATATTCATTTGGGGGTTGGTATATCTCATCTTTAAACCTTGAATTCGAAGCTAGCATCATCTTCTTTAAATGCACTTTTTAATGCAGTGGATTTATGTTGCAACCTGCTGTGCTGTTTGGGTTAGAGCAAAACTGGGTTGAAAGCATGATTAAGACAGCAACGTATGTGATGAAGCCAGCTGCAGAAGTGTTGTGAATCTGCTGTGCAGGAATTTTAAGTACTGAAATGCCTCAGTATGTTGGTCATGACAACATAAGTGTCATTTCCTACTGATAACTTGCACCGTTGAAAGATATTATTGTTTGGTTATCGTAAATTTTACGTTTATATATGTCCAAGAAGAATGTTTTAGGTCTCTAGTTTCTGTTGAAAGTTGAGGTAAACACACTTAAATGTATTAAAAGATGAGTGATTGCATGATAGAGGTTTTTCCAAGCCCTCCAGTGGCTCTCGAACTTAGTGTCTGCATTCATCTCCGCACAGCCAAAGCTGTGTATTTTTCTCATTTTTGGGAAAACAATGGCTGTTTTGTGTCGTGCGGCCCTCATATGTTCGGAACAGTTATTCCAATCATCCCCTCATCTGTACTTGCTTATAACTCCCCTGCAAACTGCAACAGGAAATGAGGTATTCTGATTACTCGGGGGGGCTCCAACAAGGGACATTTGTTTTCAAGCGAGGTGAGAAAGGGCATTTCACAACAGAGATATGTCTCTAATTCTCGGATCCTTATTTAATCAGGAAAGGGTTTTTCAGTTTGTGCTGTTTACAGTGTTGTTAGACTTTAGCCATTTATATTTTTATAAGCAACTGAAAAAGCACAAATGTCAGGGCATGTCGAAAGTTCTCCAGGCCCCCAAAACACCCTCATTTGTCTGAAACAAATCTAGCTAGGACAAACAGACAATTTGAGTCCAACTGAAGTTCAGAAACAAAAGCACCATTCCGTACGGTACCCCAGAACCAGAAGTGGGACCAATAGTAGTTGACATGTATCGTACTCAAAAATTAGTGAACTGAACAGTTTGGCCAATTTTCCAGGTAAACTAAGAGGGAGTATCTGATCCGGTCAGTGGAGCAGAACCATGTGGCACTGAGTCAACTGAAAAATGTGCCACAGTACCCTTTTGAGAACCCATGCTAAACACAAACTTGCCCAAAGGGATGTAGGGACTTTCATGCTTTCCTGTCCAACAGTTCCCTTTGTCAACGTAAAGACCCTTCTTACAAATGTTGTGGTCTTAAAGAAAGGTCTAATCACCACCACGCACCATTTGAAATCCTATTTCAGATACCAACGCAGTGTAAGAACAGCCCTTAAGAACGCTGATTATAATTACGTTTCACGAAAAAGCACATTTGTTCTACTGCTGACCAATCAAGCCAAGTTTTCCCGGGTCAGACGGTTTAAGAGAGCTGCCGTAGGATTTGAAGCTCACTGGCTCTCCTTGCTAAGCATAATTTGGCCGTCAGATTGGTGAAGTCTGATCACATTGCATTTGGGGGCCCCTTAAATGAAGGTAAAGTCTGGGAGACTGCTGTAAAAGCAATGGGCTTGGGGTGAGAATATGATTATGTGGTTCTTGATGCCAACCCTGAGGAGTTTCGCCCAGTACAAAGCCAGCAGCGTGCTCAGGGTAGATGTTTTTAGAAGTCTTGCTGGCTTGGCCAGGGTTTCTCTTCATTTGCTCAACATGTCTCTGAGGCAATGTCAGCTCCACTAGACTCCAAAGATGGGCTCCAGTTCTTCAAAAACGCTTGATGTTTGCAACCCCAGAGAGACTGAGTTCTTTGTCTTGGATTTATATTATTTTAACAGCTAGAAGTGCATGCCAGTCAAAAGGAAAACAATCCTTCTTGGATCTTGAACAGCTTGCTACAAGCCAACAACGTTTTGTTGTGGAATTGTTCTTTGCAGAAATAAATTTAAGTTTAAGAAAAAAAAAATGCCTGTGCATATGGAGCCAACTTCATTTTAAGAGGCCCCACAAAAAAAAAAGGAAAAGCAGTTTGTTTTTTCTATTCTCAGTGGGGTTTGTCATTTAACCCGTGGAAAGGAAGACGCAGATCTGATATGTGTATCCTTATGTGTGCTTAATAGCATGCCCAGAAATTCTTATTGTCTTATCAAATGCACTCATTGTATTGCAACAAACAAGAAAAAGCATAACAGCCGATTGCTTTTTGTTGTTTATTCCCGATACCATCAGTCACTCCGAAGTGTCTAGTGGACCAGCTAATGCATGAAAGCGACAACATTCCCACATGGGACTTGAAATCATATGGAGCGACCCCCCTCCTCGCTCGTTGTATTAAAAGTGTGTCTAGACAACAGTCTGATTTGAGTTCATTAGGGTCAGGGGATTGAAACAGGCCAAGTTGGACAAGGAAAGACCGTAGAGAACCAGAGGCTTTACACATGGGAGCTTTATAATGTTAAAACAACCGTGCCATTAGTTCATTGGCTCTAGATTTAGCAGCAATCCTGGGGGCTGGGAGCAGATTCCTCTAAATTGAACTTTAACCTCTCTAGGACTGGTAGCTGGTGGGACGGAATTGTGCTATCTTTGTCTAACCCTCTCTCCTTCATCCTGTTAGGTTTTTATGACCTCATCCGAGAACTGGCCAGAGGCCGTCAAAGCATCCCGATTTGCTATCTCAGCCTTGTCCTGACCTTACTGGAATTCAGTTTGTGAGGGGTTCTCAAACGCCATAAAGTTGACCTGCTTTATCTGGAGATCTTTGGCAAATAATTGCTTGCAAATCTCTTTAGGCCCGAGGGTTGGTAGACCCTGTAAATGAAAAAGGATTTGACCTAGTGGAGTGAAATGAATTGGTCCATCTAGCTGAAGGAATCACATGGTCTTTCCAGGTATTTAACTTGTAGCAAAGAACCCGTTACCAATTTATATCTGTCTTTGAGGTGCTGGTTCGTATTTGAGATGTTGGGTTTTGTAAATGTTCTTCATTTAGTATTGATAAACACACTCCACTGCAACTAAACCATTTAGTAGTTTGCACATGGATTGCGTGTGTGAAATGCATTTTCTGGTATTCACTGCAGATACTTCACGACCACCCGAAGGAGTGTTCCAGCTTAAAGAAGTGTGAACACACTGAAAAGCAGAGTTGCACTGAATTGAAAATTCTTGGCTGAAGCCGAAACTAAATATAATGAAAACTTGGCCGAATACTGAACATGGTTTTTCATTGTTTATTTTTCCATGCATTTTGCCCATTTTTCTTGATCACTGCATAATTTAAATAGTCAAAATGTGCTTTTTCTGTTTTGTCTTGCTTTTCAAAGAAAAAAAAAATCAATTACAAAACAATTTTAAAATATTATTCAGCCATTTTTGGGACCCCCTTCTTGAATCAGGTATGTGATTGGCTAAAGACAAAAAAAGAAGGAAAACTGGGCACTTTGAGCAGCAAATCAGCATATTCGAATGATGCCACTAGACTAGTGTAATGATGCTGAAAATTCAGCTTTGATCACATAAATACGTTACATTTTACAATATATTCACATACAAAACAGTTATTTAAAATTTTAATAATTTTTCACAGTATTACTCTTTTTAATGTATTTTTACTTTACAAATAATGCAGCCTTGCTGAGAAGAAAATACTTTTTAAAACATTAGAAAATACTACAGATGCCAAACTGTCGGTGCTTGTAATGATTTTATTTGATCACGTCACCAAAAACGCCATTGTTCGGGACAATTTATTTAGCATTTTCACTTATTCGGTCTTATTATATTTTTGCTATTTTCGGCCGAATAATTTCAGTTGCCGAACATTCGGTGCATCCCTACCGAAAAGCGTAGGATTTAAGAAAGAAGAGTTCAGTTTGCGTCCAGGGATAACCTTCTTGGCATCATTGTGCATGAGCTTCAGACCTAATTTTTCAGGCTCCAGTTGAGAAATAATACTCTATGGTTCCACATTGCTAACAATTCATCATCTTCTGGCCTAATTTCCGCGGCTGCTTTTGTTTTTCGCAGCCCACCTCCCAACCCCCCAAACTTTTCACTTCCACTTGTTTTCTTTACCTCCCACTGATTCTTGCCCTTTCCCCAGCATTTTCCGTTTTCATGTTCCAACATCTAGCCCTCCGTTGGCCTCTACTCTTTCTGGCCCTCCACATCTCTCTTGGATTCTGCTGTTAGTAGTTGTGTCATCTGGCAATGCGGTTTGAAATCCATCAAAAGACTCAAACTACAGCTGGTCGTCCCCAGGTGACTGACATTTGTAAACATCTTGACTTGTAGAGGAAAGGAATTTATGTGTGTGCGTAGAAAGACAGATGTACCTTGTGGTTTTTTTAAAGGTCCATTTACGGCAGGCTTAACTTGGTGCTGATAGAAATAAAACTGTTTTCGCAGCGAGGGTCGAGGTTTGATGGAGATCCTAAAGGCTTGCTGGAAAGAAACTGCAAAAATGACACATTCTGAGGGCGATTTACCTCCAAGCTGTCAGTTACTAACTGGTCGTCTTGGATCGAGTCACTAAACAGCAAGCCCCAAAACAGGTTTGGTCCTGTCTTTAATCACACATATCATGACTAATCAGACACTTTTCTTTGGAACCAACTCTCGGTGAGAAAGCTGCCAAAAAACAGCTCATGGATGAGCACATTTGGGAACGTAAGAATAGCTTTAGTAAATATTTCTGTCTCAGGAAGTTTGGTTGTGGTCCTACTCAAAACAATCTCTTTTCATGTTGTTTCCCTGGAAAGTCCTTTGGGGCCATTGTATGTATTGAGCCATATTTATTGCGAAGGGTCAGGAGGTCTTTGAGACTGTAGATATTTCACTCTGTTGTATGTTTCTGAGAAATGTTCAGGAATAATATTTGGTTTCTGTAATTTAATGGACTGGTTTCCATTGTTTCAGGCCCAACGTATGTGGTTCCCGCTTCCACTCCTATTGTTGTCCAGGGTGGAAAACGCTTCCTGCAGGGAACCAGTGTATAGTTCGTAAGTATCTGCAATATTTGTTTTTAAAGTTGCATGATGAAGATGCCACTTACCCACAGTACGCTTAACCACAAAGTTAGCATTTAGCCTTAGGCTAGTTCCTTGCACAAGGGTACATCAGGGGGAAATCAGCAACTCACAAGTTCATGAATTGCTCTTTCTGGGGTTTGACCCCAAGACCTTTAACCACAACACAACCCCCAAGAGATAAAGGCTTGGACCTAAGACCCAAGCTATGTTCAGAAACTGATACTAGCGTACTGCACAGTAGGCCTGGGTAAAAAACATATTGATTTCTCAATTTTAATTGATTCTCATTTTTACCAAAAGATTTTGATTCTTAAATCCCAAGAATCGGTTAGTGTAGCCTTTCAGTTAATGAATGCATAATTGTAGCACACCTCCCACCCAATAAATCACAATAATCATTGTGCTTTGTTACGTTTGATATGAAACAAAGTCTCAGATTTCAAATTGTCCATTTTATTACAATATTCAAAAATAAATACCTTTATGACGCTGTTTAATGTGAAATGACAGATCTCTGTAGCGCCTCAGTTCAAAAGAAGCAGCAGCGCAAAGCGCATGTTAACTGATCATCTCCGGCATTGTGCTGTGTGATAAAACTGCACATTTTAGAGTGGCCTTTTATTGTGGCCAGCCTAAGGCACACCTGTGCAATAATCATCATGAGGTCATAAAATAATCAATATCATCTTGATATGCCACACCTGTGAGATGGATGGATTACGGCAAAGGAGAAGTGCTCACTAACACAGATTTAGACAGATTTGTGAACAATATTTGAGCGAAATAGGCCTTTTGTGTACATAGAAAAAATCTTAAATCTTTGAGGTCAGCTCATGAAAAATTGGGGCAAAAATAAAAGTGTTGCGTTTATTATTTTGTTCAGTGTATATTTCAAAAAATTAATTGAAGTAGAAATATAATTAGTCTAATTTAAAGTTAAGTAATGTTTGCATACAAATGTTTGTAACTTTAAGAAATCCAACCATTGGCATGTTGTTATCTCAGAAACGGGCTGAGCCATCACACTGAATCAGGTAAGCTGGTTATATGTGTATGTTTCTTAATGCTACGCACTGGAAATGCAGCAAACAATATGTGAATGATGTTCGCGCACTTTGGGCTCGGGGGGGGGGGGCGGGCGCGAGTGAAATTAGACAAACTTGGGGGGGCGCATGTCCTGAAGTAATGAATGTTTGCATACAAATTAGCTCATTTTAACCTTCAGTATTATAATAATGTAGTACCACCTGATGTATTTTTTTACAGCATTACATTTTTTCCTTGAGAAAAATTCCTGATATTTATCCAAAATAATCAATATTGAATTGAATCGAAATCGAATCACAAGCTTGTGAAACATAATCAAATCAAATTGTGAAATTTGTGTCAAAACCCAGCCCTACTGCACAGTATGTTTCGAAAACAGTACCCAGTGTGCAACAGGTAATATGCCATATGATCTCACTACATTGCATGCTTTTGCACCCATGCAAATGTTTTGTCCAAAAACTCCATGTATTTATTTAAAATGCCTTTGTTGATAACTTAAAATGAATATTTGTCTCTGCAGCGATCTGTAGGAACTCGTGTGGGGATGGCTTTTGCTCGAGGCCCAACATGTGTACCTGCTCCAGTGGTCATCTTGCCCCTAGCTGTGGTGCGGCCGCAGGTGAGTTCAGTCATTTCGGTCTCAGTTTGTGTCAACAAAACACCCTGGGCTGTACGAAAAACTCATTTTGACTAGTTTCTTTCTGATTTTTGGCCATTTTGGTGCTTTCATTCATAGCCACATTTTAGAAAAAGAGGAACTGGATATGAAATGACTTCTTGCGATGTTTGGAGCATGTGCGCTAACCGCTAGGGCACAGCTTTGACTCAATATGTGTTTTTTAAAATCATTTTCTGTACCCTGCTTGCTTCCTTTGTGGTTGAAGGGCTTGTCATAATTTTAAACTTTTCCTTGTCATTTCCAGCGATTTATTAGGTTGAGAGTTGAGGTACGGCCGGGTGAAAATGCTGTGAAATCGCTCTGACAATGTATAGCGTTTCATCCTTTGAATCATGAGCTAAGCTAGGAGTGTTTTCTGTTGAGATATGTTAAATTTGAGACCACGCGTCTGCCAGTGAAACCTTGCACCGAGCGTTTTTTATGACTTACTTAGAAAAGCGTGATTGATTTTGTTTAGATGGCGCTGGGAAGAGTAATGACTGTCGGTGATTCCTGGACGAGGTGTTTAGCATTAGCGCAGGTTTCTCTTACTGCACTTGCTCTCTGCCAATGGCGTCCAGTCTTTTCTCAGCGAATGCCCGGAATATGTGGTCATAGACAAATAAACCCAAATGCACCAAACCGTAGGGTTCGGTCTCGTAAGCTGTAAAACCAGAGTCAATTTATTCGGCAATGAGAAATTGACCATCTAATTCGGCTGCCATTCCTCTGACTGTTTGAAAGCAAATGCTAAACATACACTTGTACTCTGTTTTGGCAGCCTTATGGGATTTGCGAGATCGGTGATGCTGTCATTACGCCTACCCGACCACGTACCGTCTGCAGTGGTTGGGATCGGCCACATTTATGAGTCAGCTATGAATCTGCAATTATTCCATAAATAACAAGCCGCCACACTGATGTTAGCCGTAGCCATTAGCGTCCAAATACTGCAGCTGTGGTCAAGATACTGTAACGCTAACCTCTTCCTCTTCATCATTAATGTCTGATCACCATACATCTGAATTTTTTATGTTAGGCCAACAGCAGTGTTATTTTAGTCTCATTAATATACTATTAAAGTAATTAGTAATTTTTTCAATTCATTTTTTTTTATCTTATCCAATATAGTTAAACCTTGATTAATTTTGTTTTGTGTTTTAATCATTTTTTTTTTTTTTGTTAACCCATTGCACTTTTTAACAGTAGTTAACTACAATAGTTAATGAAAAATACTAATTTTAGTTTAAGTTCCATTACAACATTTATTAATACATTATTAAAGTAAAAGTTGTATCTTAGTATTTTTAATGGAACTGAGCTGACATGAATAGTTGTATTTTTATTAAATAGAATAGTTTTATAGTTGTATTTTTATTAAATAGAATAGTTGTATAGTTGTATTTTTATTAAATAGAATAGTTGTATAGTTGTATTTTTATTATTAGTACTTCAACTTAAACAAATACATATTGAATTTAGAAATGTTGCTATGGCAACTTAATGAAATGAGTTTATTTTTTGTTGTAGTTATATTTGTACTTGAACTAAAATCGGAAAAATCTGAAATGTTGCCTTTTTAGTACTTCAACTTAAAATAAACAAAAATTAGAAATGTTTTTTTATTTCAGTTAAAGTTAAAAAGTTTTGTTGTATTTGGTTTAGTTCTTAAACTTAACGAAAATATGAAACGTTACCTTGGCAACTAACTGAAATAAAATGAGTGTAATTTTTGTTGTGGTTATTTTAATACTTAAACTAAGCAAAAATTAGAAAGGTTGCCATGGCAAATAACTAAAATAAAAATAAGTTGCAAGTTTTGTTTTAGGTATTTTAGTACTTCAACTTAAAATAAACGAAATTAGAAATGTTTTTTAACTTAACTAAATAAAAATTTTTATATTTTACATTCTATTTAATTCATTTCAGTTAACGTTTATTGTATTTCAAGTAATGAATAGTTGTAATAACCCACAAACCCTGGCCAAAAGCTCTTAAATCGGATCTCTGGGTTTATAACTGATCGCAGAACAAGAACTAGTGCTTGCTGCTGTACTTCGAGAAGCTATTCATTTTCATCTTGAACCCCATGATGCCTCGTTGGTGAACCTGACATTGAAAGGCCACGGATCTCCACTCCACGCCGCGAGAAAGAAACGACCATAAAGGACCTCTGTTTCTCAGCCTTGCTCATGTTTCCTGCCGTCAACGTAGCTTGTAAAAAACTGACAGATGTGACTGCTGCAGACAGAGGTGCATTGTGGGGTGGCAGGCCTCGGGGAGCCCTGTTTTGTGCGTGTATGTCTCAGCACGTGCAGCTCACTTAGCATGGGTCAGCGAGTGAACCACCTGTAGGGGGCCGTCAGCAGGTCTAGCCAATGAAGTCATTTCCTGCGCTATAGGAAAACACGGCCCCATACTCAAACATTTACAGGCCTTGCTGTTGAAAGCATGCCATCGGCGAAAAAAACAAAAAGCACTCACGTTTGATCTCCATCCAGCAGCATTTTTCATGTGAAATCAGACAAAAACAGGCAAATTTTTACAAAAAAAACCTTTTCATCATTTACCCTCTGTTTTATTTGATTCTTTTTTAAGTTTCTTTAAAAGGATTAGATCATGGCAGGCGAAGATAAAAGGAATAAATGAGGAACTGTTACATTTTTTTTGTTTTTTGTCAGGGATATGTAGTAGCTTGAATTATATTTGGACTGAAGCGTAATGGCATGATGCCTCTATTTAGACAGAACAAAAGAGATCGGTTTTGATGCAACCAATGGGGGACATCAATCTTTTTAAAAACTGGGTGCAAGTATCCCATCAGAGATGATTCGTTGTGCTTATGTCATCTAAATGCAATTTTAAATTGCCACGGTTTCATATACAAACTCTATTGAACTCTAATGAAAGTTTTGCTAAATGATTCGTTCTGCGCCAAGAGAATTTCCATTTCGTGAAAATCGCTGGAAAAATAAATCTACTCGTCCAAAAAAACCTCTGGTAGAAAATCAGGATGAAAATAGGCTTTTGTTGGCCAAGCTACCACGAATTTGAATTGGCGGTCGCTGATATTGGAAAGACAATAAATATGTAAAATAATTCATTATTATTCTCAATGCATACTATAAGTCTGATTAAGTTAAATAAATAGTGAGAGGTAAACTGAAATATACACCAGTGTAAGGGCGCACATACAGTTATATATATATATATATATATGTGTGTGTGTGTACAGTTGAGGAATGTTCAAAATATCTTCTCTGAAAACAGATCTTAATAAATAGGCTGTGTGATATATAGCTAAGAATTTTTTTTTGGAGCTTTTCTGTATTTTCAATATTTCTACATTTATTCAAGACTCTTCATTTCCATTAAAGAATACAAGAACTATAAACCGGTAAAAATCGAGTCTAAAAATGTCTCACACACTGTCTGTTTTTCATGAAATAGACATTTTAATACATAATTTACATTTAATTCCCAAATAGCAGGGTTACTTTTAGCTGCATGCATGATTCTTTGTTATACTGAGCCCAATTGAGCACTCTAATCACCTCTCTTGTCTCTGTACAGTCCAGTCCTGCAGCGTCAGATGCATGAATGGAGGGGTCTGTAATGAAGATGCCTGCTCATGTCAGAAGGGCTACACTGGAACTCACTGTGGACAGCGTAAGTGAATTTTTCTTTTCAGAACGTCCAGACATCACCACATACCTGTCCAGACACAGACAACAATAGATAATTTCACAAGAGCTTGGCTTACAGACACAAATGATCTCAGATTGCATTCAAATCCAACTATATATTTATCTAAATGTTTCATGTCTTTTTTTATTTTTCTAGTATTTTATTTTTTATTTACTAATCTTAAGACCTTTTAATGAAAATCAAGAACTTTCCAAACATTCCAAAGAACCATATAGCAACTCAAGAACTCTATATGGAATGGGATAAAACGGAATAAAACAGATTCTTTCATTTCACCAATTTTGCTTTCTGTAGCTGTGTGTGAGAGCGGATGTCAAAATGGCGGGCGTTGTATTGGACCCAACAGATGTGCCTGTGTCTACGGTTTTACTGGGCCACAGTGCGAGAGAGGTAAGCCATCACTATGCTTCCAAAGTTCATATTTTTCAAGTCTTAATTGTGTTGACGTCTGTGAAGATGTGCGGTTTGTTTACCGTCTCAGGCCTGCTTCAAGAATGTGGTAACACTGTGTCAATGTGACACAGAAACGCTCCGAGGGTAATTTACAGTACTTTATTTTTGAGGCGATGCGCTTCCCCCTTCACTGTAGCTGGTGTGAAATTAATGCTACAGTTTACATTGTGGCCACGTCTCTCAAAGCAGGAACAATGAGGTAATCTGGGGCGAAAAAAAGGACGAAAGCCTCCCTCACGTGTGCACGAGACATTCTATCAGAGGTGAAATCCTTGGCTGGAGTTATAAGAAAATGACAGACTGAAAGGACCGTAGAGGCAGTTCCCATCATGCCATGTAAATTGTAGGAGAGAAGCGCCCCAGGCACCAAAATAGACCAAATACCTAAGCCCTTTTTTGGTACCCCACCCTCCTGCGTCTGGTTCTCTATTTGACCCCACCCCTTCACGAAGCCCCTTGTGCAATCGTAGGCCGGTTCCTTTTGAAAACACAACACAGGGAGGTGGAAAATTTTGGGAGACATCTGGCAGTAGATAAAGTAGGGTGGAAATGACAAGGGAACGTTTCTGTGGAGACTTTTCTGACAAGTAAGGATGGTGGTGGGGGGTGTTCTCCAAGAAATGGAGACCCCAGCTGTGTATACACAGCCAGGCCTAAACTAGTACAAACAATCTCTTCACACAGAGAGTGCCGTCCATGGGACACCTTCCTCCTTTCTGGGCCACCCGACCAGAGCCATTCAGTCCAGACTCTCGTCTCCGAAACTCCCCAGACTCAACCTCAAGGCCCTTGCTTGTAGATTGTAAAAACGTCAATCTAAACAATTGGTTATTTCACAGAGCAGAGATAGACTCTTTATTTAGCCTGTCTCAGGCACGCCTGTTTATCATCAAGCGACTGGATTTCACACAATTGATGAATTTCCAAAAGATGATGCAGGCCTGATGTCTTTCTGTTTGGTTCTTCCAAAAAAAGCCAGCACTGTCTTCCAAGAAAGAGGTAGTAACAAAGAAACTAGATTCTGAAAAGACTGAAGCACAATAGTTGACTTGCATTTTTAGAAAGTCAGTCGTCTGCAGAAGAGTTTAGCGAACATAATGCAAGCTCAGCTGTGAGTCGGCATGGTTTATAGAGGGAGTTAAGCGAGTTAACGGTAAGAATGGTGTTAGACCCGTCTAATTCGTTTTCCGTTTAGCCACTTGTGTTCTGCGTTATCGCTTACCGTGGCCCACACCAAAGAAAGCTATGCATAATATTCATTCACAGTCGAGGGTTGACTTTGCTCAGGGTCATGGGTCACTAGTCCATTTTAGTTTCATCAATTACCACTGTTTTGGATTCCATTGGGGTTTTTTGTGTGGTGCATTGGATTCTAGAGAAAAAGGGTTTTCCGAGCAAGGAAACGTGACTAATCCTCCTGTAACCACAAGAGAATGAATGAAAAGGACCGAGTGTCACTAGACTGACTCATTTAGGAGCCATAAAACTGTCTTATTTAGCTGTACTGTAAATCACAGAGCAGTAAAAGAGTTTGTTGGTCCATCTGAAAAACTTCAAAGTCTTTCACAGGAACACTTGACCATCTAATGTTTCCTTTGTACCCCCCTTTTTTTCTTCAAGCCTACGTGAATGAACTTCTGCTTCTCCCCAAGTGAAAACACATTTTGTGTCTTGGTGTGTATTCTGATTAAACTGAAATAGGTCACAACAAAGCCATTCCCAGTCGTTGACTCTTAAGCACGTTTTGGCTGCGCTTGAGGTTTCCACCTGCAGTTGGTCCCCGCGGCTTAATGTTCCAGACTAGATTAACTTCCCTCTGGCTGATTTTTCATTTCTTAGAGGGTCTTTCATGACAGTCTACTCCCTTTCGGTCCATTAGCACTGAGGATGATAAAAACAGGCCAAGCCGTTGGAGTGTGAAGAGAGCTGGAATTCCTCCTGCCAAATTATGCTGCCGCTCAATCTTTGGACAAGTGTGAATGCCACACATCAGCGACCTTCTGAGGCATTGTTTTCCCCCATCTTGCCCCATGATTCATGATAATGTACGCTGCTCAATAGTTGGCAGACGTCACTGGCAGGGAAACACTGTGGTGACTAAACGGAAAGTAGAGGTGAGTGAGCGTTTGGCAGAATAGGGTGTAGGTGAATGGTTTTGATCAGAAAAGCCATTCAAACTGTAATCAAGGCAAAATTACTTCCGAATGTTGTCTGCATCACAGACACATCCCCCTTTCTCCAGAATATGAGTCTGCTTGCTTCTGGGAAGCAAGGTCTGCTCTTTGCCGCCAATTTTGCCAACGTGACATTGAGGTTAATCCTTTTGCCTTGCAGATCTGTTTGCTACAAGATTGCGATCATGTGTATTAAACTGCTCAAAGGAGTCCAGTCTGGTGTGGACCTACCATGTTACACTGCATTTATTCTTCTGGCTGTGTGCACGTACAAATGGTTCTGTGTAGAAATTGGCAGGTTCGAACAACGTGGCGGCTTCCGAATGATGTTGGCAGGAGCTTTTAGACTCCCGGGCTCCAGTTTCATTGTAGATCAAAGGGTTGTTAGACAAACCTGAGCAGCTTCAAGGATGTTCTTAATGGCAGACATTTCTCAGTACCTTCTACATTACTGTCATTACTGCAAAGCAACTTGTGATGTCCATGTAGTCCTCTGTGTAGGTATTGTATAACTACTTACATGGTAGACCAGGGGTCTATGCAAACTTGGTCCTGTAGTTCTGGTGCCCTGCAGAGTTTAGCTCCAACTTGCCTCAACACACCTGCCTGGAAGTTCTAGCACACCTAGTAAGACCTTGATTAGCTGCCTCCGGTGTTTTTAATTAGGGTTGGAGCTAAATTCCTGGACCGAGTTTGGATAGCCCTGTAGTTGACCCTTCGTCAAGTTACGACTTTATATAAATGACTCACTCGTTCACCAACTAGCGGAGTAATCACTACTGTGCACATTTATTTTACACCTGAACTATAACCTTTTATCCCAGTACTTCTGTGATTATTTAAATATTAGTAACACAGAAATAATTATAGTGTGTGGTTGAAAAGACTGTGAAGCTATTTCATTAATATACATGACAGCTGCTTTCTTCAGGTCAGAATGCAGATTTAAATGTTTAAATCACACTGGCATGAGCGTACGCTGCTCGGACGCACCAAGTGATCACAACATACTGAATTTGTTTGCTCCCAACATGGGAAATGACCAATTCCATAAATCAAGAAAGTCTTGACTTTATAGATATGCCCCAGAAGGCTTTACCCATATGAATATCATCACTCACAGTATGAGTCAAAGCAGCAGTATAGAGGGGCTGATGAATTGGAAGACTGGATATGCACGGACACATCTGGGCCTTAGCTTGTCCTACCGTAGTCCTGACCAGGCACAATTAATCAATCCCAGATGTGCATAGGATGCTCGCAATGGGTCGCCTCAACTTGGAGAGGACCTGCATTCCTGGACTCAAATCGTCCAGGAAGAATGGTCAGGTCAGGGGAGCGCATGAGGGATGAGGAAAAGGGACAGCAAGGGGATTTGAAGGCACGTGAAGGGGAAATCTTCATACTCCTCCTTCCTTTTTTGTCTTCTCCTCTTGACCTACTTTCTTAGTGCCATTTCCCTCCCTCTCGGGTATGGATATATGATTTTGCTTTTGTTTCACATGCAATATTATGAAGGATATGGAAAGATTTGTTCATTTCTTTAAGGAACGACCAGGGTCAGGATCTCATTCATATCCCGCCAGAGTAAACCGGCTCTCACAGTATACCCCAAACAAATGCAGGATCTCGTTCAATTATGTTTGCAAAGACTTGGAAGATGCAGTACTGCACAGATGGGCATTTGTTTGAGTTCTTTTAAACAGAAATGACTGCATCCTGAAATGGTCAGTTTATTTCAGTGTCGAATTGGTTTGTTTTATGCTCAAAACATCGTTAATGTGATTACTGTAAGTCGTCTCAATTGGCATCCAGCACAAAGGAAGTCACTTGGCCAAACCTCCAACAGTCAAAACAGTGCTAGTACCACTATCCCACATTTCGATCTCAGCCAAAAACAAGATAGTTTGTCATGGAAATTGCCATTATTGATGCAACCCAGCAATTTCTGAGCGATTATCTGGTTATCCTATTAGAAGTCCGTGAAAGAGAATCACTGTCGGAGCATTCCCAGACCGACCTCCAGCATGGGGATGATTGGGAAACAGCTGCGTGATGGAGAAGATGCATCTGCGTATTTCTTTATCCATGAATGTGATTTCTTGTGGTCGTAATTCTTGGTTGCGTGTCAATGTTTGTTAGCGCTTGTCTTGTCATATTACGGAATGGTTTTGTCAGCCCATATTGGCTTGATGGTCTTGGCTGGTTTATCCTAGTTTAGCAATTGGCCAGCTAGTCAAATAAGTGCCACCAAACCAGACTAACCTGACCAGTGAAAACCAGCATAGTGGCCAGCGAAGACCAGCAAACCAACTTAGGCCAGTTTAAGCGGTTTTTATGGTTTTGAGATGGTATTGTTCCCTATGAAAAGCTTTTTCACTATTTTAGACAGAGCTGGGTAACTGATTACGTTATCTGGATTACGTAATCAGTCCAAAAAATAAATACTTGCAATTAGATTAAATTGCATTTCAAAATATTCATTATCAGACTACAGTTACTTTTTTTAAAATCCATTTTTACTTGAATTATCACTCAGTAAATTATTTAACCATTTATTTGTATCTCATTGGAAGGCTTTTGTTTTTCAAACACATTAAAACACATTCACATTATTTATTATTTACATGTAATGCAGGGATTCCTAATTATAATTTTTTTTTGGCCATCTGAACCGCTTTCACCCAGTATGTTTACTTGAAGTTAACCACTGAGATTCAAAAATAAATATTTTAATTATTAAGTATCCCATTTGCATGTTTACGGTTCTCTGATATAGGTTAATGGTCACATGACATGCAGGTAAACAATTGAAACATTTTCATATTTTTATTGTTATTTTAAAATGATTTAATTTTACATTTATTATGATTCAATTAATTATTAGCTTTTCATTAAACTCACAAACCACCTATAGTTCTTTCACAATCCCCAGTTTGGAAAACCCTGAAGTAATGTAGTATTTAATGCACTTTGTTAATTATAATGAATTTTTTATCAATATGGTACAAGAATATCCTATTTGAATCAATGTGATAAACGAGCTAGGTCAAAAGTAATCCAAAAGTAGTCTGATTATATTACCTAAAATGTGTAATGCAATGGATTGCGTTACTAAATACAATTAAATGAATAACATTTGGAATCAGTAACAGACTAAAATTTGTAAGTAATCTACCCAGCTCTGGTTGTAGCAATGTCCCAATGTTTTATTCATGTACTTGTTGACCTCTCTAACGCTCTTCATCCCCCCCCATAATCAGACTACCGGACTGGGCCTTGCTTCACACAAGTCAACAACCAGATGTGCCAAGGTCAGCTGAGCGGCATTGTGTGCACCAAGACGTTGTGTTGCGCCACCATCGGGCGAGCCTGGGGTCACCCATGTGAGATGTGCCCTGCCCAACCCCACCCTTGCCGACGAGGTTTCATCCCCAACATCCGCACCGGTGCTTGCCAAGGTAAGAATGAGCATCTGGCGTCTGAACAAACAGCTGTTTCCTTCTCAGCATCTGGAGAATTCTTGCCCTAATGACCACCTTGATGCGGCAGATGACACTAAGAGAGGTCATGGCCTGTTTAGGGTAAACCATACCACTCAAGTCCCTGTCCAAGAGGACACTTCCCCATTGTGTTTCTTAGTAGAGTCAAATATTTAGATGAATTCCATTGAGAGTGTTTTAAATGGGATTACATAATGTCTTGTCACATTTATTTGTAATTATAGGCGTATTGTTTGGACTTCTTGTTTGATTTTCAGGGACACAGATGGACATGATTTAATTCTGTTCTCAAGGCCTGTTACACATTATAAACTTATTCAATTAGGTCATGAACATTCAGTAGATGAGGTTACCATAGCATGATTAACACTGGTTTGGAGAGGCTTTTCGGTCAGCTACAATTATTTGTTTGCAATGGGGCAAGCAAAACTATTTTGATGGGAATTTCGTATTATTTCGGTATATTTATGTCATTACAATCAGTTCTCAGTTCTTTTGCATCGATGCTGTAGATTCTGCACAGTTTTGTTATATACTATTTAGATTTAGTTAACGACAATAACCCTGATTCTACAGCAGTGCTGATGAAAATAACCAGCTCTTACAATCCAGTTGCTTCGCCCTCAGAGATGTTTTGCGAGCCAAAATAACAAACGCCACCCTGATTTCACATATCTCAAGGACGACCCCTCCCAAATGTCTCTCTTTAATTTAAGATATTCTTTTCCTCCCCTCAATATACAACATAAGCGACAGCTCCAAGTCTGGCCTGGATTTGCCCAAAGACGGAGTGCTTTTGCAAAAGTCTGTCTGGCTGAAGTACAAAGCGCACACATGTGCATATTCGGGCGGGAGGATTTGCGTACCGTGCAGCTAGCTTTCCAGAGTCTTTTTGTGTTTGACGGCATGGAAGAAGTTATTTTCAGTCTATATTAGTAGACAGAAGCAATGATTTGGTGCTTATTGGATACAGATTGAAGGTCTGCGGATGTGCGTATCAACATAAAGAGACAGATAAATGCAGTGCTAGCCTGATATGTAAGCGCTGTCCAATCCAGACAATACCGAAGATCTGTAGTTGTGTTATGAAGTCGGAAAATACCCAGACAGTGAGCTAACAAAGATGATACATGTGTTTAACCCTCTCATAGATATAAAGTGACCTACGAGAGATCCTTAAACTGAGCGAAACCCATTATTGAGACCCTATTATGTCTCAATTTAAGAGCTTTGGAGCCAGATTTACTAAACAGGGCAATTAGAGCGCAATTACTTAAAAGCGCCGATGTTAGGGGAAATTTCTGCATGTGATTTACTGACAATGCGTGTCATTCCCATATCATTCCCACAATGCCCAGCACAATCTACCGCCTGCTTTAAGACATGCTTTTATCAGGTGTTAAACAATGGCATATACGAGTACGATATACGAATACGAGTAATTTGACGAGTGCAAATGTTAGTAAATCACGTTGCGTGATTCATTTTAATAGTCTCCTCCCATAAATTTGATGTCTGGCATATTCAATAAGGTGAATTGCAAAAATAACTGTCCACGTCTTTTCAGCGCTAATTCGTCAGTGCGCGTATTTAGTAAATTCTTACAGTACTGCTTTAATGCCAAAAGACGGTTTGTGCTGGCGCAAGCTGTTAGTAAATATGGCCCTTAAATGCCGCTGTTGCAGTAGAAGTTAGTATTTCCTTTCCGAACAAAGCCGGGTTTCTTTTGCCTTACGGAAAATTCTGTGCATCGTTTACTACATAAAAAGACGGCAAAAAGATCCAGTTTTTGGGCTTCATTGAGAACTAATTTCTGTGTAAATCAATTGTAAAGTCCGTCCTAATGTAAACGGCATCATTTAATTAGTTGAACAATTAAAAAAAAACAAAAAAACCTGCTACATTTTGTGTAAAAATTCGTACCTCTTTTGCAGTCAGATCGAATAATAAGGAATGATAGAGCTTAACTTCGTTGAAATTTCTTCCAGGTTGGATGTGTTTATTGGTAGCGAGTTGAGTGCAAGATGCTCTGGTTGTTTACTGCATTTTTGCAAAAGTACTCTAAAAACTAACAAAAATGTATTAAACCATTTGGTATAGTTGTGTTCAAACTGTGTTTGCTTACTTTCTTCTCTTCATTTTATTAGACGTGGACGAGTGTCAGGCCGTCCCAGGACTATGTGCTGGAGGAAACTGCATTAACACAGTGGGCTCCTATGAGTGCAAATGTCCCGCGGGTCACCGGCAAAGTGAGACCAACCAAAAGTGCGAAGGTACGTCACTTACTGCACAAAGTCCAAACCACACAAGCTATCAGAAAACAGCACAAGAATGATCTCAGTCCTATTCGTAACTTGTAAATGGAAAAAAAAAGTTGAGTCACACACTTCGACATTGTACGCTTTCCGAGTTTTGGATATGCATGAAATGTTGACTTCAGATCTGAGAATCCAGTGAGAATTGCCTGGAATTGGCCTACATGATGGTTTATGCTGGTTTCTAGTTTAGCTGGTTGACTGTTTTCAGTTTTTAACATTAGACAGTGCTGTTTGGGTGGAATTTAAACAATGCCGAGTGAAAACAAACAGGCGTGTGGTAAAGCGGGGGTCTGTGGTTCTTGGATCCAAGCCTGACCTTTAGGAGGATTGAGATAAAACCTAAAGAGAGAGATAGTGGATCACAGCTATTATATACCAGATGGGTCAGGTTATTTCTTATCTACCACAGTATTATGTTTCAATTTAGTCTGCTGTTTTGGCATTACAATACTGGCGCAAAATGCAAGTGAATTAACAATAGTGCAAATGGAGAAAATGGGCAGTATTAACAAATAAAGTAAAACAATAGGTGTAAAAATATGAATTTTGAATAAATGTGGTCTTGAAAATGCAGTACAACTGAACAATAGTAAATAAATTAAATATTTCTCAAGTAAAGTATTTCTTCATATAAATATTTCTTAGGTAAAAGTATTTAATTTTATTGGATTAAAATGAATTAAGGAATCGAAAAATCTTTTATATATATTTTCAATGTAATTTTAGTTTTTATAAATATTATGTGCTTGTCGTTTTATTTATTCCTTTTTTATGTTTTTGTTTTTTTACATCTATTTGGCTTTAATTCTATATTTATATATAAATCTATATATTTTAACACTATGTTCCTACTTTAATTATATTTACTAGTTTTCTTAATTAGCACTTATTTTATTTCAGTTAATAACCAAGGCAGCATTTCCAATTTGTTAAATTTTCATCTTATATATTTATCATTTTATTTCAGCTAAATAAATTTTATTTATTGGAATTTGATTCTGTTTATTTCTATTTTTAATTTTATTATGTAATTTTATTTTACACTTGCGCTATTTATAAAATAAATGTATTAAAAATTATATTTTATTTTACACTGCGGTTTCATTAAAATGTGTTTTATAAATGTCAGCATTGATTACAGCTTGCATTTTAATGAAAAGAGTCCTACCTGAAGTAAATGACATTCCTCAGAGGTTGTTTTTATCATGGCTCCATTAACTTGATGTAGGCTTGATTTATGTTTCATTCGAGAATCTACTTTGTCTCAGATGTTTGTCATAAAATTCCTGAGTAGGAATACTAATAGGCACAAATGAGTAGTTGATATACAGCAAGAGTACAGCGCTGTAAATATTCAGAGACACATTTATTTGCTCATAGATGCATCTGGGAAGCAAGAAACTGTAAAAGTGAAAACGCTTACTCTTGGCTTAATCTTATTGGTGTCTAGGAGAAACAACTGAGATCTCAGTTTCTACATTTTCACTTCTCGTTCAAAACTTTAAGTAAAGAGTTAAGTATGTAAACCAATAGAATTCGACATACTTCCAGTAAGCCAGACGTAGGGAATTCCAGCCCTTAAGGTTATTAGTTTAACTCCTAATCACATTTTGACCCCGAATGACAAGGCCATGACTAAAATGAAGGTTTGGAGAAGATGCAGACCTCTGTCTGAAGGCTACACCCAAGCAGCACTTTTCCTCGAGCTGTAAATGAGATACTCGAGTGATTACTAAAACACCCTGGACTATGAGTCTGAAAGGCTGGAGTTCGATGGAAAAGTGCTGCTCTTTTTTCTTTGAAGCTGCGTGGAGGGTGGGAAAAAACCCAGGTGGTAGTTCTGTGGGGCGAGGAGGGGCGCTTAATTACAAGACAATGGTGTGGTGGGAAAAGTCTTGCCCCGGGCGAGGAGGTACAGCACTTTCTGACTCTCAAGAGGAGACTTACAGAAGCCAGGAGCTCATTTCAGAGAAAGTCGCTCTAGAAATCTGGAAATAATTAGCATGAAAATGCACATTTAAAGATTCCTGCTGGACTTTGGGTTTAGCAGAACTTCTTATATTTAGTGATTTAGGGTTCTTGATTTGTTGATTTGAGTTCCTGAGATGAGAAGACAAGCTTCTTTGGACGTTTTTAATTGAATTTTAAATTAACAGTTTCTTCTGTAACATTGTAAGAACTTTGTAACTCACTACTTGTAAAAACTTTAAGTTCTTATGTCACGTTTTTTTCAGAGAAACAACTGCATCTGCAATGCAAAAACCCAAAGAAGTGTTCTCCTCCTAACATATGAGGATGCAAACACACTCCAGCAGTCATTTGTCAATCCGCCCTGAGTAAAGTCTAGTCCCACTTTTGGGGCTCCGCTGACGAGCGGGTTTGTTTTGCCGAGGTTTTTATGACTTCAGCAGGGCCGTTTTCAGCTGCTGTGGGACACCGAGACTCCTGGTTTCCACACACACATCAAACACGTAATCGCTCGTCATGCTCTTCCCACATCCCGCCTCAATCTCATGCGACAAACCCGACACACAGCATCCGCATATAATTTTACTAAATTGCACGTGTGTATAAATATAAGAACAACACGCAATAAAAACCAAGAAGTCTCGTTACCATCTGTCAAGTTTCGCTTTGAGTTCTCGCCCGTACGTTACCATGAGGAGGTGGATGAAGCCAAGATGCAGTTTGAAATAACAAATGAGATCTCTTTGTTTTCTTAATTGTTGCTCGCATTGTAGAATCCAATGAGATGTTTCTCCTAAAAAAAATGTGTTGGAGTTCATACTGTTTGGTTTCTACTATAATTCCTGTTACATCAGCATCTTGAAATGTTTTACAACTCTTGGAAATGAATCATTGTGTTGTATTTTAGATATCGACGAATGCGCAACCATTTCTGGAGTCTGTGATGGCGGGGAATGTACCAACACCGCCGGCAGCTACGTGTGCACCTGTCCGCGGGGATACGTGACCAGCACAGATGGCTCCAGATGTGTCGGTGAGACACTCTCATCCACACACACAAACACACATGCACGCCCACGCGTGTTCCCGTGACCTTACAGTCCTGGGTCGCATCCGAGCCGTGCGTCATATTGCTTGTATGACTCATGGGATGAACTTGTGTGTGGTCAACCGCTTCAAGCCCTGGCAAGTGTGCTTGTGTGTATATAAGCCTGTATCTTCATCTGCAAACGCGACAGAACTGTTGTTTTAAAAATGTAAATAAACCTGGATGAGTAAGTGACGTATTTAAGGTCAAATCTGTAATTTCTGCACCACTAGTGGCGCCAAACGAAATTGAATTTTTTTGACGTAAAAAATTCTGCTAATGGCGCAGAAGCATTTACGTTTCCAAATTAGTTTCTCATTTTGAGATCTTAACATTTTTCATTGTCAGGATTTGCTCGTTGTGTGTTCGTGTTTTTGTTAACATCTCGCAAATTTTGGGGGGAATTTCTATTGTTAGCTAACTTAAAATAGTCAAAAAAGTTCTTCTGTAGCATCATATAAACTGAATTGGTTTCTTGTTTTGAGAATTAACATCTTCCAGTGTCAGTAGTTACTCGTTCAACGTTCATGATTTGTTAACATTTTGCAAAAAAAATTATTTCTGTAATATATATTAATATTCAAAATATGGCTAAAAGTTCTTCTGTAGCATCATATGAATTTAAAAAGGTTATTTTTTAATGAATTCACAAGAACTTAGAATCTTTTTAATATTTGAATTGGTTCCTTGTTTTGGGAACTTAACATTTTTCGTGTCGATTTACTTTTATGCTCAGGTTTTTTTAACATCTTGATATATATATATTAACATATATATTTACATTTCTGTTGCTAGCCAACATAAAATAGTCAGTCCATTTTTTGGTATGTTAATGTTTGTGCTAATATTTTTTGGTTGGCTTTTCTTTTTCAGAAAACATAAAATTGTCAGTCCGTTTTAGCGAAAGATAGCCAAAGGTTCTTCTGTGGCATCATAAGAACTTTGAAGAACCGTTAGGTTCATAATAAGAATTTAAAAAGATTTTATAAGAATTTCATCATAAGAATTTAATTAATAGAACTTAAAATGTAATTATAAAACTTAAAGACTGCAAACCTTTAATGCTAAGGATTTAAAAGAGTTTATAAGAATTTAATTATAAGAACTTATGAATGTTCTCTTATGTTATTGGGCTGTAAAACCCTTTTAGAAACTTTGTGTTTGTGAAGCAGCTGTCTTGAAAACTCAGCCAGGTGTTGCGTGGTTCAGTGCATTTCAGAACAACACTGACACGAAAAAATCTAATTTTGCTGAAGTACATGCTTGCGTTATGAAATTGATTAAAAAACTGTGTAGTCTGACATCCCTTGGATAAAAGAGGTCATACTCGCGCGCATCTTACAATGATTGTTGTTTTACCAAAAAAAAAAAAAAAGTTTGTTGTCATAATCTTTCATCAAAACATTCTGGGAAACACAAGCATAAATCATTTCTACATGTTTATTTGTAAGAAAAATATATAATGCACTTGGTTTCACAAATAATTTATTTTCTCTGTGCAAATTAAAATATTTGGGGTAAAAGATTAATGTGTAAAGATAATAATGTTAATCTTATTATGACTGTTGTTTTCAATAAGAAAAAAATCTAAACATTCTGGGAAACACATGGAGAACACATTTCTGCATAAATTGGCATTACGAAAAATGTTTGTAAAACCAATTGTGGTTTTGCAAATAATGTTATACAAATGATACAAATGAAAAATGTTCAGGTAAAAGATGCCATATTCATGCTCATCGTACAATTATTGTTGCTTTCAATAAGAAAAAAATTGACGTCACAAAGGTGAAATGCACAGGCAAATGTAAATGTATTTAAATGTGATGCTGTTACTCACTGTCTTTAAAAACGCAATCCAAACAGACTAGTCTTTCTTTAGTTTGAGACTTCAGTTTAGTTACGGAGAGAGTTTGTTGGTTTCTTTTGGCGAACAGGTCTCGCACAGTCTCATGCGGTCTCGGGGGATCAGTCGCCAGAGGACAACGGTGACAACAGAGTCACATGGATGCTATTTCCTCCTGCTAACATTCCAGTACAGTGAGGCAGAGGCACTGTTGACTCTGGCGTCGCCTCTGTCTTTTCTCTTCACTGTCCATTTCTCTCACACTCCCTTCTCTTTTTATACACACCGTCTTGAGTTTCTCACTCCTGCCACCCCATATGTCTCTCGTAACCCCGTGATCTGTCAGGTCTCCGGGTGCAAATAAAGAAACGTGAGATATCGGCCCTGGATGACGTGTTGACGTGGCCTTCATTTGTTCCCAGAAACCCGTGTGGATTTATGGCAAACGTTCACTGTACATATGGCTCCCTTCATAGTGGAGAATGCCGGCAGCCCTTGTGTTTTTCTACATGTTGACATACATTAAAAGACGCTAGGAAGCCAAAATGGTTTTGGGAGCATGATGTCATGGGAGAATGTTCGAAAGTTGACGTGAAACCAAAATTGACTTTTGTAATTGTGCGCAATTCATCAGTGCATGTTATTCTATTAGTAACCAACAACAAGCTATTTAGACATTGTTTTAGGCTAGAAACCAAAGGCGGTGCAAAATTTAGTGGTATTTTTGCGTTGGTGCTTTGTATCGCACAAAACCAGGCCGTGGGGAGTCATTTAGCCTGACGCTAATCAGCGTTAATGCACTGCGGGGCCCCAATGCGAACACAAAAAAAATCTCTCTTTGAGGCTCGAGAGAAGGTCTGGTTCCAATTGAAGCCAGTTTCCCATCACCACGCTTGCGAAACCCACCCTGCCCCCCTCAGGCCGGGTCGATCCCAGGAGGCTGTAGTTCGGGAGTGTGCGCCTGCAACCTCCAACCGAAGGGTTTCTTATGTTCGACGTAATTGGCTGAGATTACTCCACATGGACTTGATTTATGGCTAAGTGCTGGCTCATTAGCCGAGTTAATCGACGTTTCACTCTCACCCCTCTTTCGCATGGTTCGCTCATGCTAATGTCGCAGTGTACGCACCCTATCGCAACCAACCCCCCTCGTTGACCTTGACTGAGTGAAACGTCCCATCTCAAGTCTGTGTGCTTTTGGTCCTCTAGTGGCTTTCTCAGGCTCCCACTTCATAAATTAACTTCCTACTAGGGGACCGTGTAAAAGGGCACGCATGGACCTGACTTCCTGCGAAGTGCAACTGTACATGCGAGAAAGGCTTTTGTGGTATTCAGAGTTAATAAATTGGTATAAATGTCATCACTTTTGGCAATTCGAGTCAAAAAGGGGAGTTAAAATAGTTTTTAATATTATTTCCAGGTCAATAACTACGTCCCAAATGATACACTATACATTTATACACTACTGTATGTACTCAACCATGTAGAGTATGAATTTTATAAGGTTATTTTCTCATTGATAATCAGTCTAATAGCCCCTCCCCTTTTGCAACGTAATTAAAGCTGCAACAGAATGCCTTAAGTATCTAAAATTCCACACAAGTGAATCATTTAAGAAAGTCATTTAAAGTGCACTTATTAGTTTTGGAATTTTCAGTGTGAACACACTACTCGCACTATTTATACTACAAAACATCATAGGAGAGTGCAAAAGTACTCAATTTGGGACGCACTTATTGTCTCTTACTTAAAATGAAAGGCCAAGTTGAGTGCATTGCATTGTGGGATACAGTATACTGTCATTTCATACTGCTCATTTTGAAGAAATTCAAATTTTTTACAGTATGCATACTATGCAAAAACAGTAGCATTTCTGATATCTCTCTCATTCCCTCTCACAGATCATCGGATTGGTACGTGTTTCTCGTCTTTAGCGAACGGCCGCTGCGCGAGTGAACTGTCCGGTCAGTACACCAAGATGCAGTGCTGCTGCGACACGGGCCGCTGCTGGGCACTCGGACACATCCCAGAGATGTGCCCCGTCAGAGGATCCGGTGAGTGGGCTAATGCTAATCACTAGCGTTACAACTAAGATGTCAAACATCACTGTTACTGTTGCTAATGCTAGAAATTTGAACGTTGTCAGGTGCTTTTTAGAGTTTTTAGTCAATATTAGATTTGAGGTGAATGGCTGTATGCTAGCATATGCCGAAAAAATATTTAAATGTATATACACATTTAAAACGAGCTTTTTAAAACTTTTTTTGTTTTGTTTTTAATCCACGTCTGTTAGCTTTGAGGCTACTGTCTGTATGCTAGCATACTTCAAAAAGATATTTAATTTATATACACATTTTTTAGTTGTTTATAACTTTTTAAAGCCTTTTTGAAGTTTATAGTCCATGTCTGTTAGCTTTGAGGCTAACATCTGTATTTTAGCATACTTCTGCAAGACAATTAGCATAAATACACATTTTAAAATTGTCTTTTTAAAACTTTTTTTTAGAACTTTTAAGTTTTTAGTCAGCATCTATTAGCTTTGAGGTTATCATTTGTATGCTACTTTAATTAGCTTTTTAGAACTTTTTGTCCACGACTGTTAGTGGCTAACATCTGTATGCTAGAACACTCCTTAAAAGATAACATATATACATCAAAATTAGCTTTTTAGAACTTTTAGTCCACGACTGTTAGTGGCTAACATCTGTATGCTAGAATACTCCTTAACAGATAACATATATACATCAAAATTAGCTTTTTAGAACTTTTAGTCCACGACTGTTAGTGGCTAACATCTGTATGCTAGAATGCTCCTTAAAAGATAACATATATACATCAAAATTAGCTTTTTAGAACTTTTAGTCCACGACTGTTAGTGGCTAACATCTGTATGCTAGAATACTCCTTAACAGATAACATATATACATCAAAATTAGCTTTTTAGAACTTTTAGTCCACGACTACTAGTGGCTAACATCTGTATGCTAGAATACTCCTTAACAGATAACATATATACATCAAAATTAGCTTTTTAGAACTTTTAGTCCACGACTGTTAGTGGCTAACATCTGTATGCTAGAATACTCCTTAACAGATAACATATATACATCAAAATTAGATTTTTAGAACTTTTAGTCCACGACTGTTAGTGGCTAACATCTGTATGCTAGAATGCTCCTTAAAAGATAACATATATACATCAAAATTAGCTTTTTAGAACTTTTAGTCCACGACTGTTAGTGGCTAACATCTGTATGCTAGAATACTCCTTAACAGATAACATATATACATCAAAATTAGCTTTTTAGAACTTTTAGTCCACGACTACTAGTGGCTAACATCTGTATGCTAGAATACTCCTTAAAAGATAACATATATACAACAAAATGAGCTTTTTAGAACTTTTAGTCCACGACTGTTAGTGGCTAACATCTGTATGCTAGAATACTCCTTAACAGATAACATACATCAAAATTAGCTTTTTAGAACTTTTAGTCTACGACTGTTAGTGGCTAGAATCTGTATGCTAGAATACTCCTTAAAAGATAACATATATACATCAAAATTAGCTTTTTAGAACTTTTAGTCCACGACTGTTAGTGGCTAACATCTGTATGCTAGAATACTCCTTAAAAGATAACATATATACATCAAAATGAGCTTTTTAGAACTTTTAGTCCACGACTGCTAGTGGCTAACATCTGTATGCTAGAATACTCCTTAAAAGATAACATATATACATCAAAATGAGCTTTTTATAAATTTTAGTCCACGACTGTTAGTGGCTAACATCTGTATGCTAGAATGCTCCTTAAAAGATAACATATATACATCAAAATTTGCTTTTTAGAACTTTTAGTCCACGACTGTTAGTGGCTAACATCTGTATGCTAGAATACTCCTTAAAAGATAACATATATACATCAAAATTAGCATTTTAGAATGTTTAAGAGCTTTTTTGATGGTTACAGTCTATGTCTGTTAGCTTTGAGGCTAACATCTTTATGCTAGCATGCTTCCTAAAAGATATTTAGCATGCATATTTAAAATTAGCTTTTTATAACTTTGAGGTTTTTAATCCATGTTTGGTATCGTTGAGGCTAACATTGGTATGCTAACATACCCCTAAAATATATTCAGCATATATACACATTTAAAATTAGATTTTTAGAACTTTTTGAAGCTTTTGCTTCTGAATAGCGATAGCAAGTAGCATAGTTCAAGAAAAGTCCAAACTTCCTTTTTCAACAGGAAATACAGAAATAAAACTATTACATGCCATCTTTTGTGGTATTTTCAATGTAATTCTGAACTGCACAGATTTTAAAGTACATTATGATGCTGACATGATAAGCTGAAATGAGTGTTGATTCTTCTCGTACTGTATTACAATAAAAACATCATTCAAAAGAAGGAATTTCTTTAGATGTGCGAGCGTTTGACCTTTATGTAGCGCTCTTTGAAGAATCACTCAGACATGCTGTACCTCACCACAAAATCACGATAAATACATGTCAGGTCAGCAAAGCGATCGTACCTCGGGATAATAAAACGCTCTCTTTCATTCCCACGTCTTCACACCCGTGTGTTTTACGCTCTTCCCTCCTCTTTGACACCGTCGTGTGTCTTCCGCAGGAATGCATGAGCCGAACGGCTACCAAATCCTCATTTTTTCTGCTTTTGTTTAATGCGCAAGCAAAGCTCACGTTGCTCTTTATTTCATTGTTTTTCAGGTATTTAATGTTTTAATGAAGTAAATCTTTGTTTATATTATCTATATTTAATGAAATTATTTAACATGTTTAAAAAATATTATATGATATATAATATATGTATGAAATTGTAAAAAATTATTTAAAAGTCTGTTCATCATTTTAATGTTTTTCATCTGTTGAACAAACAAGCAGGTGCTTGTACAGTATATATAATCTATATTTAATATTTAAAATATTACATAACATATATATATATATATATATATATATATATATATATATATATATTTTTTTTTTTTTTTTTTTTTTTTTTTTTTTTTTTTTTTTTTTTTTTTCATATTCATGTCCATAAAAGTCTATTCAAAACTTATACATTGTATATTATTTTAGTGTACGTAAATAAAATTGTATATAATAAAATAATATACAATACATAAATAAAATATATAATAGCTAAAAACAAATATAGGAATATACGTAGACTTTGCAATAAGTGTATATATATATATAGTTTATTGCAAAGTATGTTGTAATTTCTACGTTTGGTCCTACTTTAGGTGAAAACTATTACATTTAAATATTATTTCAATATATATTATGATTATAAAAATACATAATATCATTATAAGTATATATCATATAATATATAATAGCATTATTTAATATTAATATTGAAAAATAAAAATTTTATGGTTGTTCAAAAAGTTTGCATTTAAAGTAGGAATATACACAGGAATTTCTGCAATTTGCAACTTGTATAGTATAAATTGCTATATATTTCCATCTCCTTGCAATTGGTATAGTGTAAAAGCATCTTTTGTTCATTTGCAGATGAATACAGGCGACTGTGCATCCAGAGGCTTCCGTTTGCCACCGGTAACGGCGGCGGCATCATCCACGACGGCAACGGCGGTCTGAACATCGGCAGCTACGGCAAAGGTCCTTCACATAATGGAAATGGCGGCGGCTATATTTACGGCGGCGAGCACACCATCATAAACGGCAATGGAGGCAACGGCGGCCAGAAGATTCAGATCAGTGAGTGGAAGCTGCCAGCTTTTCCCTTCAACTAACCGTCCGAAGCTAAGAACTCAATGGTGTTTTCCTGTTTGTGCTCAGGCCAGCTGAACGAGACGACCATCGACGTGTGCAAGCATTTCACCAACCTGTGCCTGAACGGCCGCTGCATTCCCACGCCCACCAGCTACCGCTGCGAATGCAACATGGGATACCGGCAAGACGTTCGCGGGGAGTGCATCGGTAAACCTGTGCATTCATCTTTCAGTCAAGAAAAGTCAGTGTTTTGAATGCTGGCATGATGTGAAATGTCCTCTGCTGCCATCTGTAGGAGATTTGCTTGACTTCCACAGGCCTGAGAGTTATAAACAGCAGATTGTGTCAATATTTTAGCACACATTATTGATTAATAGTGTTAATGGTCTCTTATACATCTGCTTTCTACCCTCAGATGTGGATGAGTGCGTTAGTAACCCGTGTGTGAATGGAGACTGTGTCAACACACAAGGATCGTATCACTGCAAATGTCACGAGGGATACCAGGGAACTCCCACCAAACAGGCCTGCATTGGTTTGTGGCATGATATATGATTATATTATATCATTTTATTGTCTTGTGCTCCATGCCTACACTATTATTTAATTTTTATTATTATTAATTTAGTTTATTTATTTTTTTCGCTTAAAATACAAAAACTGCTTATATTCTACATAAACCGTGAATGCATAATATTTACATTTTAACTAAGTAGTTAATTTTATATGACCCATTAAAATTTTAATGGAGGCAAGATGGCTAATATTACTATAAACAACTTATTTTAGTAATATTTATTACCATTAGTATATTTCACTTTTCAGTTTAGTTTGTTTTAGTAATTTTTATGTGCTTATTTTTTATATATGTTTATGTCTTCTTTATAACTTTAAATATTTATATCTTATATCTATGTGTTTATATATTTTTTATAATATTAAAATTTATATATAGCTTTAATTTATTTCAGTTTTATTTTTAGTCACTTTAATACTTCAACTTAAACTTGCTTACGTCAACCTTAACTTCAATTAAAATTTGTTATATATATATATATATATATATATATATATATACACATACACATATATATATATATATATATATATATATACACACACACACACACAAACATTATACAATTCATATTTATATTTTATCAAATATTATATCAAGTATTTATATTTTATTTCAGCTTTATTTCAAAAAATATTTTAAAAGGTATTTTGCATTACACACTAACCAGAATTAAATCTAACAAATAATATCACTGTGCTCTGTATCCTGCACACACAGCACTCAAATGTCAGTTTATTGTGAATTATCCCTTTTTAATGAATGTAATGATGAAAGTCAGCACAACTTCACTTCACACGGCCCAGCGCCCTGTGTGTGGACAACTGTAACTAATCTGTTCCTGTTGCTTCAGACATTGACGAGTGTATCGTGAACGGTGTTATGTGCCGTAACGGACGTTGCGTGAACACAGATGGAAGTTTCCAGTGCATCTGTAACGCTGGCTTTGAAATCAGTCCTGACGGGAAGAACTGCGTCGGTAAGCGCTTAAACGAAAACTCTGAACTACATAATATATATAAGTTTTTTATGTTTCTACACTCAGTATTTTTAAATATTTTAAATAGAAACACAAAAGTTGATGATTCAGCTGTTTGACTGCTAATTATTTGATAATATACTATAAATCCTGCATTAAAAAGATTTAAAATTGTTAAAATGTTTTATAAATCTCTTTTGGAGTTTGGTGTGGGTGGAGGGTGATAGAAGGTCAACATAAACATTTTTAATTAATCATTTTTTCTTGTCCTCTAGATCATGATGAATGTGCCACCACCAACATGTGCCTCAATGGCATGTGCATAAACGAAGACGGAAGCTTCAAGTGTATCTGCAAACCTGGATTTGCGTTGGCACCCAATGGACGCTACTGCACTGGTGAGCATATTTGGGATTCACTTAAAACGATTATTAAACCCCAACATTGTTTAGAAACTTAGAGTCTATCTATACGCTATATTTCAAGTCTTCTGAAGTTACATGAGTTTTATGTGAGAAACAGGCGCTAAATCACTAAAAACTAATTTAAGTCAAGTCAAGTCAAGTCACCTTTACTTATATAGCGCTTTTTACAATGCAAATTGTGTCAAAGCACTGCACAAAACCTTGGGAGAAACCAGGCTCAGTCGGGGGCAGTTCTCCTCTGGCCAAACAAACCAGCAGTTCAGTTCCAAACTGCAGCAAGTCAGATTGAATGGGCTCAGCTGGTTCCAGTGGTCTTTTCCGATGGCTGTCTAAGTGGCGGGGTCCTCAATGGGGATCTGTCTCTGGCGTTCATCCAGGCGTTTGGCCTCTGCCTACGATCAGGGACACATACGTCATCTCCCGGCGCTGATCCTCCATCTCAGGTGTTCGGTCATCTCAGATCATGTAATGGTTGGATCCGGACTGAAGTTCTGTAATTCCTGGCTGGCAGAAACGTAGAGACAAGCAGAGACATGATTAGCGTAGCTGCTGTTCCATCTAAGCAAAAATAAATTGTTCAACCCAAGCTAAAGAATAATAATAATGTACATTTGATCAGATATAACTGCAGTACAAGATTATAAGATGCATTATGTGAATGCTTGGCTAAAGAGATGTGTCTTTAATCTAGATTTAAACAGAGAGAGTGTGTCTGAACCCCGAACGTTATCAGGAAGGCTATTCCAGAGTTTGGGAGCCAAATGTGAAAAAGCTCTACCTCCTTTAGTGGACTTTGCTATCCTAGGTACTACCAAAAGTCCAGAGTTTTGCGACCTTAGGGAGCGGGTTGGATTATAGCGTGGTAGAAGACAAGTTAGATACGCAGGTGCTAAACCATTTAGGGCCTTATAGGCAAGTAATAATAATTTGTAAATGATACGGAACTTAATAGGTAGCCAATGCAGAGACTGTAAAATTGGAGTAATATGATCATATTTTCTTGATCTGGTAAGAACTCTAGCCGCTGCATTTTGGACTATCTGTAGCTTGTTTATTGAAGATGCAGGACAACCAGCTAGCAGTGCATTACAATAGTCCAGTCTAGAGGTCATGAATGCATGAACTAGCTTTTCTGCATCAGAAACAGGTAGCATGCTTCGAAGCTTGGCAATGTTTCTAAGATGGAAGAATGCTGTTTTTGTAACATGGGAAATATGATTTTCAAAGGACAAGTTGCTGTCTAAAATAACACCCAAATTTTTTACTTTAGAGGACGTAACAGTACATCCGTCTAGTTGCAAATTATAATCCACGAGATTCTGTGTGCTGTTTTTTGGTCCAATAAGTAATATCTCTGTCTTATCTGAATTTAGTAGGAGGAAATTATTGGTCATCCAATCTTTTACACTTTTTACACAATCTATTAGCTTAGATAGTTGAGAAGTTTCATCTGGTCTTGTTGAGATATATAATTGAGTATCATCAGCATAGCAATGAAAACTTATCCCGTGTTTTCTAATAATATTTCCAAGGGGCAACATGTATATTGAAAATAGCAGAGGACCTAGGACAGATCCTTGTGGTACTCCATACTTTACTGGTGATAATTGAGATGACTCCCCATTTAAATGAACAAAGTGGTAGCGATCAGACAGGTAGGATCTAAACCATCTTAAAGCCTGTCCTTGAATACCAATATATTTTTGTAATCGATCTATGAGTATATTATGGTCTATAGTGTCGAACGCAGCACTAAGATCAAGTAATACTAGCAACGAGGTGCAGCCTTGATCTGAAGCAAGTAGTAAGTCATTCGTAATTTTAACAAGTGCAGTTTCTGTACTATGATTGGGCCTGAAACCTGATTGAAATTCTTCATGGAGATCATTTTTTTGCAAAAAGGAGCATAATTGAGTAGACACAACTTTTTCTAAAATCTTTGACATAAACGGAAGATTTGAAATGGGTCTGTAATTTGCCAGTTCATTAGAATCTAGTTGTGGTTTCTTAATAAGAGGCTTAATAACCGCCACCTTGAATGGTTTTGGGACGTGACCTAAAGATAACGATGAGTTAATAATATTGAGAAGCGGTTTTTCTGCTACGGGTAACAACTCTTTCAGTAGTTTAGTAGGTACAGGATCTAATAAACACGTTGTTGGTTTAGATGCACTGATAAGTTTATTTAGCTCTTTCTGTCTTATAGTTGTAAAGCACGGCAGTTTTTCTTTGGGTGCGATGAATGAAGCTGAAATACTAGACGCATTAGAATCTACATTTGATATTGTATTTCTGATGTTATCTATTTTATCAGTAAAGAAATTCATAAAGTCATTACTATTAAACTGTGAGGGAATATTTAGATCGGGCGGTGTCTGTTTATTTGTTAATCTAGCCACTGTGCTAAATAAGAACCTTGGATTGTTTTGGTTATTATCTATGAGTTTGCGGATATGCTCTGCCCTGGCAGCTTTTAGAGCCTGTCTATATCTGGACATACTGTTTTTCCACGCAATCCTAAAAACTTCTAATTTAGTTTTTCTCCATTTGCGCTCAAGAATACGAGTTTCCTTCTTGAGAGAATGGGTATAACTGTTGTACCATGGCGCAGTACGTTTTTCTCTAACCTTTTTCAATTTACACTTGCGACATCTTAAAAATCATTGGTTCTTGCATCGGTAGGACATTTGTCGATGTCTTTAATGATCAAAATTGAAGTCGTTATTCTCTGAAAACTATTCAATCTCATTTGCGTATATTTGCACATCCATGGCACGTTTGACGTCAATAGCAAACAGTCGCAAGACGCAATAACCAATGACATTTGACATCATTAATGTCAAAACCGGTGCCTCAAAACATATATCGCTAGTTTTCATCTCAGTGACGTCAAATGTTGCACCTTGTCACTGGCGTCATTATTTGTTATTGATGTTGATCTCTAATGGTTCACGCCATTTCCTCATTCGTTAATCTCTGACAGACATCTAGGAATACCTGATGTCGGGCATAATATTAATCTATACACTATATTCCAAGCATTCTGAAGTCAAACGATAATTTTTGTCAGAGAAACAGACGCTATCATTTAAAATCACATTTCCAATTGCGCATTTTTTCAAATTTGACGTCAGATCTGGCGACACACATTTTGAGACATCTTTGGTTCTTACATCTGATGTCAATTGTGAATGATTTGACTTGTTATTCTCAGAAAATTGTTCCCTCGTTGAAACTTTTAAATCTCATTTGCGTTTGCGTATATTTGTAGATCACATTTGATGCAAGTCATGTCAGTGATATCAAATGTCATAAACTGCCACATCCCGTGACCATCATTGACATCATTATTCTTTATTGACATGTTGTTCTCAAACGCCTTGTGCTATTTCCTCCTTCGTTTCATTCTGACAGACATCGACGAATGCCAGACCTCGGGCATCTGTATGAATGGGCGCTGCGTGAACACCGAGGGCTCATTCCGCTGCGAGTGCCCGCCAGGACTAGCCATAGACGTGGACGGCCGTGTCTGTGTGGACACCCACATGCGCACCACCTGCTACGGCGCAATAAAGATGGGCACGTGTTCGCGTCCGTTCCCCGGGGCGGTGACGAAGTCGGAATGCTGCTGCGCCAACCCTGAACATGGCTTCGGAGAACCCTGCCAACCCTGCCCGGCATTCAACTCTGGTAAACCACAACGATACACCTTCCAGTCGCGAACAATCCTTTAATATTAATGCAACATATGTTAGCGTTGTGTGCATGTGTGCTAGCAGGTGGCTAACGTTGTTTGTTTGTTCGTAGCTGAGTTTCAAGCGGTGTGCAGCAGTGGACCTGGAATCACCACAGACGGGCGAGGTAAGTCTGTTTTCGCTAATTTGCTATTCGTTTATGAATGCTAAATGCTAACAGACTGCATTCGGTTTCTTCGTAGACATCAACGAATGTGCTTTGGATCCAGACATTTGTCAAAACGGCATCTGCGAGAACTTGCGTGGGAGCTACCGTTGCATCTGTAACATCGGCTATGAGTCCGACGCTAGCGGCAAGAATTGCGTGGGTAAGTTGTGTTAACTTTTTTTATTACGTAACTTGTTGATAGCAAAACTTAGCTTTAAAAGACTTCTTGTACAACACTTGCTCTGAAATCTATAAGTAGTAGTTGTGTTTGATCAATTTTGTTAACTTTTTGCATATCTTTCAGACATTAACGAATGTTTGGTGAATCGGTTGTTGTGCGACAACGGCATGTGTAGAAACACGCCAGGAAGTTACACTTGCTCTTGCCCCAAAGGATTCTCCTTCAAAGCTGACTCTGAGACTTGCGAAGGTTTGCTTATGATTTTTTTTTGTAAATTTCACATAAAATTATATACATTGTTTTTTTCTTTCTTACCTGTCGTCCTTTTGTTCAGACATCAACGAATGTGACTCCAACCCTTGCATCAATGGCGTGTGCCGCAACGTAGCCGGTTCCTTCAACTGTGAATGTTCCCACGGCAGCAAACTGGACTCCACCAACACCGTCTGCGTAGGTAAGTACGAAAAGTCGTTTTAGGCTAACAAGTGTTTCCATGGTAACAGTGAGATTGGTGGATTTCTTATGGATATTTCATTGGCTATTAAATGTGTTTTTTAAAATGTTTAAAATGCAACTGCTAAATACACAACCAAACGCTATTTAATACACAGCATTAGCATAGTGATGTGCGTGTCAATGTTGATTTTATTTTTAGAAGTAACCGAACAGTATTCTGTTACGTTTAAGCTATTATTTTCTAGCCAGGCGGTTTTCATTCTTTGTCTGAAACCGAACGTCGTTTGATTGAAACTAATGGAGTATGAAGGCAATAGGTCGCACGTTTGTGCTTGCAGGATGAATGCCCACTGCGATCCCATCCCGCTAGAGATGGTTTTTATATATCTGCAGAAATGCAATGACTCTCCTCAGGGGAGCCGCTCCAAATGTCAGAATGTCCATTTGTCATTGTCATGCTTTTTTGGTTCACTTTCATGTATTTGCTCCATGCAGACAGCATGAAAGGAACCTGCTGGCTAAACATCCAGGACGGCCGCTGTGAGGTGAATATAAACGGGGCCACGCTGAAGTCCGAGTGCTGCTCTACACTGGGGGCGGCCTGGGGAAGTCCATGTGAACGCTGCGAAATTGGTTAGTTCATATGCAAAAAGCAATATGCTAAAAAAAAAAAAAAAAGGCTTGTTTGGTTACATAGATAATTGACTAATTGACTTTTAAATAATTATATTTATTTATTGTAATTGTATTTACGTTAAATAATAATTATATTTTGTGTGTATTTTATATAAGCTTTGCCAATTTGTTTACAATTTATATTAATTGAATTCATTTTATTTAATTTAATAAAAGATTATTGCGAAACTTTTAGATAAATAATTATATTTATTTATCATTATATGATTTATATTTAAATAATTAGTTTTTTTTTTAAATAATAGCTTATTTGTATTTATTTATATGAATTAATATTTATTAAAAAGAATAATGTGAAAGTTTTAATGTTTGAAAAAAAAAATGTAAAGTCAAATTTAATTAAGCCAAAATGTAATGTATTAATGAATAGCTACATGAACCAATGTTTGCTTTAAAGACAGTCTTTAACACAAAAAATAAAGTTTTTGACATGTATTTTCTACAGATCCTGCCTGTTCGAAAGGTTTCGGTCGCATGAAGGGACTTGTGTGTGAAGGTACGTGTTACCCACAATCCTTTGCTGCATTAACCATAGTATCTATCTAGAGTTTTGCATGACGATGCATCCCGTTTCTGCTCTGTCTTTAGATATTAACGAGTGCGAGGTGTTTCCGGGTGTGTGCACAAACGGACGTTGTGTGAATACGCAGGGCTCGTTCCGATGCGAGTGTCCAGAGGGACTTACGCTGGACGGAGCCGGACGAACATGTGTTGGTATGGAAACATTTTAGTTTCTCAAATTATTTATTGCTTTAGTTGATTTATTGGTTGCAGACAGCATAATACATCAACATGAATATGTTTTTAAACCAAAAACAGAAACTGTCAACCTGATTTATGACTTTGAAGGGACAACTGATCCAAAACAAACCATTTTTTTGTAACTAACAACATGTGCGAATCAAACAGTGGTGATTTACAGTGGTCTGTGTGCCCTGTAGACATCCGAAGTGAGCAGTGTTATATGAAATGGGATGAGGACGAGTGCGTGGAACCGTTACCGGGCCGATATCGCGTGGATATGTGCTGCTGTACGGTGGGAGCGGCATGGGGCGTGGACTGTGAGGCCTGTCCTAAACTAAACACGCCTGAATTCAAAACCATCTGCCCACGGGGACCCGGAATCGCCAACCGAGGAGACATCCTGACAGGACGACCCTTCTACAAAGGTGCAGCGTCACAGCTGTTTGTCATTTATTCATAAGGATGAACGGATATGGGACTTTTGACCGATATGATACCGATATTTATGTAGTTTTAGCCGATAAATGATATTGGTCGATATTATAGTGTTTATAACATTGAAAACATTGTTAGAAAAAAAATATTGGCTTCCAATATCAGCTAAATGTGACCAATACCGATAATCTATTATCTGAGACAGGTATTATGGCTGACATTATAAATCTGTTTATTTCAGTACTTTTGAAAACTGACAATTATAAAACTTTTATTATAATAAATTTAATATATTATATTAATAAAAATTCTATATGCAATTTATATATTTTATATCATAATATTTAATATATATTATAAAAACTAAGCCAAATTATCCTTAAAAATAATAAAAATATAATTAAAAAAATATATAAAATGTGATAATATATTTAAATATATTGTTACATTGTTACCTAAAACATTCACATTATCCTTTTTTTAAATTGAATTAAAATTACAATACAAATGGACAATATATAAGGTATAACAAAAATTTGAATTATTTATAAAATAATAAAAAATAAATATTTGTTACCTAAAACTTTCACTAAATTGCATACAAATTGACAAAATATATAAAGAATTATAATTATTATTTCAATATAAACAATTTTAATAAATAAATATAATTATTTGTTACCTGAAATGTTCACATTAATCATTTTACAAATTTAAATAAAAATTAATTTAATATAAATTATACAAATTAACAAAATGTATATAAAATAACTAAACAATTACAATTATTGAAATATAAACGTAATTATATTACATAATGTTTTTTACATTGAACTTATGAAATTAAATAAAAATGTGTTTAATATAATTTATACACAAATTGAACTTTAAAAAACTTTAAATTATAATTATTATTTAAATATAAATAAAATTATAATAAATAAATATAAAGATTTATTTATCTAGACAAGAAAATAAGTATTTTTGGTATTTTATAATAATAATAATAACAACAACATTTTATTTATTTGACAATTTTTGGTTTTCTGTGCATTTTTCTGCAATTTTGTTCCCAAAGTATTACTAGATTACAGAAACACTTACAGACACAGAAAGTCAAATTTGTGGTATTTTCTTTAAGGTTTTTATCTGTGTTGAATAATGAGGTTATGATCCTGTGTTTCTCTGCAGATGTGAACGAATGTAAGGTCTTCAAAGGCCTGTGCACTCACGGGACGTGCCGAAACACCATCGGGAGCTTCAAATGTCGCTGCGACAGCGGCTTCGCCCTCACCATGGAGGAGAGGAACTGCACAGGTCAAACATCAAACACTAAATCAAACCTAGCATTGTTTCACTGCACGGCTCACTAGAGCTGAGATGATAAATTGATGCAGAATGGATTCATGGATTTATTCTGAGATCTTCCGAATGCATTCAGATTCTTTCTGGAGTCTATTCTGAGCTTAGATTTTAACAGCAGATGGTGCTCTACTCTAGTTTTTATGCACACACTCAAATGCTGATGAAAAGAGCGCTGTTGCGTTCGGCTGAGTCTGTAATTTCACCTCGACTCGGAATGTTTTTATGACGCGAAATTAATGCAAACATAGCCCACTGTGAACACCCTTTTAATTCGCTTCAACCTTTTCAAATTTTATGAATGATTATTTTAGGTTCGAGTGTAAGGATTTGGAAACAAGCAGAGTATTGCTGTTTGTAAAGCATGCAGCGCCATCTGCTGTTCAAAACCAAGCTCAGAATCGACTCGAGGAAGAATCGCGATGTTTTCGGAAAATCCCAGTATCCAATATTTTCCGAGCCCTACCGCTCACGCTGTTCCCCTCGCTCCCGCAGATATCGACGAGTGCACCATCTCTCCGGACCTGTGCGGACACGGCGTCTGCGTCAACACGCCCGGCAGCTTCGAGTGCGAGTGCTTCGATGGCTACGAGAGCGGCTTCATGATGATGAAGAACTGCATGGGTGAGACTCCATTCATGTTAATGTTATATATATATATAGTGCTGTCAAGCGATTAATCGCGATTAATCGCATCCAAAGTAAAAGTTTTTGTTTACATAATATATGTGTGTGTACTGTGTATATTTATTATGTATACATAAATATACGCACATGCATGTATATATTTTAGAAAAATGTTGTTAAATATTAAATATATTTATATATAATATGAAATATAAGAATATAAATATATACATGTAAATATTTTCAAAATATATACTGTATGTGTGTGTATTTATATATTCATAATAAATATTCACAGTACACATACACATATAATGTAAACAAAAACTTTCTGCATGCGATTAATCACGATTAATCGCTTGACAGCACTACTTTTATATAAAAATGTAAAACATTAAAGTTAATTGTTAATGTTTTAGATTTTATATACTCAGTTAAAGTTTTATCCATTAATTAATATTTTATATTTTCGCCTATTTATTAATATATAATATGCAATGTAAAATAATTGTATTTATTAATTTATATATAATACTTTATAATTTAAGGTACTTACGTAATACTTTATATTTTATATTACAGAAGTAAATAATAATAATTATTATTATTACCATTTAAATACAATGGAAATATATTTGTATATTAAAATTGGAGTATAGTGCAATGTATTCTATGGCATGACTTTTTTTTACTTATTATTTATAAATTTATATTTATAAATTTTTCTTATTTTTTTATCAGTTAATTAATATTTAATTAAAATAACTGTATTTGTTAATTATATTTAATTAATAAGTTTACTATTACAGAAATAGTATTTAAAAATACATGTCATATGTATTAATAAATAATAATTAAATATTATTATTATTATTATGATGATGAGTGAAATGTAATAGGAGTGACTGTATTATAGACATATTAAATTGAATTTAGAGACTTGAACCCTGGACGTTCTCCTCTGCCTCTGAAAGCCTGTGTGTCACAGCGTCTCTCTCTGTCGCACAGACATCGACGAGTGCGAGCGCGAGCCCCTGCTGTGCCGTGGCGGGACGTGTCTGAACACCGAGGGAAGTTATGAGTGCGACTGTCCTCCGGGTCACCAGCTGAGCACAGAGGCCTCGGCCTGTGAAGGTACAGACCTGCTGAGCTTTACTCTAGTGGTGAAAACATTGGATAAAATAAATAATCTGAGGGTAATTGTGTATAATTCACTTTCAAATTTGTATACATTGTTTTATAATTTACAAAACATTTGTATAATTTTACTAAATTAAAATGTATTTAATGATTTGTCTTGTTATCCATATTTTAAACATGTAGTAATATTTCATATCTTTTATCAGTTTATTGATAATTGTATTAATTTAATTTATAAAAAATATATAATTGTATACCTATTATTATATTAATGTTATACCTATTATAATTTGAATATAATAGAAGTGACTGTATTATAGACATTTTAGAATTGAATTTAATTTGAGAAGCTGGCAAAAAATACTGTTGTACAGTGCATTTAAAATTAAATGTGATCGTATTCAAATGTGTCCCGACAATCTTTATCTCACACGTTAATTATTATTTTTCCCCCTCAGATGTGAACGAGTGTCAGCTGAGTAGTAACCTGTGCAGGAACGGTCAGTGTGTGAATATGGTGGGCACCTATCAGTGCTCCTGCGACACGGGATACCAGGTGACGCCCGACCGACAGGGCTGCGTGGGTGAGAAACCTCCACCGACATCCACACGTATCAAACTAGCAATCAAAAATCAGTGCATCAGCTATAAACGTGCATCTTCTCACTTCCACAGACATCGACGAGTGCACCATCATGAACGGCGGCTGCGATACTCACTGTACAAACTCGGAGGGAAGTTACGAATGCAGCTGCAGCGAAGGTTACGCGCTCATGCCTGACCTCAGGACCTGCGCCGGTAACACACACACACACACACACACACACACTAGAGCTGCACGATTAATTGTTAAAAGATCGCAATCTCAAATTCAACCAGCCACGTGATCTAATTTCTAAATAATTCGCTCGTGTCTATTAATAATACTACTAATAAATAAAATAATACTACACAGTATTATTTCTGTCTTACAGTCATTCATATAATCACAGAAATACTGGGATGAAAGCTTATAGTTCGGATATAAACATAGTAACGATCAAAATAGAGCAAATCATCTTTTGAAAGTAACTGGCGCTTCAAATAACGTTTGTGTCGATTGCATTGTTTCTCCAGTGGGTGGCGACAATTGAATATTAAAAACTGTATTTGAGTCATTCATTCAAAAGATTCGTTCAAAAACACTGATTCATCCAGTAATAAAACAAGTGAGGTATTTATTAGTGAGTCATTCAAACTATTTTTTTTATAATTGAAAAACAAAAAATTGGTGTATTAAATATATTATATTTTAAATGCATATATTAGGCCTATATGTGACCCTGGACCACAAAACAGGGTCTCCATTTTGCTTTCCGTTGATGTATGGTTTGTTATGATAGGACAATATTTGGCTGAAAATCTGGAATCTGAGGGTGCAAAAAAATATACATATTGAGAAAATCTCCTTTAAAGTTAGTTCTTAGCAATGCATATTATTAATAAAAAATTAAGTTTTGATATATTTATGGTAGGAAATTTACAAACTATCTTCATGGAACATGATCTTTACCTTTGATACCTTTATCCTTTTTTTTTTTTTTACCTTTATCCTAATGATTTTTGGCATAAAAGAAAAATTGATCATTTTGACCCATGCAATGTATTTTTGGCTATTGATAGAAATACCGAAATAGAAAATAGAAATAGAAATACACTTTTAAATAGCCTGCAGCATTTGATATTTTGTCACATTATTTTGTTTAGTTCAGAATCATGGGAGAATCGAGCAGCTCTAACACACACACACACACACACTGTTCCTCTCAGACTGAGCCTCGTCTCTCCCCGCAGACATCGACGAGTGTGAAGACACGCCGGATATCTGCGACGGCGGCCAGTGTACGAACATCCCCGGAGAATATCGCTGTCTCTGCTACGACGGCTTCATGGCCTCCATGGACATGCGCACCTGCATCGGTGAGACTAACCTGAGTTCAGATGTGTGTGTGTGTGTGTGTGTGTGTGTGAGAGAGAGGATAAGAAACTCAATTCGTATACATTTGTGTGTATATTACTCTTAAAAAAATAAACATCTTCAAATAATTTACTTAAATAATTGTACAGTATCCTTGATTTATTTCATGAATTTATTTGTAAGAATTATTTTTGTGTAATTTAACTAATAAAAATGAGTAGTAAATTAATTAATTCAATAATTTTATATATTCGTTCTTAGTAACATTGATTTATTTTAATTTTTTTATTATTTTATGTTTGATTGTGTTATTTAAATTATAAAATGTGTAATATTTACATTTAATTAAATAGTTTACGTTGATTTTAATTCATATTTATGATTCATTATGATTTTCTTTTTATAAATTATTCTAATTTGTGTGCTTGTTTGTTGCATTTGTATTCAAGTAATAAAAGGCTTGAAAGTACCAAAGTTATTTATATTATTTCATTTTATTGCTTAGTAACCTTGATTTATTTAATGATTTTTTTAAATTTACTGTTCGTTTACTTTTAATTAAATAATAAAAATAGTAATGCTTTACTTTGAAATAAAGTTTACATTATTACATTTTAAGGGATAGTGACCTTGATTTAATTTATGAATTATTCTATTTTTGTTTAACCTTTAAAAAAGTAAAAATAATCTTTTATTTAAATAATTAAATAACTTTAATGTTTAGTTACCTTGATTTATTTTTTAATGAATTATTCAAATTGTTGCCTTTTTATTTGTATGCTTGTATCATTTCCTTTTTTATCTTTATTGTAATTTATTAACTAAGAATATACTTTTCAGTTAATAATTTGACATTATTTAATTTGAATGTGTAGTAACCTTGATTTATTTAATTTAATTTTATTTTTACTTTTAAATTCAAATAATAATGTATTTTTAATTATATAATTTGAATGTTTAGTTACCTTGATTTACTGTATAATATTTTAAAACTTATTCACATTTTTGCCATTTTATTTTTTATTTCTATGTTTGCTACTTCCTTTTTTATCTTTCTTGTAATTTACGAAGGAATAATTTACTTTTAACTTAATAATTTGTCATTATTTAATTATAATATATGTAGTAACCTTGATTTATTTTATGAATTATTTTACTTGTTTTATTTTATATAAAATATAAATTAATGATTTAATTTATTTTAAAAAAATTTGAATGTTACCTTAATTTTAATCAAAGTTAGCTTGATTTTTTTATTTATTGAATTTTAAATGAATTATTTTATTGCATTTATTTGTTTATTTTTTTGTATATTTTTATTCTGATGATTAGTCGTGATAGTGTAATGCCTCTTATGTATTTATATGCTCGTATTACATCCTAATCTGATCTGTCCCGTCTTGTATTCGTCCAGATGTCAACGAATGCGATCTGAATCCCAACATCTGTCTGCACGGCGACTGTGAAAACACGAAAGGCTCCTTCATCTGCCACTGTCAGCTGGGATACTTCGTCAAGAAGGGCTCCACCGGATGCACAGGTAACCTGGATTCCTCTAGAATCGAGTCCAACCTCAAACGAAAAGACCGGCAGCTCTAAAGTGTTTGTTTTGCATCAGATATCGACGAGTGTGAGATCGGCGCTCATAACTGCGACATGCACGCCTCCTGCGTCAACGTCCCGGGGAGCTTCAAGTGCCGCTGCCGTGACGGCTGGGAGGGCGACGGGATCAAGTGCATTGGTGAGTGACGAGCGCTGACGACCGTCAGGTTAACGTTAGAGTCCTGAATGTGGTTTGAGGCTGTTTCTGCGTCGCTGCAGATGTGGACGAGTGTGTGACGGAAGAACACAACTGTAACCCGAACGCCGAGTGCATGAACACGCCGGGATCGTACCGCTGCACCTGTAAGGAGGGATTCAACGGCGACGGATTCACCTGCTCCGGTATCACGCAACACACGCTTTTCATTTAATATTTACTAGCCTTTGTTTTGTGAAGTTATTGTATTTGTTTGTTTGTATAATTCACTTTTAATTTGAACTTTTAATTAAATAATACAAATAATCTTTACTTAGAAAGTAACCTGAACTTAATATTAGAAAGTAATCATTACATATAAGTAATCCTTTACTTTTAAGAAATTTTACATAAATTTTATTGTTCAGAAATCTTAACTTATTTTCATCTTATTATTTGTGTAATTTATTTTTAACTTTACATTAAATAAAAAAAGTTTTACTTAAAGTAATTTTTAGCTATAAGTAATATTTTACTTTTAATTAAGTCATTTTATATTAACTTTATTGTTCTGAAATATTTATTTATTTTATTTTATTTGTGTTTGTATAATTTACTTTTAAATAAAATAAAAACAAATAATTTCCATGTAATTAAATAATTTTAATTATTTGTATTTTATACTTAAATAATTTCATTGTCATTACAGAAATAGAATTAATATATACATAATACATAGTTTTATGTTTAGTAACAAAATTATAACTTAATTTATTTGTTTGTGTAATCTCCTTTTAATTTAATTCTAAAAAAATTTCCATATTTTCTTTGTATATTTTTATTTTATGTGTTTAGTAATGTGTAATGATATTGTAATGTTACACATGTTTTTTTTTTGTTATCTTATTTGCTACAATCCCTGGTCTTAAGTTTGATTGTCCAGCATGTTTTCTGCTATAAAACTCGACATAAATGGCATGATTGTTGGTGGTTTGTGTACTTCTCTGCAGACATGGACGAGTGCGCTGATAACGTGAATCTGTGTGAGAACGGTCAGTGTTTGAACGCACCGGGAGGATATCGCTGCGAGTGTGAGATGGGCTTCACACCGACTGAAGACAGCAAGGCCTGCCAGGGTAAACACACACACACACACACACACACACTCTCTCTCTTACAGTAACACACACTCATTCGATCCGCTGTGTGTTTGTCACCCGTCAGACATCGACGAGTGTAACTTCCAGAACATCTGCGTGTTTGGATCGTGTCAGAACCTGCCGGGAATGTTTCGCTGCATCTGCGACTACGGCTACGAGCTGGACCGCAGTGGAGGAAACTGCACAGGTGAGACACACACACACACCTGAATCACGGCGTCATGGAGATCTTAAGACTGTGTTCATTTCAACAAATGTCGATAAGAGACACTAAATTTAAGCATAGCCTTGTATTTTTGTAAAAAAAAAAATGTGTAGTTTACTTTAAAATAATAAATAATTAAGGTTTAATTAAATCATTTTATATGGAAAATGTATTTTATAATTATATTTAATATTTATTTTTATTTAAATGAAAAACAATTTAATCAAATACGTATTTTTCCTAGATTTATTTTATAAATCTTTATTTGTTGGTAATTTACTTTTAATTAAATTATTATTTGTAGTTAAATCGTTTTAGATTAGCATTTGAATGTTGAAAGAAATATAATACATTTATATCAAGTTAGATGCATTGTCTTTTAATTAATTTTACATTGATTTAATTTTCTTGTTTGGTAACATTGATTTATTTAATTAACATTTTATTTGTTGATGTGATTTACTATTTAATTACATAATAATAATTGTACATTATTTGTACATTAATATTTAACGGCGCCTAAATTAGAAAGACCAAAGAAATAATTTTTTCTAAGATTTATTTTATTTCATTTTATTTTAATTGTTTGTTTAATTTTACTTTAAATAAAAGTTAAATACAATATTCAATTTTAATGAATCAATTTTACATTTAATTTGAATGTTTAGTACCTACTTATAAACTATTTTAATTGTGTAATTTTAATTAAAATAAAATGCAATCATTTTAATTAAATAATTTTCTATTACATTTATATCAATATTTTAATTTATATTTAAATTTATAATAATATTGTGAAATATTTTTTTATTTAATACTTTAATTGAATAATTGCACATTTATGGAATTTTAATGTTTAGCAACTTATCAATTTTATAGTTTTTTCTTTTAAATTAATTTAGTTGCGTAATTTACTTTTAATAAAGTACTAAACCCAATAAAGTATTTAACCTACATTTAAAGACATTTTACAGTATTTAATTTTGAATAATTTTAATGAAGACATGCAACTATATTAATCTTAATTAATATTAATCTCATCAGGACCGTGTGTTTTTTCTCACTTCTGTCTCTCATCCGTCTCTCTTTGGCAGACATTAACGAGTGTTTCGACCCTGTGAACTGCATCAACGGCGTGTGTGTGAATCTGCCCGGCAGCTACCTGTGCAACTGTCCGCCGGACTTCGAGCTCAACCCGTCGGGCGTGGGCTGCGTGGGTACGGAGCCATCCTGCTTCAGTCTGCCACATTCATCGCCATCACTGTAAACGTAACGTGGCTTGTCTCCATTCTCTTTCAGACACGCGGGTGGGGAACTGCTTCCTGGACACGCTGGACCGCGGCGACGGAGGCATCTCCTGCAGCGCTGAGATCGGGGTGGGCGTGACCCGCGCCTCCTGCTGCTGCTCGCTGGGCGGAGCCTGGGGAAACCCCTGCGAACTCTGCCCGCCCATCAACTCCAGTACGAACAACACTCCCTCAACACTGAACTCTAGCAGTCCAACCGTATCGCTGTCCTCAGTGGCCAGGAATGAATCTAGAAATCAGGGTTTTTAATGTTATTTTTGTGGTCCAGGGTCACAAATATTTGAAATGAAAGTAGTTTACACAATATTAACTTCAGTTTCACTTAAGCATATTTAAAAATAAGCAGCAGTGATCATTTGGATAATATTCAAAATATCGATACAGCGCTATATCAATATTTAAAGAGCTATACGTATAAAATAAATACATTTTTTTTTTTTATTCCCACTTATTGGAGATTTATTTTAGATTATTTTAGAGTGTAACAAAAATACAAGTAAGAGACCAATATATTAAATACAAGTAAGAGACCAATATATTGGTAAATATTAAGCTATTTTCCCATCAACCGATACATTTTTAATAATATATACACAATTATTATTATTATTATTATTCTTATTCCCACTTATTTTAGTTTCTTGTAATGTGTAAAAAAATACAAGTAAGATACCAATATATCGGTAAATATTAAGCTATTTTCCCATCAGCCAATACATTTTTAATAATATATACAATTATTATTATTATTCCCACTTATTTCAGACTCATTTTAGTTTCTTATAATGTGTAACAAAAATACAAGTAAGAGACTGATATATTGGTAAATATTAAGCTATTTTCCCATCAGCCAATACATTTTTAATAATATATACAATTATTATTATTATTCCCGCTTATTTTAGTTTCTTGTAATGTGTAGCAAAAATACAAGCAAGAGACCGATATATCAGTAAATATTTAGCTATTTTCCCATCAGCCGATAAATTTTTAATGATATATACAATTATTATTATTATTTTTATTCTCGCTTATTTCAGTCTTATTTTAGTTTCTTGTTATGTGTAATAAAAATACAAGCAAGAGACCGCTATATCAGTAAATATTTAGCTATTTTCCCATCAGCCGATACATTTTTAATGATATATACAATTATTATTATTATTATTATTATTTTTATTCTTGCTTATTTCAGTCTTATTTTAGTTTCTTGTTACGTGTAATAAAAATACAAGCAAGAGACCGATATATCGGAAAATATTTAGCTATTTTCCCATCTGCCGATAAATTGTTAAGAATATATACAATTATTATGATTTTTTTTATTCCCACTTATTTCAGTCTTATTTTAGTTTATTGTAAAGTGTAACAAAGCGTGTTACAAGACCGATATATCAGTAAATATTTAGCTATCTGCCGATACCTGTGCTGTAGTAAAACCACCTAAAACTTGAATTCCCAGAGACAATTTTTGGTCATTTACTGTCATTTAAAGTAATTTGTACATATATATATCACCATTATAACAGCTGTCGCTCACTCTGATCCCTAAATATCGGTTCAAGCATCAGCCAATTAAAAACAGTCGAAAACACTACATACTCATTCTGCCATAAGCACAGACTGATTGTATTCATGATGAACTGTGTGTCTCCTCACAGCCGAGTACAAAACGCTGTGTCCCGGAGGAGAGGGTTTCCGGCCCAATCCCATCACCGTCATCCTGGAGGGTAAGAGCGGATCAACAGCGCAACTCCTGCGGCCTGTGAGTCTAACGACGCCTACATTAATAATCTCTCTGTCACGCGTGCAGACATCGACGAGTGCCAGGAGCTGCCCGGTCTGTGTCAGGGGGGTAACTGCGTCAACACCTTCGGCAGCTTCCAGTGCGAGTGTCCCGCCGGATACTACCTCAACGAGGAGACGCGCATCTGCGAAGGTCCGGCCGACAGAGTTTTTAGTTTTTAATAGTAATTTAATTCAATTTTTAGCAAATTATTTGATTAATTGTTGTTTATGCAGTAATTTATTTGTTTAATTTACTTTTAATTAAATATTGCACTGTAATATTAATAACAATAATTAACATTTAATTAAACAATTTAATATTTATATTAAATGTATAATACATTTCAATAATTAATACATTTTCAATCAAATTTACTTTTATTCAATTTTTAGGAATGTATTTTCAATTAAAGTTTTATTTCTGTAATTTAAATGAAATAATTCACTTTTAATTAAATTTAACTTTAACTTCAATTAAAATGTATACAAACTTTATGTAAATATTCTACTAATTTAATTAAATGTATATTTATATTATGAATTATTTTAATAATTCATAATTGTGTGATTTTAATAAAATTAAATCATTTAAATCATTTTAATTTCAGTGTTGATTCATATTTGAATACTTTAATGTGGAATTTACTTTTAAGTGAATAACAATAAATACATTTTAATTAATTTCAATTAAATGTTTATTAAATTAGCTTTTAATTACATTTATTGAATTTTGTATTTATACAAGTAATTTATATTAATATTTAAATAATTTGATTTACTTTTATCTGAAAAAGTTTGAATTACTTTGTGTCATTAAGTATTTTTATTAAAGTAGTTTTATATTAAATTTATATTATTTAATATTTTTTTATTATTTAATAATTAATCATTTTAACGTTCAGTAACTTTTATTTAAATATATTTTGATTTAATTTTATTTAAATGCATTACTTTAACTTTATTTGATTGTTCATGAATGTGTTTTTATGAATTTATGTAATTTACTTTTAATGAAATTATTAACATTATATAAATGTAATATTACTTTTATTTATTATTAACAATATATTTAATTTTTATAATTGTAATTAAGACATGCAAATTTCTGCAAACATCTATAAAAGGGGCAGCGAGACAGAAAGAGCTGGAGTCAATCGAGTATTTGAATGCTGATATGTTTTCTGATGGATTCTCTCAGATATCGACGAATGTACGGCGCACATCGGCATCTGCGGTCCGGGAACCTGCTACAACACGCTGGGAAACTACACCTGCGTCTGTCCGCCCGAGTACATGCAGGTGAACGGAGGAAACAACTGCATGGGTAAGAGCCGCTCGCCGAGCGTTTACGACTGAATCACAGCTTCTGGAGCTCATCCGCATGTTTCTGTTTCACAGATATGAGAAAGAGCGTGTGCTACCGCAACTTCAACGACACCTGCGAGAACGAGCTCTCCTTCAACATGACTAAGAAGATGTGCTGCTGCTCCTATAACGTGGGCAAAGCCTGGAACAGACCCTGCGAGGCCTGTCCCACACCGGCCACGTGTGAGTGTGGGAGAACCATGTCTAAATACATGAGAGTGGATGCGAGTGGCATTCAACAAAAGTCAAAATAATGGAGGAGAAATCGTTGAGAAAATACACAGACATTGCATTGCACAAAAAAAAATATATATAGAAAATAACTAATATAAATATAAATCATTTAATGTAGTTGGGCCTTGGTTTCTGATGGTGTGGTTTTAAAATTTACACTCCATTTGCATTGTTTAGCTTTTAATAAAATACAATTTAATTTTATTAAATAAAAATAAATTAAATATTAATTGAAATGTGTTTATAAATTAAAAATATAAATATATCTCAGTTTCTGAGGGTGTGGCATTCAAATTTAGGCTACTTTTAAATTAAATTAAATTAAATTAAATTAAATTAAATTAAATTAAATTAAATTAAATTAAATTAAATTAAATTAAATTAAATTAGGCCTTTGTGTGGCATTAAAATTCATGCTCCATTTGCATGGAATAAAATAAAAAAATAAAGTAAAATAGGAAATAAATATAAAAAATTAAAATAATTTGAAGGTGTGCATTAAAAGAATTAAATTAAATTGTAAAATTATTTTTAAGCAGTGACAATATTTTAGGTGGGTCTTGGTTTCTGAATGCGTGGCATTAAAATGTAGGCTACTTTCGGGAATCGGAAATAAATGTGTAAATAAAAATAATTTGGGTCTTTTTTTCTGAGGGTGTGGCATTCGAAGTCACAATAAAATGGAATAAAATGCATTGCACATCACTGCATAAAATAAAAAAAGCTATATAAATATAAATATACAAATATGAATCATTTAAGCAATTTTTGGCATTAAAATTTAGGCTATTTTTGCTTTGCTTCGCATAAAATTTAAGTAAAATAAATGTAGAAATGAAGAGTTCAGATGGAATTATTCTTCTAAAATGAGCATTTTTTGATCAGACTCCTGTGTGTAGGTTCAGTAATTTAACTTTAATGGCAATGAATAATTTCTTTTCATTGCCGTTATAATGAAATAACAACATAAACGTGCTCATTTTAGAAGAAAATTTCAGACTATTAGAGGCTTTTGCATCTGAACTCTTCAAATATAAATAATTTTAGCATTCATTATTTGGGTCTTTCTGAGGCTGGGGAATTAAATTCAGTCTCCGCATGGATTATATTCTCCCTGATGTGTGTTTATTTTGTGTCTCCTGCAGCCGAGTACCAGCTGCTGTGTGGAAATCAGGCTCCCGGTTTCATCATCGACATTCACACCGGAAAACCCATCGGTGAGTCGCCTGAAACATCTCACTTCATCAACACAAGCTCTGCGTGAGCGCTTTCATAAGGGCAGCCTGTTTATATTCCCCTCAGATATCGACGAGTGTCGCGAGATCCCGGGAATCTGTGCGAATGGCGTCTGCATCAACCAGATCGGCAGTTTCCGCTGCGAGTGTCCCATGGGCTTCAGCTACAACAACATCCTGCTCATCTGCGAAGGTACCGCCGCATGACCTGCCTCTGTACTGAAGATCGCTGTCGTATTTCTTGACTTACGCCGTCTGTTCGCCACAGATATCGACGAGTGCAACAGTGGTGACAACCTGTGCCAGCGAAACGCAAACTGCATCAACATCCCCGGAAGCTACCGCTGCGAGTGTTCGGCTGGATTCAAGCTGTCGCCCAGCGGAGCCTGCGTCGGTGAGTCCAGCTCCGGGTTTCACTGCATCCGCCGCTGTTTAGCAAATTTACTAAATAAAATAAAATGATAAAAAATCTAATAAAAATGATTCAACCAGTCATTAGATGGGTTCGTTTTTGGCATTCAAATTCAGTCAGAATAAAATTTAAGTTGGCATTAATTGCGAGCACAATTATTTTGCGCAAAACCACATCTAACAAAACATTTTTCTGAACTATATACATGCATGTGTGTGTATTTATAAATGCATAATAAATATACACAGCACACACATATATTATGTAAACAAAAACTTTTACTTTGAATGCGATTAATCGCGATTAATCATTTGACAGCAATAGTTTAATATCATTTTTATATGTTCATAAAGTGTAATTTCTGGCTGATTTTGTGGCTTTCTGAATCCCAGAGTGTTTTCCAGTAAAGAGCTGGCTGTAACGGTGTTTATTGTGTTGTTGTGGCATGTTTTGTCAGACCGTAACGAGTGTCAGGAGATCCCAAACGTCTGCAGTCACGGCGAGTGCATCGACACTCAGGGCAGCTTCCGCTGTCTGTGCCACAACGGCTTCAAGACCACGCCGGACCAGACCATGTGCATGGGTGAGTGTTTGCAGCGCTCTTCAGGTGTCTGCTGCTCTGAATCGCGTCTGATCGGCTGAATCTCACTGTCTCTGCCAGATATCGACGAGTGCGAGCGGCAGCCGTGTGGAAACGGCACCTGTAAAAACACCGTGGGCTCCTACAACTGCCTGTGCTTCCCGGGCTTCGAGCTCACGCACAACAACGACTGCATGGGTGAGAAAACAACTGCTACAGCTTCTGGACGCTTATAGAGCAACCATAATGTGACCGGAAGCCTGCTAGAGTTTATATGTGTCCAAAATGAATATGATTACCTGTTATTTTTATCAGTAGGAAACTTTACAATTTTAAAATTTTAGAATGTGATTTTAACCATTTAAATACATAATTAACCATTTAATATCGCAAAGAAATGTGCATATTATCAGTAGTAAAGACTGACATGTTTCCTTTCATTTAATCAAAATGGAATGTCATGATTTGAAAATGTATTTTAAAATATTAAATAAAATATTACGCTAAATATTTGAGCTAAAATGTGCATGCAAAGATAATGTACTCATTTTGTAGTTAAAATTGAGAAATGAGACAGAAATTCACAATACTGATCATTATTTGTTACTGATTGTGTGGGTATTAATGTCAAACTATGTGCACAGGTATGATATCCTAATGAAAGCAGAGGTGGTTTCTGATGAGGAGTGACTGTGAAGGGTTAACTGTGTGCGGTGTGTGTGTTCAGATATCGACGAGTGCAGCGTTCACGCCAGTCAGGTGTGCAGGAACGGCCAGTGCATCAACAGCATGGGCTCCTTCAGGTGTCTGTGTCTGGACGGATATAACCTGACGCCGGACGGCAAGAACTGCGTCGGTGAGACCCTTACTGATCATCAACACACTCCGGCTGAAACCTCTCTATCGATCCAGTAGTTCATGAAACACCTCAACATCCATACCATTGATCAGGAAACTGCAGACCTCCAGGGAAAACTCTGTTTTATTGCAGAAACACATCTCGTGTTTGTAACCTGTAGACCAAATAAGCGAAATAACATCGCTTTTTTAATATAAAACACAGTTTGACAAAATAAGCGTGAGCACACACCTTATTTTAAAATAAAAATCCCACGTTTTGTTAGCAATATAAATATTTACATTTACATCATCATTTGTGTTTTATATAATATGTTGCGATTTATAAATAGCATTTTATTAGCTGTGTAAATTTATAAATAAATTCTAGATGTTCATAAATATGCATTTGTTTAGATGCAGTTTATTAGTTTTACTTGCATAAAATATTTAAAAATTAAGATGTATGCATATTTTAAATACATTTTATTATATGTCTCATATTACAATTTTTTTATATATATATATATATATATATATATATATTACATTGTCATTAATTAATATTATTTTATCTAGATGAAGTAGGGCATTTTAGTAGTTTTACCTAGTGTAATATAATTAATTTCTTTAAATATTGGTATTTTACAGTTGAATTATGTTGAATCATTAATTGTATTTAGCGAGAATGTGTTACATAAAAATATTTATAAATAAGACGTTAACATATTTTATATATATATATATATATATATATACTATATATAACTAATATTTAATACATTTTATGTAATGTTTTATATAATATTTTGCCATTAATATGTATTTTTTTAGACAATGCAGGGTTTTATTAGCTGTACCTATTGAACATCTATAAATAAAAATAGATATTTATAAATATTTGTTTTATAAATATTACCTTTAAATATTGATATTTTGCAACTGAAGTAGAATACAGGATTTTTTTTATTAGTCATATTTCGGACGAATTTATGTTTTACATAAAAATAAAATGCATACATATTTCATATCTATTATATTTATTATACATTTTATTTTTCAGACATATTTTATATAATGTATAAACATATTTAATCAGTATTTTTAGATAAATTTGTGGCAAACAGTGCTTAGATTGTTTTTGTATAATTAAAAACACATCACCCTGTTATCAAAGCGGCTGTTTTTAGTAATTGAAAGATTTTTCCGACTGCTCTCATTGCTGTAGTTTAGTTGCTCTGATCATCATGTGTTGTGTTATGTAATAATGTGTGTGTGTGTGTGTGTGTGTGTGTGCCAGATATTAACGAGTGTGTGACGCTGCCGGGCGCCTGTCAGCCAGGAACCTGTCAGAATCTGGACGGCTCGTTCCGCTGCATCTGTCCGCCCGGATACGAGGTGCAGAACGACAAGTGTGTGGGTAAGAGCATCACATTTACACACACACACACACACACACGCGCGCCTGTGAGCCGCGCTGACCCGTCTCGTCCCGCACAGATATCAACGAGTGCACCGTGGAGCCCAACATCTGTCAGTTTGGCACGTGTAAAAACACGCCGGGCAGCTTCCAGTGCCTCTGTCAGCCCGGGTTTGTGCTGTCCGACAACGGCCGCCGCTGCTTCGGTGAGAAACACGCATTTCATCATATCAGTCTGCTTTTAAAAGCTATATTTTATTTTATTATGTTGCTGTTTGTTACTATTATTTCTAGTTGTATTATTTTAAGTGACCTACCTTATTCAATAGATCTGTGCGCAACATCCGTTTAATAAATCATTCTAGTGTAGTTGAGTTTATAAATAAAATATAAATGTTCATAGTTGTTCACTTTTTTTTTGCAATTGTTTTTTTACATAATTTTTTTTTTTTTTATGAAAAAAATTATTATACATTTTATAAATATATTTTAAAATTTAGTTAATGTTGATCATTTAATGAAATCGGTTTTAATAAAATCGGTTTCATATAATAAATTCAGTTTTATGTTACAATTTATAACTGTCATTTTAATTTAATAAAGTCGTGTTTAATTAGTTAATTTAGTGTGCATTTATAAATAAACTATGAATGTTTCATATATACGTTTGTTAAAATATTTATATTTTGCAATTGAATTAGACGGAATAGTATGTTTTTTTTTCTAAGATGTATTTAACATGATTTTGTTTTATTACATAAAATATTTATCAGTAAAATTGAAATTTCATAAATGTATTTAATTAATCATTTTCAATTTCATATAATTTAAATTTTAATCATTTAATTTAATTTAAAAAATAATAATGTAATAAAAATGGTCTCATGTAATTAATAAATCATTCTACGTTGTATACAATGTTTAATTTTCATAATAAAATTTCAATAGTTTCATATAATTAATTGCTCATTTTACATTTTATTAGAAAAATTGTAATTTTGACAATTTAATTTAATGAAAAAATTAATAAAGTGTTTTGTCTAATTGAGATTTTAACATTTTATTATGTCAAACTGAAGTATAAATATATATGAATATTTTAAACAGTTTATTTATTATGGAATAATAATACTTCATGTATCTATAATGTTTTATATAATATGTTGCCATTAATAAATATTTTATTTACATAAAGTAGAGTGTTTTATTAGTTGTACTTCATGTAAATTTATAAATTAAGTATTAATATTCATAAAGTTTAAATACTGATGTTTTGCAATTGCATTAGATAATATCGGGTGTTTTATATATTAGCATATATTTATGCATTACGTAAAATATTTATTTAAAAAAAAATATTTTTATTTTATTTATTGTATTTAATTTTTTTTTTTTATACAATATGTTGTCATTTCTAATGATCATTTTATGTATATAAAGTAGTAGAAATAATATATTACTGTGTTGGGTATTTCCATGTATTGTCCTCACATGAATGTGTGTTTTTATCGTCAGATACGCGCGAGAGCTTCTGTTTCACGCGTTTCGAAGCGGGCAAATGCTCCGTCCCCAAACCGCTCAACACCACCAAAGCCAAGTGCTGCTGCAGCCTGCTGCCGGGCGAGGGATGGGGCGACCCCTGCGAACTGTGCCCGCGCGAGACCGAGGGTAACTGAAAAAAACTATTAAATTATTTCATAAAAACTGCTTTATCTCATTACTACGTCATTTTAATTATTACAAATACATTTTTGTTATTTTAATAATTTAATTTAACAAAAAAGCTTTAATAATTTAAGTCAAGTCGTCTCGTATATTAATAAATAGTTCTAAATTTTATAAAAAAAAAAAACTATTTAATATTATTTGATCATTTAATTGAACAAAAAACAATAGTTTCATGAAAATGTAATTAATTTGAATCAATGTTAGTCAATAATTTTGATCATTTCAAATTTGTGCAAAAAAAACGTAATCATTTATTTTTCATGAAAATGTAAGTAAATGAAATAATTTAATGTTTTATGTAATTAATAAATAGGTCTAATTTTAATCAACTTTAGTAAATTGAATTGATCATTTAAAATTATTTGTAGTATTATTTGATCATTTAATTTAACAAAAAAACAGTAGTTCATGAAAATGAAAAATTATTTAAATTATTATTTTATTATTTTTTAATTAAATAATTTAATAATGTTTTATATAATTCATAAATCGTTCCAAGTTTAATAAATTTTAGTCATTTTAATTTTGATCATTTAACCAAAAATGGTAATACTTTAATACAGTTGTTTTGTATAATTAATAAATTGTTCTCATATACAACAATAAATAATCATTTCATTAAAAAAAGCTTAGTTACTAAAATATGAAAAATTTTATATACATTTTAATCATTTTAATGTTGATCGTTTAATGGAATAATAAAAGGTAAATTAGTTATTTAATATAAAATAAATCAGTGTAATCATTGTATAAAATAAATAATAATTTAATTTAACAAAATGTTGAATCGTTTAATATATTTTTTTCTATAAAATTAGTCTTTTTATTGTTTAATTTAACAGAAAGTTGAATAATACAAATTGTTTTATGTAATTACTAAATAGCTAAATTTTATAACAAATTTAGTAATAGTAATTTTAGTCACTTAAATTATTTAATATAAAAAATGTTTTATGTAGTTAATAAATCATTTCTAACTTATTACTTTTTATCATTTATTTTAATAAAAAATTAATTATTTCATAAAAACGTTTTATATAATTTAGATATATATTATATAATAATATTTTAGTATGTCAAACTAAATGTAATTGAATAAATCACACTTGTGAGAAATCAAACCCTTCATGTCTCTGTATGTTTTTTGACACTTTACAATGTCATTTGTTAACATTAGTTAATGTATTGGTTAACATCAACGAACAGTGAACACTACATTTATTACACTCTTTATTAATCTTTGTTAATGTTAGTTAAAAATACAGTCGTTCATGTTCATGTTAGTTCACAGTGCATTAACTAATGTTAACAAACACAACTTGTGATTTTAATAACGCATTAGTAAATGCTGAAATTAACATTAACTAAGATAAATAAATGCTGTAGAAGTATTGTTCATTCTTAGTTCACGGTAACTAATGTAGTTAACTAATGAACCTTATTGTAAAGTGTTACCGTTTTTTTATAATATCAGAATATCAGAGTAATTTTGTGGTGTTTTTCTCCCACAGCTGCATTCCACACGTTGTGTCCGTACGGTCATGAGGCCGTCCCGCGACCCGAGGGACGTGAGGGTGAGAAAACTCTTAAACTTTGTCAACTAAAGCACGTTTCCTTCCCACAATCCCCGTCCTAACGTCCCGTGTGCCTCTGCAGACATGAACGAGTGCGTGGAGAACCCGGGCATCTGCGGGAACGGCCTGTGCATCAACACGGATGGCTCGTTCCGCTGCGAGTGTCCCTTCGGATACAACCTCGACTACACCGGTGTCAACTGTGTGGGTGAGTTCACCAGAAAACTACGCAAACTCACGTTCATCGAGACCGTTTCTGCTTCTGACTGGCTAAAAGTGTCCCAGTTAACCTCGATTCACTCTGTTCTCGCTCTTCTCGATTACTGCGGGAAGGTTGTGGGTTCAAATCCCTTAGTTTACGACATAATAAAAGCGAAGTATCAAATGATGAACTTGTTAGTTATGTGGGTTATTAACGACACCTTTCTGATGGTCTGATGGTTGACAGATACGGACGAGTGCTCGATTGGAAACCCCTGTGGAAACGGCACATGTTCAAACGTTCCTGGTGGCTTTGAGTGTTCCTGTCAGGAGGGATTCGAACCCGGACCCATGATGACCTGTGAAGGTACGGACAGGAGATAAGCTACACTGTATACCACAATATATGTGAATAATAAACAAATGACGACATTTTTACAAACATACATATATTTTTATATTAAAAATACAATATATATATATATATATATATATATATATATATATATATATATACATATTTACATTTAGTAATTTTGCAAACGCTTTTATCCAAAGCGACTTACAATTGGGGATCCATAAAGCGATTCTTATTAAAGAGGCAAACAGACACAGGAAGTGCTCGTAATACCAAGTCTCAGGCATTGTTCAAATAAGTACAAGCTATAAAGGGAAGGAATAAATAAATAAAGAGAGACAAAGTAAAAAAAAAAACTAAAAAAAAAACATTTTGGATGAAGTCAAGTAGTGTTGAATATATATATATATATATATATATATATATATATATATATATATATATATATATATATATATATATATATATATATACACACACACACAAAAAAAATTGTTCTTGTAACTAAAACAAACTTTTAGCCATTTTAATGTTGGCAATTTAATAAAAATATTGAATCATTTTATTAAGATGTTTTCTATAACTTAGATTTCATAAAAGTTTATAAGAAATATATTTAGAAAAATAAGAAATATCTAAGAATTTTATCAAATTTAATTTTGATCACTGAAAATGTTTCATAATTAAATGTTCTAAATTTTATTTTTAAAAAGTTAGTCATTTTAATTAAAATTTTTGAATTACACAAAAAATGTATAATTTAATAAAGTGTTTATATAATTAATAAATTGTTAAAAAAATTATAATAACTTTAGTTATTTTAATGACTGTTTAATTTAATAAAAAATATTGAATAATGTTATTAAAAAAATCATATTTAGATTTTAATATTTTTTATTTTAATATATTTTACATGTATGTGTGTGTTTGTGTACTTTTTTTTTTAATTTTTTTTTTTTACTTAATTTATATAAAATACTATATTTATTTACCCAAGAAGCATAATTGTAAAGATACACAATTTATAGTAGGGGTCAACCGATTATCGGCCTGGCCGATTATCAGCACTGATGTTTAATATTTTATATATTTGTTTTAAATAAGATATTTAAAAAAAAAGCACAAAAGCATTTAAAAATGTTTTATCAGAGCCCCTGTTATTCTTAATTTTGACATTAATTTTTATTTTTATGCCAGACATATATATATATCGGTTATCAGACTACTTGATATCGGTCAACCCCTAATTTATAGGGGTTTTTGCATTTTTGCATAAATGATGCTTGTTTTAAAGTGGTTAGGATGTTAACTTGTTTTTTGCATTCATAAAGTGGTTGTTTTCTCTTACGATCTGTGTGTTTGTCTTTATTCTGTGTGTTCAGACATTAACGAGTGCGCGACGAACCCACTGCTCTGTGCTTTCCGCTGCGTCAACACCTTTGGCTCGTATGAGTGCATGTGTCCGACGGGATATGTGCTGCGCGACGACAACCGGATGTGCCGAGGTCCGTATGATGATCCACATCATCATTATACACACACACACATGAATGCAGGTGATAATCGTTACTCCTCTCTCTCTCTTTCTCTGCAGACCAGGACGAGTGCGCGGAGGGGCTGGACGACTGCGCCTCTAGAGGAATGGCCTGCAAAAACCAGATCGGCACCTTCATGTGCATCTGTCCGCCCGGCATGACACGCCGGCTTGACGGAGAGGGATGCATGGGTGAGAAACCAGCGCGAGTGTGTGTGTTTGTGTGTGAGAGAGAGAGAAAGAGAGACTCGCTCAAGCTCTAAAGAGAGAACGACGCCTGTCTGTCGTCATCACAAAAATATACAGTAATTCAAGAGAACTGACTTTTAAACTGGTGGACGAGAAAATATAGAATAATAGAAACCGATATTGACTAATAATTTTGCAAGAGAAAAAACTTTTTTTTCAGAAAGTGTAGAAATATAGTTTGTTTTTATTGGCATAAAACTGAATGTAGTAAAAATTGTATTTTGTCAAAATATATTTACTAGGGTAATTTTTTTCCATATGCATTTTTTTTTATAATTACTTATTTATTTATGATGATGATGATAATAATAATAATAATGTGTTAATATTTTAATTATAAAACAATAATATATATACTATTTATTTAGTAATAATAATAACATAATATTTTATGAAATATTAATATAAATTTGACTAATGTGACTGCAATAACTATTGTACTTTGTCAAAAGTTTTACTAGGCTATTTTTAACATGCATTGTTAATAAAATATTAAATTATTATTATACAAATGTTATTAAAACCATGTAAAACATTTACCCTAGTAAAAAGTTTGGCCAAATACAATATTGTAACTATTGTATTTAATCAAATTATTTACTAGGGTAAATAAGTAATATTTATTTAATAATAATAATTTAATGTAATATTGTAATAATAATGTATATTGGAATATTGTGAATGTAGTGATATAATCTTGTCCAATTATATTGTCTAGGGTAAATTTTTAAGATGCATTTGAAATAATAATAATAATAACAATATTTAAAATTGTATGCAAAATTACCATAAAACAAATACATACAATATTAATATTTTATTTATATATTATTAATAATAATAATTTGTTATTAATAGAATAACTTGTATTTTATGCAATATTGATATAAAATAAAAGCAAGCAAAATAAATAAGAAATATAATAAAAAGAATTGTTAATATTTTATATAATTACATAATAATAGGTAAAGATTGTCCAATATTATGCAATTAAAATCTGTAACATTTTTATCTGATGTTAACTTAAACATTTTCTGTATTGCATACTGGATATCATTTAAATTTACACAAGTAATTTTCACATTTTTATAGCATGTGCTCATGGTGCTGTTGCCGTCTGTCTTGTTGCATAAGTCATCTCAGATCATCTCTCTCTCTCTCTGGCAGATCTGAACGAGTGCCGCAGCAAGCCGGGGATCTGCAAGAACGGCCGCTGTGTCAACACCGTGGGCAGCTACCGCTGCGAATGTAACGAGGGTTTCGAGGCGAGCTCCACGGGCACCGAGTGCATCGGTAAGAGCCAGCGGCCAATCAGAACACGGCTGAAAGAGTCAGCGAGTCAGAACGAGGCTGATGACAGGCCTTAACATATCATTTTTATTCACTTATTATTATTTTGTATAATCTATTGTTTAATTGTATTTTAGAGTTGTTTATCACTTTTGGTTGTATTTAGTTTTTTTTGTTTTTTCTATTTCCCATCTAGTAAAGGGACTACCAATGAAAACTAGCCTTCGGGCTAATTTGAGTACATTTACATTCATGAATACTGATTAATGCACACTGTCCCTTTTTGGGAAATAAATAAATGGGGACATGTGTGCACAAATAGCATGAAACCGAAAGCTAAACCTGAATTAAATCCCCAGTTTTTAATAATTTAATACACAATTTCAGTTTTGAATTAGAATATTTGTGTCTAACTGGCCTGTTGCGGTTGTCAGATAACAGGAGGGGCTTCTGCTTCACGGAGGTCCTGCAGACGATGTGCCAGCAGTCGTCCACTAACAGAAACGCGGTCACGAAGTCGGAGTGCTGCTGTAACGGCGGCCGCGGCTGGGGCTCGCTCTGTGAACTCTGTCCTCTGCCCGGCACCATCCAGTACAAGAAGATGTGTCCGCTCGGACCCGGATACACCACTGACGGCAGAGGTCAGGCATCTCAGATCTTCTGAATGATTGTGAAGAGATTTCATATGAAAATGACAACAGCTGATCAATCTTTATAATAAAATCAACCATAGCTTCTTTTAGACCAATGCAAATATGCGCAAGCTCAACAGATATTTTATGTAATTTAAATATACAATTATGTTGGATTATATATTTAATACATTTATAAATGTATTTATTAAATATCAATTTAGAAAATGTGTGTTACTTTTCATATTTGTTTATAATTACGAATATTTACATTAATGAGTATTTTAAATTGATATTGTTTATTGTAATAAATTATTATTAGAATACGTTTTGGACAAATGATCAAATATTATAAAAAAAAATTATAATTTCTTCGTGATATATGAGTGCTTGGGATATTTCAGTATATTTGAAATATTTGTATATGTATATTCATGTTTTAATAATATGTCAAAATCATTTTTTTTAAATACATTTAATTATTTATATTAAATGTAAATATTGTGTGAATCTTAAAAAAAAAAAAAATATATATATATATATATATATATATAATAAATATTTTTATATCAATAATTATGAATGTTTACAATAATGCGTTTTTTTAAATCATTTTATTATAGTGAATTATTTATCATTATAATAATAATTTTGGACAAATATATTGCATGTGGATATTTACAGGTAATGTACATGGGAAATTTATTAAATATATTTTAATATATTCATGTTTCTATTAATATTTCAAATAACTTTAAGGATATTTGAAAAATGTATTTATATGAAATGCCAATTTTATTTTATTTTTTTTACATTTTTACATTTATAATTATGTTTACATTAATGCATTTTTTTTTATCATATCATTTTAGTGAATTATTTGTCAATATAATAATTGTGTACAAATTATTCAAGATTCAAGATTTTATTTGTCACATACACAATTATACAGAGTATAACCAGCAGTGAAATTATGCAATATTATGCAATTGTCCAAATTATACAAACAGCACAACCATTTCTTTGGTTTGGATGTGGATATATATTTACCAGTAATGTACATGGGAAATATTTGAAAAAAAAATGTATAATAATATATATAGAGAGAGAGAAGAGAGAGAGAGAGAACTGTTTTTAAATAAAAAGTGGTATAGATGTTTAGTTAGAAGTACTTCATTGAAATTCAGGCATTTCTTTTAGATGTAGAAATGCATATTTTGATTTTTTGACCATATCTACTGTGTTTTTGCAGACATCAACGAGTGTGAGGTGATGCCTAACCTGTGTAAGCACGGCCAGTGCATCAACAGCGTCGGCTCCTTCCGCTGCCATTGCAACGTGGGTTACACCGATGACTTCACTGGCACTTCCTGTGTCGGTACGTTCTCCTCGCTATTTAAGACGATAAAGTGTGATACGGTTCTAAAAGCCTGTTTTTGATGCAATACTTGCTGCTTTTCAATTAGATATGGACGAGTGCTCTCAGTCGCCCAAACCGTGTAACTTCCTGTGCAAAAACACCGAAGGCAGTTACCTGTGCTCGTGTCCCAGAGGATACATCCTACAGCCTGATGGGAAGACCTGCAAAGGTTAGCTCATAATTAATGTGTGCATTTTTCCTTGCTGTGATAAAATCTGGTCGTAGCAGCAATCCGTCCCAATATGTGCTAATATGAAAAACTGCTTATTTCATCCCAGATTTGGACGAGTGCTCAACCAAGCAACACAACTGTCAGTTCCTGTGCGTCAACACGATCGGTGGCTTCACCTGTAAATGCCCCTCAGGCTTCACGCAGCACCAGACGGCATGCATAGGTGAGTGATATGAACTCAAACCGCACACTAACATGCCTAGCCCAGAGTCTAAATAATTGAGAGGGTCATTTGGAGCTAAAATTGCCTCCATGCTTCGTCTCATAGACACCAACGAGTGCAGCAATCAGCCGAACTTATGCGGCTCCCAGGCCTCCTGCCTCAACACCCCCGGCAGCTTCAACTGCGAGTGTCAGAAGGGCTTCTCTCTGGACACCACCGGACTTAACTGTGACGGTAGGTTTTGCATTTTGAGCCCATTTGAAATGTATTTGCACTAAGCGCCAATGCAGATATTGCTTGTTAGCTAATTGCTGGTATATGCTTTTGTTAAAGCCATCCGTTCACAAGTTTATCATGTTTAACAGTGGAATTTGTGGAAAAACTACATTACCCATGATGCATTATGGAAAATTCTGAGGCCATTAGTTTTGTTTCAGGTCGCTAGTTTGCGTTTTGGTAGCCTATCTGTCCGCTACGGATGCCACACTGAGACTAGATAGGCAAACGTCCCTCATCCAATTGTGACAGGGACGCACATTTTGAAAAACAAGACGGTTAACTTAACCTATAGGGTGCATTTTGGATGTCCGGTATGTGATGATTGTTTTAAGTTCACTTAAATTAGTTGTTATTTTTTTTTACTTTTTTGTAATTTGATAGTTATAGATAGCTCTCAATTATACTATAAATGTTAAATGACAATAGTCAATGGTTAAATATTAAGGGGGAAATAATTCCTAGGCATCAGTAGTATAGGTGTCAGTGGCCTTCAGTCATAAAAAATGCCATTTAAACAAATATTAAAAATATACTCTCTTTATGTTGTATCTACAGTAATTTGAAGATTTAATGTGAAATTATTGCAATATAAAAGTATATATTTAAAAACTTGAATGTTAGGTGGGATTAATTGCGACTAATTCCAGAAAAAATAAGCGATTTAATTATTTTTTTTATTTTTTTTTATTGATTGACAGAACTAACTTAAATATAAATTTTACCTTCTTCTTCCGCGTTCCGGTCTGTCTCGCACACAGCCGTGTAAGCGTGGCTTTCAAATCATATTCAAGACATCGCAGTACCACCTTGTGGTAAAATACTTACGGAATCAACAACACTAAGAATGTGGACGGGCACTAACACAATCTATGCCACCATATATTAGAATTACATGCTAACCCGATTTTGGTTTCTTACAGATGTCGATGAATGTGGTGGAAACCACCGGTGCCAACACGGTTGCCAGAACATGCTGGGAGGATATCGTTGCGGCTGTCCGCAGGGTTACGTTCAGCACTACCAGTGGAACCAGTGTGTGGGTAAGTATTTCTACGCAGATGAAAAGCGATTTTCAGTTGCGCAGTTGTACTAATTTCTGCATCTTCTTTACACCCAGACGAGAACGAATGCACCGGGAACCAAGTCTGCGGGTCTGCATCTTGCTATAACACTCTGGGCAGCTATAAATGCGTGTGCCCATCAGGTTTTGACTTTGAGTCCTCTGCTGGCGGATGCCAGGATGTTAATGAATGCTCCCTGAACAATAACCCCTGCAGCTATGGCTGCTCCAACACAGACGGCGGATATTTGTGCGGATGTCCCGGAGGCTTCTACAGAGCAGGACAAGGGTGAGTATTTAGGCTAGTCTGCTCATATTTGACCACTGGATTACCAGAGTTTATACCACAAGTGTGCATTCCTGCTCCTGGAGGACAACTTTCTTTCAGAGTTCAGCTCCAGCTTTCTCCAACGCACCCACCTGGATGTTTCTAGTAATCCTGAAGACCTTCACTTGCTAGTTCAAGGGCTAAAGTCTAGGAAGGTGGCCCTTTAGGAGCAGGACTGGACACCCAAATAGTTTGAACATACTGTACACTATAGAGCAGGGAGGTCATCTCTGGTGTTGGAAGGCCACTGTCCTGCAGGGTTTAGCTCCATCCCAAATCAAATGCACCTGGAAAATCCAACATCCAAGCGTACTTGAGCATTCAAAATCATTGGTAAGACTTTCTGTAAGATATCAGAACATGACCACAGGATTTGCTTCCAGTCAGACAAAACATCATCAATAGCCGCTTTTCCACTGTAGGGCCAGTGCGAGCCAGTGTTTTCAACGGGCCGAGCGGGGCTAATAGCCTTGGACCTGTAGCACCGAGCCCAAAATCGTGCTTTCCACCGTCGGGCCAGAAGCTCCTCAGCGCTTCACTAAATCCCGCCCTTTACACGCCTCTCTGGAACAATGTCACGCAACCCCATCATTTCGAGAACTCATCAGAAATAAATAACTGGAACTAGCGAGATCACAAAACGAACATGATAAAAGCGGCCTTTTCTTGTTTTTTTTTTTTGCATTTTTTTGTTTTAACTTAAAGATTTAAATCCAAAAGCATCAATGTTTTATCAGTTTTACAAAGTGATACATTGATCATAATGAATTTGTCAGGATTGAAAATTAGCCACACAGCAATGAAGTGGTATTATCCGTTATTTCATTTAAAAGAAAGACGACACATTTATTCAGTCGCATCTGTTTTTGTTTATTTGTAGTCACAGTATACGTCACATTTAGAAAGAATGATCATTTCTATAATTTTGAGCCAAAAATACAACCTGAGTAGCATAGGGAGCTCCCAAAGAAAAACTGATTATGATAGACTATATTCTATAACATACATGGACCTGAATATATGAACATCACACAGTCAGGTATAAAGACACAAGACTTACTGATGGATAAAATGTTACTAAATAAATACACGATTGTGATTTGTCTGATTTCTTCAAGCAGTCATATTTGCCATGTTTACTATGGTAATGGCTAGCGCACATAGTCCTTATAAGCATCGCTTATAAATATTTATGCCTTGTATGGTGATCATAATCCACATCAGATCTTAAACTGAAGTTATTTAAAACACTCGCTGCTGTTGGAAAGTGAGTTTTGAGCTAAAATTATTTAAAAAGTCTTGAATGCTGGTGTTATAGCTGTTAACGAAATGATCCACGGCACTGACGCTCTCCAGACGCAGAGAAACTCCGCCTTTGTTCATAACCACTCCTCAAGCCCGAGCTGGCCCGTTTTGGCCCAAGGTTTTCGGTGGGCCAAAAAACCCTGGCCGTTGGCCCGAGGAAACCCCAACGAGGCATGATCAAGCCCCAGAAGTGACAGTGGAAACGCGACTGGCCATGGCATGCACTAGCATGCCCACTTTTGGCCCGACAGTGGAAACGCTGCTAATGAGTTCCATTATTTCTTAAATTAGTTTGTAAGATTAGTTTGTCTACTTTATAAAGAGTTCAAAAGTGTTCAGGTTTGTTGAATGGAAGGAGATGTCTACATACTTTTTCCATGTAGTGTAGAACCATATACTTGCCTGAAACTTCAAGGCCCTGTCCTAAATTCCACTCATATCCCTTTTCAGAGTTCACATTTTGGTGCACTCCTACATAGATTGTCAAACGTGTGGAGTCCATACCAGCATGGGCTCAACAAGGGTGCAAGAACCCTTCTGAATCCTAAAATGGATTACTCTACAGTCTTGTGGACTCCATAGACCTATGCAAGCAAAGACAGCAAGTCCACATTAAATGCACAATTTTGGGCAGGGCCTAAACTAAGGGTGTCCAACCTGGTCCTCGAGCACCACTGCCCTGTGGAGTTTAGTTTCAGCCCCAAGTATTGTAAACTGAGGTTATAAAGGTCTTCAGGATTACTAAAACTTCCAGGGAGGTACATTGGGACAAGTTAGCGCTAGACTCCACAGGGGTCTCCAACCCTGCTTCTGGAGAGCTACCATCCTCCAGAGTTCAGTTACATCCCTAATGAACCAATGATAATTACAGACAGGTGTGTTGGGGCAGAGTTGGAACTGAACTTTGCAAGGATGGGATCTCTCCAGGAGCAGGGTTGTAGATCCCTGCTCTACAGGTTGTCAGCCCTCCAGGATTTGAAAATCCTTTCCCTGAACTGTATAAGTGCAAAGAATGTATTAATGTTTCACTTTTTTCGTTTCTAGGCACTGCATCACAGGAGTGGGCTTCCAGGGTCAGTTTGGCTCAGAGGGAGTGGATGACGAAGAGTCATTGTCACCAGAGGCCTGCTATGAATGCAAGATCAACGGTGACCTTGGAAAGAAAGGTCGCCATAGGCGTAATACTGGTGATAATGAGCTCAAGGTACTTTTGAGGACTGTCTGTCTCTCTTTAGTTGGCTTGTTATGAATATGGCCACACTGCTAACCCTGAAAGGGTATACTAGATTTAAGTTAAAATGTATCAGAAGCTTCTTCTAAGGTTTCCAACTGTTCTGTCCTGCCCTCAGGAGACGGTGAGCTTGGCCAGCATGGATGTTCAGACCTCTATCCCCATGAACCTCAGTCTGGCACAGCTGCAAAACAAGGAACCCCTACTTGAGTTGCTTCCAGCCCTGGAGCCGCTTGAGCACCATGTGCGCTACGTCATAACGCACGGAAACCATGGCGAACACTTCCGCATCCTGGAGCGTCGTGATGGGAAGAGCGTTCTGCGGCTGGGCCGAAAGCCACCCCCTCCAGGTTTGTACCGCCTGGAGATTGCCAGCTTGCGTCTGTTCGGCCCACGCAAACTTCAGCAAATGGAGGACCAACATGACAGCGACTACTTGCTGGGCGAGATTGGTGATGCACTGCGCATCAAGCTGCACATCCACCTGCACTGAGACTGACCCTTGACCCCATGCCCGTCACTGCAGGGCATAGGCTCTGAGAGACTGTGTCCATTTACCGCCATGTTTTGGGTTTGTTTTTATTTGCCGTCCTTTCATGTCAGCCCCCACCGACTCCACCAGGTCGGGTGGAATATGTATATATACCACCTTAAATTAGCTGGAGTGCATTAGCGCTAGCATTAGCACCCACTTTTACCAGAGGGACAATCAGAAATATCAGTCGTAAGGACGATTTCATTTTAGTACGGCTATTACAGTTGTAAACTGTCAAAAGGATCATGTAATGACATTCAGTCTTTAGTGCACATAAAAACGTTGCATGATAGATGAAGAAAAATATAAAGACCATTCACTCACCTCGATATCTCAGTGCAAACTGGAGTCAAAGTTTATTCCATTCAGTATTTAGGAGTCATTTGTCAAGTATTGTACTGTTTTTGAAGAAAAAAAAGTCACACAAAGAACTGCAGCAATTTTTCAGGTTTAAATTAGAGTAGAGGGTTCAAACGGCTTATGGTTCTCGAAACTGAAATGCGTCTTTTTACACAAGATTTCTGGGACTTTCTGGAGTGTTTGCATGAGCTGCCACATCGCGTTACCTCATTTTACACACACAAGAACACATGCAAATATATGTACAGCAGTCAGGACAGGAGTGGTGCTAAACGCTCAAAATTTGCACTGGGCCTCCTCTGCGTATTTAATCAGGGAAATTTTCATTCCGAAAATGGCAACGACTGTCCAAAGGGTTTTCGAATATGCATGTGATGTTGCACAAACTTGGCATTCGCATTTGAACCATTTTCTTCTCCATACTTGTGTGCTCTTGTCGGTGTATTTGATAAAGACGTGCTTGGCAAACAGAGCACATACGAATGGAGAACTGGAAGCCTGCTGGGTAAACCAACCAGAGGCCATTTTTGATTGCAGCTGGAGACATGCAGTCTCAATGGTACATAAGGATTGTTTGGCAAGCCGTCCTCCAAAACACTCCAGATATGGACATGCAAACACACATTTTCAACTTTCAAATGCGGGAGCGATGACAAACCGACCCTAGTTTCTTAGTAACCGCGAGCAAACAAGGTGCTAAGATTCCAACTTACGCCGAACTACGAACTGATTTGTGGATCGCAAACGTGACATTTTCAAAGGTCTTTTGTGTTTTATTTTATTTTTTCATTTGTGTGTGATTGTCTTTTGTACTGTCTCAATGCTGAAAAATCAATACTATCAAAGCTTGTTGAAAATTTTAATTGTATATTTTAAAGTGAAATGTAGATTTTGTTTGTATTTCTTCTTTGTGTATTCTCGAGCATCAAGACTGCTAAGCCAAATATTTACTTGTAAACATTAGATAGCCTTTAAGAGCTGTTAACTTTGTTTTTCCTCTGATTACGGACAATTAATGATCACCACGTCCTTAATTTACTGTCACTGAGCTCTACGTGACCGACGTCACTGTTTACATGAGCTTGTTCATCGATCATCTAAATGAATAATACTGTAGTTTATTGCAACGACCAGCAACATTGGACTGTTTTCAAAGGCTGTAAACAAAGTGATTTTGGTGCTAGAATGACAAAACTGTTTCTTGAACATCACAGTAACTGCACTGTACGACAGCCTGAGCTATATTTATGCATAACCTTTTGTCTAACATGGGAACTTTGTATACTTTCATATCTTTTTTGTTTGTTGATGCCACTACATGTAAAAGAGCGAATGTGCGTGACTGTACTGTATGTCAGAAATCAGCAGCAAACTTGAAATAGTCATCAAGCTAGTGTTGAGTTACGAACTTTAGACCAAAGAAAGTGGACCGGGTCGCTCAGGATGTCGTCCCATGCCATAAATCTCAGAGGTGCATTGATTAGGGCATCTGTATGAATTTTTTGAGCCATAAAGATCCATGACGGAGAAACTTGAGCACCCCGTACACTGCTAATGAGTAATTCCAAATGCATTGTTTTTAATACCATTTTCGATCCATATGTTAGATCCGAGTGATCCGCACAATGTTTGTGAACATCTGTACGAAACAACAAATGGCAATAAAACAACATGGGTTATATTTTTAAACCTTTGTCTTTCTGTTCTCTGTGTGCAAAGGCCATTTTTAGTCACATTAAAGAGATCTAGCGAGTGTATCCAAGTGGAAATGGCTTATTGATCTCAGAAGGGTGGCCACTTCTGTACACTTCGTCCTGAAGATATTGGAAGCCTTAAGTGAATAAACCCAGTTTTATTTCAGACAAAAGGGAATTAGGAAAATATCCAATCTACTTACAAAACTCACAAAGCAATGCAAGCTCCTCCGTTTCTTGGCACATCAACACTTTGCACATCCATCCAAATGAGAGCTACAAATTCAAGATGACACATTAGCAAAAAGGGAACTCCAAATCTGAGTCGGGATATAAAAATAAAGCTTTGGGTCGTTTCTAAACCTCTCTTAGATCACAACGGTTTCAGAGAGCTCGGCAGATTAGCAAACAGACAACCAATGACATGAACATATGGCTTATATACACATAGTCAAAGGACAGGAAAGAGTCAAACAGCAGTAATACAAGGACTGACACTCACTTCTAAAGTCTTAAAGGGATTTTTGCTCCAAATCCAGAACATCGTCAGAAATGTATAAAGCACAGAGTTTAGAACAGGTCTGTCGAAGGCAGCAGGTATGTTGGACATCCTTGGACTTTCCAACAATACCGAAGCTTTCCTTAAAGATGTATTTCGCGCAAAATTACCATGCTAAATAGAAAAAAAAAATCATACTGAATAGGCCATAATCATGGTAGGAGGCTTATTTAATTTTACACAAATGAAAACGAGGCAATGAGAGCAGCAATGACTAAGCAGAACGAAGTGTAAATTGCTTTCAAAACCATTTCTTACGTAATTTGTTAAATCCAAAGCAACAATTTAGTGACAGTTTACTGATTTTTACAATGTAACCTGTTAAAACTATTTTTGCATTCAATGCAACAAATAATGTAAAGCGACGATTTAACATCAGTTTTGTGATTTTTACATTGTAAATTTTTAAAACAATTTGTTGCATTCAATGCAACAATTAACGTAAAATGACAATTCAGTGATTTTTAGTGTCAATTTTTCGAAAACGATTTGCTGCATTCACTGAAACAATTAACGTAAAGTGACATTTTAGTGACAGTTTATTGATTTTTACGGTATAATTTTTTTGTTAAACCCATTTGTTGAATTCAACTGTGTAAATTGTTTGTTAATTTTTGTTGATTTGTTGATTTACACAGAAATTTAAGCTCTAATGTGTCTCAATTTTCTAGGTCACCTCATCGTCTAGATTTTTAACGCAAATTTAACGCATAATTTGATTTTTTTATTTTCGTCCACTGTAAAAAAAATTGTAAAGCCATGTTTCCAGTGTTTCGGTGGCTGAACAACTGACATCAATTTACAGCAACAACTGACTTACTGACATCTATCCATCACAGCCTCATTTTCAGTTGCGTCAAATTTAAATATACCGCCTATTCGGGTCCATTGAAGAGTTTCACCATGTATTTTACAATTAACATATATCTACATTAACGATGAAGTATGTACAGTAGCCGAAGGGTAGTAACAGTTCACAGTGAGCATTGTGTTGGGCACCTTGAACCGTCATGTGTTTATTCGTTGTAGACCACCCTGAGAAAGTAGCTACAGCGGAAGAAATGGACAACCCTGTTAATTCGGAAAGTTGCGTTCTTTACGTTTACGCCCATAGTACATATCAAGGTATACATGGCATGTGCGTTCCCTGGGAATCGAACCCATGATGGTTTAAGCGCAATTAGCTACAGGGTTGGAGTTGGGCCACAGGTTGGCAGAGGCGGACAGTGGTGAAGTATTTTTACTCTGCTTTAAAAGTACTTTTCAAGTGTCTGTATCAGAGTGTGTTTCTTTAGAAAACTTTTACTTCACAACATTCCAAAGCATAATATTATACTTTTTACTGCACTACGTTTCATATTAAATATCATTTAATAATTAATTACATTAGAAATCTAGTACTTTTTTAGTTTTACACATTTTTAATGTTCCTAAGTATTAAAGGTAACAACTTATTTATGAAATGTAGTGCAGTAAAACATACGACATTACGCTTTGGAATGTAGTGACGTAAAAGTTTTCCAAAGAAAAACACTCTGATAAAGTACAGATACTTTTTTAAATTTACTCGAGTAAAGTAAAAGTACTTCACTGCTGTCCACCTCTGCAGATTGGGCTAAGGCAGGTGGCATCTCAAGGTCACGTGACTACACCAGGGCATAGTCAAACTGGCCCCGCTCGAAGCCATCCTTGTGATCGGTCCAAGACGAAGCGGGCATTCGGCTGTAGGGGTCCAGAAGGATCCGGAAGCAACGCACCAACAGGAAAATCAAAAACAGCATCAGGAGACCCACGAACGCGAAGGCCGTCCTTTGCTCGGAATCGCCGCCAAGAGGTGGGCTGCTGGGGACTCCGGCGAACGACGGCCCCGGCGAGAGCAGCTCGTAGTCCAACGTGGACACATCGCTCATCCTCCAGGGAGGGCGACGACAGAACTTGCAAGCTGTCGTGAGGTTGGGTTGGACGGAGAGATTGGCCAGATTGGTGCAGCGACCTCGATGTGGCCAAACGAGGCCAAAGTCGACACTTTCGACCGTGTGACGGACACGCAAAGTGACACAAGTGGAGCAATCCGGGGTCAAAATGACAGGCTTTTTTATTCCAGACCTGTCAAATCGGATCTGACCCACAAGTGGCGTGGCGCAAGCCGATGGGACATGACACAGTGGGCTGCCACAACGGATAAAAACAGCAAGGACTCGAGTCACACGCTCGTTTCTTTTGGCTGCAGGGATGAGGCTAATTGGTTCCAGATGGGACACAGTTTGCAGGTGTTGTCCCTACGTTGGGCGCCAGTTTACGGATAGCCCCACGGCAAGTATCCCATTTCTGGCTGCTGCTGAATGCGTCAGACAATGAACGTCGTGCGCCTAATCGGATCAGATCAATATGCGAATCTGGGAAAGCCGTTCATTCAAGTGAGTTAGATTAGTGGGCTCCAGTAGGTGTGCATTAGGTTGATGAGTCAGAGATGATTTGTTCCTTCTTGCTTGCGTTTTCTCACACAGAAGCGTCTTGTAAGGTTGGTACTATTGATCGAGGCTGGCTAATGTCTGGTACAGTGTGGATTTCAGGGCCAGGATGGGATGTAGGCGGACAGCACAGAGTCACAGAAACGATGCCTTTGCTGCAGTGTGTTTGGCCTCTGGTCTGTTGTACTTCACCCTGTAAACACACAACATACACATATTCAGCATTTAATCCATGTAGTTGCATGACCAGTAACTGTTCCTAAAGCAAAAAGCTTACAATGAAAGAGATATTAAATGCTTTTCAGAAATGTCCACTGGATGTTAACACAAAATATGTAAAAAGAAAAAAAAAAAAAGCACATAATAAAAAACAGTAATAATTTGGTTAAAAATAATGAAGGCATGCATGTTTTATATATTATTTTTCACTTTTAACTTAATACTATTTAAATGAATACAAGACAAATATATTTACATTTTTAAATTAAACATTTTAATTTTATAAATGCATTTAAATGTATTTTTTAACCAAATACAAAATGTACTTTTCTGGAGTATTTACAATCTTATAATTTATTGATTAAACATTTTCAAGAATTTCGTAAATTTAATACAATTTTGATTGAATTAAAAAGCGGTTGTGGAGAGCTGAATGTCATGAAATGCGTTACAATAATGACTGAAATAATTATTTTTAAATAAAAACTTATATACCTGCTTTTTTCAATACTTTCAACAATATTGTATTGTTTTTATATATTTATATATTTTATTAACAATTTTTCACAGGTAACTAAACTATTTAAATTAATATAAATAAAATAATATATTATATATATATATATATATATATATATATATATTGCTGTGACATGATTTATTTTTCTTTCATATTGTTGTATTTGTTACTTTTGTTTCATATTTATATTCATGTTTCACACTGAATAATTACTGCAACATATGCTTAATATTTTGTGATATTTCAAATACAATTTTTAAAAATATTGAAAAAAGCAGGTATTAAGATTTTATTTCAAAGTGTTTATTTCATTCATTATTGCAATGCATTTCATGATGTATTACGTTCACCACAATATATTTATTTAATGGCAGAAGATTATGTGTGTGTGTGTGTGTGTGTGTATATATATATATATATATAGGATGATATTTAATGGCAGAAGATATGCAGATCACATAAATCAGGTGTTCAGTAGATTGCTGATCATGTTAATGATGTGGAGGCTTTATAAAGTCATGTGTCAAGTATGAGAGAGTGAATGAATGTTGACTAATCAGAGCAAAACTGCCATAATTGCCCTGACATTCTATGTAATGGTGAAGCTGATTGCAAAACAGCAATAGCAGCAAAAGCGGCTGTTGTAAATGTCGTCTTTATCCATCAGCGGGGCGTTTTAACGAATCATTAGCTGACTGCTGGAGGAAGCCAAATAAGCATTCGTGAATAATACAAGTCTCACTCTCTCGAGTGTTGCTAGCCTGGGATCACAGGATACGAAATGTCAGCAGACGATTATCTTAAACTTGTGAACAGCAGCAGCATGATTAAAGCGATCGGACAGAGACAAGGGGAGAGATGGATGACTGGTGATGAATGTACGGGCCCAAGCGTCATGATGGATGACGGGACGATGTGAGGATCTGTGTGGCACTGCAGCCGACGCTGACAAACTATCGCGCTCTCTTCTCGCGGGCCGTATCTCTGCGTCCTGTGCTGCTTGCTGCCAGCGCTCGCTCTGGCCACTTAATCAATCAGGTCTTCCCTAAGATGCGTCTTACAAGAGCTGACATCAGAGAGAACCGCCTTACAAAGCAGGGGGAAATTTTAGTGTGCAAAAAAAAAAACATTAAACAAATCAACATAAAATGCAGCTGCTGTTAATAATACTAATAAATTCAGAACTTGCAAAAAATACTACAAATAAAATAAGCTATAAATTATATTATCATTAGTACTTTTATTAATTTATATAATAATAATAATTATTATTATTGAACAAGTAAAAATTTACATTTACATCTAAAATTCAATTATATTTAGATTTTCAACATTTTATTCATTCATTCACTAATATTAAATTATTATTATTATTATTAAATTAATGAATATTATATGAATAAACCAGTCCAATTATTAAATGTATTATTTAAAATTATTTTTTGATTTTCAACATTTATTCATTAATTTATTATTATTATTATTATTTTGATTTTCAACATTTTATTTAGGCTATTTATTCATTCATTCACTACTATTATTATTGTTGTTGTTATTATTCAATTAATGAATATTATATGAATGAACCAGTTAAATGATCATTTATATTAAAAACTATATTTTTATTTTCAACATTTTATTAATTATTATTATTATTATCATAATTAAATGAATAAATAAGACACTTCTATACACTAGAAATACTAATTTATACTAAATATAATACTAAAAACAAAAGTAGTATAATACTAATACTAAATACTAATAAATTAAATTGTTTTTATTAATTCATTAAAAAAAAATGAAAAAAATGCTACTACTAATAATAAATACAACTAATAAACAGGAGTTTACATGATACAAATGTGTATTTTTAATATTTATTTAAATTATATTATAGTTTGGATTATATTTATTGATTCTTTTAATAATGTCATTTTGAAATAAATGATTAATGATAGTAAAAATAAATATTAAGAATTATTGTTAATACTTGTAATAATAAAGAAATGTTAGTTTAAATTTACCAAACTTGATATTGCAGTCTATATAATAATACATCAGTATTACCAGTAAAATATGAGGTCCTTCGATTTGATTTTGATATGATTTTGCAAGAATTGACATATGTGGCAGTCCTTGGCATCAAAAAGTGTGAAAACCGGTCTGAGGATCTGATGCCAAATGTTCAAGTTCATACTGAGACTTTTGACTGCAAATCTGAGCCCAGTTGAAAACTCTAGATGACAAATGTGAGCCACTTCACCTTCATGGTGCTCATGAGCAAGCCCTGAAACATCAGAGATCTGGTTCGCGGCTTCTGTCCTTCAAACGCTGAGGATGGACGGAGCGCTTGTGTGCGGCCTGCTGGACGGCTCGAGCAGATGGCAACCCAGCAGGCCTTCAGAAATCACAGGTCACAGTCAGAGGACTCATCTCAGCGAACCCTCTTCAGCAACCCTCCGGAAACACCACTCGATTAACGAATCGCCTGTCAGGACGTCCCAGCGTAGGGCTCCATGCAAATCACGCAGACAGACCCTTAACAACATCTATCAGGTCGCCAGTGCATGTGTGTGCAATAACAAGGCCGGTTGCCAGATCCTCAGGCTGTTAAATCCCCTCAATGACATCCACAGGATCAATTAACAAGTAAACAGTTATTTTTTTTGAAACAGAAATATTTTCCAACATTACAAATGTCTTTACTGTCACTCTCGATCAATCTAATGCATCCTTGCAGAACAAAACTATTCATTTCTTTCAGAAAAGCCCTTACTGGTCTAAAAGTTTCTCATGATGCATCAGATTTTCCATTACAGTAGTAAATGTGTGTGTGTTTGAGCAGGGAGAAACTCTCCTCAGCTCTTCCTCATCCGTTCATTCGTCTGCTCCTCGATTCTCGATAAATCGGCGTCGCTCATTTACGCCGTCAGAGCAAACGAACGGCATTTCATTAACAAGCTCCTCGGGGTGGTTTCTCTGCTCTCGGCCCACAGGAACATTTGTGAGGAAAACAACTGAAGCCGATCTCATTATTCACAGAGATGGGCCAAACGGCCGGATTCGTCGTTATTTGTCCAAGAGCCCTCTCCAAAACTAATTAGAGGCCACAATCGAATGACAAACGAAGGGTGTTAGCATTGAAGCGAATGCTAACCGAAGGCTACGAGCGAATTCGGTTCAATTCTCCCACTAGCTGGGTGTTTATCAAGATAAAACGGGTCTAGGAAGAGAAAAGAAAGGAAAACAGCCCGAGAGATGACGCCATCCATCACAGCCGTTATACCGCTGACAGTCTTTGATTTTTGGCTTTATATTTCTGTTCGTCCGTGTTCATTCATCAATAACGGATCACTGTCACCGCCGGCTGGTCGGTGGGAAACATCCCGGTCACCTTGAGCTCGCGACAAAAGTGTAATGTCACGTGGATGATGGAGAACTGTGGGGTTCAGATCAAGATGTTTCTCCTGAAGTTCAATACATATAAATAAATGTTTTTTATACGAGTACAGGGATGTAAAATGAATGCGGACAGCAGCTTTGTTGAGAAACTTGAATTCATATTGAGATATCAGAGACTTTGGACCTTCGATTCAATGAGAAATGTAAAATTCAATAAGGAAATGTAGAATAAAACCTGCAAAAATAATATAATGATAATAATAATGTAAAACAAATATAATGAATATATGAAAATAAAATTCTAAATAAAAACTGCATATAAAACAGAACATAAAATCCATAAAAGACATAAAATAAAAATGTATTAAATAAAAAAATTACAATACAAATTCTAAATTTTTAAAAATGCATATAAAACAGAACAAATTCTATAATAAAATGTAAAATGATAAAAAGTCAAATAAAAATGCTATAAAACAGAACATATCTATAAAATGTAAAATAAAAATATTATTAAATTAAAAAGTAAAATTAAAACGCTAAATATAAGATGTATATGAAACAGAACATAAAATCTACAATAAAATGTAAAATAAAATTAATAAAGTAAAATAAAAATGCTAAACTATAAAAATGCATAAAATAGAAACTAAAATGTAAATAATAATTATAAATAAAAGGTAAAAAAGTTCTAAATAATAAAAATTTATATGAAACAGAACATAAAATCAATAAAATATCAAATAAAAATAATAGTAAATAAAGAGTAGAATAAAAATGCTGAATAATAAAAAAAATGCACAAAACATCTATAATAAATAAAATCTATAATGAAATGTAAAAAAGCTAAATAAAACAGAACAAAATCTTTAAAACGTAAAATAATAATAATAATAATAATAAAAGTAAAAAGTACAAAAATAAAAATGCTTAATAACAAAGTAAAAAAAATCGAATATAAAACTGAACATAAAATGTAATGATGCACTATATCGCAATATATCGGCGGCCATATCGGTATCGGCTGATAAATGCTATTTTTTATATTATCATTATCGGTCCGATAACAAAATTTGGTCGATATCTTTAAGCCGATAAATTATGTATTATTTCCGCTGGTTGAACCACTTCACACGTCACACAAAGCAGACGCGCGCGTTACAAGAGCTGCTGCTAGAGAGAAGATAAGATGTCAGCGGTGTGGGAGTTTTGAAAAAAGCAAACACAAGACTTGCAATCTGCAACAGCTGCAAATGCAAGGAGGCAGGAGTACAAAAAACTTAAATTCTACTAATCTAATAAGCCATCTGAAGTTTCGCCATCCCTAAATTTATAAAGATTATCAGACGAAAGTCACTGCCAAACAAACAGCGTTATCCACTACCAATAAGCCAGTACAACAAACATGAAGAAATTTGACAAGGATAGTGCCAAAGCAACAGCCATCACATGCAAAGTTATGGAAATTATTGCAATTCCTGACCAACCTTTCAGCATTGTTGAGGATTTTGGATTTCGTCGGCTTATCGAATGTATTGAACCGCACTACTCCTTTCGCTCCCCGCTCTATACAATGAAGTGTCAGCTCACATCCACATGCTTTTGAGCAAAAATCTGACAGATATAAGTTTCACTACTGACATATGGAGCTCCGACGTAAGTACAGTGAGTATGTTGAGCCTTACTGCTCAGTGGATTGAGGAAAACTGCATGCGCAAGAATGCAGAGGCTCTCACACTGGCGCTGCTATAGCAAGGGCACGCAAGAGCATGTTCATTCAGTGGAACATAACTAAAGATATAGTACATGTTGTGCTGTGAGATAATGGCCGCAATATGGTTAAAGCAATCGAAGACTGTGGTTTGAACAGTCTTGGCTGCATGGCTCATACTCTCCAGTTAGCCGTGCACGAAGGAGTTCTGAGCCAGCGCAGCATTTCCAACTGTATGGCGATAGGGAGAAAGATTGTCGGGCACTTCAAACATTCTCACCTTGCCATGTCCCGACTTGGAGAGATACAGACAGAGCTAGGACTGTCAAAAAAGATGCTGCAACAAGACACTCCGACACATTGGAACAGTGCGCTTTATGTGATGTTGAGTTTGTTGGTGCAGAAGCGAGCACTTGGTGCATATGGGGCAGAATTCGAGCTTCCTGCATCTTTCAGCGTGTACCAGTGGAGCCTTATTGAAAATGCAGTAACACTGCTTGCGCCTTTCAAAGAACTGACGAAAGAATAAGTTCACACACGGCAACTTCTTCAGACGTGATTCCCTCTGTTGAGGCTTTGAAACGTTTACTGAACAAGAGTCTTAGTACAGATAGCGGTGTGAAGACGACAAAAGCTACTCTGCTGGAGGCCGTGAAGCAGCGGTTTGATGGCATATACACTGAACCTTTGCACTTCTTGGCAACGATCCTCGACCCAAAGTACAAAGATCGCTTTTTTGATCAAGCCACCAAACAGCAAGCAACAGAAATGCTGCTGAGACAACTGAACAAGAAGACAGAACCTGAAAATAGCACGGAGAAAGAGAGAAATGAGACCGAGCCCCCTTTAAAAAAAAACAGAAGTGCACAGAGAGAGACGGAGGCGCAACATCCCTGCTTGACATGTATGGTGAAATTCTTGAAGAAAACATGGCCAAAGAACACCAGACGCACCAAACATCTGTTGTCCTACTGGAGATGTTTGGTGTGTCTGGTGTTCTTTGGCCATGTTTTCTTCAAGAATTTCACCATACATGACAATTTGACAATTTCACTTGACAATTTCTTCATATTGTCAAGTGTTTGTTGTACTAGCAGATCTGTAATATATAGAGTACAAAATATGCTTTGATGTTTTAGCGTCACTCTAAAAATATGATCAAAATGACATATATACATTACTGTAACATCAAAATAAGTTAAGCAGTATTCAACATTTATAATAAGTTTATAGCTGTGAATGCAAGCTGACTGCAGCAAGTGTTTTTGTTGTTGTTGTTTTTACAGTGTGTAAATTTACATGCTTGTGTGTTATATTGAAGGAAGGATTGTAATACATTTTGTATTGCTCTTTGTAGGTGAATGCATATCTAAGTGAGCCACCCATTTCCAGGAGTGAGAGCCCACTGCAGTTTTGGAAAAGCAATATGTCCCGTTTTCCAGCCCTAGCCCAAGCTGCACGCAAATACTTGTCAGCTCCCTGTACTAGCGTTGACAGCGAACGTCTCTTCTCAGCGGCATCAAATGTGATTGATGAAAAGAGAAACAGACTTATGTGTGAGAAAGCTGAAATGCTTCTCTCCATTAAAAAAAACACCCCACTCTTACATTCACAGATAAAGTAGCCAGACAATCCTGTAACATTTTTAGTTGGCCTTTCTGTTAAGTTCACACAAAGTCATGCTGTATCAGAATACAATTTTTTTTTATCTATTGCAAATTTGTATTATTTGATTGGTATTTTGATTATGCAAGTAATGTTGTTCAGTGACTTGGTTGCTTTATTTATGCATTATTTTTTGTCAGGCAATTGATTTTATTTATATAAAAGAAAGTTAGCCATAGAAATGAATAGTTAATTAATAAAGTTCAGAGATCAGTTTCTTTTCTGAAGTTAAGGTTTTAAAATAAAATTAGTTGTTCGCTGTTTGCGTTTGCCGTTTGTTTTTGCAATCATGCTAAAAAAAAATCATATTTATCGACCTACATATCGGCTATCGCACTTCAAATATAAAGAGTTATCGGTTATCGGTATCGAGCAAAATTTTCATATCGGTGCATCCCTAATAAAATGTAATTTATAAGATAAGCCTAAGTAATAATATGTAAAATAATTGTAAAAAATATATAAAATAGAACATAAATAACAGTATCGTTAAGTTAATTTGATTTTCTAAACCACTTTTCACAATACACATTGTTTCAAAGTAGGGATGGGTGATATCTTATCGTTTGTGATATACCGGTAAAAATTCTCCCCACGATACAAATTTGTCTTCCGGCGATGATAACGATAAAGTCTAGTTGTTGACATATAGTTGTTGAAGGTGGACGTGAAATTGAGGAGTTTATCATTAAATGAGGAGCAAGGTTATTTTCGTAGACGAAAACTAAAACATAAGACAAAAACGATTGATGAAAAATTTCGTAAACTGAAATAAAATAAAAATGTCAAAATAGTTGAAAAACTAAAAACGAAACTAACAACAGTTATTGAAAAATTAACTGAAATAAAATAATAATTAAAAATAAATAATCGTTTTCGTAATCATTATGCCTACGTTCTCACCCCTTATATCTGAAAAATATATGAGCTGTGTGGCGGTTTAGGGAAATACCTGTAAATGGCGCATCTCTGACGGAGAGATGCAAAGCAGTTTAAAGCAGAGTCCTGCACGGGTCCTGTTTGATAAACGTACACCAGCAGTACTTAACAGAACACCCGACCCGTTATCCGACAGCAGCACTAATTTATTTTTATAGCCTACCAGACCAGAACCGTTTGACAAAGACTGAGAGTCACGACGCGAACCGGACCCACATTAATCTACAACATCAGGTAGGCAAACTTATTCATTTTCTCAGGTAACACAAGCAATCAAACCAACATTAGGCAAGTTGGTGCTTTGAAGAAAAACAGAGATGCAGCACAACATGATAATTAACAGAAAAAAAAAGATGAGAACGCACCTTTCTGTAAACAATACAAAACTTGCCAAACTTTCAAACAAATAAATATATATAGGATAAATTACATCATACACACCCTTATAATTCTTCATAAATAAAGAAAATAACATATTCAAATGTGAGCCTTTAAATAGGCCTACGATTGCTGTTATTATTGAATTTCATTAGTCCCAGTTATGATTTATGCGCGGTTGTTCACGGAAAAGTGTGCAAAACAGGACAGTTAAAATATCATGATTATGGTTAAATAAGAAAAAAGACATAACCGAATTAGGCTACGTTTATTTTCATATTAAATCTCAACACACCATTAGATATGACATTAAGAGCAACTTGTGTAGATTTATTTAGTAAAAAGGCCTTCCTTTGGTGTATATTTGTATACTTTAACCATCTATCAATCTCAGCATGGGTCAATTTTGTCGCTAAACGTTTTGTCGCTAAAAGTCTTTCTTTGGCCTTCGCTCTGGACGTGATCTGTTGATTCTGCTAAACTTTCATTAAAGCTGAAACTAAACTATATAAAAACTAAATTAAAATGTGTTCACAAAATAAAAACTAAACTAAAACTAACAAAAATATTAATGAAACTAATAAAAACTCAACTGAATTTCTTAGCAAATTTGAAAACGATACTGAAATAAAACAAATTAAAAAATTCTACACTATAATAACCTTGATGAGGAGCTCCTTCTACAGTCTGGGACTGGTTTGGTTAGGGCTGTACTGTGCACACAAAAAAAATCGTTCTGAATAAATTGACTACAGTAGCATGTGTGTGATACAGTTTTGCATGTGTATGAGCCTGTTTAGAAACCTGTTGTCCAACAAAGATATCATTTATTGACATGCTTTTTTTTCCAAATTAACATAGTTGAGTGTTTGAATTAACTTCTTTTTGTGACCAGACGTGGTTTCATATTAGTATATATACAGTGATAAAGGCTATGTTGATTAGCATTGCATAATAAATATACTTTCCTTATAAAAAAAAATACCCAAGATTGCTTGAAGAACACAGATAAACCATGTATTTTGTGCAATCGTATGTTTATTGTCTTAAAGTTAAAACATTTCTCTATCTCTTTAATTCAGCGATAACTTGATACCTTTGTCCATATTAGGGATTTCCTGGAGCGTCATCAGTAGTATTACTTCTGCGATGCATATGTGGAGTTTCTGTGCAAGTATGAATTAAACAGTCAATACATTATGTGTGTACTCAGTAATGCTCACAACACCCTATTTTGGGTAAAAAATAGGAAACATAATACTTTTCTCAAAAGAAACAGGATTCCCTGGATTATCGTCATTGATATCATTATCGCAATAAATACCAGAAATATCGTGATAAACTTTTAAGCCCATATCGCCCATCCCTATTTCAAAGCCACTTTAAATATAAAGTAAATCTAAAATAAAAATATTATCTAATGAACAATGTACATATAACATTTAATTTAATGTTTAAATATGACCCCCAATCTAATCTCACTGCTGTCTACACATTATTAAAATTATTAAAGATTTTAAACAAGGTTTTAAACAAGAATCAGTTTGGATATTAAAGCAATCTCACTTGTCGATTTTTATTTTCTGTAAGCATTTGCTTTTGTAGGAAAGATTTCATGCTAATTGTTTGAGCTCGGCCTGACATCTTTGGTGGTTTGGTGAATCGAACACAGTTTGAGATGCTGAAATTTCGTTCGAGACTCTAGGGGAGTCACATGTGAGATTACCGTGGTATTTTCTGAGAACTAGGCTCCATCTAACTCCATTACTGTCTCTGAAACACAACAGATATATTACAGAGATTATCAACTGTGATTTTCTTCCCTACAGCTGTGCTTGCTCCTCTCTTTAAATCTGTCATACAGTGGGTTTCTTTGGTCAAATCTCTCTCCTGACAGCAGAGACTAGAGAAATCTCACCCCACGCATTTGCTGAGTGGGCAAGACGAGAAGACGTGAGTGTGAAGACGTCTTCAAACTGCTGACCTTCCTCATAACAGGAGGAAAAGAAACACTAGTTTTATATGCTCGGCTGCATGACGGATGCCTCCTTTGGCTTTGGAGGCAAAAGAAAAATGTCCATTGGGGACGATCCGTTATTAGCGTCTGCAAACAAAGTTGCGATGGCTATATCTTCGCAGGATTCTCGTTGATGAATTATCAGCATAATTTGACGTGATAACGGCACGGAATAATGAGTGGACGCTTTAGACCCGGCTGGTAGTGAGTGAAAACGCCCGTGCAATTTTCGATTTGTTGAAAGCACTGATTCATACAGCAACAAATGGCTGCCTTCATGAATGTGAGTCAGTGGGCCCTATCATCATTGTTGCCTGGTTTTCACAACAAAACCCACCCAATTGCTGCCCGAAGGTATCCCAATCGCATTTCGAGGAGGGTCCCCCAGCAAAAATAGCTTTCTTGGGGGTAAAATTCACGTTTTTTTGCAGGATTGCCCTGGTAAAATTAGCATTACAGGGGTTAAATATTACGTTATTGGGTCACTTCAACCTGGAGACATGAAAAACAACCTGCGACAACAGTATTAAAGTAGCCCAATTCTGCAGGAAAACCGCAGACTTCGCAATACATACACTCGGTGCAATGCGGCGCCAGGCACAACGCAAGTGTTTTTTCTGCCGTGTAAATAGCGAATCCGCCATGGCGCAAGCTCAACTCGCTCTTAAAGGGATAATTCACCCAAAAATGAAGCTTCTGTCATCATTTACTCACCCTCAAGTAGTTCCAAACCTGTATGAATGTCTTTGTTCTGCCAAACACAAAGGAAGATATTTTGAAGAAAGTTTGTAACCAGGCTGTTTTGAGCCACCATTGACTTCGGGAAAAAAAAATACTATGGAAGTCAATGGTGCCCCAGAACTGCTCTGTTTCCCACATTCTTCAGAATATCTTCCTTTGTGTTCAGAACAAAGACATTCATACAGGTTTGGAACTACTTGAAGGTAAATAAATGATGACAGAAACTTCATTTTTGGGTGAACTATTCCTTTAAAGGGAATGGGAAATGAGTCTCTGATTGGTTTATTGCATGTTATGCCCAAAAACACACCCATTACTCGTTAAGAGAATAGGGACAACCGTTTTAGACCATGCGCCGGGCACACATTTCTCCTGTCGTTAAACTAGCAAAAGTGGATTTGGACATGCCCTAAGTGCACTGGACCTTGCACTTTAGACCATGCGCTTAGATCGTTAAAATAGGATCCAGTGAATCATTCACTCAACTCAGATAATTTTTTTAGAAAAAATTAAAATGAGATAGTCACTGAATTACAATATTTTGCTGTGAAAATATAGTGCATATAAAGAATTGTGAAGTGAAATATCAGACGTCTGTATAAGTATAAGGACGTCTGGACCCAGATCGGTCTTAACGGGTCAGTGTTAACCTGGACTTGGCCTGTGGAGAATGAGAGGAAGTGATCTGTCAGCACTCCTGACATCTTTAATTCACATCCCAAATCAAAAGCATGAATTATTGAGCCGCGTGAGCGTTTGATGGACAGAAGAGATGGCAGTGAGTGAGCGCTTTGGACAGCGCTGGTCCTTAGCGGGACGTCCTCAACAAACGGACACATCCGCCCGGTGTCAGTCGGGACGGGAAGTGAGGGCGACTCGGACTCTGGGTTGCGAAAAAACTTTTGGACAACATAGTTTAATTTAACTTTACAGTAAATATTACTAGTAAAATTAAACACACCTTGATTTACATAACTGAGTTAAAAACATTGAACAACAGTGACCTTTAGGTAAAAGTATTTTTTAAAGTTAATATTTTCATTGAAAACTGCAAATAATGGCAATAACACAAGTCATTTTGTTTCATGAACAAATACTCTTTTAAACTGGTTATTTTTAACAATTCGAAAACAAGTAATCCAATTCACAAAAAAAGAAGAAAAAAAATTCAGTGAATCAGATTCGGTGAATCAGCATATAGAGCACATTCAGTCTGGTGCGATTCACAGAAGAAGAATAAAACAAATGATTCTTTATAGTAAATTAAAAAATATTGCAAAATCAGTCTGATTTTGTTTTTGCAATTTGTAAAAAAATTCATAACTAAAGCCAGTTCTTTTTAATGCATCACAACATACAGCACAATCAGTCTAGTGTGACTTTATTTAATGAAATAAATAATGAATCATTTAAAGCAGTACTTTTTAGTGAATCACAACATCTGTCTGGTGCGATTCATGAAAAATGTGTCATTTAAAACAATTCTTTATAGTGAATCAAAACATACACTGCAACCAGCATAGTATGATTTACAAACATATGACTCAGTGTAGCACGTCATAGTTTGGGTCCCATTGCTAATATTTCTGTACCATGTTCAAAAGTTTCTCAAGAAACAGAATTAGTTGTTTTTTCACTGCATATGAATACAAAATGGACATATACTGCAAGTAAAACAACCTAAATGCCCAAATGAAGAAGGTTGTGAATCATGCCAGGCTAGTCTAGTTGATTTCAGCGAGGTCAGAGGTCACAGGGCGGATTGTGGGAAGGTCAGCAGGTTGAAATTCAAAAGGACAACACCGATCGCTGCCTAAGGCGAGCTAACACCGGCTACAAGCACGCAACTGAATACTGAAGAGCTCTCGCCGCGCAGGGAGAGAGAGAGAGACGCTGTGTCATGTCAAACCTCAGCAAATATGAGATGAAAAGTGTGCGTTGCCGTCGGGAGGGCAAGATGGAGACGCCAGGGGAGATAAAACGACTCCAGCCAAATCTTGACAATGGGAGATCCCAGCGCAGATGTACGCGAGAACGGATTATTAAATCACTACAGATGGAAATGAAAACGCTGATTCCAGGAAAACGCAACAATCGCTTTGCCAGCGCCCACATCCGGCCCTGAAAGCTCAAATTCATCTTTCCACAGAGTCAAAAAAAGCTGGAGAGCTGGAGGGCAAAGGACACCCTGCTGACAAAAAATGTGTTCCAGGAACGTTTTGCTAATGTTTCCATTAAGCTAAAAAAAAAAACTTATTTCTGAATGTTTTTTAAATGTTTAAAACAAAACGTTCTTTTCTTGGTTAAACATTTATTTTTTATTTTGCAAATATTTTGGAAATGTTATTATTGGATTTTCTCTTCACATTAAACGAATCAAGTTTGTCAAAGGTTTTAAAATCGCAAGTTCTGAAAACATTTTCTTCTGAACGTCCTCAGAATGCCCAGTTTTCAAAAACTCTTTTTTTTCTGGTTATGCAAACATTGTTTTATCATTTTGCACACATTATATGGGAACGTTACGATTGGATATTCTCTGAAAGTTCAAAACATGCAGATTTTTTTTAATGTTTTAAATATCGGTTATGAAAATGTTATTTTCGGAATGTTCTCAACGTTCAAAATGTCATTTTTTTATGTTTAACTTTTTTTCATGATTATGCAAACATTAATGGAACAGTCCATTTGATAAGTTTGCAAACATTATGGGAACATTACAACTGAATGTTCAAAACGTGCAGATTTTTTTAATGTTTTAAATATCGGTTATGAAAATGTTATTTTCAGAATGTTCTCAACGTTCAAAATGTCATTTTTTTATGTTTAACTTTTTTTCATGGTTATGCAAACATTAATGGAACAGTCCATTTGATAATTTTGCAAACATTATGGGAACATTACAACTGAATGTTCAAAACATGCAGCTTTTTTTAATGTTTTAAATATCGGTTATGAAAATGTTATTTTCAGAATGTTCTCAACGTTCAAAATGTTATTTTTTTATGTTTAACTTTTTTTCATGGTTATGCAAACATTAATGGAACAGTCCATTTGATCATTTTGCAAACATTATGGGAACATTACAACTGAATGTTCAAAACATGCAGATTTGTTTAATGTTTTAAATATCGGTTATGAAAATTTTATTTTCAGAATGTTCTCAACGTTCAAAATGTCATTTTTTATGTTTAACTTTTTTTCATGGTTATGCAAACATTAATGGAACAGTCCATTTGATCATTTTGCAAACATTATGGGAACATTACAACTGAATGTTCAAAACATGCAGATTTTTAAATGTTTTAAAAATAAACGTTATCATGATTTTCTGAATGTCCAGTGTTTTATTCCTCGTTATGCAAATGTTAAAGAAACTTTCTATTTCATTTTGAAAACATTATGGAAACATTACTATCGAATGTTCTCTGAGTGTTCAAAACCTCCAGTTTTTATGTAAATTATGAAAACGTTATTTTCTAAATGTATTCTGAACGCTTAAAATTAAATGTTCACTTAATGTTTCCACAATAGGGAATTGTTTTTTTTTATATATTTAAAAAGCCAGAGATTTTGAACGTTCAGAAAATATAGTTTTCAAATGTATGTAAACATTCAACAGTAACATTCCTGGAACATTTGTGAAATATATATTGAAATGTTGTTTATGCGAAAGGAACATTCAGTTTTAGAGTGTTTGCAAAATGATGAGAACGTTATTATTGAATGTTTATGGAACATTAAAAAAAATCCTGGCTATGCAACTTTCAGGGAACATTCAGTTTTATCATGCTGCGTTCAATAACATTACTATTGAACGTTCTGAAACAAGTAGTGACATGTTACACAAACATCCAGCTAAAACGTTTTAGAAGAAAACATTCCATGAACTATGTATAAATGTGACCCTGGAGCACAAAACCAGTCTTAAGTCGCTGGGGTATATTTGTAGCAATAGCCAAAAATACACTTTATGGGTCAAAATTATCCATTTTTATTTTATGCCAAAAATCATTAGTATATTAAATAAAGATCATGTTCCATGAAGATACTTTGTAAATTTCCTACTGTAAATATATCAAAACTTCATTTTTGATCAGTAATATGCATTGCTAAGAACTTGATTTGAACAGCTTTAAAGGTGATTTTCTCAATATGTAGATTTTTTTGCACCCTCAGATTCCAGATTTTCAAATAGTTGTATCTCAGCCAAATATTGTCTGATCCTAACAAACCATACATCAATGGAAAGCTTATTTATTCAGTTTTCAGATGATGTATCAATCTAATTGACCCTTAAGACTGGTTTTGTCATCCAGGGTCACAAATAACGTTTTAGTGCTGTTTTGAGTACATTACAGATAGCGCTTAAGTATCAATTAACGTTACTCGAAGAACGTTTGTTCATAATTTTGAGAGAACCTTGCCAGAACATTCTGAGAACGTTTCCTGTTGGCTGGGAAGGACAGGGTTAATATCCCGTTTTTCTTTCTTCCAAATCCTATTAAAAATACTTGATAGCACACTAAACTAATTTAAACACGAATGCAGGTATAATACTGTAATATCATAAATAAACTAAAATAATACAACCCCAGTCCCCAGTCGATTATTAAATGCTTTTAGGGTAGGTGGTAATAAATGTTGTTCATTTGAACTCAAATAAACCACAGCCAGCTGTAAAACGCAATGGAAATGTGACTATAAGTGCATTAACTAATGAAAAAGTGTCATTCTCAAATTCAAATGTGATTAAATCCCCATCGCTCATCTGATCAGGCCTAAAGAGGCGTATTATCATACGGCTACGCCCCATCCGTCACTTCAAGCTCATTTTCGAGTGTAATTGCCTGACTCTGTAATTAATTTTGACTGAAGCTTGTACTATTTTTGCACTGGAAACCTTATGAATTGTTTCTGTCATGAACATGCTGACTGAGATTAATAACGCTGATCTTTACAGCATTGCTTTATGGATGTGTGAGACCGATCTAAGTGAACAGAAGTAGATCAGCAAAAGTTTCCCAGGAGTATCTGTTCTGTGCCATATCATCTGCATTACATCAGCTACGTCTTATGTTTTAGTCTTATTTTATGAAAAGCAGATTACTCCATCATAAGAAGACACTTGACCATATATACTGTATAATCCGTGATTTATATCAATTAAATTCTTTAGGTTTGATATAAAGCTACAGACTTTCATAATATATTGATTAAATCTCAAGGTTTTTAATATATATTCATAAATGTATGGTGTGAGAAAAGATGTTAATATTTAATGAAGTGCATTATCATCACATGCTTTCAAAATGATGAAATACCCTAAAACGAGAGACTATCCTAATCAGAGTATTCTAATATAACATAATATTAGTATTAATGCAAAAATATGATCATGTAACTGAACAAAAAAAGTGAAAAAATACTATAGCACATGTCCAAAAGAACATGGTATTACCGTAGTATGGTGATAATCATGATATGAAGGTCGGATGGCAACGCCATGTGAATATGGCAATTTGAAATTACCATGGTACTGAATGGTATTCATATTAATGTGTAAAATATAAGGTAATATGTGACCCTGGATCATAAAACCAGTCATAAGTAGCACGGATATACAACACATTGTATGGGTCAAAATTATTGATTTTTCTTTTATGCCAAAAATCATTAGGATAATAAGTAAAGATCATTGTTGCATGAAGATGGAACTTCATTTGTGATTAGTAATATGCATTGATAAAAACTTAATTTGAACAACTTTAAAAGTGATTTTTTTTTTGCACCCTCAGATTCCAGATTGTCAAATAGTTGTATCTCGGCCAAATATTATCCTAACAAACCATACATCAATGGAAAGATTATTTATTCAGATGATGTATAAATCTCAATTTCAAATAATTTACCTGGTTTTGTGGTCCAGGGTCACATATGGTGCATGCAAAAAAATTAAATAATAATAAAAACCATATTTGATACATAAAGTACTAACTGATTGAGTACTTAAGGTGCAATGGTACTACCATATTAAATGTGGTAGCCTACTTTTTCATACTTTTCTGTCTAATTACATATATATCATTAAGCTTTAAACAAATACGTGCTGTATTCTTGATTTCCTTAAGGTTAAATTAAATTTTTGATTCTAACAAATTAAAGTTATTTAGTTGGTTCTCTGTAAAATAACTGAGATTTCGCCTGAGTTCGTTTAAAACGCTTCACACGTCTAAATCACCAGCTATTAAATCTGAATAAAATGAAATATGTAATAAAGTAAAGACTCACCTGCTCGTGCAGTCGCCTCTTCTGTGTCTGCTGCGAAACCTGGGCGCGTTCAGCCGCTGCGCGCTCACGAGGCATCTCTCCAGCCGAGAGCGAGAGCGCGCGAGCGGGCGCGCACCACATAAACCAATCAGAGCAGAGAAGAGCGAGTTCTTTCATTATTATTTACAGAGATTGGCTTGATTTGGATCTTGCAGCGTGAATACAGTGGGACTTCATAAATAAATACCTAATAAGTCATTAATTTAACAAATACGACCTATAACAGTTTTAATATGGCTAGTATTTAATTAATTAATTTAATTAATGTTCTAATTAATGACAGAACTTGAGCTTTTCTGGTATTTTGACACATTTCAATCACATATACACTGTTTTTATTTTTCAAAGGCAAAACTAACATAAGACAAAAAAACAAAAAATTACTAAATATGAATTTATTTAAAGAGTCACCAGCTTCAGGTGTGCATGTGAAATGTCATAAAATTATGTTTTGACTGCTCAGAAATAAACAACACAACACATCCCTCTGTGATGCGTGTGGCCCCCCATCTGTTCATGACAGCACCTGCCATCTGTTGCCAACAAGAAACCACATCCACCCAATTACATAACGTGGATCTTTCCCAGAAGACTAAATTTAAATTAATAGAGATGCAGACAAAACATGATGTGATCAAAGAAAAGGTGTTAAGCAAAAAAAAGCATGTAACACTTACAGTTTCTCTGTTTGAATCCAAGAATCCTCCAAAAAAACCTCTTAAAATCATTGTAGACGTATAAATAAATAAACAAACAAACAAAAATATAAATTAAGTACTCTGGTGTCACTCAAATATATCATGAATGAATGTATTTAATGCATTATTATTATTTTGGTTGTACCAAAAATAAATAATTTTTAAATGAATAATTATTCACCCCCATGTCGTTCAAACCTGTAGTTCTGCAGATCATAGAAGAAGATATTTTGAAGAATGCTGGTAGTCATGTGGTTTCAGTTCACGTTGACTTCCATTATATGAACAAAAACACAATAGAAGTCAATAGGGGCCAAAGCTGTTTAGTTACAATATTCTTAAAAATATCTTCTTTTGTTTTCCACAAATGAAAGGAGGTCATGCAGGTTTGGAATGACATGAGGGTGAATAATAATGACAGAATTTTCATATATCTTTAAAATATATTTTTACTGGAAAACAGAACCAAAATACAGATGTTTTATTTGCATTGGAGTTGGTACTTTGATATTTTGGCTCAAGGTCTGCATATAAAGTCACACCAGAGGTGTTCAGCTGGGATCAGGACTTGGCTTTCTGCAGACCAGTCAAGTTCTTCCACACTGACTCAATCAATCATGTCTTTTTGAACCGTGTCTTATACACAGAGGCACTGTCAGGTTAGAATAGAAAAGGGTCCAAACTGTTGCTATAAAATTAGAAGCACACAATCCCCTAGAATATCATTATATGCTTAAACATTTAGATTTGTACTCATAGAAATGACTAAAGTAGTCAAACCTGTTCATTAGAAGGGGGTGCCAATACTTTCGGCAATATAATGAAGATACATTTCACACAATGTGCAGTATTTATGGAAAAATCATCAAATTACATTGAGGTTTCCAGTCTGACCGAAGGTTACAGTTTGACTCTGTAAGCCATAACCCTCCAGAACTTACTCCCAACACAGAGAATCATCCAACCGAAGGTGGCGACTCAGCCATCTGCGCCACCTGCTGCCTTCTACGCTGCATTCTGCCAATCCTTGCTTGTGCCAAGCACGCGGACGCCAGCCTCTCCCGCAGGTCAGACAGCTAGATTTGTCTCTGTGAACCCTCACGGAAACAGTCTGTAAGGAGGTGTATTGGCAAGCTCGCAACTAATCTCCTAAAATTACCTCGTCAGTTTGTCTTGTCATTCATTTTTCTCTGATATTAAATACACAAATTACTCAAACGCTAATTAATGGTTTCGATCTTCCAAACCTGTCCTGTCAGATGATGTATGTTTTTCTGAGGAGAGATCAGAATGTTCTTCACTGAACGCTTTGGTCAAAGTCAATGGCATGCCAGCTGGGAATTGATTCATTAGGCATATGATTCAAAATTTAATTTCTGCTAGGTCAAATTCCAACTAACTTTTCAGACTACAAAGACAATATCATGGTGTTATGTAGACTAAAATACCCTTGGAGTATCACGGTATATGGAAATTGTAATCTCGCAACCCCAGCTAACAAAAATATGTTCTAACAATGTTGTGCTATGTTATGAAAAGTTACACCTGAATGTTCCCTGAACATTAAAAAATGTCCAGTTTATTTAAATGTTCTAATTTTTAAATGCAAACTTTCAGAGAACATTCCATTTTAGAATTTTGTAAACGTTATAGGAACACTACTTTTGAATGTTCTCTGAACATTTTAGGAATATTTCTCTGTGGTTATTCAAACATTTAGGGAAATAATTTCAGAAATAAAACACTCCATGAGCAATGTATAAAAACTTTTTTGCGCGTCGACGCCGATAGCCTCGTGGGCAGCGCCTCGACATGTAGAGCGTCCCTCCTCTCTCGCTCCAACTTCGCTTCCTGTCTAACTACTGTCCTATCAAATAAAGGCAAAAATGGCAAAAATATATATTTTTTTGCGGCACTGGTTTCGGAACATTATTAAACATTATATAAATTCCCGCGTCTCGCCAGAAAATGGCGTTCGCATCACTTCTGTCACACTCAAATGTCACACATCTTGCGACACACAAATAACATTAACATCAAAGGTATGTGAATTATTTGAGTGAGTAGATTATATAAAAAGTCAATGCAAAGACACGAACAGACGTGAATTCACACTGGGCGACGCAACCCTGCTGAAAAAAAAAAAAACTGTTAAAACCAGCCTAAGCTGGTTGGCTGGTTTTAGCTGGTCATCCAGCCTGGTTTTAGAGGGGTTTTGGCCACTTCCTAAGCCGGTCAGGCTGGGAGACCAGCTGGAACAACCAGCTAAAACCAGCTTGACCAGCCTGGCCAGGCTGGGAGACCAGCTAAAACCAACTACTTCCAGCTTAAACCAGCTACGACCAGCTTTTTTTTTTCAGCAGGGAAATGACTCGATTGCCATGAACGCGAGATATTCGCCTAAATCATGTCAATCATGGCAAGTTCAAAAATTCAAAGTCGAGTGGGAAATCTGCATGACCTGTTGCGCATGCAAAGCAGTGAAGAGCTTATTGACACATCCAGTTTGACATGTTGTTGTTGTTGTGAAGACACTCCTCATAGCGTGATGTTTTATCCGCACGAGTGACCCGAAAAAACATCTTGCGACTAACCTAAATATTTGCTTCTCTTTTGGTGTGCACATACCATAACAGCTGTTTTAATAATGGCATATTTAAATAAGCGTAAAATTATATATTTCACACAAATATTATGTAAATATAGCCTATTATTTAGAATTTTTTTTACATGGTGGTTTTGAATTAATTCTCCCTGATAGCACACACATCACAGCGACGTCTGCATTTACATCTGCAGAGACGTATTTTTTAGTGTTTGCTCATCTGCAATACGAGATGTCAGATAGATGTCTATTAGATGTCTTTAAGATGTTTATGATTTAGAGTGTATGTAAAACTGACATCTGAAAGACATCTGCCAGACGTTTGTAGACAGCAGAGGCTTTCCAGATCAAGAGATCTTTAACAGACATCTTGTAGACGTACGTGTGCTACATCTCGGAGACATCTATTTGATGTCTGCAAGACATATTTTTTAGAGTGTTTGCTCATCTGCAATATCAGATAGCACATGTACGTCTGCAAGATGTCTGTTAAAGATCTCTTGATCTGGAAAGCATCTGCTGTCTACAAATGTCTAGCAGACATCTTTCAGATGTCAGTTTTACATACATTCTAAATCATAAACATCTTAAAGACATCTAATAGACGTCTATTTGACATCTAAAAGGAAACGTCCTATAGACGTATTGCAGATGAGCAAACACCCTAAATAATACGTCTTGCAGATGTAAATGCAGACATCAAATAGACGTCTCGGAGATGTACGTGTGCTATCAGGGTATTGCTCATCTGCAATACGTCTATAGGACGTTTCCTTTTAGATGTCAAATAGACGTCTAGATGTCTTTAAGATCCCTGATAGCACACATACATCTCGGAGACATCTATTTGACATCTGCATTTACATCTGCAAGACGTATTTTTTTAGGGTGTTTGCTCATCTGCAATACGTCTATAGGACGTTTCCTTTTAGATGTCAAACAGATGTCTATTAGATGTCTTTAAGATGTTTACGATTTAGAATGTACGTAAAACTGACATCTTAAAGACATCTGTCAGACGTTTGTAGACAGCAGATGCTTTCCAGATCAAGAGATCTTTAACAGACATCTTGCAGACGTACGTGTGCTATCTGGGATGTTTATGATTTAGAATGTATGTAAAACTGACATCTGAAAGACGTCTGCCAGACGTTTGTAGACAGCAGAGGCTTTCCAGATCAAGAGATTGTTAACAGACATCTTGCAGACATACGTGTGCTATCTGGGTATGTAAAACTGACAGCTTAAAGACGTCTGTCAGATGTTTGTACACAGCAGATGCTTTCCAGATCAATCAAGCGAGCTTTAACAAGACGTGTATGTGCTATCTGGGCTATGTTTTTATAATAATTCCTGCTTTGTCAATTTTATATAATTTATTTCACACAGCTCACATTGTCAGATGACACTGCCTTAATTAACGCCTCGCTACTCATCTGTATGTGTGTGAGAGAGAATGAGAAAAGAGCCGGTGAAGGACCGGACAGTTCCTCAGAGGAAACTCTCGCAGCGTATTAAAAGCATGTTAAAAAGAGAAAGCGGTCGGACTGTCGCGGCGAAAGCAGGTGGGCCGATCGAATAAATAACCCTGATAATGAGATCCATGGGGTGTCTTTACCGTCACCCCTTCTGGCCACACAAGCGCCTTCTTCCGTGACGAGCACTGTCTCCGTCGAGTGCAAAACGCACCTCATTAACCTTTACAGGTCTCAGAGCACTCTCCTTTTCCTCAAGGCATGTATGTACAGTTTTTATGAAGGTATATGGGTTATACATTTCTTTTAAAAGGTTAACTGGAAAGTAAAGCTTCAAATTTGGTAGTTTTTCCTGGGCAATAAGATTACACAAATCTAAAATCACAAGTCAGACCACCATAATTTATCAAGATCCATATCACTGTGTGACAAAGTAATACGGATCTTGCTAAATTATGGCAGTCTGTGTGTGACTTAGCCTGCTGTTCATATGATGAGGGCTGAACCAGACCAGGCTGACAGGAGGAAGGCGCCTCTGGGTCACTTCCTTTGCAAGCGGAGCAATAATGAAATATAAACAACTCAATCACCTCTTTTTCTTCTTGGTGATTTTATTTTACTCAGGCAATTGACAACCTCACCCTTTCAAAATGTGTTGACAAGGGTTTCAGAAGCTTTTACAGTCTGACTGACTAGCATGCTAACACTTACCCTGCTAACAGGGAAAAACATTCTCACAACTTTTACTAACGTTATATAAAAATTAGGACAAAACGTTCATAAAGTATGTTTATAGAACGTTCTTTTAATCTTATTAATATTTGATATATGTTGTCATAACGTTCTGAGATCAATATTTTCTGAATGTTCTTGTGATGTTATTTGCATTTGATGAATGTTCTAAGAAATATTTTTAGAATCTTTATATATTATTACAATTACAGCAAAATTCTTAGAATATTAAAATCCTTTGCAGATTTCTAAAATGCATTGAAAGTTTAATGACATTTGTAAACATTAACTAATGACCTGTTAAGCATTATATAATGTTTGATAACACTTTATTAATGAAGCTTTTAAACATTGTACACAATCTGTCAAAATCATTTGAAGATTTATTTTCAAAAAATGCTTGATCAAATGAATTGAAATTTGAATGGCTATTTTAAAGAGGTCATCGGATGCCCATTTTTCACAAGTTGATATGATTCTTTAGGATCTTAATTAAAAGTCTATATCATACTTTAGTTAAAATTTCTCTATGGTAGTGTAAAAAACACATTTTTTTACCCTGTCAAAATCAGCTCTGGTTTCAGCAAGCCATTTTTTGGTCCATGTTGCTTTAAATGCTAATGAGCTCTGCTGACCCTGCCCCTCTCTTCCGTGGGGTGACGAGCAGTACTGTTTACTTTAGCTGCGAAACTTGCTAACTAGCACATTATTAGGAAAGACGATTTGCTAATATTCATAAAAAACCCCTATACTCACTTCTTCTGTAGGTGAGGCTGGACCACAAATGATTCGTGCGGACATAGACGCATTTAGGCAGATCGGAGATGATAGCATTCCCTTCAAAGCGAAAGTAACGTTAATCCTCTGCATCTTCAGCAGCTTCATGTCGGGAGTAAATGATGACTGCTATATTCATTATTACATCCAACAACAAAACACCTCAATCACTTCATCGGAGACATTCTTGTCTTCCCCTGCACCAGAATGACAGACAGCTCTCAGTTCACTCAAGGTAAGACGGCCTTGTCAATCAACTATCATGGGAGGGATCTGTACAGAACTACGTCATATTGACAGGAATCTCAGAACAGCCTGATTTGAGAAAGGAGATTTTAAATAGGGATTTAGTTTAGTTTGTGTTCAGTTTATGTAATTGAAAACAACCAACCAAGGTGTTGTAAGGAAAATCTAATCTTTGTTTTTGCAAAGTCGCTCTTGAGGGCCGCTGCAGAGCACCTGAACGTCTTCAACCTTCCTTCTAAAGCGGGGGTTTCATAACGGCCAAAGGGCTTGATTCAGACACAATTCCACAAGCGCCCTGCAGCGTCGTTGAGTTGTGTCATGCCCTGCTGTGAAATAGAGTCCACCATCAGCGCTCGGAGCTCGTGGAATTGAGTTGGACTAATGGTCACTCATTTCCCTCTTTCCAGAAGGCCAGCAGGTATCGATCAATATCCCATAGACATCCATCAATCCCAATATTCCAGTGGGAATGGTTTTATTATGAGCGAAACAGCCAGGCGATAAACACATTATGTCTCTCAATGACTTTGGGAATTGAGTTTGGAGGATTTATGCGTTTTCTTGAGCCACGGCACAAAAACAAGGCACTCGTTTTGAGCCTGGCCCCATCGGATATGCATAAGATTATTAATATTGCATGAATGAATAATGGACGCAAACATTTCATACCAGCATTAACAATAATTTGCTTGGTACGAGGTGTATGAAAGTAAATTAGGTAAAAACTATTAGTTAGTTGCGTGCTGCATGCATAACGTGAGTGTTTATATCCGTCAAAATACATATACGTCAAATTGTGAGTCCCTAAATATCAAAACCATCAGAAAAGTGATTTAATGCCCAAACTTTACTCAGTTCTGTGAAATAATTAAATGACATTTTCTTCATAATTACTGCCATTGTGGGAATGCTAGGCTATAAATAATGCACGAATGCGTCGCTCATGAGTTGCACGTGGATTTTGCATGAACTCAGCTATGGATATTATTGATCACTTCTTATTTAATTACATACGAAAATTTACTTTTTTCTTGAGAGTGACGTGGCTACGGGATCCCTTGGGTTTGAAGGACACGTCAGGATCTCCCGAATTAAAAGATCAGACCGATTTTATGATTGCAAAGCAGATCTTTATTTAGCACCAACCTGGACGTGAGGCATTAAAAATTTAAATTAGATCTGCACATTTCATCAGTAATTTAAAGAAAGAGAGAGAGAGAGAGAGAAGAGGGGGTTGATTTTGATATTTTTGTCTGGGTTTTAAATTTCCTCTCTTTTCATATTTTATCCTGGCTTCCTAAATATCCCGGTCTCCCCCCTTTCCTCTTCTCCGTCTTGTTATCTATCATGTGTTATGACTTTAATATGCTTTACGGCAGATTATAGCTCATTTATCATGTAGAGCAGGACCTTGCAGATTTCATAGGCCAGTAAGCGATGCTCATCTCGGGCTGCGGCGACTCTAATGCGACTATTTAACCCAACAGACGCACCATTGCGCAATCCGTCACCCTCTACATTTACAGACACAAGCAAACTCAGTTAACATTAAGATTAGTCCTGTTGACATTAATGCCTCAAGTGTGAGCCTCAATTAGGGTGATGGAGGGCTAAGCACTATACAGTACGTGTCAAATCTTTGAACATAAATAATATGGCTGTTGCCACCGTTTTACTATTCTTTCAGTATGTATTATGTATACTGTGAACATTTCCAGTGAGACAAATGAACACGAAACAATATGAAATATAATTTGTAACTGTCTTTTTTCACTCAGTATTTGATTGGACCAGCCAAAATTACTTTTTGTACATAATTGAATTAAAAAAGTCTAAATAACAAAATCCTTTGTCTTTTGTTTATACTAGAACTGGAGGGTCAAGTATACTGCATACTGCACGTTCCAAAAAAACCCAAGGTCTCTTCACAGACCTGTCAAAAACATACGCTCGCACACACACAGGCATGCTCATTTACATATGCAAATAAGCCGCTGCATTGGCATTCATTTAGTGCTAATGAGCCCCCTCCAGTGCTCATTTATTAGACCTTTAGGCTGTTTTGTGAGTCACTTAGCATGTTGCAGAAAGCAAATAATTGTTGGCATGATCGTGTGTCTTGTCGAGGAGAGAAGTGCTGTTAGGTCAGAGGTCAAGGAGGCGTGCGATTACTCAACGACTGCAAATTAGCGGCAAATCGACGGGTATTTAAACATTCTCTACTGTGGAGCCGCATACAATCTCCTCATGAGCCTGCGTTGGCGTCTCCTCGCCCGAAATGAAATGAACGATCACCGCAGACACGGCTATCACCTCATCCCAGCGGCAGATTCTTTATGAGGATCTATGGCTGTGCTTTGGAGGACGAAAACAATGGCAAATCCGGTTTCTATTGATCAGTAAGTCCTCTGCCTGCGGTTCTCCTGTTAGTGGCTTTCAGGATGGCAATTTGTCACGGCCTTAATGCGGAGGACGACTTGTTTCTGTCAGGGCTTGAGACTGGGGGAGATTTCTGCTGGTGTAAATTCAACTTCAGCCTTAAAACATCACAAACATTTGTCTAAACTGGGAACGCTTCCGCAAGATGATCTCAAATAGATGTCGTACTTTGAATTTAATGGGTTGGTTCAGATTCAAGTTTTTTAATGACTGCATTACCAATTCTTTAGTATTTTTACACACTCAGGAAATCTTCATGGATGCTTGCGACTTTTTTCCTCAGTTTTGTTCTTTTCGTCTTTTTTATTTTATTTGTTTTCTTGGCTCAAACAAACAAACAAAAATAGCTCAGGGAGATGTATAATCAGAATTCAGAGAAAAAAGTTGGATGTAAACTCGACAAGGGCCTATAGGTTGATTTCGGCATTGGTGGGGACATAACAGCAGACATCAGACATTTAATTGCTTGATCAAAATTATTGCTAAGGACAATTTAGTAGTCGCTGGATATTGGCAGGGACATGTCATAAACCTCTTTTCTTTATTCAAAGTCAATGTAGACAAGCATATGGAAACTATCCAAAGCTCTGCTAATCCTAAAGCATTCAAAACTGCATCTCTATATTCATCCTATGTGTCCGCTTAAGTGTAAATTTATTGTTTTTTTTAACCTGCCAACACATCCCTTATGAGGAAATAATAATTAAACCTTGGTAACCACAAATTGACTTTTTTTTTTTTACAACACTAACAATAGTTTAACCATGGTATTTGTAGTAAAACTGTGGTTATATGGAAAAAACAATTGGTTAGAATATTGTTAAACATGTTTAGGCCTACTACATTTTTTACTGTAAACCATGGCAAATATGTCTTAAGAGATTTGTATTTGTGTATACTTGTTTTTTCTTTGTTTACTTTTTATAACTCTAATGGTTTGATGTTTTCTACTTTTTAATAAAAAAATAAAATGTTTCAGGAACCGAAGTCCTGACCTAAATAAAATGATTCTTGATCTGTGATCTGTGATCTGTGATCTGCGCTCTGAAGTCCCGATCTGAATAATTATTCAAGAATTATTTCAAATCGGGACTTTGTAGCTCGGATCGCAAATCATTCAGTTTTCGCAAAATGATTTGCAAAAACACTCTGAAATTCCTGATCTAAATCAAATGATTCACGCTCCGAATTCCCACGCTCCAAATTCCCGATCTGAATTCCCGATCTGAATCAAGTGATTCACGCTCTGAATTCCCGATCTGAATCAAATGATTCACGCTCCTAATTCCCGATCTGAATCAAATGATTCACGCTCCAAATTCCCGATCTAAATCAAATGATTCATGCTCTGAATACCCGATCTGAATCAAATGATTCATGCTCCGAATCACGCTCCTAATTCCCGATCTGAATCAAATGATTCACGCTCCGAATTCCCGATCTGAATCAAATGATTCATGCTCTGAATTTCCGATCTGAATCAAATGATTCATGCTCCGAATCACGCTCTTAATTCCCGATCTGAATCAAATGATTCACGCTCTGAATTCCCGATCTGACGCTCTGAATTCCCGATCTGAATCAAATGATTCACGCTCCGAATTCCCGATCTGAATCAAATGATTCATGCTCCGAATCCCCGATCTGAATCAAATGATTCACACTCTGAATTCCCGATCTGAATCAAATAATTCACACTCTGAATTCCCGATCTGAATCAAATAATTCATGCTCTGAATTCCCGATCTGAATCAAATGATTCATGCTCCGAATTCCCGATCTGAATGATTCGCGAACCCGCACTGAAGTCCCGATCTAAATCAAATGATTCGCGATTGACGCTCCGAAGTCCCAATATAAATATTCTTGAACATTTCGATCGATGTAATGTGAAAATGAATGGCTCTTTTGTTCTGGTTTTTGCTAGTGAATCGCTTGAACTGAATGATCCCCTCACTGCAGAACAAAGATCCAAGGGACGTGGTTGGATCTACATCTAGGGGGTGGAAATGGTAGGTTTAGGGATCGGGGGTTAGAGATGGGTAGGTTTAGGGGTGGAGATGGTAGGTTTAGGGATCGGGGGTTGGAGACGGGTAGGTTTAGGGGTGGAAATGGTAGGTTTAGGGATCGGGGGTTGGAGACGGGTAGGTTTAGGGGTGGAAATGGTAGGTTTAGGGATCGGGGGTTGGAGACGGGTAGGTTTAGGGGTGGAAATGGTAGGTTTAGGGATCGAGGGTTAGAGACGGGTAGGTTTAGGTATATGTTAGGTGGAAGGAGCTGGATCTAGATCCAACCTCGCCCCCTGGATTTTGTGTTCTGCAGTGAGGACCATCTCGTATGATCAGTCATGCTGAATAAATTGCAGCGGTTCCAGCGTAAATCAGAATCAGATTTATTCACCAAGTGTGCGCAAACACACAAGGAATTTGTTGTGATGACTCACTCAGTTTGTCTCTTGCTCCACTTTTTGCGTCTTCAGCCATGATTATATGACACTGTCAGTACAACTGGCTTAGCTCTCTAGTTATATAGGTGAAATAAGCTAAATAAAGTATGATGTTTACAAATAAAATAACAGTATTCCCATTCCAATGACAACATCCAACACAAATCTACGAACATATTCAGGTGAGGTAACCGGTTTACTCACTCAAAAAACATGTTAGATGGAAATACTGTGCATTAGGATCGAGTTTGTAGCTTAATTCACTATATTTGAAGTTGTCGAGCACTGCAGTTCAGTTGATGGAAATCAGTTGAAGCATGCAGTCACAACAAACATTGAATTGAGTGTTCAATTTATCAGTATATTGTAATAAATATTTGAGAAATTATTGTTGTATCTTATTGCATTAGTCTATATAGAGTGACAGTCAATGTAAAAAGAGCAGATGGGAGAAGCATATGAACACAAAACAGTTAAAGATGGTCAGCTTTATCATTCAAATCACTATACATATTTATTTATAGTTAGCAACACTGTAAACTAGTAAAAACTAGATAACTGCAATGAAGGTACATAGCTACTCAATTTAAAGCAGCTTAAAGTTAAAGTTAGCAACTATAGGTGATGGATAGGCATTTTTGTGTTGCATATAGATTATTCTGAAAAACATCTGAAAATCCCGCAGGAAACCCGAGATTGAATTAGATAACTCTAGGAACAGCCTGATCCAAGAAACCGACAAGAAGCAGGAAATTAGGCTTGAGTGCCTGGAAAACAAGCCTAATGGGGTGGCAAACCTTGTGGGAAGTGGGTTTAGAGTTCGGCCCTATATATATCTTCCCATCTACCCCCAGGCCAGTTACTTACGCCCTCTCAGGCATTTGTTTGCTCCGTGGAAGTGACAGCTAATCTATGGGCGTAAATCAGACGACTGGAGGTTGGGAAAACAGTTGCAGAAGAGACTCTCTCTCGGCCGTCGCCCGCCGATAATAATTGACTTAATTTTTATGACGAATCTCCAGGTTCCGTTAAATCAAGCAAGGTTCATTGAGGCACTGGATGAGCAAGTGTTTATCGACATGTAACACCATGAAGATGAAGAGACAATTAAAACATTGAGTATATGCAGGAGTAGTATATACACTCTAAAAAAAATGGTGCTATATAGCACTAAAAGTGGTTCTTTGGCTCGTAATCATAGGGGAACCACTTGGTGCATCAGTGGTTCTTTGGCATGACTGAGGTACTATATAGCACCGCTCCCATATACAGAACCTGTTAAGCTCCTGTATGATTCTTCAGCGGTTCTTCAGTGGTTCTTTGGGGTGATTAAGGTGCTATATAGCACCACTGCCATACAAAGAACCTGTTAAGCCCCTTTAAAGGTTCTTTACGAGCCAAAGAACCACTGTTGGTGCTGTTTAGCACCATTTTTGTTGAAGAAATATAGTGCAATATGGCACCTCTTATGGTTCTACATAGCACCATTTGACAAATTTGCTGTATAGCACCTTTAAAGATATGATGCTATATAGCACCAAAAGTGGTTGCCCTATGATTACGTGCCAATAACCACTTTTAGTGCTATATAGGACCATTTTATTAAAGAGTGTAGTACAAATATTATGGTATAGTATGCTATTCTGAACCAGTATTTAATCGTACAGGCAATAATCATCACATTTTAAAAAAAAAAATTATTGCTTAAAAATTGTGGGTCACAGTATACATACTATACATATACTACATACTGCAAGAACAGTATGTAGTTTTAGTCACACTATACATAACAGTATGCTAAAACGGTATTTAATAAACCAGTATTAAAACTCAGAATTGTCTTGTATTTTAGGATATCATCTCATGTTCTGAGGTGGGTTTTGTTTATTTTCTGTAGGCCTCCTCGAGTCATAACTGCACATCCAGACCATCCATCTGCAGATGTAGGGAAACATCAGGCTGCAGAAGCGCACACCTCAGCGGTCTCCTCAAGCCGAGGAGATCCATCACCAAACATATGCGCTTGTCATGGGGACGTATGAATGGATGAACAAATAGGAAGGCCTGTTTATCAGGCTTCCTCCCCGTTTCCAAAGCCCAGGCAATAAATCTGACCGTGTCAAAACGGCGCGCCCACGTTCATGGACAAGCGTTGCACGTTGGCGAGCATCTGCCCACAGAAACCCGAAGAGAACAATTCTCTGAAACACATTACATAACAGCATTTTCTCACTCACTGTGTTGGTAAATGGCCAGATACAGCCAGCAGTTCTGCAAAAGCTCCTAAACTGAATTAGCAGTTTTACAATGTATGATTAGGCTACACAAGCCAGCTGCTAACATAAAGATACCTTAGCAAAGACATTAATTTTAGTTTTTAAGACTTAAGACAGAAAACTAAAGTAAATTTAGTTAACCTGCTAAATTACAAGATACTTGATTTAAAGTGGTTTTAACAGTCAAGCTACTCTTTAAAAACAGTACAAACACTAACTGCAATAATGCTACAAATAAAATCTACTTAGCTAGTTTCCGTTAGTTGCTATGTGAAGTTCACTAGTTTTTCTATTAGCTTGTAGTCTGATCAACTGCTTTTTTTACAAAAGAGTAGCTTAAATAGCTACAATTTAAAACTTAAATTTAGTAGCAATATCTTTGTTGCAGTTAGCTAGTTTTTAGCTAACTGCTTTTTACAAATAGGTAGCTTGACTACCTTTTAAACTACTTTAAATTGAGTAGCTATTCAATGTGGTTAACTAGATTTTGTAGCTATTCATTGCAGTTAGCTAGTTTTTGCTAGTAGCATGTAGTGTAACTAATTGTACCACTTTAAATTGACTAGCTATGTACTTTCAATGCAGTTAGCTAGTATTTGTTTGTAGCTATTTCATTGCAGATAGTAGCGTAACAAACTGATTTTTAAAAGAGTTGAGTGGCTATGCACTTTTAGTTTTTGCTAATAGATTGTAGCATAGCGAAGTGCTTTTTAAGAGTTTCTTAACCTTGAAGACTTTGAATTGAGTAGCTGTCCTTTCAAATAAAGTTGCTCCTTTAAAAAGCAGTTAGCTACACTACTAGCAAAAAAACTAGCTAAAGCTTTAAACTACTTTAAATTGAGTAGCTACTTCATGGCAGTAGCTTGTATATTTAACTGCTTTTTTTTTGAAGGATAGCTTAACCATCTAATATTTAAACGTCTTTAAATCGAGTAGCTTGTATTTTCCTGTTTATATTCAATCAGAGCAGTATAGCCTCATGTGCTAAGGTCAAATAATTTACACAAAATACTACTAAGAAAACTTTAAGAACTCTAAAAGAATGATAAACAATGGCATTTGGTTAATATTTAACAACATAAAATGCTATGTGTTGATATATATAAATGGATTCATCCAGCTAAAGCTGCTATAGGTTAGCTAACTTGTTTAGAATCGAATTCGAGCTTGCTTACAGTATATCGTCAAAGAAATATGTGAAAACAGTATGGATTAGCATTTCAAATACAATGAGTCAAACCAAATCAACATCTTTCGTGGTGAAGCATGGAATATTTTTAATATACATTATAGGTTTACGATCAAGTTCTACATCAACCAGCAACTCATTTTTATACAGCAGGAAAATCGAATTAAATTCGTCGTAATGTCATTTTGAAGACGACCCACTATTTTAGCCCCACATAACTGAGGCGGAAATTAATAAAAAAAAAAACAACTGATGGCTTAATAACAATCCGTTGAAACACTCCGAAAGTGGAAAGCGTTAAGGCCGATCTTAAAGATTCAATCTGTAATTGATAAAACTACATAACCTGGACCAAATCTTTAATAAATAGACATCTACCATTGTCGCAACAATTCCTGTATCTCGGTTTAAGACGCCTCCCTGATAGCACACGTACATCTCCGAGACATCTATTTGATGTCTGCATTTACATCTGCAAGACGTATTATTTAGGGTGTTTGATCATCTGCAATATGTCTATAGGACGTTTCCTATCAGATGTCTATTAGATGTCTATTAGATGTCTTTAAGATGTTTATGATATAGAATGTATGTAAAACTGACATCTGAAAGACATCTGCCAGACGTTTGTAGACAGATGCTTTCCAGATCAAGAGATCTTTAACAGACATCTTGCAGACGTACGTGTGCTATCTGGCTGGGGATGTTTGATTATATTCAGATTCAATCCAAAAGAAATTAAGTACTTTTATTATAATTATTATTATTCAACATTGTTATTGATAGCTTGGTAGAATGGCACTTGATAACCACTCGACTTTACATATTCCTTCCAGAACAGTTAAACAGACAATACGCACAAACAAAAACGAGTCTGTTAGTCTTTCCGACTGATGGGGATTCGGTCCAATGGCGTGAGTCCAACCGTCGGCCATTTTGGCTCACCGCGAACAACCTTGCGGTTCGTGGTAGAGCTCTGGAAGAAACCTCTAGGAGCGGAGTTATGTAAAACAAGCCAATGTGTGGCTCCGCCCCCAGTTGAGCCACACCCCCGACCCTTCCCCTCGTGTCCCAGTCGAGGAAGCCGTTGTTTACAGGATCTGCTCTGTGCTGGAAGCGGAGATGTCTAAGAGTCTCCAGGCGGCGGAAGGGTTCAACTCGTCCTGATCTCGACACAACGCCCAAACGTACATCATCCTGAGAACCTTTTCCTGTGGAATGCACAAATGCAACGAATGCGTGAATTTTATGAAAACGTACATTTTTCATTACAAAAACAAAACATTTGTATTCTATTTTAGTAAAATTACGATTTTTCTTGCATTAAGATTAAAAACGTTTAAATATATATATTTTTTATTTTAAATATAAATAAAAAAACATATATACTTTAGATTACTCTCAGTATAGATTTTTGTTTTCATTAATCACTGTAGTACAGTTACTTATTTAATTGTTAATATTAATTATTTGATTAAAATGATTACAAATGATTAGAATTTTTTCTCAAATTTGTCAGAATATATAAATTATATAATAAATTACATATAATTTTCAACAATACAATTCATATTAAAGGTATAATTCATATAGTCATTGTGTTTAATTAGAATTATGGGGGAAGTTGCTTAATCATATCTATCCATAATAAAAATAACTAATTAATTAATGTAAATTATTATAAGTTTTTTTTGTGCAGTGAATTATTTGATATTAATATTATATATAGCAATAATAATAATAATACCATCTTGAAATTATCTAAAATAAATATTTTTAAATAAAATAAACATTTTAATATTTTACTATGTATTCAAGTAGTTTTTTTAAAATAATTTTTATATTTTAATTAAAAAAAACTAACAATTAATATTACATTCACATTTAATACATAGACATGTTTAACTGAATATTTAATGTGTATATATATATATATATATATATATATATATATATATATATATATATATATATATATATGTGCTGTTGTATAAATTTGTTGTTTTATTTTATTTCATGAAAACTATATCTTGTATTTTTTTTTATTTTGATTTTAGGTTTAAATGGACATGAGATTCACCCAAAAGCTAATGATGACCAGATATTTTGCAAGAGAACCTTTATGTAGAAACTAAAAATGAACTTTTAAATGTTCAGATTTAAATCAAACACGACAGCTACTTCAGCTGTGTGAAATAAAACAGCGTTTCTAATATCCACGACTGTCTGAACTCAGCGACTCGAGGGCGCTGGATGGTGAAAATTAACTACAAACTCCTAACGCAGAAACATCCCTGGTGTGTCATTACATTTGGCCTCTGAGCCGATTTCTGCAAACCGCCCAGCCACGGCGGCTCCAGAGGGGAATCACGCCACTGATTCACAAGCGCTAGCGGTTAACGTCATCGCTAATGCTAGCGCTCACTCACCGGGTCGCCCTCCACCACTTCACCCTTCATGTTACGGATGACCATCACCAGCTGAGCCTGGAAGGTGATGATGAGAACGGGACCTTGCTCCATCATCTTCCCCATCGCCAACTACAGCAGAAAAAAAACAACCGAAACGAGTTACTCCAAACATCTGGAGAAGATGATGATGATGATGACATAATGAAATTCTGACGCTCCGATATCCCATTATTCTGCAATATACGTCCATCAGGACGCCCTGATCGAGTTACTGGGCCATTAGGATGCAGCTGATGGATGTTATGTGTCTTTCCAATGGTTCTTACATCAATGTTATCGATGTCCAGGATCTTGGAGTGGAACTGGAGACCCATGGCTTTGGCCTGCTGGATGGGGTGAGCCAGCTGACTGTACGTCTGCAAGCAAAACCAGAGAAAAACCAGCATCAGTGCATCGAATTTACAGCAGAATCTGTTATGTGATGGTTTGTGGGACACTCACGGCCTCGTAGCACCAGTCCTTCAGGACGTCCAGCTCTCCCTGGATCATGGCCTGCAAACAGAGCGAATGTTCAGCTTTTGCTTGCCTTTAAGAGAAAAGCATGCTGGGAGTTTGGTCTCACCTCGAGGATGTTGGGAATGATGTCCTGCTCGCACTGCTTCAGGAACGAGTCCTTGTCGAAGCTCGGATCCACCTTCAGGATCTCGGTCAGAACCTCAGACATCTCGGTTTTGGAGAACAAGCCGCCTGAGAAGAGCAGAAAATATTTACGATGATATTTACAATCATCTATCTATCTATCTATCTATCTATCTATCTATCTATCTATCTATCTATCTATCTATCCAACTGTCTGTCTGTCTAGCTATCCATCTATCCGTCTGTCTATCTATCCATCCATCTCTATCTCTCCATTCATATCTATCCTTCCATCTATCCGTCTGTCTATCTATCCATCTCTATCTCTCCATTCATATCTATCCATTCATCTATCCTTCTATCTATCTATCCATCCATCTCTATCCTTCCATCTATCCGTCTGTCTATCTATCCATCCATCTCTATCTCTCCATTCATATCTATCCTTCCATCTATCCGTCTGTCTATCTATCCATCCATCTCTATCTCTCCATTCATATCTATCCTTCCATCTATTCTATCCGTCTGTCTATCTATCCATCCATCTCTATCTCTCCATTCATATCTATCCTTCCATCTATCCGTCTGTCTATCTATCCATCTCTATCTCTCCATTCATATCTATCCATTCATCTATCCGTCTGTCTGTCTGTCTATCTATCCATCCATCTCTATCTCTCCATTCATATCTATCCTTCCATCTATCCGTCTGTCTATCTATCCATCCATCTCTATCTCTCCATTCATATCTATCCTTCCATCTATCCGTCTGTCTATCTATCCATCCATCTCTATCTCTCCATTCATATCTATCCTTCCATCTATCCGTCTGTCTATCTATCCATCCATCTCTATCTCTCCATTCATATCTATCCTTCCATCTATCCGTCTGTCTATCTATCCATCTCTATCTCTCCATTCATATCTATCCATTCATCTATCCGTCTGTCTGTCTGTCTGTCTATCTATCCATCCATCTCTATCTCTCCATTCATATCTATCCATCCATCCATCCATCTCTATCTCTCTCTCTCAATCTGTTATTTGTCTATCTGTTTATCATCTATCTATCCAACTGTCTGTCTGTCTATCTATCTATCTGTAAAGCTAAGCAGAAATGCAGTGGTGTTTTTACCGATTATGTCAGTCATTTTGTCAGTGACGGCGCGGGACGCTCTGATGAAGGCGTTGTCACTCTCGTCGTACTTCATCTTCATCTCAAAGAACCCTGGGAGGAGGACAGCACATGAAATGACTCAGGATAATAACACGGCACATATTGTGAGTCGTTCTCTCAGTACAACAATCTAATGCTAAAACAAACGTATCACATCACGCTTCGGGCAACACACAGCCCTTCCTGTGGAAAAGGGTTCGTTCGATCAGTCTCTGAGCCGATGGGCTGCGGCTGCTCGTTACTGAGCCTCATTATCACTGCGCTTAACGAGCCTCTATTTGATGCAGTGAACTCTTCAACACAACTAACATCCAGAGCTGCTTCTGAACAGAGCAGCTGTCAACATACAGCAGATCCCTACGGCACAGCGCCATCTATTGATCACACGAGCATTTCAGTCAAACTCACTGTTAAAAACAACATTGTTGTCCTTGAAGTCCTTCCACTGCTGATACCATTTAGAGTCCTTGTGCAGCACGACACCCATCGCTTCCCTTTAAAAGAGAAAGAAAACACTACATTAAAACATTATTAAAGATGAAATGCTTTAAAATAATTTAGATGCTCTATAGTTCATATTGATGTGTCATTTTTCCTATGTAATCCCAAATTTATTTCAAATATGTTTGTTATTATAAAACATTTATGAAATTTGGGGAAAAAAATATACAGAAAATAATAACAATTAATTTGTCAATTAACATCTCATTACCTGTAAAAATTTAACACCTATTACTAATTAATATGATCTATACATTTAATATTATTAAACAACTAAATATTAATAATTATAACAATCAAATATTATCTATAATATTTTATTTGAACATTTTAATTATATATAGCCCCCCACACAAAAAATGGAATGTATTCTGCTATTTAACGTGCACCAATACACAATATACATTAAGTCTATTATTAATATGAATTTAATAATTAATTAATACACATAAATATATCCTTATTTATTTACAATAATTTTATTAAAAGTCTAATATTAATTAAAATAAATACAGATAAATATATCATTATATATTATTTACAATGATTTTATTCAATATAGCTAAATATTAATTCTAACTATTATCTACAATAAATATGTCTATAATATTTTAAGTAGTTTAATAAATATTGATACTGAACCATACATTATGCAGCCCAACAAACCAAAAAATACACAATTCTTTAAAAATATATATTAAATAATATTTTTCAAAAATCGATATAAATGTTCATATATAAAATTCATTTTAAAAACTAAATGGAAAAATAGTTATTTTTCCTTTTATTTTGCAACAATATACATTCTTCATTAAAAAACAAGCAAACAACAACAAAAAAAAAAAAACAGCTCATCATAACATCAGTCCTTGAGAAGTGACCTACTCGTTTGCCTCGAAGACTTTGGCTTCTGCGCCTCCTGCCTTCGATGAGAAATCGCTCCTCTTCCTCAGCCTGGTGGGCGGCCGGTACGGGCCGATTTGTCCGAGGTCACCGATCTCTTTCTTGACACTCTCGACGCCCTGAAGACAACAAGAGTTGAAGCTATTGAGCCATTCAGTTCATTCATATGCCACTTTCACAACATACACGCAAGAAAAAGCCAGATAATTCACAGCTTATAACATAAACAGCATTTCTATGATGTGAAAACTCATTATCATGATAGGGACCTGTGATATCGCCCGAAAGGCTCCGGTCTTTCCAAATTTTCCTCCACCTTTAGACACCGTCTCTGCCGAATGTTTGGCTGTTTTGGCCGCTTCCTCCATACCTTCTTTGATTTTCTTTCCAATGTCTGAGCGGCCGACCTCTTCCAAACCCTGGGTAGAAACACACAGAATCAGCTCCTGAAATATTTTTATAAATGTATTACAAATATAATGCTTTGCAGACTGTTAAAATAACACAACATGCATTGAATGACAACAACACTGAGCAGTTATGCAAATCACTTCAAATGAATAGGGTAAAAAATTAACCCAAAAATATCACCATACTTCCCAGTTTATTGATTAGATTAAGAATTGCAATATTTTTTGGTATTACAACTTTTCTAAAATATTTTGTTTAGACATACACGAGGCATTATCTAATTAAATATGACACTAATTTGCAAACATTTCCAGAGCAGAAATCTGTAAAGCCAGGTTCAAAATTCACTTTGTTGACATATTAGAGTTAAAGGTTTTTACAGAAGGGATTTTGGATAAATCTTTTATCACTCCAAATCAGAAAAATACTGTCAATAGACATAAATAAGATGTTTTAAGAATAAAATGTTGTAAAAAAAAAAAAAAAACAACAGTTGAATGATATGTGTGTGTATTATATATCAAATTCAAATTTTATTTGTCACATACATATACATACATAGTACGACATGTAGTGAAATGTATTATACGACTGTCCAACAAAATTAAGAAAAAACCTCAAGTTTACAAAAATACAAATAGCAAATAGAAAAAGTACAGTAAACATATATATAGAAATAAACTAGCAATAAAATAAAATAACAAATAGATATGAGAATAAAAATAGATATGAAGAATAAAATAGAATATGATTCTATATAGATTCTGTAAAAGTAAAGTGTATGTCAGTGACAAAGTGTCTGTGTGCTGTGCAGTGCAGTAAAGTGTATAAGTGAGTAAAAGGAATACTAAAGACAAATGGTATGTAAGTCCCACTCATTTATCCTTACGTGACCTTCTACAAATTAGTGCAGATGTAATGAAGATGTGCAAAGTGGAAGTGTGGGGTGATGTGATTATAGTGGAGAGAGGCTAAGACTCCGAATGGCCTGCGGGAAATACATATATATTTTATATATATATAAAATAAAAACAGCAAAAATGTTCAGAATACAACTGGGAATAAAACTGTAAAACTTGGTGCATGTAAGTGCTGCTGGAGTTGAGAAAAAACTCATTTTGAAGAAATCGCCTTTCAAGATAATGTAATTGAAATCTACAGAGGCAAATAGTGCAGCAATAATCCATGCAAATGACATATGAACAAACCCCACAGTAAAAACCTTCAGAATATAGATAGGAATAACACTGTAAAAAATTGTGCTAGTAAGTGCCACTGAAATAGAGGAAAAACTCATTTTGAGGAAATTGCCTTTTAGGAATTGCATTGCAATTGAAATCAACAGATGCACAAAATAAACAATTTGTATGTTTTCCTTCCACCAGTCTGAAAGAAAATGTGTTATGGAAGCAAAACATTTCATATCTCAAAAGTGACTGATGGTTATATTAATATATCAAATTTGCAGTAAAATTAAATCCATTAAAAATCAGTTTTGTTAGTTGAAATTTAAAAGTTACTGGAGAAATGTTTTGTTTTTTTTCAGCTAGTTGCCAAGGCAACTTTATGTACTAAAATAAATATGAATAAAAACATATATGTATATAATACTGAAATTATACACACAAAATTTGTAATCATTTAGCTAAAATTAAAATGAAAACATAAATTCTAAACATAAAAACTACATTTTAAAATATTAATAAAATCTATAATAGTATCTCCGTGAAATGAGACTGAATTGACCAATACCTTAAATAATAAATGTGTTTTCCACATAAAATCAGAACAAAATCCAACAGATTATTTTGCAACGTAATCCTTCGTAGAACATGGCTATACTGCAGCGCAAACACTGCAGAAACATAACGTTCAGCACTCATGCAAATCGCTGCACGCTTAATGAATACATAAATATAAATGTGCTCTGAAATGAGAAAAATTGCACATCAAGATGTCCTGGGACGGCCAAAAATCAGCGTTAATTACACTCACCTCCTTCACCGTCTCTGATATCGTCCCAAGTGTTTTCTTCAACACTTCAGAAGTTTTAACTGTTTCAGACTCTATGGTTTTCTGGAAGACACCCACAAAAACACACTTTCACAATAGAGAAATAACATGTTTGGCTATTTTAGAGTCACGTTAGACATAACATCGTACATATTTCCTCCTGGCTTGCTTGAGGGCTTCTGATTCCTCTAGTTTTTTGGCCTCCTCGCGAAACTTCTTGATGTTCTCCTTCATCTCCTTGTTCTTGCTCAGTTCCTGCTTGAGATTGTCCACAAACTCTCCAAGGAAGCCTTTCCGACCGCCACCAGAGGACATAAACCTTGCCTGTGGATGATATACATGTAAAAAAAAATGCTGTAAAATCACAATTTTCCCCAAAAAACTAATAATGTGCGACACTCACCTGCGCCGTAGCAGCTGCCGGGCTACATATCCTGTAAACATGAGCTCTGTCGTATAATGACGCATACTGACGAGCGACTAAAAGTGCAGAACCTCTCCTGACACACAGCTGAGGAGAAAAACATGCATAATAATACAGTATTTCCATAATTATGAATGGAAAAACAGCATTTAATGACAGGTTTGCCACAGATAAACATGCTCATGTACTGATGTCACTGTCAAACAAGATTTTATACATAAATTACTCATATATCATAAAACTCAGATGCTTCTCCAAGAGATACCATAGTATTTCCATGGTACATTTCCAAAAAGCATGGTAAAACCATGGTACTTTTTAGTTAGGAGGTCTAAACACAATAATCAATTCCTGTCTAGCATTTTTTTTGTCATTTGTACCTACGTAATGTGATTTAAGAGCTTCGTTTGTTATGTTATTTTAATTTTTAATGTTACATCAAGGCCAGAATCATGTTTCATAAGCATGACTGATCAATCTAGGCACATTTCTGCATTAAAAACGCGCGGTTCTAGTGAACTAAGCGCGCGCTCGTGCTGCTTTAATCGCGGACATTGTGTTTATCATACCGATATGAATCGCGTTGTTAATGAGCGCTTAATAAAGGGTTTAAATGAGAAACTCACCTGGTAACACTGACACAAGGAGGCCGCCATCTTGGAACCGCTGCAGTGACCTGTTTGGCTGGTGACCTTGTGACGCATTTCCGGGGGAGGAGCGGCGTCTTCGGGCAGCCAATGAACAGACTCCTGTTCTCTGACGTCTCATTAAGTATGATTTTAACATATTATAGCCTATAGAATGTGTGTATATATATATATATATATATATATAATATATAAATAATTGTATTAATTATAATTAATTGCTAAATAAACACACGCACACACACACACATATATATATATATATATAATAATTATGTTATAATTAATTGTATATTTAAAGATAGGAAGAAAAAGAAAGAAAGACATCCATTAAGCTTATTTTTATTAAAAAAATAAGAAATATAGAATAATTTATCATTTTGTCAAATTGTAAGCATATTCCTTGCTGTCCCATGGCAATGATTTTATTATTTTATCCAACCTTTTTCCTTACAGTAACACAATAGACATTTTGCTTTCAGTTGACGTTTTTCATTTCTGAATCAACTTAATATTTAAAGCAAACCATAATTATAATGAACATATGAATTATGCTGAACATGGAAATTAAGCTTAGACTCATAAAGTACCAAAAGAAAAAGAAAGTTAATAGAGAACTATAAACCACCATAAAACATACAGACAGCCCTAATGTTGAATTAATACAATGATATGAAACACTATCCCCCGGTTTCATAGATAAGGCTTAAGCCTAGTGCCAGACTAAAATGCATGTCTGGGCTATTTCAACTGAAAGAAACTTGCACTGAGTGATCTTAAAATATGTCAGATTCATTGTTTTGCACACCAGTAATGTTTTTATCTAAGGCATATTTATAAAAGCTACTTAAATGTCCTAATTGAACTACGGCCAAATCCTGGCTTAACCTAAGCCCTGTCTGTGAAACCGGGCCTATGTCTTGTTTTTTCTTTTCTTTTTAAATTGGTAGCTGTAGATGATCATCAGGCCTTCTCCCAACCCCGCCCCCAAAATCACATCAGCCAACCAGATGACAACTAACCTGAGCGTCTAAAAAGATTGACAGGCAGAGAGGGTTCTGATTGGCTAAAATAAGGGTTCTTTCCCAGAATCACATTTGAACACCTATTTTAGGGAAAAAAAATATAAAACACCAGGTTTACAAATCAAACTCATCTGCCGAGTTTTTAGCATGGTCAATATTCATCGTTGAGTGATCTCCGATCATAACGTTTTGTGCGTTCTCAATGTGGATGCATGACGGTGGTTGCTGCTGCCATGCGGCGTGTTGCGGATGCATCGCTCCATGTGACGGAGGTGGATGCATTGGTACAGATGGCGGATAAAACATGTTATTTTGCTGCATTTCGTTTTCTAGTTTCAGTCGCTCTAATTTTTCCATCTCTTGTCGCAGCTCCACCTTTACGGCGTTCTCCTCTTGTTGTCTCTTCTGTTCCTCGACTAGTTTCTTACGATGCTGTTTGATGCTCCAAATCTTCTTTTGATTTGCTACTTTTTCCGGTGCGATGGCCTTTCGTGCGTTGCGTTCAAACATTTTGTTGCTTTCATCGAGAGGCACCTTCGTCCGAAGCACTAACGGAAAATTTTTGCGCAACAAACAGTTCTTGTGAGGCAGCAGCGGAATTACGGAGTTAATTTTGTGGTGGTTTTCCAGCGAATTCACAATCGCAGAATCGGCGCTAGTCGCGCCGAGGTGGGAGTTGAAGTTCTGGGTGAGCAGCAGCAGCGTGTACGCCGAATTCTCGATGGCGTCCTCCATACATCGCAACGTCGACCTTCCTGGTTGCTCAAAGTCGTCGGAAAACGTTGCACCAACTCCAGAAATTATACGTTCAAGTTTGTCCTTGAGTCTTTGCGCCTCGTCTGCGTCTTCAGCTTCGTGTAGGATCACAAAGTTGTAAAAAGTTTCTTCTAAGTCGCTTTGACTCGGTTCTGGAGAGCTAAAACTGACAGGTTGAGTTGTCGGTGTGTGATAATTAGCGTTTAGCGGTTGAGCTCGAAGTTTCTCACCATCGTTTGGGATGGACGAAAAATTGAGATTCGTGTTTTTGGATGTCACATGGGAGCTTCCATTGCGGTTTATACACTGCTTCGACTTTGTCGCGTCATTGACTTTCGCTGTCGGTAGCTGGTTCTTTGCGCAAATATGTCGTAGTTGGTCTTGATTGGTTGTAGTTTCGCCATCTGTTGGTGTTCGTAGACTCATCGGCTTTGATTCTTCCATATTGGATTCTGTAGAAGTTGGCGAGCTAATTTGGATACTGTAATCCAAGCTTGATTGCTGAGATGATGGAGGGCCACCGTTTCGACCTAGCGACGTCAAATTGTAGGTTTCGTTAGGAAGTTCGGCATTGGATTCATTGATAACGTCAGGCCCGCAGACTCGCTTTACTTCCTCCTCGACGTCTAAAGATAGCAAACCAGCCATTCTGCTCGACGCAAGAGCTTCACGGTATGCTTGATCTCGTAGTGACTTGTCACACAATCTCTCCTGCACCAAAACGGCAAAAATTCTTGCGATATCCAATGACGTATTGGCGTCTGTTGACTTAAACCCGCCAATGTGGCTACTGTTCACACGTTCTCCGTGCATTTTGACCATTTCGAATAAGTATTTTTCAATGCTGCTGTCGCTGTTAGCCGTTAGCTTAGCGTGCACCTCTCCAATCCTCTTCAGGAGAATCAAGCACATGACATTTACCATTTCCTCGGCCCGTGTGTGGACCATTTTGAACGTCAGGCTGACCCATCGATCCTGACCAGCCTGGGAAATGATCTCAAATGCCTTGGCGAGATTCGTGAATCCTTGATCCACGAGCTCTGCTCCACCATCTGCCATTGTTTACGCAAATACGGGCGATCATATGTGAATATGTGCTCTCATATGACATGTTCAAGACATTCCATTCAATCTGAAGTCACTTAGATGAGTATGAGCTCCTAAATGCTGAAAGACAAAATGAAGTCTATTTCAGTATTAATTGTGATAATTCAGTTCACAATTACCTTTAAACGAACGTTCTATTAACCTTCCAAGAAGAACTTTCGTTGAACTATCAGAGAACATTCTCAGAACGTTTGCCAAAGTTCTAAGAACGTAAGCTGGGTTCATAAGGGATATTAAAAATGGCGTGTGACTTGAAAATAATCCCAAATAAGTGTTTAACGACTTTCTTCAAATAGCATAGTCTAAATGACAGTCTGACGACGTGACGTTCACCCAAATAATGAATAGATGACTACTACGTCACTCAATGTATTTGATACATTTGATAAAGAAACACAAAAGACCGTGTGTCTTACCTTCATCCAGAAGCAGGAACTGGGAAACAGAAATAGACTTTTACAGAATAAACGGCGAACATGTAGAAATGGACTGATTATTAAACATAAAGAGGCATATAGTACCGTTTGTTTTATATCTATAACATTAAGTGACACGTGAAGACTGAATGTTTGTCTTTTCGCTTTCTCTTGTAATGCGGAAGAAACACTTCTGTAGGACTTTGTAGTTTCAGATGACCAGAAGATGGCAGTAAAATTGACTGGGAAAGTTACAGTAATGGCCTTGAATAAAACTACCTGTTGATCTAGTGAACTTTACGTTATTTAGCATCAATTCTAAAATAAATAGGTCTTGTTGTTTACTTGACCATTGTTTAATTTTTTAAACATTTGACAACTGTAGCTTCCCTGCTAATAAGAAACCATCACATAAATACCATTATAAACCAGTTTTGTCCAGTAAAACCATTACAAAATTCATTTTGTGTGTGTGTTTTGGGCATTTTCCCAATATAATTTAACATCTCACCAATAGAATCCATCATATACCAGTAGACACCATTATCCATTAAAACCAATACAATTGTCATCATAACCATTAAATCCATGTTTTGTGCAGGACTTTGTTTTTTTTTCAGCAGTAAGGTTACTGGAATTACTTTGGGCTATATTTTGCTAAAAAAAAAATATTAATAATATATTAATCAAAAGAAAATGATGTGATTTTAATGTCCATATTTGAAGCATAGATTTTTTTCATTCTGAAAAATATTTAACATTAAGATTAAACGCAACGCATATATCATTAATTAAATAAATTCGTTATTTAACGTTAAATTTTTTATTATTATTCGTAAATGTAATAAAAACATGCTAATTATATTTTAATAAAAAAATAATAATGCTTTTATTATATAATACACCGCCAAATTTCGCGAGATTACAGGAGATCCAAGCATGTGCGATAACGAGAGCAGGGTTTCGCGCGCTGAGCCTAAGCTCCGGCAACGCTCGTAAGTGACGCGCGGCTCGACCAATCAGCGAGAGGCTCAGAACTCCGCTCGTCCAATCAGCGACGCGCCGTGCCCGCGGCAGGCGGGGAAACACGTTGTTGAACACTTTTATTGATTCGAGCCCCAGCTCCAGTGCGTTTTGCGTAACAAAAGTGCAACATTTTCACACTTTTAGCGCTTTAATTGAATTAAAATCACGTCTTCTGTTCTCAAGAGGAAGATTACAGGTAAAAAGCCGTTTTTTAAATCAGATTCGCTTGATGTTTAAAGGTATTGTCTATAAAACCATGAGTACGCGCCTTATTGTACTGTGTAAACATTCATAAATTAGCATTTTTATCTTCTGCATGTTAATAGCTAAGTCATATTTAGCGCTTTTCAGAGATTTCTTTCTTTCACTTTCTGTCTTTGTGTTTGAATTGATTTTATATCAGCCCCATGCCCTTAAATGAACTCTGAATTGTGAGTTTAATACTTTGTTTGCTATTAAATTAGTTAAAGTGTGTTAGAAACACGCATATTTGTGCTCAACAGTTCAAAACAAGCCCATGAGAGACAGGAAAGTGTTTTTGGAGGTGTAACTGGAGTAATCAATGGGTTGGCGTTCATTAAAATGATACATGTTTAGCTATTTGACTCAATTAGTTTTCATCTTTAATTAATCCTAGTGTATTTTTGACATTTAAGTGTCTGTTTTTGATACTAGACCACCCACATCATCATGACCCTTAATTAAATGAATGCAGTTTGCGTTAATTCTGATTTAAACTGATTGATTTCTACAAATAAACCTCAAATAGACTCCTATATAGAAGTTAAGGCTAAATGACATAAGTAAGTAAAGTAAGGCCTCATTCCTGCTTCCTGTTGTTGGTGTAAACTCGATAACATAAAGACTGATGTTATTTCACACAATGCACTACCATTGAGTGACGTTAGGGGGCGTTTCCGTCTATTTCCGCCAATAGCAGGCGTGGTTTTGAGAGCTGAGATATAAACAAGGCCCTTTTTATGCTATTATACACCATTTCACCCCTAGGAATGGAGAATAAGCTCGCACGCCAATTTGAAAATGGATCTAGACAGGTAGCATGTAATGCCATGGTTTATAGGCATGCATCATTGGTGCTACCATGGTTTTTTTTGGGCACGAACCTTGGTAATACCATGTTTTTTAGGCCCACACCTTGGTAATACCATGTTTGTTGGACATTCACTGTGGTAAAACAATATTTTTTGGGCAGCTACCATGGTAAAGCCATGTTTTTGTGCATTGACCATGGTAATACCATGTTTTTTTTGGCATGCATTTGGGTAATACCATGCTTTTTGGGCATGAGCCATGGTACAACCATATATTTTAGGCATATACCTTGGTAAAACTGCATTTCTTGAGTATGTACCATGGTAAAACCATATTTTGTAGGCATATACCTTGGTAAAACTGCATTTCTTGAGTATGTACCATGGTAAAACCATATTTTGTAGGCATATACCTTGGTAAAACTGCATTTCTTGAGTATGTACCATGGTACAACCATATATTTTAGGCATATACCTTGGTAAAACTGCATTTCTTGAGTATGTACCATGGTAAAACCATATTTTGTAGGCATATACCTTGGTAAAACTGCATTTCTTGAGTATGTACCATGGTAAAACCATATTTTGTAGGCATATACCTTGGTAAAACTGCATTTCTTGAGTATGTACCATGGTAAAACCATATTTTGTAGGCATATACCTTGGTAAAACTGCATTTCTTGAGTATGTACCATGGTAAAAGCATATTTTGTAGGCATATACCTTGGTAAAACCATGTCTTGCATTAGTATTATTTGATGTGCCCTTGTAATATTTTATATAAATATTGTAATCATTTAATACAATGATAAATGCATACGCCATGTTCGGACATTCATTGAAAACCTATGAATTGATCGTAAATTGGAAAACTAATAAAGTATTGGTCAAATGTCGTGGAAATGCTTAGAAATCAAAGTACCTTGGGATTTGCCGTTCGTTAGCATCACTGTATCGTGCTAACAGCTTTTTTGTAAAGGTAACGTAACCCTACATAAAGTCGTAAAAAAAAAAACAGATGGCTTCTTGGAGTATCAACCCTAAAATCGCCGGAGGAGACGAACGAGGAAAAAGCTGCCCTTGTCACTCACGTCACTGTGAAACGAACAGCTTTTTCCTGCTCGTTTGAAGCTCTTGGCTCGGAGCCATAGTCTGAACTATAAAAAGCAAGGCAGGAAACAATCTCACTCGCTGACGTCGCTCGTTCCAGGTTTGCCGCCATGTGGATCCAGGTGCGCACTATGGATGGCAAGGAGACCCATCGGGTCGACTCCCTGTCCAAGCTCACCAAGGTGGACGAGCTGCGTGTGAAGATCACAGAGCTCTTCAACATCGAACCTGAGAGGCAGCGACTCTTTTACAGGGGCAAACAGGTGACTTGTGTTTCACATAAGTTGTTTTACTTCCATAAAGTGGACAGGAATTGGTTTGGAGGGGTTGGATTGTTAGAAAGTGATTAGGTAGTAAAAAAATGAAGCATTATTTTGTGTATTGCTGTTTTAAAGGATAAGTTCACTTCAGAATAAAAATTTCCTGATAATTTACTCACCTCCCAAGTCATCCAAGATGTTCATGTCTTTCTTCAGTCGCAAAGAACTTAAGTTTGAGGAAAGCATTCCAGGATTTTTGTCCATAAAGTGGACTTCGATTCTGGCCAGTGATTTGAAAGCAGCTTCAAAGGGCTCTACAGCATTGGTGTCAAACTCAATTTCTGGAGGGCCACAGCTCTGCAGAGTTTAGCTCCGACCTTAATCAAACACACCTGATCCAGCTAATCAAGTTCTTCAGGATTATTAGAAACCTCCAAGCAGGTGTAAGTTGGAGCTAAACTCTGCAGAGCTGTGGCCCTCCAGGAATTGAGTTTGAGACCACTGCTCTCCACGATCCCAGCCGGGGAATAAGGGTCTTATCTATTGAAATGATTGGTCATTTTCAGTAAAAAAAAAAAAAAGATCCACTTTTTAACCACGAATGCTTGGCTTGCTCTAGCTCTGCGATGCGCGTCTTCACATTACGTAATCCTGTTGGATAGTCTTTGTACTTCGGTTAAAAACTCCTGATTTTCTCCAACTTTAAATCATCTGACATTGTTTTACTCTTTTTGTAATGGGGAATGACTTTAAAAAAAATAATAGCTCATATAAGACCCTTACTCCATGGCTGGGATCGTGTAGAGCTCTTTGAAGCTGCATTATTTTGGACTTTCAAATCATTGGCCACCATCAAAGTCCACTATATGGGGAAAAATCCTGGAACGGTTTCCTCCAAAAAATGTATTTCTTTGCGACGGAAGAAAGTCATGAACCTCTTGGATGATATGGGGGTGAGTAAATTATCAGGATTTTTTCTTAATTCTGGTAGTGAACTTATCCTTTAACGTTGAATGTTTTCTTTGGGCATCATAGATGGAAGACGGCCACACAATCTTCGACTATAATGTTGGGTTAAACGACATAGTGCAACTACTGGTGCGTCAGAAGCTCCCGTCCGCACCGCTGCCGAAGGACAAAGAGGCCGAGCTGTCCGACTCAGACTCAGGCTGCGGTTCGGCCCAGAGTGAGTCCGATAAGAGCTCCACACACGGCGAGAGCGACGGCCAAAGTGCCGGGACCTCAGGCCAGACTGACACGCCGGATCTCATCGACCCTGGCTTTGGCTTTTACAAGGTGAGGAACTGAGATTATACCTTATTAGAAACTCATGAAATCATTCTTGGGTACATTGTCATGACAAATTAAAATTCGACTATAAATGTCTCGTTGGCCTCAAGTTTGTCTCTAGTATATTGAAATTATTAATTATCTTTAAACATAGTTATTTAAATAATTATAATTTGTTACACTAGGCTCTTAAATCTTTCTAAATTGTCATTTACGTAAATTGGTTAAGCATTCGTAAAACTATTCTTTTGCAAAAACAAATATGCAGTGTTTGAAATCAGTTTGTATGCAAGTTGTCGCATTCAGAGCGCATTTGCGTTAATTGCTCATGAAACTATTCTTGTGCAAATTGTTGCATATTATAAATTGTGTTGATTCCACTATAAACGTCATGTTGGCCGTATTTTTGACATTTTGCTGGCTAATTTTCTCTTGTATTTTTACATGATCTACAAACGTAATAATTTTAATGGTATAATTCACTTTTTTCATCTAAAAAGGCTCTAAAATTTCGAAATTGTTAAATTTGAGTGAATATTATTTCATTTAATTTGCATATCTATTCCACTACAAATGTCTTGCTTTTCTTTCTATCTGATAGTAAATGTAACTTTTAAACTATTTTTATTATATATTTTTTTTTAGATCAATGAGTTTGTGGACGCTCGAGACTTGAACATGGGTGCTTGGTTTGAGGCGCAGATTGTCAACGTGACGAAAACGACAAAGTCTTCGAGTGAAGACGGAGGCTCTGATGAGGAAGAGGAGATCATTTACCATGTCAAATATGAAGAGTGAGTAAATAGTCATATTTGACCTTAGTTATGAATGTGAGTTTGCCGTCTGAATGTAATGACAAATATTTTGTTTACAAAACATTGGTAAGAAACGTCTTTATATGGAGTCCTTGCGAGCTGAACACTAAAACGAATATACAATGTAACCGCTCTAGTCTTATTCAGTATACTGAACAAATGATTCCTGTGAGTCGATTCCTTTAATGAATTGTTCAAAGATTAGTTACTGGTTTGAAACCATGCAATTTACACCATCAGCATTGAGAGAATCCCTTTCCGTAGGCAAAATGGACTTTATAGCTGAAATATGCCCAAATTAATCTGAATCCAACTGAAATCAGAAAAAAGTTAGTTAGTTTGTGTATTAAATCAAATAGAGAAATCTTTAAAGAGACTCTGTATTAATCCTTGGTTTTTATGTGTGTTCCACAAGGAGCACAGTTTGACATTCAAATCTTAAACTTAAACTGAAATTTCATTTTGAGTCAAAGTTAACAACTGATTCACTTTCTGAATCGCAAGTAATTTTCAGTCAGATGTTTTTATGACCCAATTATAAGGTTGATTTGAAGGACAGACTTTTAGAGTAAAACTGTAAGGTGAATAACACATTCAACTTTATCTTTTCCAAACAGGCTCAAACTATTTTTTTTTCCCTCCAAATTCAAACTGATTTCAGCATGAACACCTGGGTTCATCATGGGTGCCTCGTGCACCTGTTAACATCTCCAAGTTTCAGTCTTTCCTTTCATCTGTGTCTTAAACCGTTCATCAAAGGCGGTCTGTTTAAACGTCCCGCGCTGTTGAATGCTAATGGGGCGCGTGTGCTCTGTGCAGTTACCCTGAGAACGGTGTGGTGCAGCTACGTGGGAAAGATGTCCGTCCGCGGGCGCGCACTGTCTACCAGTGGCACCAGCTGGAGCAGGGCATGATCGTGATGGTGAACTACAACCCGGATGAGCCTAAGGAGCGCGGCTACTGGTACGACGCCGAGATCCAGAGGAAGAGGGACACACGCACCCAGCACAAGGTTTATGGCAAGATCCTGCTTGGGTAGGACGATGTTTTAGTCTTTAAAGGAATAGTTTACCCAAAAATGAAAATTCTGTCATTACTTACCCTCATGTCGTTCCAAACCTGCAAAGGGCCGTTCACACAAAGGACAATAACTATAAGGATAACAAAGATATAGTTCTAAAAATTGTTCTCAATATTAAAGGAACACTCCAGTTTTTTTTTTTAAATATACTCTCATTCCGGCGTAATAATAATCAAGGAACTTTGGTGCAATGATATTATGCAGCGCCTGTAAGTAGTCCCCAGCAAGGTTAACTAGTTATGATATAGCTGGGGACTCTGTGTTTCCCCTATAAATTTTTCCAGCAGCGGTGCTGTTACCAAGCTGCTCGCGGGGGGTCCGAGGGCATGCACCCCCGCAAGATCTTTTTTTTTAATAACCCCTTAAACCATGACTTCTGGCAAGTTTTGTGGATAGAAATGCACATTTTGAGACATACAAACTTGACATACCATCAACAGAAGGCATGATTATTGCAGCACGTACCTTGAACTGGTCACAAACAAGATTAGGACAGGATTATTCATGTTTTTCTTTTGTTTTAATTTTCAGCTGTAAGGTAGAAATAGATAGTGGAAAAATGAAACGGCACAACCCAGAAAAAGATTATTTACAATTTATTGAAAATTTTATCCTAATGGCAAGGGCCACACCCAATCTGTGAGCACTTAATTTTTCTGGGCTTTTCATAGAAGATTCATATCATGTAGGGTGTCATATCAGGTGAGTTTTTTTATTGATCGGATGTTGGGTTATTTTTTTGTGGAAAAAGGTATGTACCAGGTATCTGCATGAAGAGATTTCAGTGTGCCTGGAGCTGTAGGTATACAGAAATCACGTCAATATGTCTTAATGAATGAATAATGGATCTGATTAAAATCACCCTATTCAGTGTGGAAAAGTCCCACTCACAGTTCACACTGGAGATTGGTATGCCACAGGATTTCACCCATCTGAAAAATGAATGGTATTTTCAATACCAGTGAAAATTCACGGTTTTCGGTACCAATTTCGCAGTTTGCTTTCTCCTTTCCACAAGCGCTTGCTGGCTCTCCCGTGGCGTCTGTCGTTGCTATGTAACCATGAACAGAGGCGCGCAAAACGAGAGTGAATGTTAACGGCCCCTTATGGCAACGTGACATTAGCCTAATCAAAAATAATTTCCATTTGTGGCTCTTTCCTCCTTTCTTGTCAACAAGTGGATTCAGAGCCATCGCATTAGCAGCGCTGCTGGTCGCCATGTTTGTGTTTTTAGGTATGTTAGTGAATGTCGTGATATTACTGATCATGTGAAGATTTTTCAGCGGCGCCGCTGCTTAATACATTGTAGGCGAAACACTGGGACTATTTTCAGGCGCTGCGTAATATCACTGAGCCTGCTACACCCACAGTACGGCAGCAAAGTTTCTTGATTACGCCGGAATGAGAGTATAGTTCATAGCCATATCGGCCTAGAAAATTGCAACTTTTCATTTTCGGTCAGTCTTGGTACACGACGTAACTACAGAAGAGTCAAGTTTTAAATGGGAAAAATATTGAAACTCTTTGGTCATTTTTGAGCGAGATGCTAACGGTCTAATCCGATTCAATCATCTATGCTAAGCTACGCTAAAAGTGCTACCGCTAGACCCAGAGATCGGCTGAATGGATTCGAAAGCGGTAAAACTCAACTGTTTAACTCTAGGGGAGTTGGAAAATGAGCCTATTTTCGTAAATTGTGGAGTGTTCCTTAAAGAATAGCGGAGTCCAATAAAGGCACAAAGAAACGATATCATTGGAATCATTTCCAGAATGATTTTTTTCCAGCTGATGAAAGATTCAAACATTGACTGCCAATCAGAATCAACCCTGCTCTCACATGCTCGATTATTTAAAGTGGCAGACGTGCATGCGCTTGGAATAAATATGATGTTATCTCTATAGTTATCATTCTTGGTGTGAACGGGGCTTTAGTCCTTCGTTCATCTTCAGAACACAAATTAAGATATTTTCGATGGAATCCAAGAGCTCTCTGACCCTCTCATGGACAATAAGGGTCCTTACACGATCAAGGCTCAGAAACGTAGCAAGGAGATCGTTAAAATAATCCATGTGACATCAGGGGTTCAACCGTAACTTTACAAAAATTATTGTAGTAGCTTTTGTGTGCAGAGAAAAAAAAAAAACACTTGATTCATCAATTCGTCTCATCCGCGTCACCCTATAGTGTCGTTTTGGAGAATATCACATACGTAAACAACGTATGCTGTTCTGTATCAGCAGCACCGTATGCAGATATGCTTTGATCTGAACGTAAACAACGTATCCACCTACATGCATTGCATATGTTGTTTATGTATATGATACTAAGTGCTATAGGGAGGAGATGAATTGTTGAATAAAGTCATTATTTTAGTTTTCTTTGCATACAAAAATTATTCTCGGAGCTTCGTAAAGTTACACTTGAACCCCTGATGTCACATGGATTTCTTGCTACGTTTCTGAGCCTTGATCGTGCTGTCTTGGGAGGATCAGAGAGCTCTTGGACTCCATCAAAAATATCTTAATTTGTGTTCTGAAGATGAACGAAGGTCTTACGGGTTTGGAACGACATGAGGGCGAGTAATTAATGACAGAGTAGTTCACCCAAAAAAAGAAAATTCTTTCATTTACCCATCCTTTCACTTGTTCGAAATGAGTTTCGTCCTTCTGTTGAACACAAAATATATTTTGAAGAATGTTGGTAACCCAACTGTTGACGTTAGCCATAATATGGAAAAAAAAAAATACTATGAAAGTCAAAGGCTACCGTCAAATCTTTGGTTACCAACATTCTTCGAAATATCTTTTGCACTTCCTTAAGCCAAGCTTTTAGCCAAACCATGTAATAAAGAAATGTTCTTGCGCAAGAAGAAATGCACAAAGTGTGGTTTGGCCAACATTTTACATATGTAGTGTATTTGCGTTAATTGTTCACTCTTGAGGAAATTGTCTTGTTCGATGGGCAAATCTGATTAAAAATGGTCGATTCCACTTGCTGACCATTTTCTTTTATTGGTCTAATACGAGTTTATCATTTTGAATTATGAACTTAATGGCATAGTTAATTATGAACTTTATAATAAGTATGTTTAAAACAATTATATAGTATGGTTTAGGCTTTAAAATCATTTGTAAATTATCAAATTAGTTTAAATCTCTTGTAAAGTGTGAACGCAAAAAGGAATGTTTACCAAACCACTTTCTACGTAAGGCATCGCTTTCAATTAGAAGAGCAAGTTTGCATTAATTTCTCATGAAAATGGCCTTGTTTTAATTTTTTTTCTTTGTTGGTTTGCTCACAAGTTTATATGCAAATTTAATGGCTTTAATTAAATTTTATTTTATTATACAATTAAATCCACATTTTTAAAACGACTAGCATTTATTACGCCGTTCTTAAAATCATTGGTAAATTGAATTTAAATTTAATCCTTCGTAAAGTGTTCGTAAAACAATTCTTATGTAAGAACGTGTAAAATGTCAAACTACTTTTTACGCCGTGTTGCATTCAGTTCGTAGAACAAATTTCATGTGACGAAACCATTCTTAAGCAAACTATCGTATTTAGTGACCAAATCCTATTAAAATTGTTAATTCCATTATAGACGTCTTAATCTGTTGGTTTATCTATTTAAATGATGTATCTGTCTACAAGTGTTCTGTAGAATTATTTGATTTAAGTTTTGTTTGTATAATATTTAAGTATAATACAAATTTGTTAGATTTAAGCTCCACAGTCTTTTGTAAATATGTAAGTCACTTGAAGTATTCATATGCAAGAACGAATATGTAAAATGTTTGTAAAGCCCCTTACAATGCAATGCAAGTTGTCGCCTTCAGCAGGAAAAATAATTAGAAAAATGATGAATTCCTTGTGAAACCAGTGTGCAAATTGTCGAGCGAATTAGATATTTAAAATTGCATTGGTTCCGCTGGTCATTTTCTTTGTTTCGCTCACAAATCTTTGTCCACACTTTCTACAGAGACGCTGGCGATTCTCTCAATGACTGTCGCATCATGTTTGTAACCGAAATCTACAAGATCGAGGAGCCAGGAAGTTCGGAGTGTCCAGGAGCCTCTTCTGACAGCCCTCTCAAGAGTGAGTCTGACTTTTTAGTATCATATCAAACCTAGATTTTGGTTTTGCAGTATTCTATCTCAATATGTTAAGCGCAAACTATAAGGTTCCTCGTTTCTGTCGATTCAGGGTCGAACGGACCCGAGTGCAAGGTCTGCAAAGATGACCCGAAGAAGAACTGCCGCATATGCAACTGCCACGTTTGTGGTGTGAAGCAGGATCCTGACAAACAGCTGCTGTGCGACGAATGCGACATGGCGTTTCACATCTACTGCCTGAACCCGCCGCTCACCACCATCCCTGAGGACGAGGACTGGTAAACGAGTTTATCTAATACTTCCATCCAAAGCATCAATAAACCAACTCTTGAGGGATTTGAACCAACAACCTTCTGGCAACATCAAAAAAACTTGTTAGTTAGGGCTGGGCGATTATGGCAAAAAAATTTAATGTTTTTTCCCCAAAACGTTTGACCGATTCTTATTTATTTTTAAATGATTAACTAGTCAACTTAAATGTAACTACAACATGATTCAAGTAATTTGTCTTTATTAACCCTCTAGTTAAAGTAAATTCTATTCCAAGTGCAGCACACATGAAGTTGTCAGCATGATGTAAATGTTAAACAAATCACTTTGCAGAAAAGATGCATGAACTACATCTTGTGCAAACTTGTCTTATACATATGTTCAGAAATAATACAAAGAAAATGCTTTAAAAATTCTCAAAAGTCAAGGCAATTCAAATTTTGCAAGGTATAACACCAGTAGATTATTAACTATAAATGTTCTATAAAAACAACTGCAGCTTTCAGCCTGTCACCATGATGCAAACATGAAATATCAGACCTACAGTAGGCTAGCAGTTCTTTACAGGGTTTTTTATTCGATTGCGCTGCTTTTCCAGTGTTGTTTTCTATATAAACATGGATGCATTTATCTGTTGCACTCGTGAGTCCTCTATTTCTAAAAAAATAAAAAAATTGTGGCAAAACATTAAATTCGAATTAATAGATCATCTGAAAAATCACTCAGCCCTTATTGTTAGCTGTAGCTCTATTTTCGTGTTCACAATGTTTCTCTCAAGTTTATTTACCTACTTGAAAATTTCTGAAGTATAATGAAGAAACGCTTCATAGTTATCTAACGTTGATCATACAACTTTAAAGATATTTCAAATAATCACACACAATTGTTACACTAAACTCCAGTATCATTTGTAAGTTGTTGAATTTGTGTAAATCACTAGTGATTTGTAAAACCATTTTTGTGACTAGGACTGGAAAACAAGTTTTTCGCCACTAATGATCTAATATGTTCCTCCAAAGCAACAATAAACTGATTCTTGAGGGATTTGAACCAATAACCTTCTGACAACATCAAATAAACTTGTTAGCTTTAGCTGTTTTTGTTCTCATGAAATTTGTCGCTTAAATTGATCTACAAACCAAAATATTTTAATTGCATTTTGAAGAAAAAAACTTTAAGTTTCAGTATCATATAGTTTTGTTCATGCAATAAAGATTCAAAACAACTACATGTATTTTTGTTACGGTAAGATCTAAATCATTTGTGAATGAAAGTGTAAACTGTTCGTCAAACCATTCTTGTGACGAGGACTGGTAAACGGATTCTGTAATGTATTACTCATTTATCTAATACGCTCGTCCGATTTGAACCAACAACCTTTGGCAATAATGAATATGTAAAGTGTTTATTAAACTACATTTATATGAAGTTTTCACCACAAATTATTCATGAAACCTTTTGCATAAATTATCTGCGCAATTAAAATAAAACCATTGTCGTTTCCACTCTAAATGTGTTTTTCGCAGGTATTGTCCTGAATGCCATAACGACGCCAGCGAGGTGGTTCTGGCCGGCGAGAAGCTGAAGGAAAGCAAGAAGAAGGCCAAGATGGCGTCTGCGAGCTCGTCCAGTCAGAGGGACTGGGGGAAGGTGCGTTTTAACATCAGGGACAATCACAAACACGGGTGTGGGATTGGTTCAGATGAAGTGTTTATGAGCCTGGTGTCTCATTTGGCAGGGTATGGCATGTGTCGGCCGCACTAAACAGTGCACCATCGTTCCCTCCAACCATTACGGCCGTGTTCCTGGAGTCCCAGTGGGAACGCTCTGGAAGTTCAGAGTGCAGGTGGGAATCTTTATTTATGGCCTTCTATCGTCACAAAACCTTAAAGTATTAGTCTTAAGTTTTTTTTTTATTTATATATGTGTGTATATATAACAGTTTCCGTTATTAGTTTAATAAGCGAGTGAAGATAGTAAATAATACTAGTTAAATTTTTTTTGTAGGCCATCTATAATCATGGAAACCCTAAAAAGTATTAGTTTCATTGTTGATTATAAAATTTAAAGGATTAGTTCACTTTTAAAAAAACTTTTGCTGATATTAGTAGATAATGCTAGTTTTTTTAGTCCTATCTTGTCTAAATGAACTTTTAGCATTTATTATACAATTAATGTATTAAGGATGTTTTAAAAATTTACATAGTGTTTATAACACTGCTGTAATATTAATTGTATAAAACTGATTACAATTTACTTGATGATAAAATGTTTATCATACAATTAAAGTTTATATGTAAAACTTTTCATTTTATAGTATATGTATATTTGCATTTTCATATTTATTTAAAACAGTTAAAGGTATTTTTTTTCCAAATAATTAGTTAAAAATATTTCCAGTAATCATGAAAAATTGAAATTCATTGGTCAAAATGTTTGTGAACCTTGTGTTTGCTCATTGTCCTGAGCTGTGGAGACGTGTTGTATATGAATGTGATCTTGTTGTGTTTGTGGCGCTCAGGTGAGTGAATCGGGCGTTCACAGGCCTCACGTCGCTGGGATTCACGGCAGAAGTAACGACGGCGCTTACTCTCTGGTTCTCGCCGGCGGCTACGAGGATGACGTGGTGCGTTTGTGATTCTCGCACATAACTGTGCTTCAAGAACTCTTTCCCTTCTTCCCTTCACCTGTGACTGTCTTTATTCAGGACGACGGTAACGAGTTCACCTACACGGGCTCCGGGGGTCGCGACCTCTCGGGAAACAAGAGGACGGCCGAGCAGTCCTGCGATCAGAAGCTCACCAACATGAACAGGTCAGAGAACCGTCGTCGCATTATTAAAAATTTCCTGGGTTTGCTATTTGGAGTTATGTTTATTTGCATTGCGCTTTGTGCAGTATGGAAGATATCAGTGTTGCAAGTATGAAATTGCATTAAACGTGGATAGAAAGTGGAAGAAATGCCAGATGTTGTACATGTTCTCTTGTTTTTATTGTTGGTTTGTGATTTGCAGGGCTCTGGCTCTGAACTGCAACGCGGCGGTGAACGAGAAGGAAGGCGCCGAGGCCAAAGACTGGAAAGCAGGGAAACCCGTGAGAGTCGTGCGCAGCTCCAAAGGACGCAAACACAGCAAGTACTCTCCTGAAGACGGCAACCGCTACGATGGCATTTACAAGGCGAGCGATTTGTCCGTGTGTTTTCAGCATGATTGGGTGCTTTGCACTTTTTTTAGTTTTATTCATAAATTTTCTCTGAATGCATGTGGACCTTGAAATTTTAACGTATACGTTTTTAATTATACTTTCAAAATGTATTTATTGTTTTTTTTTTAGTTAATTTTATTAGGTTATTTTCTTATATGCATTTGTTTATTAATGATTATTTTCAAATTATTAATGTTTTAACTTTTGTTTTAATTTTTAAAGAAATAAAAAAAAAATTATTACACTTTTTCAGTCGCACTTTTTAAATTTTTATTTTATTTTTAAATTTATATTTTGATTATACCTTTTAATTATGCTTTAGTAAAGTTATTGATTATGTATTGTTTAAAATTTAGTTATACTGCATTCCAATTTACTTAAAAAAAAAAAAAAATTGATGTATATATTTTATACTTATACACACTTATTTATATATATTTTATTTATTCCTCAGGCACGTTTATTCATTTACGTCAGTAATTATAATTTTATTTATTATTATTATTTCCATTCCTTCCTAGGCTTGTATTTATTTTTTGCAATTAATGTTTTATTGAAAACTTTTATATGCATGTATGTATAGAATTAATTTTTTTTTTTATTTTTTGAATTATACTTATTTAATGCTGTTGCATGTGGGAAGTAATTCATCGCTGTGTTTATTAGGTGGTGAAGTATTGGCCAGAAAAGGGCAAGTCTGGCTTCCTGGTCTGGAGGTACTTGCTGAAACGTAACGATGATGAACCTGCGCCGTGGACCCGCGACGGGAAAGAGCGCATTAAGAAACTAGGGCTCACCATGCAGGTAACATCTGCCAGATTTCACTCAAATTTCGCTCATTTCGTTTGAGAATCGCTCGTGAATCCTCATTCTGGGGTGCTTCAGTATCCTGAAGGTTATCTGGAAGCCGTAGCTGCGAAAGAAAAGGAGAAGGAGAACAAAAACGATGATGACGACGTTGAAGAAACACCCACCAAGGGCAAGAGGAAGAGGAAATCCCAGACCGGTAAGTGAAAACGTCCTGATTTAATAAAGTCCGAAATTAAAAATCAGTCAGGTTTTGTCTGTAATGTCTTCGCTTTTCTCAATTGCAGTGGAAGAGAAGAGCTCTCCGGCCAAAAGCACGCCTAAGAAGATGAAAGTGGAGGCGTACAAACTGAACAAAGAGCAGAAGGCCTTGATCAAGGATGACGAGCTCAACAAGAAGCTGTGGGACGAAGCCATAGAGTCTCTCAAACTCGGACCTGTACGTTCAGACCAGTGCCTTCGTTATTGTCGTTTGTCTTGTAATTAAGCCGCTCTGATGATTGTCGGTTTAATGTGTTCTTCTCACACTTGTAGCGCTTCATCAACAAAGTGGAGGAAGTTTTCCTGTGCATCTGCTGCCAAGAAGTCGTCTATCAGCCCATCACCACAGAATGCCAACACAACGTCTGCAGGGTAAGAGATAAAACCACAGACACACTTATGCTATATTGCAACAACGGACAATAAACACTTTAATTTTCCTGTGAATGCGAGTGATGGACCTTGAAATTAAGTATTTTAAATATACATGTTCTATGCCCCCCCCCCCCCCCCCCCCCCCCCAGTTATTCTAATTTGGTTATTAATAAATTATTTAATTTTAGTTATAGTATATTTTATATATGTAGTATTTTGGTTCGTTATTTTAATTGTAATTTTTATATTTTAATTATACTTGATTTTGTCGTTTTTAAACTTGTAAATGATATAAAAATAAATTTACCTTTGGCGATTTTAATAATTTACCCTAATCCTAATTTATTTTGATTATGCTTTTGTGAAGTTAAAGTATGTATTATATACTAATATACACTAGTCAACATTTGAAGTAGATCAAAACCTTTCAAAGTTGTCCTAAAACCAAAATGCATTCTTGTCTTAGGACAACGTTTTTGATCCACTTCAATTGTTAACTACTGTATTATACTTTTTCAATTATTTTATGTATTCTGGTTAGTTATTTTAATTGTACTTTTTATTTATTTTTTAATTTTCCTTGATTTTAGTTGCTTTTATTATACTGTTTTTTTTTTTTTTTTTTTTCAACTGTTTTAGTAAAATTAGTTATTACGTATTTTTAAATGTACACTTATATTTTTTGAAAATGTATTTTATGTAGGCCATATTTTCATACCTAATTTTTTGTTAATTTTATTCATGTTTTTTTTATACACAACTTGTCAGCTATTTTTAGCTGACAAGCTGTTTTAATTATCCTTATTTATATCTTAAGTAATGAAGTAATTTAATAGTTTTATTTTAATTTAACTTTAATTTCATTTGAACATTTTGTGTATTTTATTTGCTTTATTCATCCCTCCTGCTGATGTACAGTATTGCTTTTAATAGAAATATTTTTAAAAATTGGCTTGATGAACCTCCATTTTTTGATAGCAGCAAAATAAATGACGTCTGATTCTAGGGTTTATGGCAACACTTGAGGGTTTAATTTGTTCATTACACATGTATGTTTACGAATAAGACAAACCCAATTTTCTTCTCTTCGCAGGAATGCCTTCAGCGATCTTTCAAAGCCGAGGTCTACACCTGTCCGGCCTGCCGACACGACCTGGGCAAAAACTACCAAATGACGGTGAACAAACCTCTCCAAGCCATCCTCACTCAGCTCTTCCCCGGATACAGCAGCGGCCGGTGTTGACGCTTACGCTGTCGGCACAGGGATGCAGCACGACAGAATTTCACGAACGAAACATGGATTTCGTTTTTTAATATATTTAACAAATGCATCAGGTTGTAGGATTGATGGAAACACCTCCGTCTTGATTGAACATCGCTACTTGATTTGGCCCTGTTTTGTGATCTGCCTCTATCTAGCCACTTGACTTCTGTACGTTGTAGTTATTTCTTCCGAATTGCGATCTTCGTATTTACGAGTAAAGTGATTCTAGTCGTGTTTTAGCTATAGCCGCTTCAAGTGACCTATCAATGCCTTGTACCCTACACCAGCACAATGAACCATAGCTATGCACAATTACGATGTTCCTTAATCATTTTTCGCAGCAAATTGTCATTACGATGATTTGTACGAAAACCCTGGCTCTAGAATCCTGTTAAAAAGATCTTGTTGCTCCATAAGTGCTTTTGGCATTTTTACTGTACCATCGTTAGCGCTAACTGAATTTAACGAATGCTAATATCACATTAAAACGTTTTTTTTGCCATTTGATGTTAAGCTTTCGTACGAATGCTATTTAGACTGGTTGAGCTTAAGGTGCTGTAGAGTTTTTACCATTGTTAGCGTTGACTACAAACTATCTATGCACCATGATGTTTCTTAATATTTCAGAAGCAGTACTTTGTCATTACGACGATTTGTCCAAAAGCACTGGCTCTAGAACCCCGTTAAAATGATTCCAATGCATTTATGATCAGTTACGCTTTGATATTTGTACCACCGTTAACGTTAACTAAATGTAGATGAACGAGCTATGCCCTAATATGATGTTTGTTCCCAACAATTCTTCGTTGTTTGACGGTAACAAGCCTTCATACGAATGTTAAGATCCGCGTGTGCCGTAGCAGTAACAATTTTACTGTACCAACGTTAGCGTTAACTAAACGCCGCTATGTACTGTTATGATGTTGGCTAATGGTTTTTTGCAAGCGGTAATTTGACTTTGCAATGATTTGTGCGAAAGCGCTGGATTTAGAGTCCTGTTAAAACGATCCAGTGCATTTGTGGATTTACTGTACCATCATTAGCCTGAACTAAATTTAAAGAAAATAGCGATACACGTTTGCGACGTTAATCATTTGACATTAACAAGCTTTCGTGCAAATGTTAACATCCATGAGTTTAAGGTGCTATATATAATGTTTGCGATGCTAATATCCCAACAGGTTTTTCTATCATTTGTTGTTAAGCCTTCGTACGAATGTTTACGTCCATGAGTTTAAGGTGCTTTAGCAGTAACGTTTTTACTGTATCATCGTTAGCGCTAACTAAATTTAAATAAACTAGCTATGCACTGAGGATGTTTGCGACGTTATCAACTTTTTTTTTTTTTTTTCGCCAGCAGTTTTTCGTCATTTGACAATGACAAGCCTTCGTACAAATGTTATTAAGATCTGTGAGTTTAAGGTGCCGTAGCTTTATTAGCGCACAAACGTTTTTACGTTTTGGCTTTATTAAATCTTTTATCGTACTGCCATTTATTGGTGACTAACTAAATTTAATCTAAAAAAATATTCATTTTATCCTAATAGTAATTTACATTAAAAAAAAAACGCTAAATTCGTTGAACGTATCCTGTTTTTTCTTATCCATTTTGATAAGCGAATAAATTAATACACTCAAATGAATAGATATTATCCCTCTTTTTTTCGTTTCGTTTGTTTGCTTTGCTGTTTAACTGCTGTATGCGCTTTAGAAATGGAGTGTCATTTTTCCACTAACTTCTGCCGTTATGCAAACAGTGGTCATGCGCGTAAAACCGATCCGCGATCTGCATTTCAGGTGCTGTTTTGAGTCAATCCCAGGTTCGGTTATAAATGCTCCTGATCTGTCTTGACTTTTCGAAGGTTTCCGAAACCGTTTTTCGCACAAACCTACACAGATACTCATTCAGGAAATATTTAATTGTATTGTCTTTTTCACCCGTTGACGTTCTTTGCTTGTTGTAAGAGTTATAGTATTTGCTAAATAAAATGCCTAAGGCTGCAGATAATTACCTTTTTGTTTTATTAGTTGTTATACCTCAACTATTTCTAATATTTACGTAGACTGGAGCTGTATATTCTGAAATTTGAAATTGTATATTTTTAGCACTTGTATTTAGCGATTTTATGTAGTAGTTGGTGCATAGCTATTTTCTTGCACTGGGACGAGTGCTATATTTTTCAATAAAATGTATTGAACTTTTATATAAAATAAAACCCATGAGTGTGCTCTTCTTAAAATACTCTGTGTATCATATTTTGCAATGAAAATGCTATTTTATTTGAATGTGCGCGACTTGATTCATTAGCGGTACATACAGGTGCATCTCAAAAAATTGGAGCATTATGAAAAATGACAATTTTTTTTTTTTTTCACTCATTTCTGAAAGTGAAACATATTATATAGATTCATTACACATAGAGTTAAATATTTCAAGCCTTTATTTCTTGAAATTGATGATTATGGCTTACAAATAATGAAAACCCAAAATTCAGTGTCTCAGAAAATTATAATATTGCATAAGATCAATAAAAAAAAGGATATTTTAAACACAAATGTCAGGCTTCTGAAAAGTGTGTTCATTTCTGTGCACTCAATACGCGTGTATAAATAATAAATGGAGGGTTTTCTTCTATTTATAACGTATTGTACACAAAACGGGACGAATCTGGGATATAAAAAGCACATGTTTCATATTCCTTCAAATGCAGACGTGCAGTCAAGTATTTTATCCCGGAAGACACACTATTATTACGTGAAGTACGTGGTTTCCGTGATAGTAGAGTGCACAAACACAAGGCGATAGGCCGGTTGAGCCGTCAATCGAGCGCGTCAGCCAATGGGAGGCTACGCTTTGGTGCGATCCAGCCAATCACGGCACAAGTCGCGCTGCAGTGGGCGGAGACGCGGCCCAGCGCTGCTGTAACACAACCGAGCCTTTGGAATCCAGAAAACGGATAGAATCGAGAAGAAAACAGCGACAAAAGAGCAAAAAACGACCCGGAGCAGGAGGTAACGCGATATATACTATCTCTATAGCGCTTTCGGGTCGAGTCCGCGGACGCTGGGGGATTTTTTATTGTTATTTGTGATGTTACAGAGCAGCTGTGTTGATATGCTTGTCAAATCAGGAGCCTAAACGCTTCTGGTGACAAATATAAGCACATTAAAGCATTTGCACTTGAATACAGGCGTGCATTTGATCCATAAGTCACAGTATGTGATGTATATGTGTTATTTCAATCGCTTCCTGTATTGTTTTCCCATGCATTTCGCTTTAGTAGCCATGATGCATTCTGCTGTAGCTGCACACATACACAAAGGCCATTTAAACCTCATCTCTCATGCTGATTGAACTTGAGCTGAGCTGAACACTGGCAATTTAACATGCATTGGGCATTTCTTTCATTTTTTCATGCGTGGATGGTCTTTATGGTTAAGCATCAAGCATATTTTTAATATGCAATAAACTACAGTAAGCGAAAGTTAGTGATAGAAAACTGTCTTAAGCTATGAAGACGTGCTTGAGCTGAATTTGACGTGCAATTCTTGATTATTTATGGTAACACAGAGACTTTAGTAGTATCTAATTCAATTAAATATAAGCGATGCATTTTGCATGTAGCTATTGATTTTTTTGTTAAGGAGTAGTTCACCCAAAAATAAATATTTGCTTAATGTAATCACCCTCAGGTCATCCGAGATGTAGATTAGTTTGTTTCTTCATCAAATTCGGAGAAATGTAGCATTGCATCCTTTGCTCACTAATGGATGTGAATGGGTGCCGTCAGAATGAGAGCTGATAAAAACATCACAGTAATGCACACCACTCCAGTCCATCAGTTAACACGTTGTGAAGCCAAAAGCTCCGTGTTTGTACAAAACAAATCCATCAATAAGATGTTTGTAACTAAAATACGAGCTCATAATCCATAAAAACGCTTCCTCCAGTGAAAAGGTCATCTGATCTGATTCAGGAGAGAAATCTGCTTTTCTAGATGTTAATTGATGGACTGGACTGGAGTGGTGTGGGTTATTGTGATGTTTTTATCAGTTATTTGGACTCTCATTCTGACGGCACCCATTCACTGAAGAGCATCCACTGGCGAGAAAGTGATGCAATGCATGTCTGCTTGGTTTGTACGTGGGATGAATTTTTATGCAGTTATTGATTATTTCATTCATGCATGCATAATCTTCATGGTACCATGCAGACTATAGTGTAGTTACTAAAATATAATCAAATAAAAAATGGAGAGAGCATGGAATCAGTTTTTATGCTTGGTTTGGACAACTTCTGTTTCCAAGAAGTGACAAGCAAAGGGAAAAAAGCAATCCACTGCCTCTATTTGCTTTCTAGCCATTATTCAAACTATCATTATTTATTAATATTAATTTTTATTTAGCTAGTTGTAAGAATTCTGTATATTTGCAATGCAAGTATTTCCATGCCATTTGAATGTTAATGCCTTGAGCGAATTGTCACTAAAATCTACTTATGCATAAGAAAATATCATGCAAAGCATCACGGCTGGTCGAATTTTTCATAACTAACTCTTCTGTGCATTTCAGATATTTTAGTTTAGTTTAATTTAGTTTATTATTGTAGAATGGTTGGCAACTTCATTGTGTGCAAAAATGTATTTATATCCCTCTTTAAATCTGTAATATTCATTTTAAATTTGTATTACTCTACTTCAAAATAGCATCTTTGTTTCAAAATAATATTTCCATTGCTAGAACATTCAAATTCAGTCCATACAGATTGCATTAGTAAATTCAATGGCATAGGCTATCTTTATTATTGTTGTGCACAATAATCGGATTTCTTATGCAAAATCATGCAAAGATCCTCGATTTATTTATTTTTCATGGCTGTAGAGTGTTGTCATCATTCCTGTGGTTGTTGGGCTCATGGTTTGTGTGTTTCTGATGAAAGCGTGTGCAACGCAACAGGTCAGATGAGGATTTCCGCTCGGCGACAGTAATAATGTCTGAGGTTTTTGCTTTTGGCTCTTTGGTAATTGGCCTGTTCAGAGCAGGTTCTTTTTTTAAACAAAATAAAATAATTTTTTTTATTTTTATGAAACATTGCTTTTTTATCATACATTTCTTCATGGCTTGTGGTTATGATTGAGTGAATTTAACAAAAACAAAGTTAGCTTATACTTAATAATTGTAATAGTGGTGTGGTTATTGATTTGTGATGTTTTTGTATTTGTGTCCGCAGCATTAGCTGACCTGCAGTCATGGACCCGGCTTTACCTCCAGACCTGAACCCTGAGCCTGAACCGGCTGCAGACGTCACTCCACAAGCAGACGTCGCTCAAGATTCCCCAGTCCGACTCACCTTGGATTTGAACCAGCAGCCATGCCTGGAACCGGTTTCAGATCTGGCCCAGGAACCCTCACCAGAACCGACCCTGAACTCAGAGATAAAGCCAGAACTATCAGCACCAGAACTCACACCAGAACTACCGATCCCAGA